>NW_015090794.1:9783901-10029528 GCF_001431845.1 Calidris pugnax
TGGAAGCTAGGAGGGGGCAGAGTCAGGACAGTTGAGCCAAACTTGTCATAGGGATATTCCATACTGTATGATGTCATGCTCAGCATATAAATTGGAGGAAACTGGCCTGGAATCCCTGGATGCTGCTCGGGAACAGGCTGGGCATCACTTGGTTAGCAATGAGCATTTGTTTTTCATTTGCATCACTTGACTTTTTTGTTGGTTTTTTTTTTTTTTTTTTTTTTTTTTTTTTTAATTATTCTAATTTATTCAGACCAGATGAGCAGACTTAGGTCTTCGAGTGAGAAGGTTTAGTAGTCTAGGTCTTTCTTTTACAGGAATTAATTATAACCAAATTCAAACCCATCTGCTGTCTACACCAATCTAATCACAAATATGAGTCAACTGCGGTAACAAATAATCTTTACCAAGAAGCATGTAGTTACGGGGTTACAAAAACACAGGGCAGGGTGTTCCCACATCAGCCTTTTCCTTCAACACCAATTCATGGCTACAGAAAAACACCAGACTGTCTGCTCTGCATCTCCTCTGCCTCTCCTCTCCTTGACTCACTTTAAGGTCACACCAAGAGGCAAAGCAATGGATGAGTATATCCATGTTCCTCCACATCTAAAGCAGCTGGTAGGAAGTATTTTTCTGCAAGCACAGACTAGAAGTACCTATAATGAAACAAGCTATAAAAAAGCACAGTTATGCCAGGTATTAAACCAGATTAAGTCCAGATTCACAAGTCTTTTAGTTATGCTGAGAGGAGCCTCCTCCTCTGAAGTGACCCTGGTGTCAGGAGAGGCAGCTGCTGCGCTTCGGGGCATTTAACTGTGTCTTTGGCAGAAAACGTCCCTCAGGGTACCGGAATAGTAACAAGATTTGTTAAGTTTGAATGTCTTCTCTGCTGTAGCTGGACATCATACCCCTGCCTGCATTTCACTCCTACTAGAGAAGGAGGGCGCTCTGCTCACTACAGACAATCTTTTGGGATGCAGCCAAGCTTGGGCAGTTAAACATCCCACTACTGATATTTGCACTTATGGTTCAATGTGCAAGGAGCCACCCAGGAATGGGTCATTTTTCCCTACTGCGTTTCTCTTAGCCTACCTATCCTAAAGTAAAGAAGACAGAGTTTCCTGCATCATGATTTCTTTTCCCTTCAGTGCAAAATCAATCCTAAATTGGCCTGCACTGAACTCTGATCATACGACAGCTGGCTACAGACCGACCCATGCAACCCTGCATCAGGAGCGCTCAGTTCTGCAGCTGAGAACAGACCTTCAGAAGAGCTGATATCCAGCTTCTCAGCAGACATTTCAGCATCTGGATTCAGCCAATATTAAAGGGAGTCCAGCCCCAGGTACATTTTAAAAGCTGGGCCTGAAGCCTTATGGAGCTGCCGGTGTAAAGCAGCCAGATCTTGAGAAAATGGGGCATTCTTGCTAGCAGTTAAATGAATTGTATTTTTTTCTGCTAATTGAACTCATGTAGTAAGTTTTAGTTAAAATGGAATTCTTTTAGGGAAATGAATGAAGTTACCTACAAGAACTACATGGCTGAATCCCAGGAGAAAATACTTTGTTACATCTGAGTAGTGTTTTCTGACAGTCTGCAGTGGTGCATTTTCTTGGCAGTGGTCCCTCCATAAATCACATACTACGGAGTGTAAAAAAATGAATGTTTAGTACGTTATTATGAGATTCTTTGGCAAATCTACGTGCGAGGGAGCTACTTCACGTGCCTTAGCAGCTACCTAGTGATGAAGAACAAAAGATAAGTTCACAACCAGGGTCCACAGGAACTTAGAGGGAGAAATGATCCTCTGATCACTGTGAAGTGACTTATGGATAGGGAGAAAGATTGTCAGCAAATTCCTGAAAGCCAGAATTACATTCCCAGAAAATTTGAAACATTTCTGTAACCTCATCCTGCCAGAGTGTGAAGGATTCAGATTTAAGCCTGAATCCAGCAAAACACATAAGTGTGAGTATGAACTGAACGCGTACAGCAACTTCAGGGCTGCAAAAAGGGGCACACAGCATAAAAAAAAAGAAACCACAGGATCCTTTCTGCCTCCTGCCCATTGTTGGAGAGCAGGAATTATGGTCATCAAGCAGAAAGCAAACAATTTCTAACAGCTACTCTGCTAGCAAACATGCGGTCACTCAACACCTAATTAGACCTTTGGGCCTTATAGCAGTAAAAAATGATACAAATCAAAATATTACTGAATTTTGAAGAAAATTACCTTTTTTTTTTTTTTTTGGGGTGCCCATTATGCCCACCTTTTGTGGACAATGTATTCACAGTTACATCAATGGCTTGCAGACCAGCATGATTGAAGCATTAAGCTATTGTGGTATTAATCCTACCTTCCAACTGAGTGTGAGAAAGCCTTTCCTGTAGTTGCTGCCCTCCTGTGTCTGGGCCAGAGGCACAAAGCAGTATTAGAAGGACCGTTCAAATATTCCAACGGCCTGTTTTTTCACTCATAGGAGGAACAAAATCCCAGTAGGTGACCTTCACATGCAACGCTCCACACAGCTCCAGAGTTGCAGTATCACTGTTTCCCTAACTTCATTTTGAGTCACTCCCATTAAGGATCTTCATCGTAGTTAGGAATGAATAATCTGCTCTTATTGTCCCACAGAAGTAAGCGCGTGCCGTGGTACGCCAGATGTTAATGGCGTTGTTGTATGGAATATATGGGAGCGTAACGGCACCTCCCTGGCTCCACCAGCAGTTGGCAGTCCATATGGTGGTGGCACACACCCCATACTGATGGATGCTCAGCAGATGCTCTTCAAGAGCTAAATAATGCAAACAGAGGCTGGTGTGATCAATAGACAGCCCTCATAGTTCAGGCACTGCTCACAGCCAACAAATGCAGTTGTTTGGGTGGGGCGGGGGGAGAGGCGGTTTAAAAAAATAAAGTCTTTAACAGAAGGCCAGTAAACCTTTTGGCATTTTAAAAAAGTAATTACAGTTTTACTTTGTTACCAAGCTTCTGCATCTTCATTAAATATATATATATATGTATGTATATTTTGGAGAAACTTCATATTTAATTAAATAATTAAATGATTTCTTGGCCTTCAGGAATCTAAATTTGCCTATGTCTATCCATGATTGTCCTAAAGACACCCATGTGTGTGTGCATGCACATGCACATTTATATGGTTATGCATTCATAAAATGCTTATTTTCTCCTCTGAAAATGTTGGGTCCCTCAAGACCAGGGACCTCCACTGGAGTAAATATTCTCAGTTCTTTTGTACTGCTCAGATGGTTACATGGAACTACCAGAATCTGGATCTTCCTAGGACAATGCTAGACTTATTTTTATTTTTATGGTTAAAGAAAAATAACCTCTCTGCTGATATCAATATTTTAGAGCATGTTCAGTGGTTGAAATTAGGTAAGGCACAGCGAAACTGCTGGTAGTTGAGGTGAAATAAAGATCAATAAGGTTACCTGATACAGAGACAGCACAGCCAGCAGCAATCATAATATTAGCACAATATGCATCAAAATCCGCTTATATGAGGGAGTTGCAAGAAATGGAAACAAATACTAAAACCCACACAGAAAACGTAATTTATGATTCATGGGATGAGACAGGAATGCAATTTTCAGAAGAACACCACTGAAAACAAAACAATCTAAAGGAAAACACATTAGGTATCAGTCCACTTGAAGGAAAAAGGCATAAGAGCTGCCAACATTGCCCTGTACCTCCTCCATTTGGATACAGCAAGCAGCCGCGGGGAAATAAAAGTTAGAACTTAATATCCAAGGTCATTAGTGTTCTCAATAACAGATTATCCTCGAAAACACGTTAAAGAAGAAAATTGTTTTAAATATAAAATTGGAATAAGCCAAAATTAGCCCATAAACTTGAAATTAAAAAAAAAAAAAATCTATGTATTGCTAACACTTGTTAAAAAGAGCAAAAACTGTAAGGGGTTTAATGCTTAATATGAATTAACTCAGCCATGTGTATTACAGACCCAAAGCCATAGAAATGGCCATCTAAATTGATTCTGGAACTGGGAGGCCTGCAGCAGATTTGCAAACGATAATGCATATATTAATAGATACTTTCACTAATTTCACTAATGACCAATTTTAATGAGAAATTTGGATTTGTAGATGAACAGAAACATTCCCATTCCATCATTTGTACACGTGCAAAGAATTCCACATCCCAAGACAGAGACTGAGCCAGCTGCAACGCAGACTGATCCCTCCAAACACACATCCAGTGCAGCACGAAGGGGCGCTCACTGCCCTCACGGAGCTGCCCCTCCTCGAGCACCTCCACAGATTTATGTCTTGCAAAATACTGCTTGGTTCCAGAAAACGGATCCCTTTCGGCTTTAAGGACCAGAGAGCTAATGCCATGGGCTTGTGGAGCTGCTGGGGAAGGAGTCACACACTGACCTACCTCACAAACCAAACACAGACTGTTCAAAGAGCTGCAAGAAGCAGCCCCTGAACTGGGGGCACAAACCAGAAGCTGGTGCAGCCGAGGCAGACGTGGCCTGTCCTCACACGACGCTGTGGCACCGCAGGCCCCTGGGCTCTGCGCTGCCGTGGGGGAAAGGCACCGAGCGGCGCCGTGTGGCTATTCCTATTTATTAAGCAGGCAAAGCGAGGGATCGGCTGTGCCAGGAAAAAGCTCCTCAGTCACAGCCTCACCCCTCCAACTCCATCAGCTGAGACCTACCCCCTTTCACAGCCCAGTCAAGGAGGACATGGAAACCTCCAATAAACCCCCTGTTTCAGGGGCCATCAGAAATACTCCAGGGACTTCTGAAAAGAGCAGCCTGGTGCACTGGAAGAGAGTGATCCTGCATGTGATCTCTTGATTCCTACAAGGCATTGTTAAAAAAACCCAAATTCAAAAAAAATTTTCATCGCGTACGATTGACTTTACCAGTTACCACACAGCCATGCAAATATCTTCACTAATGTTCTTTGCTACCATTTTAGTCTTGTCTTCCACCACCACAAAGACCCAGTGAGCACCCTGTATCTGAATGAATGGAGACATTATTTTGGCTGCAACATTAACTCTAGGGACTTAAAGGGTTTTTTTTCTAAATTTGGTTCATCTTGCAACTAAAACAGCTTAACAATGAACACACGTGGAGACTCATTATCTCTGCCTCTGCCTTCAAAAGGCTCTGGGAGTTGCTTGGACCCATTCAAAACCTCTTCCACTTTCAAGTGCCATCAAACATTATTCACAAACTGTAACATGAATATCCAGACACAGTCTCTGTGTCTGATCTTTGTGGCCACCAAATTGTTACTTCCTTTCTCTTCCCGTTCTCTCTCTGGATCGTATTTTTCTGTGTTGGGGTTTTTTTCATTTGTTCTTTGGTTGTTTTTGTTGGGTTTTTTTGTTTGTTTGATTGTTTGTTTTGTAGTACCTCTGCTTTCACATTACTTCTAACTAGGCTGTTTCTATGTCCAGCATAATTTTGTTCATGTCTGAATAATTGTGCCTTTCTAGGCATTCCATAAACCATCCTTGAACATTTCCAGTTTGTATGACATTAGCGTGACCTGTCAGGAATGCTGACAACCCCTGCAAGCTTTGGGAAAAAAGCAGATAGATAGAGTCATAGAACAATTCAGGTTGGAAGGGACCACAAGAGGTCATCTCATCCAACCTTCTACTCAAAGCAGAGCCAAGAAGGCACACTCATGCCCAAAAGGTGCCATATTCTGTATGCACTAAGGAAAGGTTCAGATTAGGAATACCAAGGCAGCAGCTACATCTCTTATCCCCCATGATGAAGTCAATATTTATCTCTCCATTGGAAAGTTTTCTCCTAACAATACCCACCCCACCCCTCCAAGTTTAGAAACTAAACGTGTAGCCTGACTTGAATTGACTCATGATAAGTTTTTCTCCCTGTTCTTTGCAGATACCTACCCAAAGACCATCAAGTGGCATGGCCCCCTCCTTTAGTTTACTAGGTGAAAATGTAAGCTAATCCAGAGTGCTAGACATGAGGTGGAGGAAATATGTTAACAGGTCATAGTGCCTCTGATACAAAATAACCCATTTTCCCTTTTCCCCACATTGTACCCATGCAAAATGTATTTTAGCATTTTTTTCTACTTAGGCTGTCAGCATTTCTAGTTTTTTTCACATCCAAGTTCACAAGTCTCAAATTATTTAGACTGTAGCATTAGCCTACAGAGCGCCAAAGCTGTGTCCTTTACATTTCCATTTGTGACTGAATTTATCATAGCCCCAGTGTTTAATTTGTAAAATGCTCCAGTGGAGGTACCTACTCGCCAGTCTTTCACATAAATACAGATCACGGTGCAAGCTTTAAGCAAGAAACCTTGTGGGAAAGACATTTTTCAGAGAAATGGTGGGGTCTCCCCTCTTCATTCTTCCCACATCCCTCCCAAAGATCATTCCCGTAACTATCAAGCATAATCCCATAAATCAGCACAGAATTTGGTCTTGACAGCTGTGCTGTGCCATCTTGTTTTATGCATTACCTTGAAATGCTTTCAGCTAATTTCAGTTTTATGAAAAAATAAAAAAAAGTCTTTCCAGGTTTCATATATTGACCTAGTCACTTACATATATCCTTTCTTTTTGGTAGATTGTGGTCTTGCTTTCCTCCTCCCCTGTGAAATAAATCAGTAACTAAATTTCCTTTAAGAAGTGAGGTGGTAAGCTTTACTTCAGAAACCTAGCATAACACCAGTGTCACACAAGCAGGACACTAGCACACACACAGGTTCACACACACATGGAGGGGTGTCTTGAAGACACACACAATCCAAACACTACAGTGTAGTTTATCTGCACAAGCAAAGGGCTGAAGTTTCCCTCTAATGTGATCTTCTTCAGTTCTGGGTGCTCTTGGGTCCCAGGGAAACCATCCTGCTGCTCTCTGAAGCTCCTGGGAAAGACTCTTGTACTTTCTTCATAGTCATTGGACATGAACTTAAATGGAAGTTTATGCACCTCTGCTATGAGGACAAGCTGAGGGAGCTGGGGTTGTTCAGCCTGGAGAGGGGGAGGCTCCGGGGAGACCTAATAGCAGCCTTCCAGTACCTGAGGGGGGCCTACAGGAAGCTGGGGAGAACTTGTTTACAAAAGCCTGCAGTGACAGGACGAGGGGCAATGGCTTTAAGCTGGATGGGAGCAGATTTACATTGGAGATCAGGAGAAAGTTCTTTACTGTGAGGGTGGTGGAGCACTGGAACAGGTTGCCCAGGGAGGTGGTTGAGGCCCCATCCCTGGAGATATTCAAGGTGAGGCTCGACGAGGCCCTGGGCAACCTGGTCTAGTTGGGGGTGTCCCTGCTGACTGCGGGGAGGTCGGACTAGATGACCTTTGCAGGTCCCTTCCAGCCTGGGCAATTCTATGATTCCAGTCAGGCATGAAAGACCTACAGCTGCAAGGAATTCCCTTTATTATTTTAAACCTAAGACTTCAGTAGGGACTATCAAAACATCCACTTGCTCCTAAAAATGCTGTGTTGCAAATTGTCTTTGTTCTGCAGTTTATGACACCAAAGCACTACTGAAGTTCTTCCTTAGCACAGCAGCTTGGAGCAAAAAGCCCAGTTTTCCTCTCCCAGTACCTCAGCTGCTCTCACCGTGGCAATGCGCAGTTGAATTCAGCAGCACATCATGGTCTGTTCCAACGTTTGCAAAACCAGAGTCAGGTTGCTAAAAACGTCAGTCAAGGGCTCAGTACAGGTCACAGGAAACAGGAGGTTCGAAGGTGAAGCATTCAAAGTAAAAGCTCTTTGGAATAAAACACTCAAATTTCTTTACTAGAGACATACCATGAAGACACTAATTTGAGAGAAGGATTGAATAATACCATTTGGTGTTATTAATTTTGGAAATCTGAATCAAATGATTAAAGAGGACACCAGAAAATATAATACCAACTTGAACCGATACATTCCTGACCTTGTTGATCAATAGCTTGAAAATGCTACAAAGACAACTGGCAAGAGATCAGCAGTAGACCTTTCCCTTAAGCACCATGAGAGAAATTTAATCATAGGAACAGTACCTTTCAAGATACTCATACCGATTTCTAAAAAGATGAAAGATACTTCTAATAAACAGCTGGCAGAGTAAATACTGAAAACTGGAAAGGATAACAAACACGCTCTAGATGCAAGTTTACACATGAGAAAGCTCAAGTTGTGCTGGTTCCTGTTGCTGCATAGTAGAGTAGAGGAGATTAAGGTAAGAGTAATTCTTTATGGGGCTAGTAGCGGAGTCACAGCTATATAATATAAAAGAGTATTTTGGTTAAAAGACTCCAATGCAGTTAGAATTGTAACCTGTGAAAGATGGAAGTATACAGAAAAATAACTATAACAAACAGTGAATGAGATCAGAAGAGATGCTCTTTGCTGGAAGATCTGACAGTATCGGATGGATGCCAAAACCCCCTCTAAAATAATCTATAAGAGGAAACCAAGCAGGGTGCAGGTAGCCCTGGAGAGGCTCTGGCAGACTTCTGTTCAATGAATTCTGTTACCCAGATGTTCCTTTGTAGTTCTCAAAAACCTTTAAGGCTCCTGGTCAGTAAAGAAGTTTGGAAGAGATTCAAACTTCAGCTCTGCAGTGTCAGCATATATTCCTATCTGTGCTAACTAAAGCACAGTGTGAGCCAAAAAAGTAATTCTGTAAAACAATGCCATGGAATTCCACTTTCTCTCTGTATGATTTCCAGATCAAGCACTCAATCCTCCATGAAACCTTCCTCTTGGAAGTGTCCCTTACAGGTGCCAATGGGGATTACCCAGTTCCCTGGGTGATGTTCATATGCAACACTAGAGACCCAACACTTGATTCATGTGAAAGGAACTGAAACTTTCAAGCAAGAAATACTCCTAAGAAGGGTTAAAGAGGGGACGAGGACCAAAGGATTAGCTAAAAGGAGTCCTCAAGTTCTGAGAAGGCCTTAAAACCCAGACTTGCCTTTACAGCTGTCCGACCGAATGGGATGGAACATTTGCACCAAGGTCTGAGTGTTTGGCCCAGCTCATTTAAACCAAACTGAAAAGCAGAAATGGAAATCTTGCTACTTGCTTGCTCCGGGGAGGCGGTAGTGTCTGTACAAGAAATTGAACTTGGTTTAAAAACCAAACCCAACAACCAAACAACCCAAACCCTGCAAATTGCCACCAATAATGAAAGTATAACAGCACCTGCTGCAAATCCTTTGATTGGGGATTTTCCTGTGCATCAATCTCATCAAATGCTGTCCTTGGCTACGTGTACCATTCCCACTCCCTCTCCTGGAAGTGGCAGGTGTATGTCACAGCCACTGCTCCACAGCCGAGTACTGTCACAGCTAAAAAACCGACATCCTGTGATAGGAGCTAAAGAACCCAAAGTGCCTTGTATCGCCCCAGTGCCCTCCCAAATGACAGCAAGACCACACTGCTGATGCCACGGGGGACACAGGCACCTACGTAATAGCACATCTTGGCATTAAGTGAGGAGTAACCATCAGGCCACAGATGCTGCAAGTCTACATAGCAGTGCATCTGGACGTGCTCACAACACCTGTACAGCAATAATCATCAAAAGAAGAGCCAGTCAGAAGTGATGCATTGTTCACATTATGAAATCATGAGCCCTGACCACCTACAAAATGTCCTATTTCAGTTTATAACCAAACTGAATTAAGGGTAAACTTAATACACCTAAAAAAAATAGGGAGTAATCAAATGTAGGCAGGAAAGAAAAACTATCGGAGAGAGGAAAAGCTACAGGGGGATGCATAATGTGATGGCAATACAAATGTTGCACTGTTTGGACACCTGAAGTGTGACCCCCCCTTCCTTTCCCACACATCTTTTTATTGCAATAACTGCGCATTGCACGCCGTTCCAACAGATACAGGAATAGTCTTTGGGATGTTTTAATGGTCTTTTCTAATCTTAATCTATTTTTCACTTTAGAGATGCCAAATAGAGTTTACTAACATGTAGTTATCTCACCATTGCAGTACCTCATAAGCAAATCAATATAACATTTAAATGCATTTTCTTGATTGTATTACAACTAGTTAACAGAAAAAATTTGGAAGAGATAGAAGCATATCCAGAAATATGTAAAACATAGAGGTATTCAGCAGGACTGGAAGAAGAGATCAGACATGCAGGAATAGGGAAGGTATCTGAAGTATGAAATTTCTATTGGATCAATTATTCCCAACTCCCTTTGACTATCTCAAACGGACAAACGTTTCTTAAAATTCAAAGTCTGTCTGCATTTGCGTCCTATTCAGAATGTTTATAACCCAGAACAATCCCTGTTATATTGCAAGTCTTGACAATTAGTGGCTTGCAAATGGAGCTAAGTCCTCTGTCCATCAGTGTGCATGTGTGCCGGTATCGCGGGGACAGTATTGCAGTTTTTTAGTTAAGTTCCTCACTTTACGAAAATTCAAACTGTTGTGAAATAGCACATTGTAGCAAAGCATAATTAAATGGCACTAATTTCTGGACTCCCATTGCACATTGCAAGTACTGGAGGCCAAGAGGTTACTACGGTTTGGAGACCAGGAATGCAGTGAACAGAATTTTCACTGTCTTCACAAGAAGCACTGGTCAACTGGGGTTTAGAGTTAATTTGGTTTCCACCCATTAAAATTATATGTTCCAAACATAGTAGTCATAAAACGCCTATAAAAGTGAGAGCACTTGCACACTGAATAACTTTGGAAATGGGGTTGGCTCACGGGTGAGAAGCAGCAAGCAAAGGGCAGCACAGGGAGCCTTCCTGAGCAGTGCCACGGGGGCTGTGGGGTGTGCAGGCTCCCCAAAATTCACTCTACTATTTCCCATTAGCAGAGCAAGGCAACTCAGGAAACAGGACACAAGCCATCACAAAAAGCAAGGGTATTACCTGGTGATCAGAACAGCCCCGTTGTGGATTTGCACGTGCAGTGTAAGGTGTGCTGTGAAGGCTATCAGCAGAACATTAACTGCCACGGTCTCAAAAAGCAGGCTGCTACAACATGCCAAGGACTGTGTCTTCAGCTGATGTAAATCTGCTTGGCTTCATTGAGCCGTGGTAATTTACACCAGCTGAGGGATGGACCAAAGGCATTTATTAAGGCTGCAGTGTATTTAAGAACAAGCACAGATCAATAGTGCAACAAATATTCCTTTCACATCACTACTCTTCAGAAGAGAGGTCAAATGGATCCTTATGCACTTTTTTTTCTAAAATTTCAAGCCGAGACCAGTGAAAATCAGTAATTAAATCCCCTTTGAAGGAAGCACTGGCAATGAAGAACAGACAAGAGCTGGTACTGCACAGAGCAGTAGCTCTGGCTCACAGGTGTCATTAAGGGCTACGAGAGAGCAGGTCTCACCCCTTGAGCTGTCTTCTGGGAAGCCCAGTGTCTCAGCAGTGAAAGGCCAGTTGGAGTGAATGTACTAAAGGCACAGTTTGGTACGCTGCTCCCAAAGAAAACCAAACTGAACTCTGGGAATTCAGAAATCAGTGCCTTTCTCTGCTTATTTCTCATTTTAATGCACATGACTTCAGTGAGCTTTGTACTGGTATTGCTCTCTGCCTGGTTATAAGAAATATAAGCAGCGTCACAGGAAAAAATATTCTCATGAGATTTCAGATTTCCATCCCAATTATGCAGACCCAAGACAACGTTAAGATTTTAATGAAATTTCCAAGTGTACTGACATTTTCAAATACAACATGACAAACCTGACTCTGGGAAGGAATGTGGTGCTTACTGGGAAGAGAGCACACAGAGCCTACAACCGAGTAATCACACCAGACCCTGGGACAACTTGCATCAACAATCTGCCTCATCTGAATGACACAAGGAATTGTATAATCAAAACACCTCTCTTAGTGAAAGGAAAAAAACCAAAGAGCATCGTGTGCTGGATGCTAAAAGCAGGGGCATCAGCGATGGCAATTCCCTGCAGCTATAGCAAACATGTGAGTGATAATTTTAGGTCAGGCTGTATTCCAAAATATGGAAAATTATTTCTCTCGCAGGTTGATTTTAAATTAATAGCACCACCAGACCACTCTGTTTAGCTGTATATTGGTCTGTTCTCTCCATCCTTTTCGGAGTAGAGCCCTGGCAGCTCTCCTTACAGCTTTCAGCAGTGAAAAAAAAGCCATAGGGCTTTAAATTTTTAAGTCGGTGTTTTGAAAATACTGCTGTATGTATTAGGCTTCTCCTGTTTTAGAGGCCCTTTCCTGGAGAGTCTTCCAACAGGAATATCATTTACATCAGCAAGGCTTTTTGGCAGTTTTTCTTTTTTTCCTTTTTATAACCATGTTGCAGTGAGACATCAGTTTAGGCAGCCAGCTCTGCAATAAAACTGACAACAGGTTTATTCTCCTGCTCCTCATGGGACCGATAGGAATTTTAGAAAAGAAAGCAGGAGGGAAGGAACAGCAACAACATGTGCCTATGATCTGCTTTGTCCCAGCACACCAATTCTGCTGCTTTCACAGTGATTCTCATCTAAAAACCCAGTGTTTTTCTTATATTTCATTAGATATTTTATTCATTTGTATTACTCTGCAGGGGTAATATATCTAAAGCAGAGGTATTAGGAGGTTCTATCTACTTCAAAACTACCGGGATTTTACCTTTGGGGTCAAACTGTCCATTGCTTTGTTCTCGCCACAACTCTGGAAACCACTGTGACACACCAGTGCCCTGGAGCTCTTCTGCCAGAGGGAATTCCCACAAAAGCATTGAATGGTTGAAAAAAAGAAAGGCAAACCAAACCCATTTTTTTCAGTTCACTGTGGAAGAGACTTTTATCTCAGGAGGATTTTATCTAAGAAGGAAACTGCTGAAGCCTGGCCTGGCTGCTGTGCCTGAAGTCACACAAGTTCAGCCTCTGTCCCTGACCCAAGAAGGAGCAGTGACACTGGGAGCAAAGGCTTTTTGTGCACTGGGTGCACAAAGGATCATTTTTTGACCACAAAAGGATGGTCTTCCTTTCCTCACCATCAGATAAATGACTGAAACTCTCCCGAGCACGCAGTGATCGTCTGGGTTTCCACGTAACCCGATTTCATTCTGCAACAGATACTGGTGAACAAAAACCAGTGAGCACAATACCCAAAAGGCTGGAAGGTGGATCAACAGTCTAGGAAGGTCTCATGGCCAGGCACAGGCATTGGCTGCCCTGCTGCCTGGGGCCAGGGGGCTACATCTCACTGATTAGCTGGCTCTGGTGCAGTCCAGAAAGCATGGAATAAACATGCTGATAGATCAGAAATTCCATCTTGATTTAGTGGATTTAGTCCCAACAGTCTAGGACGTAATTAAATCTTTAAAAAAAGATTAATCCACCTTCCCTACCTACCTACCTATCTCTAAACACTCATAAACTGAGCGTGTGTGTGTTAGGGGGGTATATGCACATATATTTATTTAGAGAAAAATGCTGTTTTATTAGTAGGAACAATTTTCAGGATCGGCTAGGCTTGAAAAAGTTTATAATCTCTTACACGATTCCATTTATTGCAGTTGCAAACAGACGTTATGCCCAGATGGTGGCGCCTACAAATCACAGATCACTCCTGCATAATTATTAGGTAATTCATTCCTGGCGGGTTATACATTGTGGGCTTTATGGTTTATTGCAGAGGAAAATAGAAGTCTCATTGTATTGCAACCCCTCAACCACCAAACCCCCCAGCATTGCAACCCCTGCCTTCCTTTCCCCAGAATCCATCAACTGTATCATGGTGCTGTGTTAAATTAGCTTTTACAGCTACCTTCCATTTGGGGAGAAACAGCACCAGAATAAGATATAAGAAAAGAAAATACAAAGGGTTTAGACTAAAGATTCTTCATCCCATGGGAAATGCATAATTCAAGGTATTTGTAAATGTGTTTGTGATGTGCTGAAAAGCTGAACTGGAACAAAATAAATAAACCCAAGAAACCAGACCTGAGAATCCCAATCTTTGATGGAAATCAGACAGGCAAGTTTCAATGTATTTTTGAGGGGATTGTAGGATTAGGGTCAGCACACTGAAAGGCTGCCCTGGTCAGTGGTAGCCTCACACCAAAACGAAGCTCTGAGTGTTTAGTGCCAGCCAGAGTGACTACCTTTTATACAGTAGAGTTTATGTTCTTTTTTTTTTTTGGGGGGGGGGGGGGGGGGGGGGGGGGGTGTGTGTGTGAATAAAGCTATTGAGAAAATAACAGTGTGGAGGGAGACAAGATTAATTAATTCTAAGTGAATCACAAATGTTTCAGGGATTCGGGGTCTGCACACAGAGTAAAAATAAAAAGCTTCAGACCTAGTGTCTGAAAATCAGTAAAGCACTTGAGTTTGGACGCTTATCTAGGACTGGCATTTTCAGAAACAGGGTTCTCTCTGAAGATTATCTCAAAGAGATGGGGATACCAGAACTGCTGGCATGCAACAAATTGGTGAGAAAATCCTGTTTCCTAATATGACAATGTTTTATTTGAATTTTGTGATCATTGCTAATAAAGGCTCAGGTTTAACACACCATTTCCTCTAAATGTATGTGTTCAGATACCTAAATGTTAATTCTGACCTTTGTCTACTAAGTACATCTAATGTTCCTCACATATTTCAGTCACCTATAACAAATTACCCATTCCTCCCAATTCTCTATGTTCATTGTCCTTCTAAAGATGCCCAGAAGAGGGGAAAAAAAGGCTGAGGAGCAGAGATATGCAAAATTGATTTCAGATTTGGGAGCAAGCCCACATTGTCTAGATTGTTCCTTGCAGGGAAAAAAAACCCAAAACCAAACAACAGAAAAATAATAAAACACCCCAAACCCAAACTTCATGTGCTTTTTTTGGCGGGGAGGATTTTCCTAGCAGCTTTCACGTTAGCCATTTGCTGGCCCACAGAAGTATCACTTCTTCTCAGTCTTGCTCATAAGGAATAGGGCTTGGTGGGGTTGAGAAATCACTAAATGCCCTGAAGCACAAACGTTCAACTGGAAACTTGGCGAAAAGTAACCAGTAACTATCCATTAAGTAAAACTGGCAACAGCTGAACCTCAGAACTGCTTTCACAGTTGTACACAGCCAAGAAGGTACGGTACAATGTCCCTCCTCCTCCGCACCTTCTCATGGCCTGCTCTCCACGCGATGTTTGTGCTGCCTGGCTGTCTCACCTGTGAGGATGCTCCTTGCCTGCCTTTGGGACGGCGCAGGGGGCCCTTGCTGGGCAGCCCCAGCTCAGCACGATCAGCCCAGCCCTCCCAGCTCCGTGCACAACAGCCCAGCAGCCCCCTCTGCCCCGCTGCCACGGGCCGTGCCGGGCGGGAAAGGCCATCGCGCCGCTACAGCTGCGCCTGGTATTTGTATTACAATATTGCAAACACTTAGCTGTGAGTTATAGCTCCTCAGAGACCGACTGACTGCAGGTAACATGCATAAAGTGAAGCAAATTCACACGTTCTTGTCCTCAGATGATTTCCAGTCTGAATTCTAAAGAATCTAATTTCTTTCTCAGCACAGCCGGTACCTGGTGGCTGTTAGAGCTCCACTCAGCCTGGGCAGCAGAGCAAGTGTTTCCCAGCTTTGCTCTAGTTGGGTTGCAAATAGCATTTGTGCTAACTGTGATTTTAGTTTCAAGATTTGGAGAATTTTCTTCATATGCTTAAAATCAAGAGTCTCAGAATACGTGAAGACAGTAGCTGATTTTAAGCAGCCATAAACAACACGAGAGACAGCGCAGAGAGGTTCATTAGGAACGACAAACCCAGGAGTCTTTCCAACTACCTTGTGTGATGTTTCATTAAGTATTACAGACAATTTTGGTTAGAGAAACTCCATGCTTAAGGATTAGCATATTTTTATCCTAACAGTGACAAATGCTGTCCATATACCCCTGTCTGTCTTGCAGGAAGGTCAGTACCTGTGCAGTGTGGGCTGTGGGTGTCAGCCAGTCTGGAAGGGGTTCACGTTTGCCAACTCACCACCCACACACGGAGCACCCGGCACCACGAGCGGGCTCTCCTCACTCTTGTGTTCCCAGCGCCATTTCAAGTGCCACAAGCATCGTTGCTGAGGATCTAAAGATAAAAACAAAAAGCCACAAGGCATGTGCAGGTTAAAGTCACAATCCTGTAAAGGTCTTAATGTGACTTTCTTTTCCAAACACAGATGACAGATCTAGTAAATAAGTTATTTTCTTCTCTTAAATGTTGAAAATAGTTTAGTCCCAAAATGGCATCTTTGACTTATTTAAGCATTTCTCTCTTTCCATCTAAGCTTTGGGGATGCACTTTTTTTGAAAGAAAAAAATAGATAGGCTATTTCAGCAACTAGAAAAAATACTATTTCAGTTTAAAATTAATTCTGAAAGACAAATTTAACCAAAGACTTAAGAGGTGGAACCGGAGGTCTGTTTGAAAGAGTATGATGAACATCTGAGAGCTGTGCCAAAGACTGCTTTCATCAGCTCAATGTGGATCCAAATTCTCTGGGCTCTCCAGAAGAAAGATGATCTGTTCGATCAGCAAAAGAAATTGAGAAGTTCTGCTTGTTATTTGTTGGTGTTTCTTGGATAACTTTTTAAAAGAAACCCCACAACTAAATTAGACTAAGGTTTTAAGCTGTCATAAAATTCATTAGGCTGGGGAGGATGTAAGGGGATCATTAAGTTCATGCCAAAGCAGAGCTCAGAAGTTATTAGGACTACTGGGAATTCTCAAACACTAGTCTCTTGCATCTGACTGACTATTTTCATGAAAACATGCAGGAATTTAATTATCTTTTTCTTTCAGGACTTCTAACCTGTGACAGACTGAGCTGAAGTTTGTCCATAAGCTCAGAAATTTCTAGTTGAAGAAAAACACACACACAGAGTCACCTGTAGAAATTAAGTAAGCATTTCTGTAGAAAAACAGACTGCAAAATTTCTAGCATTTGTCAGAAGTGCTAAGATGTTTTTTAGAGTCCAGCTAAAAAGTACTTGAAAGATTTCCAAAGACTTGGTTCCCAGTATTTTGTAATAGTTAAGCTTCTTCAGTCCTGTCACCAAACAGTCCCTGAGAATATGAACGCTATCTGGAGAATTCCCTTCAGTTACTGCGTTCATACCACTGCTGCCAGCAGCACTGATGGCAACGCACAAACAAAGCAAGACTAGGAACCTCAGGTCAAAATATAAACAGCGGCATTAATAGAGGGGGCTACCTTTATTCTATTCTGTCTACACAGAAAATCAGCAATAATGGACTCTACAAATCAGTCAGATATTGTAAGAAATTTTTGGTACTGCCTTGCAGCAAGCAAATACTTGAAATGCTGTTACTGGGCACAAAGCCGTGACATAGATTAACACCCCTTGGGTGGAATATTAATGAAATTATGGGTGATATGAGTGAGATGTTTCATTTTTCAAAAGCACTGACATTCCCAAAAATAATAAAACACACTTCAAGATACGCTAAGGTAAATACAGAATCAAACACAGACATCAGGGTTAGCGAAATGAAAACATCTCTAACTTCCCAAACATGTTGCAAGAGAGTATACGTTTATTTATACCCTGTTAGAGGCTCAAGCAAGAGATTCAGATTTTCTGGAATTTGTGATTTGTCAACTGCAGGCTAATATATTCTTAAGAATAAAGAAAAAAAAATCTCCAACCCCCTCAAGGTTTTATTTGATCTACAGTAATCCTGCTCTTGTCAATCACTGTGTTCAAACAAACTTCAAACATCCCCCAAACAAGCAAGCAACACTTCCCCTGACTCCAACCAGCGAGATTTCCCTGCTTTTTAAAATCTGACAATAAAACCAGCTTCAACTGCAACGCATAGTGAGAGAGAGGAGGCAGAGGACCGGGCACTTCCTACAATAGCCTCAGCAAATGGGAGCAGCCAACCCTGCAGCGATCCTCCAAAAACCAGACCAGAAGCCCCGAAATTCTGTTATTAGAAGGTTTCTCAGCTCTAAGAGCTAAGAGGGACAACAGATGTATTTTTGCCCCAGATGGCTCCTCAGAGAAAATCTGGGAATCCAGAAAGTAAGAACAAAAGGATAAAGTAGAAAGGAAAAAAACCAAACATAAAACAGTAAAATACAGACTGACTATCAGGAAAAGTTGAAGGGGAAGAAGCTGGAAGTCTGTAGGATGATCTGTGAAGAGGTGATTTCTGGTGTGAAAAATCTGACTGTTAGAGACACAAAAAGCTGGAACTGAATGAGACAATGCCCTTGAAATTCTAACTGTAGGAAAGGCTCGTGCTTGTTTTTTCTCAGCTGTGCTAGTGGCACTGAGGTAGGCTGCCACAGGTAAGGTCTGCAAGAAAAACTGAGATGATATGATAATCCTTACATATATGAAGAAAATGCTAAAGCTTCAAGATTTCTCTTGTTCAGAAACTCTTATTATTATTATTGGTAATGAAGTGCAAGCTAGACAGAGCACAGCTTGCCACTGAGATCCCAAGCTCAGCTTGTGGATGGGCGGGGGGGGGACCCCCTCCCTTTACACATAAAACAACAAAAACTGCCCACTAAAATCTTCTGCAAGACATTACCCACGGAGGTGAACAATGGCATGTTTTCAAAATCTGTTTTCCAAGGTGAACTGAGTTTCAGCAGCCCAACGCAGGAGCTCAGTGATGCTCATGAATAACTGCAGCTCCTTGCAGAGCCGGGGCTACCGGCCCCAGACTTGGGCTGATGAACTGGAGGGTGCCCAGTGGTGGCTGGCACTGCTGTGTGCTGCCTGGAGGGGCCTCCCGTGTGCCAAGCAGCCACAGCAGACAGGACTGGGTGCCAGCTGTCCCACATGTAGGGTAGCCCTGCCGGCACCAACGATGCAGAGAGACCCCCCGGAGAGGCCGTGCGGTGACGCTCACCTAAGGATGCTCCGTGGCAGTGGCATCAGTCCCTGCCATCAGCATCTGCTGGCAGGAGAAGCACCATTTCAGAGTGAACTGGATGGAGAAATATGAGGAAAAATAGTTAAGTTTGCAGCAACGGAATGACTCTTTATTTGAGAGATGTTTCTTTTCTGGTAATAAAAGTTGCTCCTAAAGAATTCCACTCTTTTTTTCAGTACAGCTGCTGCTTCTTAATGGAGCGACAGACTATGCTGTCTGTATTAGTCAGCAATAGATGTAAGAGAGTAGCTTTGCCTGGTGATGCCAAGCCTCAGTGTAATTTCTGCAGACATCCTCATCTGAAAGCACCTCGGGTGACAGTTTGGCAGGCACGCTGGCATTTCCAGCCGAGTCCCTGCTCCTCCTCATTGAACTTCAGCACTGCCTGAAGTCACTAAATGAGACAGAAACCCCCCTGCAGTAGGAAGGGTACAAACTGAGGGAGGGCTAGTCTTTGTCATTATGTCTAGATAAAGCAAATAAAGTGAATGTGGAAGGCAAAAAGGAGATATGGAGAACGTGGCCAAGGTCACATCTTTGGTGGATGGTAGGACACAGCTTTTTGAGGTACTCTGCCCAGGACTGAAAGGATGATGGAGTTTGAGCTGCTTTTCCAGCTCTGCATCCGTGTTGTGACTGCTGCTCCAGGGTGGTACCAGCACCCCTGATGGTAACATCTCTTTTGGGCTGAGCCCTTGCCTCTACCTGCTCTGTTGTTCGGGTACCTCTCACGAGCACTGCATCTGCTAAACTCAAAGGAGAGGAAACACAGGGCTCTCACCCATTTCTGTGAGTGGGCTGTCTTGCCCCTATCAGTGTGCAGCCACTGCAGCATGGGTTTTGCTTTAGAGACCTGACAGCCCAAGTCAGGCCTCTTTCTAATCTCACTATTCCCCTTGAAAAGCAAATGCATTTCTTTTGAGACCACAGAGAGCACTCATTCCAGCCTCTTGGCTTGCACTTGCTGCAGATACTTTGAAAGACTAACTCTTGTTAATTAGAAAAAGATAAACAAACTCAGACCTTGTAAGCACAGGTCTTGCGCTGGCCGGTTCCAAAGGGGAAGAGGCTTTGGAAGTTGGTTTACCAATCATGTTTCCAAACCATCACTTGAATTAAAGCAGACCCTATTTATTTTACATGCCTTCTGAAAGCTACATTCCCAGTGAAAAGAAAGTACCATATTGATAACAGCATGCTCTGCCACAGGAGAGAATCGAGAATCACCCACGCGTTGCCTTGAAAACAAACAACCCCCAAACAATTGATCAGTCACTGCTAGTACAGAGACAGTCTATTATGGATAAAAATACAGGTGGAAAAAATTCATCAGGGATGTGCAAATACCTTTATTTAAATTCAAGCAAAGTAAAGCAAGCTTTGCTCCATATAAACAGGAGCAGTGGATTATGGATGCCTTTCTCTCAAGTCTTGGCAGAGAGGGAAAGCGTTTCCAGGCTGGGGGAACCAGAGAACCGAGTGATTTCCCTGCCAAGGCTGGGATTTCTGAGATGGCTTAACCTGGCTGCCAGGAAAGGTGGAAGTGCATCAGAGACCAGTGTATAAATTGCTGCTCTGGCTCCCTGGGAGTAATCTGAACACAGCCCCACAGCTGAGCTCTTTATCCGAGCACCCCGGCAGCGCGGCAACACCTCTGCCGGAACAGCAGCACCCACGGGAGGACACGCAGCTCCGTGTCAATCACACAACAAGCCACGGTCACCCTCAGAAACTCTCACTGGATATGCAAAATGTTTAATTAATTAAAAAAAAAAACAACAAACAACTGACAGAGCAGTCTAGGGAAAAGACACCAGGAAGGATGAAAGCCGATGCCAGCACCTGCGGGGTGTTTGTGTGCGTAGGTGTGTGTGTGTGTGTGAAACAGAGAGCGAGAGTGAGACCACTCCAGGTCCCTGCCTCAGTTACTGCTAATTCCTTTCCCACCCTTTGCTGTAAGTGCCCACGAGGATAATGTACTTCACTTGTGTGTGACATACTATGCCTGACTCAATAGTGTCCTAATCTCAAGCAGACGTTGTCTGGAATGAAGAAAGATATTAGCCAGACTTTTAAAACCAGAGCTAAGAAAAATGCAAGCTGAGAGTGGCCACAATGTCTTTTGGTTTTGTAATTTTTAACCTCCTTTTTCTGCTGTGGGCATACAATACAATGTATCCAGTTTTAGTTTAGTCTGTCCATTACTCACCTTCATTTTCACATCATTGCTTCGGGAATCTTCACGGCTTTCTCAGCAGAAGTATAAATTTCAAATGGCAAAACCAGACCATGGCTGTAGAGTTCTGTCACTTTCTAACTGGTGCTTCTGCCTAGGAGAGAAAATACTACAAAATATCTCAAATAGAAAGGAATAATGACAAGAATTAACACACTTTTTGCAATAGAAAGGGGGGAAACAATTTGATAATTCAGGTAAACAACAGTAATTAAAAGCCCTAAACACGATTCCACCCTAAACGGAGGAAAAGGAAAGAAAAAGCATTTTGACTTTTCCTCACAGCCATGCCCACGCAGAGTTACCCTCGTGTGCCGGGTGACCTTGGCCAGTAGCCAGACACCCCCCAGTGCTCTCCCACCCCCTCTCCTCGGTAGGAGATTTTGCAGTCTGTCTATGGAACACAGTGTTTGGATTAGCCTGTAATGCCTAATTGCAGCCAAATTATATACTCTGTGAAAGATGCTTACGCAGAGGCAGAAGAATAGGGTTACCATAAAACATCATCTGTTACATACACGGTCAAGACCCCTTCCCTGTGCACAGTCTGGTGCTATAACCCTAAGCTCTGCTTAAGTTATTCCTCTGTGAATAATATGGTGTTGCTGCACTGGAGATTGTGCTTGGAGCAGAATTATTTCATATGAGAGAGAAGGTTTAATCCATTTCTCAAGGTGTTGCTGGTTTCAGAATACATCAAATCTCTGCAGACAGAAATTACTGAAGTTACATAGCAGACAGAACACCTTCAGCATTGAGAACAATAAGAAAGAACTACCTTAAATTTTGCTACTCAGAAAGCCATTGACAGAGTGGAGCGGGTTCTCTTGTACCCCTAAATTATTTGGTGTTAATTTTTTTTTTTAAGAACAGTAAATCAATATAAAACAAGACTATGCCTATAAATGGAACCAAAAGAAATTTATCACCCTGTATTCAATAAGGAAAAGAAACCACACAGCCTGCCAATTTTTTATCCTTACTATTTTCAGCCCTACATTTTTTTTCCCAGCAACATCAACGTCACTGAACAATATATGGCATTACCTGGTGAATGCTTACATTTCCGTGTGGGCAGATAATGTATCTCCACTTCCCTTGCTTGAACTCCATTCCATCTCCACCTCTGCAATATCAAAAACGTGAAAGTCCAAAAAGTTATTGCATTAAAAGTTAATATAAGGAAAAAGCAGGTTATTCACTTTAACTGAGAGAGCAGGGTCCCTGATGAAAAATCACAAGTCAGCAAATTCTGGGATGACTTCCAAAGGCAAAAATAGGCGCTAAGGCTTGTAACCATGGAAAGTCAAAGGTGGTCAATAGCTTGACTGCACCACTCTATTTAAATAGTGACGGTCCCTCTAAGTTGAATTACCATTCAGGTCTGGAGAAGCCGGCAGCCTTTTTAACTCTCTGATAACTCTACCATCATCTCTTCCTCCAAATATAAGAACACTGTGCAACTCATCAGTTTTATAGATACATAGATACACTACAGCTTCTCCTGGTCTTAAGAACAAGCTGTTCCTTTAGTGGGTAAAACCCCAGGGTGCTGCTGGCAGTGGGGACAGCAGTCACCACCCTGCGTGGAAGCCAGGCTGGGGCAGGCACACGGAGACACAGGGCCGTGAGCACCGCTGGGCTGTGCCCCGGGGACACACAGACACCACAGGGACACCTTCACTGCCACGTGCACACAGACCTCAGTCATGGCATGTCTGATACAGGGGCACCATTTGGTGCCTTTTGTCCTTGCTCTTTGGAAAAGCTCCTATATTCATTGTTTGAAAACAGGTTTCTTAAACAACGGATGGGGAAAACAAACAAAAAAACACCGTAAGAAAGAATAAAAAGCCCTGCTCCCTGCCAAATCTGCCACGCCTGGCTAACAGTGAGGTCAGCCTTTGTTTTGGTTCGCACAAATTGCTTTCTGAAAGCTACACTTTCCACAAAGAGATTCATTCAAATATGCAATTAAATATTGCTTTCCTGAACAGAAGTGGCCACACAGAGCATGATGTCAACACATCCCTGCAAGATTTCTCCAAGAGTTCAGCAGAATAATTAGCTTTGGTACCGTTGCACAGTAGTTTTTATCTATCAGAGTTTTATCTTGCCTTCTCTCAGTGGTGAGTCTAAGAAATTCTGAACGTTTGCCTCATGGGTCTAATCATCTTATTGACGCTCAAAGCGTTTAAATGTGATCTGCAGCCCCTTCACTCTTTGACATTCCAGTTCTTAAAAAAAGTCAGATATTTTGGCAGGTGCTTAGCTCAGACTTGTTCTTTAGGCTATAAGGCTTTTGCCTGTCTAATTAGCTGTGGCAAAAAGCTGAGAATGTTGACAATCTGGGGATGTGAGGTAATAAAAAATAGATTATTTACCAGCAGCAAATTAAGCCCTCTAAGAACCAGTGTGATGAGTTGTGCCCCTCTGACAATTCCCCGTAGCAGATAGATACTACTGTCTCCATCTGTCTATCTCGTGCGCAGTGTACCTGACGGCATGTTTCTAATCTATTTTCCCATGCAAAAGAATTGATCCACCAAAGCCTTCAGAGACTAAAGAAAGTAACCTTTCTGGTGACAAGAAGCAAAATCCGCGTGCTTCCAAAGATGATTTTCCCAGTTTCCTTTGGGGCAGTGCAAATAATTGGCCAACATCACCAACCGCTGCTCGCTACTGGAGATGCAGGGTAGTTGTACCTTCTGGTTTGGACTGGAGACAAGGCATGGAGGAAAAGGCAACTCCGAATTATGGATGAGGTCCTGCTTTTCAGAAGCCAGTGGCTCCATTACTCAACATGCTGCCTGCTCTGCTCTGTGGCAGCTTTTGTCTGGCTCTGGCTGTGAGGAAGCCAATGCTGCTGTGGGACCAGGGGAACAAACAGCCATCTAAACTTAAAGAAGGAAAGAAAAGCCCATATCAAAAAAGTTAGGAATGGAGGTGACATGACTTCTTGCCTAGGCACAGGGTGAGCAATGCACAGAGACATGCAGGTGCTGCAGAAGATTCTCCCCATTTTGTAAAACCAGTCTCAGAAGAAGCCTACTAAAAACAATGGGCTAAAATCCACAGCTCATTAGGGTAGCTACTTTTATTTCCCTCAGCCAATCTACCCCAACTGACAATTGCTCCTGGCTTTACTCCTTTTTTTAGACCATGCTACTTTTCCAACTCCTCTCTCAAAATGTGTTTTAAGGGACATAGTTTTGGAAAGCTTTTTGGTTTACTCAAACCACAGATTCTTGCAGCACATACTGTCCTCTCATCCACATTTCCTTAGAAATGGATTAGCCACACTTTCCTGTATGTTTTCCCCACTACCTTGTTAGCACAAGGCATTAGACAAACTTGCAGGTCCCGTTAGCCAGTGCCATAGTCTGTTGACAAAGGAATGACCCTAAAACTTCTCTGGGTTACAATACTTGGTAACGTACTATTCCTTACTCCAGAAAATGCTGTAAAGACCATCTTTGGATCTAATGTCTGGTCACAGATTTCAGGTTATTTGCTGCAAGGAATCCCTTAAGTCCAATTCTTTGTCAATGCACTGTTGTTGTAAGAACACTATTCTTTTTCTTAGAGAATTTGTTAATCAATATGGATGGAGTAAATGATGTTGTAAAGCTCACACACTTCATTTTCAGAGGAACCAGAGGTGACAGCAGATCTTCCCTTTGGAGTGGTCACACCAATGATAATACAGCACCTCAGTAAAGATTACATGGATATGGATATTTTGCTAAGCAAAGACTGCAAATTGGGTAGCATTTTCAGATACACCAACTCCCTCATGTTTTGGCTTGTCTCATCATCTACAAAAGCTAAATATGATGTCAAGGTTTATTGAGAAGATCACAAAGCAATATTCATTTTACAGCAGTTAGGGATGTCTGAATGAGTTGAACAAACTGACACAGACAAGTTAAAAGCCCTTTCACACATCTGTGCTGAATTCCAACAGAATTTACTCCAAGATTTGGTGTAAAAGTTATACAGCTAGATTCTTACAGAGATGGACAAGAAAGCAAAGTGCAGTTTCTCCCATCCTGGTAAAAGGCTAAGAAGTATCAGAAATCTCATGAGTATGATTATTGCCAAGAGGCTGCCAGTTCAATTTTAGTGATCAAAGATGATACAGAACCATTCTGTAACTCTCTTCTTTAAGCAATGTGTAAGGAACAGGTAGATACAATTTAGCTTAGCAGGTTTCAGAAAAGGGTTGAACATTTCTGTGGACCAGAACATCTACAACAATAAATAAGACTGCTTAGAAAAAGCCTATGAGTGGACTGTGGGTACAAAACCTACATGAATTAATGCAAGACTTTCTATTGACTTCTGCAAGCTCTGGATTGGGTGCAAATGGGTATCAATTAAGCTAAAGATTTCTTTATAGATATCTTATCCATAATTTCCTCCTAGCAGAGGTTGCTACACCTCAAATGACTTTGTCCTTTTTAGCAAAGGACCTGATGAGAGAAAAATCTTGATCTGCTGAACTTTGAACACAAAGAAACAAATTATATTTAATAATATAGGGTATTTTGTAAAATATTTGTTGAAATAAATTTCATTGAATCCACTGTTGCACTGTGGATCACAGTTGGTGGTAATCGTTAAGAGCACAGAGAACAACTCAGCACACAAATTCCTGTTTGATTTTCAGCTTTTCCTTCCTGAAAATACTAGAAAGGACTTGAAAAGCTAACTTTCCAATAATACAATTAATTTGAAAGGAACTTAAGGAGCTGTCTCTGTTTCATAAGGCTTTTAAAACAGATACTGACAATGAATTTGGCAGCTTTTTAGAAAGCTTCATCACAGTGAAAGAAAAAAAGAAATTAAAAGAACTCTCTTCCTATGTGCAGTTTAGTAGGAGAAAGTGTATTCCATTACATCTTTTTCTCTTTCCAATATCCGACACTGTGTTACACTGCACTGAAGAAGCCAAATACTGAAGCAAATTAACTGTCAAGGGGATTTTATCAATAAATAATTGAATTCAGTTTTCAAGAAGGGCCAACGCTGGTACGTTTCCACCTACAATTGCAATGGTGTCGTTCTGTGGACTTCAACTGATGCTGCAAGTGAGACATCACCAAACCTTGATCAAGGAGGCAAAGATTTGGGGTATGGAACAAATTTAGAACTAAGGAGGAAAAAAAAAAAAAAAAAAAGAGAAAGGAAAAAAGCTGCATTTGTATTCTAGCTTCTTACAGTTATGCTGTGCTTGTTCATCTGTTCCTAATACCTTCTGAAGCTATTGACTGATCTGATCCATATTCGACTACCAAACCAAGTCTACTCAATCTGCAAGTACAGGAAACTCCACTAAGGAAAGAGATTTTGCTAAGGAGAAAACTACAGCATGACACACCATTTACACAAAGAGTTCATAAGGGGAAAGCATAGATTTTGGGCAGAAAGAAGAGAGGGCAATCCTAAATGCAATAAAAACTTGAGAAGGAGCTTACATCACCCTGGACACCAAGGACTCCAACCAACAAGATAGAAATCTATTGAAAAGCAGGCTTCATTAGTTGCACTGCTCATGGAGCTGCATGTTTACAATTTGAGAGGAAATGGTCTGAAACTGAAATGCCAAAGCAAAAAAAAAATGATGGTTTAATGCGGGGTTTATAATGGCTTCATAATAAAAATACAGCTTCTTCTTCAAGCTGCTGGATGCAGTTACAGCCACCATGCATTTAGTGCAGTAGGTGCTCACTAACTGGGATACACAAAGCAACCAAACAAAAAGGTACATCATTTGGAATTGCAGCAGGGGTGGTGAATTTTACCTATGGGGAAAAAACTCCTGGCTGGAGGGGACTGCCCGGGCTGGCAGTGAAGGTCTGAGCTCCAGAAAAGCTCAGACAAGTGTCTGGGATGTCACAGGCAGGGCTGAGCTCATGTGGAGGCAGGGGACTTTGAGTCCAGCAAAAGGCAAGTGGGAACAACTGCAATATCAAGGCTTTTATCTCAGCTAGGCAAATTCAGAACAGTTTTGCCTGTCTCAAATATGATGCCTGATCATTACAAGCAGCAGTAAGAAAGTAGCTCCTGAAGGGTTATTTGTGACTCAACAGGATCTAAAAGGCTGTGTCTATAAGAAGCTTATGCTTCCACTTCTGCAGAATACTACTGCCCAGACAGACCAGAGTACAGACCACTGCGGGGACTCTGTATCAAAAAGTGAAACACACCAGTGGAAGTTTTTGGGTGGTGGTGCCCTTGAAGAGACACTCAGTCCTGCTGGTTTTGTGCTACATGCCCCATCACTACTATTGCTACTCCTTTTTTTTAAAAAAAAAAAATCCCTTTCTTTTTTAATTTTATAATTCCTTGGTAGCTGCATAATCTGGCTGATGGCTGACTTTCCATTTAGTATGAACAGTTCTGGACAGACTCCTTCCACCTGGTTTGTGTATTTGTGTACTGGATCCACGCACAAAACCATCATACTCACGTTCTTATTTTCACAGTGGTGTTTTCCTGTCCATTTCCACGGGTGGGCTGTGCCAGCACAGTGCCATCAGTAGGTGTGTCACTCTGGTGCGCGCCCTGTGTCAACAGAGACACCCAAGACACCCTTCAAACCTAGAGGAAGACAAAATCATTCGCACTAAGTTTTCAGTTAGTCTCTAGCTACTCACTGCAGTGGCATTCAGTAACATTAAAAGTGATCACTTTTAATATATATAACACAACCTTAAAAAGGTTGGACACTTACACACTAAACATTAAAAGATATATAGAATTTAAATGCTAATGCTTACTCTTAACAGCCAAAATCAGAAAAAAGAAGAAAATAATCTCAACTAATTTAGGATACTTCAAGGCTTAAGCTCTATAGCACAATTTCTAGCAAACTTATAATGTTTTCTTTTTTGTGCAGGTTTTTCCAAAACTATTTTTACAGAGTCTTTCAACTGTTAGTATGGGCCAGTGTCACAGACATCATTTCTGAACCAAACAGGCCCCTGATATAATACAGCGAGGCTACTCTGACCTAAAAAAAATCTGAATTTCTAACGGCATACAGCTCACCGCCAGTCATCTCTTACAAATTGAACATTTGCCACAAATTCCCCATACAGCCATCAGTCATGGGGCAGACATGTTGCCCATAATATAGCTGTTTTCTGGAGCTTGTACTATACAAGCAGAGTAGAAACGAGGCTCATGTGGAAAAGCAATGCCTCATTTCTTGCCTTGGACTAGGAGAGAGGGTAGAAAATACATTGTTTTAGGAGGCTGAAAAGGAGTGCTACACCTTTGGCTCCCAAGGCAGGCAAACAACTCGTACACCCTCCACCCTGGCTTCAGCGTGTTCCAGTGGGCACCGCTCTTTGGTACCACGCAGGGCAGCGAGCTCTGACTGCAGCATCTTGGGGGACCCGAGACAAACCTGTCCTGACCTAACAGCAGCCTTCCAGTACCTGAAGGGAGCCTACAGGAAGGCTGGGGAGAACCTGTTTACAAAGGCCTGCAGTGACAGGACAAGGGGCAATGGCTTCAAGCTGGAGGGGAACAGATTTAGACTGGAGATGAGGAGAGGGGTCTTCACTGTGAGGGTGGTGGAGCACTGGAACAGGTTGCCCAGGGAGGTGGTTGAGGCCCCATCCCTGGAGATATTCAAGGAGAGGCTCGACGAGGCCCTGGGCAACCTGGTCTAGTTGGGGGTGTCCCTGATGACTGCGGGGGGGTTGGACTAGATGGCCTTTGGAGGTCCCTTCCGGCCTGGGCAATTCTATGATTCTATGATTCTGTTTGGGGATTGATTCTATGATTCTATGATTCAGTTTGCAGCCCTACCTTCCCTGCCACGGCAGCGCCGTAATGTGCCTTGGCACAGAAACACCAACAGGTGTGATGCAGCACGGAGCCCCATGCAGCACAGTGTGCCGTGAATTAGGATCCTATCTCAGGCAGGAAAGGGATTAAGAAAGAGGCAGAGGAACAGCAGATAATGACAGTAACTAAATTAGGCAGCAGGAGATGAAACTGCCACCCTAAATCTTGGGAACTTTTTTCACTCTCCCATGTGCTGAGGTGCAGAACACCTGAAGTCAGCTTTGCACGGGGCAGGGAGGATTTCAAAGCAGTTTTGAGCAGCGCTGTACAGCCAGCCAGACGCTACCATCAGCAAAGGCAACGTGCAGCATTCCCCTTCTCCCACTGCTTCTCCTCTTCCCCCTTTTGGGACACATTAAGCGGCAGTACAAAGAATTTCTAAGCAACTGAAGTGAAGCACTGGTTAAAGAACAGCTACAAAACACACCGAGACATTCAGCTCAAAAGGATTTTGAAAGAAAGATCCTTAATTTGAATGGAAAATATCTCTAAATCCTTTAAGCTGCTTTGAAAATCTCAGCCTCCATGATATGGTTTACATCTGAGATAACAGTGTTATTCTGAAAATACACAGAACACAACCTTACCTAAAACAAAATGGGGTAGAAAAAGCCAGACTCCCTTTTAGTTTCCTTTTTTTGTGGTTTCCTTTGTTATGATTTTTTTTTTTTTTTTGAGAGTCAATTTATTTAGAGGGCAAACTGAAAATCTGAGCCTGTGCTTTCAGCATGGGTACCACTTTGGAGCAGCACCATCAGGCCACAGGCAATACCCAGATAAGCACCACAATGAAGGGCTCTTATTGGGGAGCAAAGCTCATCACAGAGTTTTAAGCTGGGCTCAAATGAGTGGTTGAGATAGTTTGAAGCACCTGCAACTACATAGGAGGCTCTGGATTTGGAAAGAAATTTTATTGTCAGAGATTATGTCACTACCTAAGACAATTTAAAATTAACTAAATACTGCAGCAGGGATTCAAAGCTAACAAAAAAATTCACATACTTTTCATTTATACAGATGCCTGCTGTAGTGGCACTGTGAGCTACACTGCTTATATACTGGAATGTAGCATATACATATATATACACACACCTATAGCTCTTTGCATTTAAAACTCTGCTTATTTATGTACCTAACCATCCTGGAACAAAGCCTCATCTTAAAATTGCATGTTTCTCAGGTAGGAATAAGTTCATTATTCTTTAATAAAAGAGGGCTGAAAAAGAAAGGTGGCAGAGTGTTACACAGGGGCTGATGTTGAAGACGTATTTAAAAGTAATCTGGAGTGTGAAATAACCAGAGTGTTTAGTATTAAAAATATAAGTTCCTTAGAGAGGATGGGGAACAGTACAAAGAGAGATTTAAGCTTGACTTGTGTTGGAGGATTTATTAGTTCTTGAAAAAGATTTCAAAGAAACTAGTAATGAATGAGGGAGTAATTACATACTGAGTTTGCAGAGAATAAACTAATTATAAAAATATGGTATGTTATAGGCCATCTGCCCCCCCAAAAAAGAACTGAATTGTCAAATTACTGAGCCAGAGATGACACATTATAATTATACTGTTACTATGCAAGATTTAATACAAAATCTAACAACATTTTGCAATAACATCCATTTCTCTTTCTTGTTTGAAAATGAGAGTCATTATATGCTATCATGAGATTTGACGTTGCTTGTCAGTATCCCAATGTGTCAGGATAACTGCATTACCCATCTTTTTGGAATGAGAAAAAAAGCTAGTGCCAAACCCAACGGAGGCATGTTCCGGTGGCAACTCGGGAAATAAGTGAGTTTCACCACCTTAATAATCTCAGCCAAATTATTTCATTCTATGGATAGGTACATGGACACTAAGTCATGCCTCAAGCTGGCTGAGCGCCCCAAAGCATTTCTCCTTGCCTTTGGGCTGTCTTTGATTAATTAAAGATAGAGATAAAACTTTGAATGTGTTTCCCCTCAATCTGTCTGTTTTTAGAGTCCTTCCTTTGAGAGCGGTCACTTAAAATCCAATTTAAAATCTAGTTTAGGTACAAACATAATAAACCCCACCATTCTGGCTGGCTTTGAACTGCGAGCCCCTCCTGGCACTAAAGATGCTTGGAACCCAGAGTCCAGTCAGCCATTTGGAGAAAGCAGCGGCGATGTGTCATAGCTAGGAATTCAATGGTTCAAAAAGGTGAACACTTCACTTTATATTGAACTAGTTTTGGCTGTTACTTACGGGTCTTTTTTTCACCTTTCACGATGCTTTGTGAAGCTCTGCACAGTAATTTCATAGACTTCATAATATTCAGTGCCAAAGATCATCCTATGTATAATTAAATTCTATGATATTCAATGTTTTCTTCAGGATTTGAGTCTCATGAGGCTTTCAATTCCTATTGGTGAGTTTTGTCTTTCCTGAAAAACACACAGAAGATAATAAAATAATCAGTAAGCATTGTTAATGTAAAAAATGAAGGGGGAGGGCAGGGCAGAAAAGGTACAAAAAGCCAGAATGGGGCTGTTTTCTCTTTCAGTTGCAAGTGTTCATGCCATGATTGTAGGCACCATCTTCTTAATCATGATTTTTATTTGAAGTTTAGTACAGCCATGAGCCTATTGCCTTTTCGAAGCAGTTTTTCATGAGTTTTTCACATTTTCCCTGGATCTAGTAAAGTTCTTAGCTTCAGGTGAGCAAGGAACCCTATAAAAGACAGCAAGATCTTCATGGTCTTAAAGCACAGTTGCTCATGTACCTTCTCGTCTCCAACATTTAATAAAAGGCATCTAAATTCTGAAACCTCAAGAAAATCAAAACCAGGAAATTTTTCCTCATCTAGTTTTGGCACCCTGAAACTTTTTTGGGGCCACAAACTTATTTGGGGCCAAATACCACTGGGAGAATATTTCTATTGGCTTCATTGGTCTTCAGATAAGAACCAACTAACTATTGGCAAGTGCAAGTCAGAATGAGAGGTGAGGATTAAGTAAGGTAGTTCTAACCCTAACCTACATCCTGCTACAGCTAAGTTAGAGTCTGCTTCATGATCTTTCCTCTTTCTCACCAGTAATTAAATAGTAATTTCTATAATGTACCTGTAGCAGCAACCAAACTTGCTTAAGAAGGGAAAAAACTCCACCCATTGGGAGGAGTTTTAGGTGATGTTTTCAATTCCTGACATACTGGAGTACAGAGAAAATCTCCATTCTTGCAAAAGGTCTTAATATACTAAAACACCTCCAAATAAACACAAAACGACCACAACAAATCCAGAAAAGAAAGAGAGGGCAAAAGGCAGAATGTTCAAAGCTTTTCAAGTTTTGTCTTGGTGTCCATCAGGCCTAAGAAGTCCCTGCATTATTATGGCTCTCTCTTTGCCCAGTGCAGCCTAGATCCAGATTCAGTTCTCCAGCATCAGGAGCAGTGGCCGGGGGAAAGCAGAGGGTCACTGGTCACTCTCACACAGCTGGAACTCAGTGATGGAGACCCACACCTTCCCATGCATTTCTTCTGTCATCTTGGAGACATCAAGCTTTGGAGCTGAGTTTGCATCAATTCAGATGGTTAATGCTTGTTAACATTAAAAGTGGTTCAGCGTGTGATTAGAGTTTGTAGTTTAATAAGTAATTACAGAGTGTTACTGCAGTCCAGCACGCTGTACTTCTCTTCCCACAGCAGTGACACGCATACAAAACCAGCAAATCCACTCGTGCTTCATTGTACGCTCTGTTCTTATTCACACCCCCCAAATTAAACATTTAAGAGGCAGTTAATAAAACTAACGGTTAGATGAGACTAATTAAATAGAATTTCTGAAGAATGTATTAAAATTTAGTATCATTATTATGAAACAAATTTCATTTTCTTCCATTTATTTTGGTTCCAAAGAATTTTTTACAGGACTCTAGTATTTAACTAAATCCTGAAACAACAGCTGTAATTCCAGCACAATGAATTAAATTGGCATAGTCCTGGTCACCGTTTCAATGACACGAGGATGTGAAGCTGCCACTGTTTTCAAAGAGAGAAAATTTCCCAGAAGTTTAAGGCATTCAGACTGGCTTTGCTCATCCAACTCATCTCCCAGGTGGAAAACTAGCACACACATGAACAGATCACAACCCCCGCCCCGCCACACATTTGTGCTCTATATCCAGCTTATTAAATTAAATTCCTACACTATTTCTTCTTCACAAATAATATATATGCAGCCACATACACACCAATGCACTAAAAGACATTTGATGTCAGGTCCCTGAGTCCTGCCATCACTGTTAGATGCAATCAGTTAGTAATTGCTTTTTTAAACTGCTAAAGTTGTCCACAGAACAGGGTAGTTTTTTGCCATCAGGTGAACAGCCCTTTAAAATTATTATCCAATAACACAGCTACATGTAGCTTTTTGGAGCTGATGTCAAGCCTAAATAGCCATTATTCTAGAAATTTTTTTCCTTTGGCCTGTGTCTTACCCTCAGCACATTTTGCACATGTGAATAGCAAACCAATGTCATCAACTGAACACACCCTTAGCTGAGATTAATTGAAAAGCAAACAAACAACCAGAAAAACCCTGAAGAGAGATTTTCCCCATCTCAGTATATTAGAAGAGGGATTACTACTGACAGCAACTTGAGAGAAGAAGAAATAAAGGACAATGAAGGGAGAAGTAGTTTGCAGCATTCAATCAGTATGCAACATCAGACTCCTAATTTGCAAAAGCTCTGCTGTAGATGACATTCCAGCATCGCTGATAGCCACTCTGCTTCCAATAGCTACTGCAGATGCAGTGTAATGACTTCTGTAGTTGTGGAAAGACTTCCCACAATTAAAGTGCAGGTTAAAACTTTTGTTTCCCCACTCGCCGTTCAGTCAGACAGAGCACACACCAAGGGGAACCCATTTCTATGGGGTTCTGCAGGGACACGTGTATGTACACTCTTTGTTGGGGTACAATATGTGACCACCTTGCTAGAATTAGCTTTACCACTCTTTCCTTGTGTACAAGAAAGGCACAGTAACTTAAATTGTGTTGTTAGCTCCATCTCTGAGCAACTCCCTGTGAATCACCTGTGAGGTACCACAACTCAGACATAACCCTTTCCTCCCTCATTACTCCAGCCCCAGTAGCAGGAGTGTAATACCATCTCCCATGGAGCTGTATTAGCTAAAGCTTGGTAGGGAAGCAGGTTTGTATGGGAACAAAGCTCTACCCACGGCTTGTCCACCTGCTCCTGGTCAAGAAAAAGAGGTTACCTGGCTGTATTTTTAAAATAAACTCAGTATCTACTTAGCCTATGCTAGCCCAGGGAATATTTTAATTTCCTTTCACAGGAATAGAGTAGATACTGCTGACCTCCAGGAAAAAAAACAAAACCAATAGCAGCTATATTAACACAGTTTAAAGTAGTCTTCTGAATTTCCAGTAAGACAATATAAAGTAAGGTTAAAAGTCTCCCAACAAGTTTACTCAATACAGACTCAATTATAGACCTGCTAAAAATCACCAAGTCCTGAAAGCATCTCAGTTGTAAAATGGCAGATGAAAGCAGGCAATGAATGTTACCTACTGCAGACAGACACTGGGTACCAGGACACCGCAAAGTTAATAATAAACAGACATAATATATAGCCAGCCCCTGTGCTCTGTACCTTCCCTGTGCACGGTGAACGCACTGTGGCATGAGCTGAACCGGAGGTCACTGCATTTCTCTCTGCCTTTCTGCCCCGATGGGTTTAACAAGTGTTTTCTTCTGGTGTTAATCCCAAGCAACTGCTACCAGTATCACTTCAACCTTGAAATGTCTGCTTAAAATGCTGCTCTTCCTCTAAGTAAAATCATTTTGATCAGACTCTGTCCTCTGCGCTTCTCATCTCTCCCTAAACTGAAATGTGAAACATTTAAAACAATAAAAATCACTGTACTGGAAAGCTGCACTGTTTATTTTTCGTACACTGCATGCAAGTGTACAGCAGACCTTTAAGAGTTCTAAATTCATTCTGACCTTCTTCATCGGTTATTTACTTTGGGCCTTGAGGAAATGCTTAGCTTAAATGGCCTTTTTCCCTTTCAGAAATCTAATCTTCCAGAAAAATTCCACTGGACAGCAGGTTTTGTAATGGAATTACTGTAGTTAATTCCTATCACAGCAGTTCCTTAATGAAAGGCTGGAAGAAAGTCAACAGGTACTGTATTCTGCAAAAGGTGCTGTAAATATGAGTGTCTTAGTTCACAAAGGTGTGTCATCTCCCATCAAGATAATTAATGGTCTCTTGAGTCAGGCAATTAAAGGTTGCAATAATAACCTATAAGATATCTCCCTTTGTTTCCCAATTAAAACTTTTCAGACTAATTAAAAACATGGTTGTGTCATGCAGTGTGGTGGTTTCCAACTGGTGCAATAAAATTATGGGTCTCAGCCAGAGAAGATAAACGCTTGAAAAAAAATCACCCATTTAGCACCATCTTATGTCAACATTGATATATGAAGTTTTGCTTCACGTAGTGGAGAAAACCATCTTTTCTTTAAGGTAACCCTGCACTAGATTTCATATGAGCTGAGAGCCTCTTCTCTTATTATTTCTCTTCAGGGAAACCTTTATCCATTAAAGTCCTGTAACCAGGAGGAACTTGGGTTCCATGGAACAAATGAGCCCAAATTAATGTCAATTATATGAAAAAAGAGAGAAAGATTAATTAAAACTTTTCAGAAATCTCTTCAATATCGTTGTCTGACGTGCTTGCTATCAGTAGAGCATGTCCTCCATCTGGCAGCTTTAACAATATAACACTTTTAGACTCTTCTTAAGGTAATTATGTCAAATATACTGAACATGATGGGAAACAATTGGTATTAGTTTCAGATTAATCTCTGCACATTCTGACATTCCAGTTCTGTCTTCAGAGACCAGGGTTGCTTTTTTTGTGTTGCTGGTCAATAGGCCTTTCCCTTTCTGGTTGGCTTTTTTTGTTCTGCTCACTGGGAATACATAGGAACTCAGTGGTACAACACAGCTGGGGCTCTCCCAGAGGAACCCATGGGGCAGAATACAGTGCCATGACCGGTCTCTGAGATGAGGAAAAATGGACAGACCCCATTACCTGCACCCTCAAAGTCCTCCTGTAACCTCTTCTGGCATTAATATAATCATTTTTAGACTTAAACTCCTCTTTGTCCACTGCAGAGATCTGGGGACTTACCGTTCTTGTGGAACCTCAGTGGAGTACAGCAAAATCACATCGCCTCAGCAGTTGTACACTGAATGACTTCTGTCTCTGTTTCTATCCCAGATCTCACTACTTAATTAGTGGTAGCCAATTACTGTAAATAGCCTTGCATCTTTAACTAAATGAATGTCTGTAATCCTCTCTATCTCTCTATTACAAAAGAAAAAAAGGGGGTTGGTGGTATAACAGATAAATATGCTGCATGGGAATATCTGCCTGGGGAGCTGTAGGACATTTGTTCCATCTTTGCTGGGTTCCCAGTTCCTGGGGATGTCAGTCAGAAGTTCTGGGATCATTGTGACCCTAAGCTGAGCTGAAGGAAGCACAGCAAGGTAGCTGGGCTGGTGGCTGCTGGGTGACACGGAGAAGCAGCAGCGCTTGTTCCCTCCACCTGTAATGCAGAGCATTGGGGTACTCAGAGGAGTTCTCTGAACCTGCTGGGCAAAGCCTCTTCCTGCAAGACCACCAGCACCCACAGGAGGATACTTCTGTGTTTCCACACCTGATGAGCCACTAACAATGAGATACTGTCATTGTGTAGGAGATGCTAGTGTCATTCACTCTGATCAGCTAACGTTTCACTGAACCACAACGAACATTACATGATTTACACGGAACATAACCCAGCTTTGTCTCTGTTTAAGGCTTTCTTACACCTGATTTCTGTCCACTCTGCAGCCCAGCCTTGGGCTCCCTCACTAACGAGGGCATCAGAAGTCCCCTGGAGCAGTACTGATGGTGTCAGCCTCTGCTACTCTTCCTACCTTACTAAAAAGATGATTTCCAATATATTTGAGGATCAATGCTGCCATAAACCCAAAAAAAAAAGTACCAAATCCGGACAGTAGTTTCTTGTATCAGATTCTCTAAAAACCCCCGGTTCTGCCATGGATTAAAATAATTCACTGTAGAAAAATGCATTTGTTCTTGCTCCAGAAATATCATCTTGATAAAGGAGTCTGCCTAGAATTACACATGTGATTCTCAGTTTAGGATTTTGTGTGTGCACAGCATTAAGTCTCTCAGCCATTCTGAATTAAATCAAGTTTTTGTTACTTGCCTCAGTGATATGAAGCGAGATCAGTTACTACCAACCGCAGTGGAACGGGCAGCTTCATCCCGTACTCATTTTATCTTAGGGTACTAGGCAAACATCAGACCTGCCTCTTGTAGAAAGAAGAAAATGAAAAATGGAGGACTTGAGAGAAGGCAGGTAGCTGGCTTCTTTGGAAAGGCCAGTCATTTCTTTTAATTGAGAGCTATAGTAGATCAAAGAGACAAACTTTACCCTTGGGTCTTTCAGACAGAACCATGTTTATATAAGATTCTACCGCTGAATCTATGAACAGGAATGAGGTTCACTTCTAATATTTGACTCTGTATGAGAAAACTGTGAGCTTACTAACCTGATCAATTATTTCTATTCTTATACGTGTCGCTGTTAAGTCTCAGTACTGGATTCATTTAGCCGTTTGCGAAGGCCAGCTTGCATTTAAAAAAGGAGAAAGACCCCACAGATTTCTAGTTCTCAACATTGCAGAAAAAAAGACACAAAACTGAACCCTGAATCCTCAACTACAATGAGAAAAATAAAATTTTAACGATCTCGTAAATTTGGAGGCCTTAATCCTGTTTATTGACTGCTTTGGGCTATGCAAAGCAGTATGAATTAATGGTATATCAAGTTCTAGATAAAACTTCAAGGCAAGAAATGTTATAAAACTGTGCATAAGCAGCCAACACCTTTGTGAAAGAGATAAACGGGGACACTGCCACAGGCCTGTTTGTCTGTACCTCTGCCTCTTTTCTAGAAATATTCACATCTGCTACAACTAAAACCTATTTTCTCTGTGTCTAAAAGCTACATTTAATATGTGAAACTCAGGGCCTGCTCACAGGCAACTCGGGAAAAGAAAAGTTTGTTAAACTAGAAGAGAATTGTTTGCTGCAAATATTTCCCTCAGCTCTGACTATGAGCTAATTGTCACCTCGTCTGAACCTGAACCAAATCCCAGACACTGGGGAAGTTTTCCTATTGGTGGGAATGGGGGTTGGTTGAATTTTAAGATTTGTTGTTATGTCATGTATCTGATTAATTGCCCACTTAGAAACATGGGGTTTACAAATAAATGTACCCCTGAAAATTAAGGTACTTTGTCAGCCAAACCAATAAGTAAACAGCTTGGTCCACAAAAACACAAATATCTCAACTTCCTAGAAAGGAGAATTAAGCCAAACTTCCTGAGAAAACAGGATACTCTTATTAGTGCCTTTTCTAAAAGCCACCTTGGAAGCATGCTTAGCAGGGCTGATCACAGGTACAGCATTTACGGAATAAACAAGAGTAAAAGGCCTGTATTAGGGCAAACCCCTACTTCTGGATGGGCTGGGTGATGGGTACCAACACAAGACTCTGCAGATGGCTGTCTGCAGAACAAGGAATGACAGGATCTGTGCCCTTTGGTGCTGCAAGGAACATTTGGCCAGAGCTCTGATTTTTAACCATCTATTTCTTCCCTTTTTCTTTAGTTTAAATGGCAAAATGTTTGCAATTTATTGTCACTTTCCAGGTTTCAAATCCAAGGATGACTGTATATCCATCCTCCTGGGTAGAAAGTATCACATAATCAAGCTTGTTGACTACTCTGGAAAGAGATGTCACCATGGAAGTACACATAGAAAACTTCACCAGTGAAAATTTCCTGTGCTGCTGATGGCAAATTGATCCAAAGCTTCATATAGGAAGGCACGAAGACATTCGTCAAACCCCCTGGTCCCTAGCCTACTACACCCTCCTATATGCCTCTCATTTTACAGCATTTAATGTGTCTTTATTGTGAACTGTGACCCATTATGTGTTTCTGATAATAAATTTTCCCAGGGCCCAAGAATTGATTCAGAGGATCAGAGACTGACCAAGTACCTCAGGTGGAGTCAATCTGCTGTTTGTTGAAGGGGATAATTGGCTGAAACAAACAGAAGCATAAACTTCAAGTATGATTCATGATTGGAACCTGTCCACTCAGGCAAATTTAGATGCTGCTTCTAATACGTTCAGTACCAATAATGTGATCTTTGGCAAGTCAACAATTTCTTGCTTAAAATGTAGACAACTGAGTCTGATAACTGCACTGATATTAGCAGGACTGGATCAAGCTTAAGGTCTTGAAGGATAAACAAGGCGAGTTTGTCCACTGCAGTCATTATTTACACAAACTCAGGCATACATTGCTGCAGATGTCAGCCCAGTTCCTCTATTGAAGGTCATTTCTGTAGCCTCACAGAGTTTATGTGTTTAGAGAAAAACTGAGATTCTGAATGAGAAGCTTCCTCCAGAGAAACTGTCTTGCCCGTATCCCCATCTCGTTACCCATCCCTAGCACTAACCAATCACCGAACTGAAAGCTTAGGAGAGGTACTGAGTATCTGAATCTTTTACTTCCTATGCAGTTCTGATTCCTGCTTCAGATGTAAAAAAGAAGGTAAAGTTCTCTATTTATATAACATACATCATATCCACATGCTAAACACATGCACACACAACCGAGGAAGACAGCGTTTCCTGGTTAAGCCCTTAAATTCAAATCCCTGGGAAAACAGAGACATCAGACAGAGATCCAAAGCCACGTGCAGCAAATCAGCCCCAAAGCTGGACAGGAGGCCAAGGCACTTTGTTAGGAACGTTTTCACCTCCTGCTCGTGCCGTTGGAGAAGGTTGGGAACAGCCTGGTTTGGGAGGGAAGAACAGCAAGCTGCCTGCACGCACCACAGACCTCCAATTACACGGTCAGCCACAGATATTTAAAGCAATGAAATAATAAAGAGAGAGAACAGGACTATCTGTTTTGAACACCAGTCTTCTGGGATTCAAAGCCATAACTTTTTTTATTTCCTTCCTAAAAATGTTAATTCAAATGTGCAACTAAGTAAGTGCCAAAACAACTTGTAAAACTTTTAGTAACCCCACATTGACAGAAAAGAAATATTGCAGAAAGTGCTTCATTCCCTTTGATCTATGATTTATTGATGTACAGTATGAAATATTCATTAAAACAGACTGCTGTTTCCCGTTGATTTGTCATGTTTTTAATTCATATTTTAACACATTAATAAAACTGACACTATTAATTATTTTTTGAAATACCACATATATTTGAGATGTAAAACTGGCATGGGTTATGTTTGATATTAAAATAGCAGGAGGAATTAGTTCAAGCAAAATATGATCCGCATGTGCTTGTAATGATATTCTATATTCTATCGCCCCAAACAACTCCCTAGTTCCCTTCACTACTTTGAAACAACTTTAAATTACAAATGCAATCTTCACTTAGAAGCAGTTGTAACATTAAGCTCATGCTGCTTCAGTATTTCATACAAACACATATGTTCGCCAGTTTTTGCTTTGGATGTAACATATAAATATATCGGAGGGGCACAGGAACCTGTTTTTCTGAAATGATTACCAAAGTTGGTCTTCAGTGGTGTTTTTTTCTCAGCAACAGTTTGGTTTAACAATCCACAAGGCAGCTCTGTTCTGACACTCCATCTGCTGTGTAGTAATAATAGGAAAACTTATTCATTTTTAAGGGCATCTTAGTCTGTCTTATAAAAGGCAGACTCATAATTACAGCTTCTAAACTTGGAGGAGGGCATGTTGAAATGTGCCTATGAAAAATTAAAGTTCCTATATTGGTCAAAAAACCACTACTGAGGTATGTTCATTTATGTCACCAAATGACACTGTAACTAGGTGCTGAAGTTCAGAGCTTCCCAGGCAGACCTGAACACAACAGGATCTTATGGAAATTTCAGCTTTTTTTTGTACATGGACAAGTCCTCTTACAAGAAGAGGAAATTACAAGAGCCTGTGCCTAATATACTAAGGCTGCACAACTGGGGCTTAGAAGTTATGTTTTGCTCCATGAGACACACTACAGAATCCTAGATATAATCCAAACGCAAAATAGATTCCATACTGCTCCCAAGGGAACTTTGAAGCCTTGAACCTAAAGAGAGTCCTGGTAAGACAGCACTTTTCAGGGATGAGGAAAATGGCAGCGTTGAGCAGGAGCTGGGAGGTGACAGGGTACCACAGTGGGAGATCACTGGCTGTTCTGTGTCTGCCCATTTCCTCCATCGCAGGAGCGAACCAGCCCACTGCTGGTGGTGGAACACCTAATGGGAGCAACGCCCTGAGATGGCCAAACCCCACCAAGGCCAGACCTGCCACAGCTCCACGCTGCCTTCTCTAGTTTGCCAGGATGTTTTAAAAAGGACCCATCCAGAACAGATGAAGGATTTGGAAACTTGTCTTAGCATCACTGACAGATCTGTGTCATTAGCATCTTTCTCACACAACAGAAAAGCAACAAAAGAGCTTGACTGGAGATTTGAGAAAGCCCAAACCTGCTACAGTGTCATGCCTCATACACAGAACTGAGAAGTCAGTTTTTGCCTTGGTCTCTGACCAGTAAGTACCAACCCAGGCCTCCTTGCAAGCCCTGAGTGTTGCATGGGAAGGAGTGTCCTGTGCATCTCATGCTGCTCTAGCTTCGGCAGAGAAGGGAAGAAGTGATGTCCTCTTATTACACATACATTACCCGCCACTCTCAAGTCCATGTGTTTTCTACTGCCAATGTGGAAGCTCAAATTTTTAAGCCTTTTCCTTTTTTTTTTGGGCGGGGGGGGGAGATGTAGGGGTGTGTGTGAGGTGAGTATTGATTTGTTTTATAGTAAATCAGCATTTCATCTGACCTTTAAAATTGAAGTATCCATGGTTCAGCAGCTCCTGAAGCCTTTGCCATCATGTAATTACGGAACTGCGCTTCAGGTCTGTTTAGCAACTGACCTCAGACAGGAAGTTCTGCAAATATATTGTAGCTGCTTCTTTATTAACTGTCAGCAACTTCAGCTACTGGAGTTTGAAAGCCACCAATACCCCAAAGAAACATTAAGAGCTGACAGAGAATAAGAAAGAAACAGTACAGCCAAAGGCCAGGATCCTGCAGACCATTCATCAAGGGCATGCCTATCTGATTCCTGAGATGGCACTTCCCACATTGTGGCTAAAATTTCAGGGCCAACTCAGCAAAGGGACTACATAAACTTCACTTCCAACAAGTTAATGACACTGGAAAGCACTCACTGCTCTAGACTAAGCATCCCTTTCTCTACTGTGTTATGGAGAAAGCTTTAAATGCAAGCAAGATCAGACTGTATATTGGGATGGAATGGATACCAGTGAAGTATCCCATCAATTATTTTTTTCTCTTCACTAGAACTGAACACAAATGTAGCAGAACCCTCAAGATGTGTGTAAAGTTTATTACTCAAAATGTCATTGCAAAAGGAAAGCAATCCTTAATCTCGCACAATTGGGTTTGAGCTGTATGCACACACTGTGTTACAGTGCGGGGCAAGGACATCTCAAACCAGTTTTGAAACAGGAAACAATTGCTGCAAGAGCTGGGGGACATAAGTCAGTTCTAAGTATATAAGTAGAAATAACTTTAGTTGTAGTTGTAGGGTAGCTGGGTTTCAGGGCTGTGCCTGTGTGCACACCTGGGTACTAGTGCCGGTAATTCTCAGCTGACCAGGGAAGCCCAGCCAGTCTGCGCACGGATGGGAACCGGGACTGGCGCAAGACAGCAGACCAGCTGGAAAGGAGGTGATTGAGTGAATCACCACAATTAAACTTTTGAATGATTGCTACAGGAGCTCTCTGGGATGGAATTTTTGGCCAGTTGCAGAAGTTGCCCCAGGCAGCTCCTGCTGTGTTTAGCCCAGCCTGAATGCCTAAACGTGGTGGTTAACATCCTGAGAGGAGAATCTGGCCCTGCCCTCCAGAGAGTCCCCTGGGTGATTTCTGATGCAGAAGGGATCAAATTGTGCATCACTAAGACATTTGTAAATAGTTAATAGTTCTGTTACTGCAGAAAATGGTATGTGGGAAGTAATTTGTATGTAGTTAAGCTATTTAAAAGATGTTTTCTCTTTAGTTAAGTTATACCAATAGCAATGAATTAAACATGTGGCGGAGCCGTCCCCCAGGATCCCAGGCCAGCTGAGTTACAAGAATTTAGCAGCACGGTAGTTTGGAGAGTCTCACCTAAACCAGCAGAGGACATTTCTGCAAGGACACTTACAAGAGAGACTCCCACCTCCACTCAGGCAGTGACCAACCATCCTTTCTGGGAGTTTGATTCCCCGTGAGAGCATTACCTTATGCAAAGGCCCCCCAGACTACTTCCCTTGTAACAAACACTGCCTCTAAGTGCCTGTACATCACAACCCAAACATGCACGGACAAGCAGCCCCTCCAGATGTGCTCCTGCACTCTCCTGGAAGGACACAGGCCTAGGGTACCATTGTTATTCTGCTTTTAGTACCCAAAATACCACCTATAAAACTTTAGATAGCACTAATTACCTTATAGCCCCCTGCATGTACACATCCAGCAGGAGCAGTGTTGAGCCCTGGCCAGTGAGGGAGCTCGAGCTGACCCTGCAGGAATTATTGGGCTATTTGCTTTGTGTACACCTCAGTTTCCCTCTCTGTAAAAGGGGGCGATACACAGTACTGGGAATTTGTGGATGATTTAGGAGCTATACATTATTATTAGTCTTCTCGTCTAGTTTTGACAACCAGTGATATTAGGTCAAAAGCAAAGCAAGTTTTCATTAATGAAACATGAATCCTTCCCTAATACAGTGGGACTGAGCAGTCTGTAAGATGATTTTGTTGTCTGATATCGTTACCCTTTATGATCTCATATTTTATGGTAGTTAATGCCATTGGAGGAAAACATGATTAGAGCAGAAAGCCGCTTCAAAGCAGCCATTGCTTAGTGCATTCATCACACTTGCCGCAGAGCTGGATTTTTCCTCTCTACAAATATAATCAATCAGTGCAGGTAAAGAGTTAGTTGCAAATAGAAGCACTTTATGTGAACTACTGTATATCCTGTTTTTATCAGTGTGCTGGGAAGTGTAGTTAGAGTGGGATAAGTTATGTGGTGTGGGCTTAGGCATTAATGAATATGAGAAACTAAATTATTGAATTTTGCAATGCAAATTATTTTTTGAGCACAAATTCTTCATTTTTGAATGTTAAGGACTCATAAAAAATGTCAATGGTTTATGAATTAGGCCATTAGCATGCAATTTGTGATTCAAACAGTACCACAGCCTCATGTAATAAGTGACTGAATAAAGAGCAGCATTCCTCTCTACACTTGCAAAATAGTTTGTCAGGAGTCTCTGAAGGCAAACGCGGGGAGATGTCACACGAGGGACTCATTCGCTCCCTCTGGAGACGCAGGGTTACAGAGTGGAAGGGTCCTGCCTATATTCCTAAGTGCCCTGCCTAGAAATGCTGTATTTTTGTGGCCCATGCGATCATGGCAAAGGGGCAACAGGCCCATCTGTCCACATTAAACAGTCCCAGTGCTCTCCAGTCACCTCTACCAGCTCGTGGGTACAGGGGCACACACAGAGGTGCACTATCTTGGCCTGTCAGTAATAGCTACGTCTTTTGCTACAAGTACAAACACTTTAACTGTCTTGTGAAATCTCTTGTGACTTCAGAAAAGAAAAAAAAAAGGTAAAACCCATCCATGCTGGGATGAACATTGTACCTTTTGGAGTAACTACATACATCTTGATTGCAAACAAAAGCTGTGCTGAAGAAGCACATCTGAGAGGCAGGGTCCCTGCACGGGATCAGGCGGCACAAGGTAATTGAAAGGTGTCCCAAACATAAACGTGCTGAAACTGCAGGGACAGTGTTGTCAAGGTGGGCAATTCCCAATGCACACAGTAGTGCACTTCCCTTCCCATGCTGCTACTTCCAAAGGTAACAAAAATGCACAACTGCTATGGATATAAAATTTCATACTTGCCCAGGATGAGAGCAATTTTGGAGAGAAAATGCTAAATATGAGAACATTTCTATAACAGGTTGAATATTTCTGTTATCTAAAAGATCTCTGTTTGCAGCTGCTCAGTGTTTCAGAATCTGTGCTGGGGTAGAAAAATTAATCAGAAACAAGATGAAGCAGAGGAATGGACTGAAGAGGTATGTTAAATGCTTTTGAGATATAATGTACACTCTTAAAATAGTATATATGTATTATACATTATACTGTGGTGCATGAAACTCCATGGAGGGCACCGCCAATTTGAAAATGCAGTTCTCTTTAATTTGTGCCTGTGGCATCAATGATCCTCCCTTTCTCTGCTTACAAATCAGTGGCATGAAGGCTGAAGCTTATTCCATTTCAGAAGTTGACCTTTGATATGGTCTCTAATGAGGCAGAAGCTATCAATTCCATGGACCTCGGTAGGGGATGTGCACTTCTTACAATAGAGCTGCATTCATCACAGCGCTAGTAGCAAAAATGGATAGGGGCTGATCAGCTGGTGGCAAAATAGAGGAATGGAAAGAAACCTTTGATTCAGAATCAGAAACTACAAGGATTTTTGGCTGCCCTGCTGCTGGCTGTGGTTAGCACTTAAGGCAGTGCATCCTTTCTGTCTGCCTATCTTAGCTGTGTTACAGAACTTGCCATGGGCCATATCCCAGAGTCTCTGACCTGGCTGTCAAGGCTACAGCAACTCATGTCCTGGTTTTTTCATCTCTTCCTTCTTGCAACTGAATACACAAACATATAAGTTTGCATGTACTTATCAGGCAATTAAGAGATCAATGTGATGGGAGTGTTTGAAAGACTGATAAATCACACCAGTTTCAAATTTTGGAACAACCCTAGATTAACATTCACTAACAATATAGATTGCCAATGGTTAATTAGTTTCACTAGTAGTTAGCAAACCATATGCAAAACACTTGGCCCTTAAGAATCTTACTCTAAATTAGCTGTGAGTGTACCGCAGCCATGATGTTGGTGCTGGTAGTTAGGCTGATTGAGGGTGGCCCAGCTTATGAGCTCTTCCCTGTCTTACTTTCGCTTACCATTCCTGTCATTCTGCTCATAGCCCATCTCTCCAAAAGGAGCTCCCATCTGTTTCTGACTGTTTATTTTTTGGGGGGGACAGGACACTAGGAATTGTTCTGGTTTTACCAGGCATCTTGCTTGCTTGTTCTGTGGTGTATATACATACACACACATAAATACATATAAAAAGCATATATGTTTCTTTTTCATTTCACCATATATCTTTCCTGCCTGTCCTACATTCTTTTTTCTTGCAGATTTTACCATGTACACATTTTCCTGTACCCCCATTTGTGCAAGTATACAACTCCCTGTAGACTGGAGTTGTCTATATACACTTTATGTCTGTATTTCTGCTTAGATTTGTATGTTTGCTGCTTACCCCATTAGTGGTGTTACAACCTCAGGGCACACTTACACACTGTCATCATCACACTATTTTAGCGTGCTTATGTCCAGGTTAATAATATCTTGCCTCATATGCTTACACTTTATAGGTGCAACAGGCAACTATAGCGGAACTATTTCATGATCTTTTCTAATGAAAGTGTCGTTACTGCTAAAAGCGTAATTAAGGACGATACGTTTCTCTCTGCTTGTTTTACCAACCCGACGGGACATTGGTGCTTGTAGAGCAGTCACAGCTCATGGCTAACCTCCTGCCCTCCACAGTTACAATGTGGTAACTGTCCTGAGAGGTCCTTGTCCTTTTAAAGCAAAATTTGAAAAGGTATCCTTCACTCCTCATGTTTTAAGGGGCTTGCTGTTACCATCAGATGCAGAGAGCCTGGGCCAATGGCTACCAGCTAAAGTCAGTGGGATATAAAACATGTTAAACCCCAGGAATGCTGATTTATGACTGCCCTCTGTTACCTAACCATAAGCACATGGTCCCGTTCACTATCACAAAGGGCAGTGAACCTGCCAGTACCTGCCAGCTCCCATGACCAATGCTAGTGTCCGAGCACGTCAAGGACTTGCTTTTGCTGGTCACCACAATATCAGATGCTAACACAGAGCACATCCCTCCCCAGGGAAGGAAGCAGGGGACCGTGGAGACCAGGGTCTCTCAAGCATGAAACGCCAATACTTAGTATCTCAAAGCGCTGTCAGGCTGCCTGTGCCACGGAAGAGGCATCTCTCCTCTTCTGGCCAGTTGTAGAAGCTCAAGTATTGCCAAGGTCAGAAATCACAAAAACAACCTAGAGGGGACATTTAATAGTTTTGTACTGGACAAGGAATCCTGTCCAATTAATGCTTTATTGGTACCAGCCAGGGGTGAGAGTGCTGGGGGCTGCCCCAGGGTGGGGGCTCCCAGGGAACGGGCTGCAGAGGGTGAGGGGGCTGAGACGGAGCCCAAAGCACAAGACTCTCACCTGCTGAAGAATGAAAACTTGGAGGGGTTTGCACTGTAACTAATCACAGAGGCACAGAGTTATATTCTACCAATATTATCTCAAATTTAGGTCAATACCAGTTTTTAAACTAATAAATTGTGGGGGAAAGGATTGCTTTTTCAATAAAAGACAAAGCAATAAAACCCAACCTATGGCCCTTATCATGATTAATCATGGTCAGCGGGTTGTGCTCATGCTCTGTTGCCCAGAACACGTTTGCTCAGTGCAGCTGTGTGGATTTACATGACACTCATGGAGATGTGGCAGTCATTTTAAAATTATCCTTGGTGCTTTGGATTTTAGTTTCATAACCATGTTTGCATAGCATGCCAGTCACCTCTTAACATGGCATTTTATTTCCTGTTGTAATATCACACAGTAATATAGAGCACGTTACAGCCAAAATCTTGTTTATGGGTAAAGAGAAAGCACACCTTATATCTTTTTGCACTTTTTTAAACTGACCACTGGTGAATAGTTGACAGCTGCTGTGTCCCCAATGCCAAGCCTGTGCCCCATCTCTTACCCTCCCACGTCTGCACTCCTCCCTGCTGCATCCCCCATCCCCTTCTCAGTGTCCCTGCTCTTGCACCAAGCCTCTATTTCTCTACACGGCATCATTGTGCTGGAGTCATAAATACCTCATTCTACATAGAACATCTGCTTATCTATATAAATATCGATATATTTGTATAAAACTGAAGGTGTCTATCACAGACAAACAAAAGTAAACCAGAGATAGGCACCTGATCAATTAGAGAAACTACCATCCCAGCTGAACCACGTAAAGCAAAGGCAGATCAAGAGGAGTTCAGACAAGGCAGACCTGCCATGCCTCCGTCCTCAGGCCTTCCAAACTACAGGCAAAGCTTAAGGCCTATTACCTGCAACAGCATTACCACATTCCTACATTGCTACAAATAAGGAACCAATTGCTTTTTTGTTCCGTTGTGTTTACTTACTGAACAGCAAGAACTCGCCCGCAAAGCTCAGTGAGATCCATGTTGTCTCTGCTCTGGGTAGGCAGCTGTAGTCACAATGAACCGTGTGGAAAACTTGTACCTGACCTTCTCGAAAAAGCTTATCTAGAAAACTTGTATTTCCAACTAGATCAGCTTTTCATTTAGGAGAATGGATATGTAAACATTAAAAAAAAGAAAAATATTACAGCCAGGGCATGCACATAGAAATGAAATATAAAAAACTGGACCAAACAGTAGTATTGCTTTCTTGGAAGGCCCATGTATGAAAGTTCTGTTTAAGTGATTAGCCACTAAATACAGTGCTAGAACTCCTTTCCTCCAATACCAACCACCCCAGCATCCTGGCCTTTCAAAACTGCAGTCACACTCTCTTTCCTAGAAATGAATGATGGTTGCCTTGTGTAATAAAATATTCAGCTTCACAACAATGCTTTATAAAGAAGAAGGTTCATGAATTTTTAAAAGTATTTTGTAAATCACTCTGAAAGCTGACAATGAAGGCTAACACCTCTGCTGGCGGACAAGTGCCAAGTTATCCTCACGTTCAGCCTGACACTGGGATTTGTGGGAGCCGTTCCCCGCTGATGTGTCAGAAACCCTCTCCTTTACCTGATGGACGCATCGCCCCACACTCAGCGCAGCGACTCATCCCACACACCCAGAGCCACTCAGGCACTCAAGGGCAACTCTGTCACGAGGAGCTGATTTGGGGGTGATCCGATAGGATGCCCCTGCCTATGGAACAGAGCTGGGGGAAGCTCAGGTACCAAAGCTCCTGAGCTACTTTCTGGCAGGTTCCCCAAACAGGCAGTTGGAAGCGGATTTGTTCTGCAGTACCCATGACTGCTTCTCTTCTCGCAAAGAAACCAGCGGGTGACTTAGTTTTTGTCTATAAACATTACCAGAAGTTATAGCAGTGTCCAGATCATTTTTTTGTGGAATCAGAGAAATCCCAGCACCAGCGACTAGAGCAAATTTCCCTCTGTAAGATGCCAATCTCTGTAAAGCACTACAGACAGGACTGTGCCATGTGGGAGGAAGAGAAATGCTTTTCACACTCCCGTTTTCCTCTGAACAGCAGCCTGGTGATGGCTATTCAGCAGTGCAGCAAGAAAGGGGGAGGTACACATCAGCAAAGCTGAAAAGTCATGAAGGTGAGCAACAGCACCTGGAGGAGGGTGGGAAATATTCACACATCGTGAGCTCAATATACAACTACACTTCAAAAAAAAAACTTACTACGGTTGCACCTGTGGAAGGGAAAAAAATATATTCCCTGCCAAATTGCAGGAAGTGATTGTTTGGAGCGATCTTTTGCTTTGACTGCACTAGAAAACAAACTGGCCAAATTTTTATTGCATGGTGCTACTGAAGAGAGAAACTCCCCCCTCCTCACTACTGGTAGGAAAGCAGCACAGGTGAGAAGGGGGCTATTGTGCACCTCTCTCCCAGTGCTTGCTGCACTGCACGCTCTGGGTTCAAACCCTGCTGGTGACCCAGATGGAGAAGTTGTTATACAACATTCTGTAATTGGCAATTTTCTGCTCTGTTCTCTTCTGCATCTGTTATTTATGTATTGCAGCTTTCCTGCATGCTGGTAGACAACAAGGAACGACAGCAGTGGTATCCCCTCATATTTAAAACATTTAGACAGACAAAACCCCAAAATTCACATAACAGAATGGTTCATTACACTCAAAGGAAATTTTGTTGCTTTACAAAACATTTCTCTGAGATGATAAAGTAAGCCCACACGACAACTACTGAGCAACAGAGGAAGAACAAAGAATAAACCAAACAGCAAGATGCTTAGGCAAAGATGCTGACCCAATATAGCAGCTTCCAACACTAGAGCTGCAACCACAGCACCGCCTTGGAGTTAAGTGCCCATGAGCTTGGTGTTATGCCAACAAAATCATCAAGAAGCTGGATCTCTCCTTGTTATTAAATTGGGCAAGCAAACAAATGAAAGGAATCAAAGCAATAACAGAGGGCAGATAACCCTTGGGCTATCTCGTAAGCAGTGGCTGACAGATGTGGATTACTGAAAAAGTAAAGAGCTTGCCACTTGTATGTAATAAAGCCACGGGGACTTCAACAATACCCTTTTTGTTTTAAAGAAGAGCAAAGGCATATATTGTCAAAACCATAAAGCTTGCCACAGTGAACTGCTGTACTGTTTCTGAAGCTATATAAAGACATCACAGGCTTAGGGTTTTGAAAGGAGTGACAGCTATTACACGCAGAAATGTTTCAGTGAGGCACCGCGTGGAGTAACTAAGGATCATGCAGGGAAGCATCATCTATTTGTTCTTTGACAAGAACACCTGGATGACCTCTCTGAACCGGTCAGTTGGACTTACTGGCCTGGACATTTATCACTGCTGCAGGTTTTGGTTTGTTTAAAGCAAGGTCTAGAAAAGCAGTATTTTAGTTTCATAAAGAACCCAGCGTTAGGAAAAAATGTTGTCTTTCTTGTTTTCCATTCTTGTGCTGACCAGGTATAATTTGTCATCTGAGGATGCAAGCTGCCATTTGAACTAGAGCTTGTCCAAATTTTGGCACAAATACTAGTAGAGTTGTAAAAGCTCCACCTGTCACCGTTTTCACTGCCTAGTCAGCTTACAACGTTAAGGAAGCATTAAAGGTCCCTGAAGAGCTCCTGCCTTTGTTGCTGTTACTTGTAACAGTCTTTAAGCCCTTCCTGTCAAATTCAAACACACACTGTACTTTTCTAAGACCAAGATATTCCTGTCTTATTTAACTCCTCATTTCAGTTTGTAACTGTTATTTTCCAGTCTATGAAAAAAATAAAAATGATAGGTATTGAATAGCAGCATAACAGGTGACTTTTCTCGTACAACACATATGCAGTCATCTGATAAACACATATAATCAATGCAACACAGAGAAAACCTATCTGATTATCAACGTGCTCTTCTGTTAATCTATTTCCATCACACGTACCTCCAAAAGCTTCAATGAATAACCAGGAATATCATCTTTAAGAACCTGACACATCTTAAACCTCTCATGTGCCACAGAGCAGATTTCTCCCTGTTCCTTCCAGGTATTGCTCTTCAGCCTTTCACATCACAACCCACCGGTGTTACCACTGGTTACCACGACCACACAGTTACCACTGGTACCACTGGGAATTTTCAACAGGGCCAGTTCCCACTGATGTGATGCATGAGACTTGATCCTAGCCCTGAAAAATCCCATGATGTCCAGCTTAACGTTTGCCTGTTGTTAGTATTGGATCTTCTGCTGTGGTGATTTGCAGGACATATCAAACTACAGCAATATAATGTGTACCTCCAAAGTTTCTAAGATTTTCTCTGCCATGATGTAAACCACGTGCCCACAACTACATATAAGGTCCTACTGCATCACAATGAAGAACATGGAAAATAGATATTTAACTGTCTAATTATTTCTAGAATATGTTTCTGTTATATCAGTGTACTACGGCTTAGGACATTTCTTTGCACTTATTTGGGATAACAGCCCATAAAAAATGACCATAATGTCTCAGTCTGTCACGGCTGACATTATCTTTGTTGGTGGCCTACAGTAGGTGTTCAGAGAAAGGCAGCAAAACAGGTATTCACCTAAGTGTATTCCCTCTCTTGCCATAGTTATCAGTATCCAACCATTTAAAATACAGACCAACACAACCTTTAAACCAAACCATAATGATCCATAGATTATGTCAACGTGCATTATTTCAACTGCCTCATGTATCATCTTCCTCTTTTTCTTGTATGTCATGCCTAAATGAAAACATGAGATGCCATTTCTGCATTGGAAAATGAACAAACAGCAATTCAGTTCTAATAAAACAGACCAGAATAGGTTCTGCCAAATAAGAAGCTGAAGATTCGAAATTAAAATATTACTAAGAAGAAATTGAAGAATGATTTTCAACTACATATATATTCATTAAGATTTTTCAAAATATGACATATATTTATGTTTCTTTCATCTATTGTTTTCTGAAACAGAGAAAAATACTGAGAAAGAGGCTATTTTCATAGTAATGATTAGGCTGTCACAGACTTTTAGCTGAATTTGGTTACTAATTGGAGTAAAGATGAAGCTTTACATGTTTTGAGGTGCACATATTCCTATTGACCGAAATTCAGAGAGCAAGAACAAAAAAGAAATAAGAAAACAACAAGCTATGAAATAGTTTTAATGCATAAAGAAAAATGCTACGACATAATTTATAGAACCTCTGAAGTGAATAAAATATGTGAATAATGAAACAAGTATCAGAAAAGCAGACAATTTTCTTCATTTTAAAATAAATTTACAGCAACCATTTATAAAAATTGGCTCTTGGGGAAAGAGTGACTACACTGGAAAATATTGATATTAACTAACTTTAAAATACCTGAAATTATCAAATAAAACAAGTATTACAACCACTTTAATAGGCAAAGTCTCTTGTTTCCTCAAGTCATCACATGATAAATCTCAGCCCACACATCAATTTGTTAGAAGGCAGGTCAGAACAATAACAAAGACAAACAGCCATTAGTGGACAAGACAGTTTCATCAAGCAAGATCTTACAAATAATATATTGTTGTTTGTCATCAAGACACTTTTAATACACCAGAGTCCTTTCCAAAAGCACCTATCATCAATTCCTTCTAATTTACAAACTCGGAAAGACCACGAGAGTGATAGTAATTTCATATTTTACACACCCACAGAGGTTACGACAATTGATTCAGTTCAGCAAAGTACCGTAATGACTTTGAATGCACTTGAAAGATTTTTGCATTTGTTTTCTAAAGCTGTAAAAAAAAGTAATTCAAACTCTGCCACATGGGCACAATTTGTAAAGGTTGTACATGAAAAGTATGGATTCAGTTCTGACAAAGACAGCTCTCATCTTATTATAACCCACCTGCAAGGCATGCTGGTCCCGGCACTAAAACACTTGGCTTCTCTTTGTTTGTACTTTATGCGTTCTGAATAGATTTCAGAATTCCTACAGCAGAAAGAGGTGGAATGAAAAACGGGTGACACTTAAAAACACTTCTGAACAACTGGGTTTTAGTCAATGCTTTTCATCAGCGCTAAAAGTAAGGATATGCAACCTCTGCCCTTAGATTAACAACCCACATAAAGATGAGAGCATTCAGAACTCTCCACAGCTCAACGCACCGTTTCCACCCATAAAACACGGCGAGTGGCTGCGTGCCCTGCTTCTCCTGGACTGCTCCCTGACCACGGGGAAGGAGTCGTGACACAGCAGCCCTGCCATTTCTGCCCTCGGAACAAGATGAAATGGCTCAATTTGCAAGTTCATCAGATAAGTGAGTTATTTGGGGTTTTTTTGTTTGTTTGTTTGGTGGGGTTTTTTTATTGTGGCATTTTTTGGAAAAGGTTTAGTTACCAAAGCTACGGTTTCTGAGGGGTTACGGCCTCAGAGCAAGAAGACATCAGCACCTCCAGTTTGCAAGAGGAACCAAGAGCTAAATAGACCTTGAAGGTTTTGATTGTTTTTTCAGCATTTTAGATGAGCTTTGCCAGATCCCGGCTAACCAGACATGGCAAGAGCAGAGAAACTCCATCTGGTCTTCGTGACAAAGAAAGACTTGGGCCATGAGTACTTGTTGCAGAAGAAAAGAAAAAGATACTCAGACATCATAATGCTGCAATGTGAGACTTTAAATAGCCCTTTTAACATACTGGGGAATCTCCTGGGTGCTGAGTCCTACTTCAGGAACCATCTCTGAGCATTTCATCTCTGATTCACAGAGAAAGAAGATTAGAAGATCACTGCTAATGTGGGCTACTTCCACACCTGATGCTTCAAACAGCAGAAGCCTTCACAGGACCCTCTTACCATCGAGAATTTCTTTTTGAGCACTCATCCTACTGTGGTAGTTTAAGGGATGCTGTAAACTTTGCTTTGGGGACAGAAGTGCTTACTTTTATTTTCAGTGCTTGATATGAGACCAGTGGATGCACATTTGAGCAAGTTCTGCTTTGTGGGCAGCCTTCCTTTTAATGTGCACCATCTGCTCCAAGGCCATGAGGGAGAGCATCCCCCTGCGATGCTCCTCACACCTCCCAGTGCAGGGAGAGCTGACAGTACCTCAGCAGTTTCACTGTGCAGTGAGAGGATACACAGGTCCTATATATTCAGCTAAAGTAATTCATTGTTAGTCCACTGATATCAAAGGACCTATGCCCTGTATGCCCAGGAGTTGACTCATCATTTTAAATGAAACTTTTTCATTCATACTTATATAATTTTGGCTTAAATATTAAGTCATGGGAGAACTCTGTGCCATTGAGAAGACACTGGGCAGCAGGAACTTGCCTGGTAACAGCGCTACTTCTCTAATACTCCTTTGTCAGTCTGCCTGGCCTGTCTGAAAAGCCTTTTGGATAGGTCTTATGTTGATACTGAGAGATGGTACAGCTTCTGTCAGTAGATGATGGGATCTCATTCGAGGCTTTTTAGAGCTGTTATGTTAAAAATAAACACTACAAGAAAGCTACAAGACAAAAAGAACCCTACAATTCAGAAGCTCTAGATTTATGCTTCAAAATATGAATTTTTGTGTCCAGGGATGGCTATGGCAATTCTGCATTGTGTTCAGCAGATCTAGAATTTCAAGTACAGTGTTTTGGGGTTTAAAACCCTGCCTGGTTAGACAGCTGATGAAGTGAGAAGCAGAAATTGCTGCTTTTCTCCAGACCAAGGGAATCAGTGTCATGGAAGACTCTGCAGCAGCAAAAAGATGGTACTGGTAAGGCAGCACAGTTGAATGATTTTATGATTTATATTCTTCTCCTTATCTGTGACAATATCCATTCTCTGAAGATGAAACAGGAAACATACAGCTGCTGCATATATATTTATTTTCATTGTGTTCTAGCTTTCAGAACAGTGCCAAGGTCCATGAAAATAATAACCTAAGGCAGCAGAAAGAAAAAGATGCAGCCGCACTCAACCTGCAAGGTGTTCTCCTCGCAGCCCTGTCAGAGAGCAAACGGAATCCTTTTGTTGAGCAGTGAATGCCTCATTGCTACCAACTCACTCTGTGTCTCCCGTACAAGTACAGGTTCCTCATTACGCTTGTGGAATACAATATGCCATTCATTTATTATTTGCTCTTTAACCTTATTGATATGACATGCATCTTCACTTTTTATACCTTACACAGTTTGCTAAGAACAGGTCTTGAAAAAGTAAAATTGCCTGCCTGAAGTCTCTGGTGAAAGAGGGAATAAAGCACCGCAGTAAATCTAACAAAAGCCAGGAACTGATTTTAGAAGCCTAATTTCCTCCTGATGGAGAAGAGGAATACTTCCTTTCTGAGGGCATGGCTTTAGCACCCATGCACGTCAGGCCCTTTAATAGAGATACAACTGGGCTTCAAGAAATGAAGCTACCATGATGGTTAGTTCAAAACATTGGCCCCTACATTTGTCGTGTGAACTCCAAACAAAGTAAGGCAGTTGATGGCAAATTTAATTTACAATACAGTTGGAAAAACATTATTATTCTTTTTATGTACGGCTAAGTTAAGTATTCAAATGATTACAGCCTGTGATTAGACACACAAAACAGATTATTTGAGTGTTACCAGCACCAGTCCAGTGAATAACATGTTGTAAAGGACACCCTCCAGAAAAGCCTAGTGCTGTTCCCAGAGCAAGGCTCCCCACAGCACAACACGCAGGACCATATTCTTAACCAAAACTGTCAGGGCTTCTACGAGCTTACTTTGAAACCAGGGTAAATCACTCATTTTTCCCAAAACTCTTATAAGCAAGTACATTAGTACAAGATCTGCACTACAGAATTCCAAATCTAAAAATACATACTGAGAATATTGGAACTTTTCTTCTTTCTTTCTTTCCCCAAGACACACACAATGTTCACAAGGCTGTTTTAAACGCTTCCATCTTGGAAACTTTTAGAAATGCTTTGATAAATTAAGAACTTTAGATATTTCTTGAAGATCATGATATACTTACTGAGTGAGTCCCAAGTCTAGTTTTAATTCTAAAGATACTGCAGTGGCTGGAAAGTGGTAAATGGTTTTTTATTAGCCATAGACAAAAATCAAATTTGTGCCTCAATCTCCATCAATCTTAGTAAGACTCTGATACTGTGATACTGTTTTATTGGCTAGACTAATGAACACTGGAGTCGGTTCCTTTGTCCTCAGTTAGTTAGTCATGTCCTACTCTCAGTATTTCAAAGCTAATGGTCTGATTTCTGCCACCACATTGATTCCTGAGAGAATTCTGCTAATGTTTTCTTTCATAATCTTTCTTAACAGGTATCCCTTTACATAGAGCACAAATGAATAAATTGCTAAAATTCCAATATTGCAGTATCATTCAGCCTGGTTTTGCTACAGCTGAATCTGCATCATTTTCCTGGTTTGTGATGCTGTCTTCTGAAACTCAGCTAGGGGCTGGGACTTGCAAGAAACAATAGCATCAAAGACAGGAAAATTGCTCTCCTCAGCCTCCTCAAAGACAACATAAGCACTGAAGGTGATCTACGAGAACCTACTTTACTTCATATTAAAGGAGCAGGTGCTGGTACATCATTAGTCACTGAAATTCTTTGGAAGAGCAGTAGCTTAAAGCAAAGGAAACAGTAACTTCTTAGTCACTGTGACTCAAGCCCTGTACTTGAAGGTCATTTGTTATTTACAAAATGAAGCTCTTTCCACAAAGGCTCTGTTCATGGTCAGACTGGCTGGAGATCCCCTCCTTTGCAGGGTATTTCAGAACAGCAGCTTAAATGATGATGTGCTAATTCTTCCTGTGGGATTCCAACCAAAGATACTGCTTCACAGAATACTTGAAATAACGAATATAGTAGCTGAAGAATGTTATGTAGAGTAAAAAATAATCCAAAGACTTATATTCACCACTTCCTCCAGTAACAGATATTATGTGACAATGAATTTACTGACAGATCACAACCTTCCCAAATTAGTTTCTGTATTTTTTATTATTTGAGGAATAATTTTTCAAAAACATGATGTGGGATTGTAACTGATTTTCAAGCATCAGGTTTGGATATTTAAATCTGAGCTGTAAAGTTTTACAAAGCTCACATGTTCTGTTCTGAGACTGCTGGATGCAACTTTTAGAGAACTGTTTTAAGGAGTGATTATAAACAATGCCTATAGGATGCTGTCCACACAAATGGAGAACAGTGATAATTAATAATGCTTGTGTGATGCTATCCACTAAAAAAAACCAAGCCTTAATATATAGTCAAGTCTAAGAAACTAATCTTTCCTCCTTTTCCCCCCTGCTTTTGGATGATGACATCTAGCTTTCGATTTCTTGCATGGAGAAAGTGAAGCATGAGGAAAATTGAAAACACCACCCAGACTGTCTTTTGCTCTTTAATTTAAAAAATTATTAAATGAATGAAACTATTCTTCCCTCCACATAGACCCAGTGTAAAAAATACCACTTTTACCTATAGCTTAAAATAATTACCCTAAAAATACCTGGAAGTGTTAGATTTGCTTCCAGTAGAGATTCTGATGGCCATTTCTTAATACCTGCTCATTTCATTATCTCTCTCCACACCAACTCCACATGCTTCCAATGTCCAAAACTAATGTTCTTTAACAATTTATTATGGAAGAACATAAGCATATATGCAATGACTCTCTGTAGAGAAGTGCAGGTTTCCTTACTTTGGGCACTTGTTTGCCTCCTTGCAAAACAACGTACTGCCTCTCTTTCAAGTAGGATCTTACAACAGACCAAGGTAGTCACCAGAAATGTTTGTCAATAAAAGTATCCCTACCCACCCACAAATGAAGGAACCACCTACTTATTTTTCCTTTTTAAACAGTTTTATAGTCCAGTAACACCAATGTTTCTGAACATTTGAGAGAGGAAGTTTTGCCTCGGTTCAAAGGTATTAAGGGCTTGTTACTGATCTTGCTTGCACCACAGCAAACCTAGAATAACCTGGCTGAAGCAGGGGCATCCTGGGCACTGCTGCACTGGCAGCAACACAGACTGGCAGGGTAAGACATTGCTTGTGTGTGGTAAGTTCACAGCTGAACTCATCCCACGTTTGTACCAAAAAGCTGCCCCTGGTTTGGTGGTATCACTGAGCACAACACACGCTGTTGAAACGGATGCAGTGAGCAGCAGCAGACATTTTAGGATGATGAAGTTTCATAAGAATTGGTCCAGAAAAGAAATCCATGCCAAAAGCTTGCATTGCTGTTCCATGTGACTCACCATACGCCTCTGAACACTGGCTGGGGGCTTCTGTGTTTTCTTAGCCCTTGCACTGTGGTTACTGAGCTCAGGACCACCTGGGTGCTGGGAAAGAGCCAGTAGAGGTGGTGGCATCAGGGAGCCCATGGGACCCTCTCCTGCCTCTGGAGGCTGATGCTGCCTTCTGAAGCATTTGTACAGCTTTGGGGTTTTTATAGTGTGCTGTGTTTCCAGCATCAGGCAGTTCTTTTGCTGTGTTCAGAGCAAAGAAATTGAAGAGTGGTAACCAACAAAATTCCTGGTCCCACATTGTGATTTCTAATTGCCTTAGAGATAGATCCTACAAACAACCACATCCTTCTTTGTAATAATTTATGTGCCAATTCTTTACCAGCACTTAAATCACTACTAACTATTAACCAACCATTTTTTGCATTGAGATGTTTAATTATTACAGGATAAATGGTACTAGTGAGGGATTCATGGGGAAAAAGTAATTAGCAGTTCCATCTATCTCAATGAAAGAAAATATTATTATTAATTAATATCCATACAAGAAAGCAGAAGGAGTTTTTAAAAATCTACAATAGAGATATCTACAGGGGCCACATTTGCTCTGAGTGTCTCTTTGACAGGTACCCATTTATTATTTTAACAAGCTGAGATTGTCTGCATCTTCAATCACAGGAGGTCAATCCTTCATTCCTGTCAAATCTTTGATAACTAAAGTGTCTGTATTAATAACTAAAAACTGAGAAGAACAAGCTAAGATAGCTATAGTAGGGGGTGACATTGCTTGAAATTGCCAAACGGCAGTCAGCTGGGTTTGCATGAAGGAAAGAGTTTATCGCTGTACACCGTGGTGGTGATTATTTTAGATATGCTTTGGCACAATTTGGCTGCCCAGTGGACATTTATGTCCAAGCAGCCCTCCTTCCTACCACAGCAATGTCCTTCTGCAGAGGAAGCCACAGTTACATCTGTGAAAGGAAGGGAGAGGATTCTTAAATGCCCAAATAATACTTGACCCACTGCAAATATTTGACATGTGTAAAATAATCCTACATCGGACATCTTAAATAATGTAATGAAAAGGACACCCAAAGTTGCAGGTTCTCCTGGGGAATAGGTGAATCTTTTACCCAGATTTTTAGGTTTTAAATTGAAACTGCCCCAGAAGGAATAAAAGAACAGCAAACACATAGATTTTCTATGCTCTTAGTGAGAAATTTTCTTATTTTTAAGAAAATAGCATGTAAGTTTCCTATTTCCTGACTGGTTTTGCAGCTAATAGCTTTAAAAGGAGATTTCTGAATGCACATGACAGGGGGCAGAGGTTTGTCATGGACGTCGAGACCAAACCTGAGGCTATGAGCACTTGGAAGAGCTTTGTGTAATCGCAGGTTCTCCAGACTGACTCGTCTTGCCCATCACCCACACATTAATATAACTGGTCTGTCTAAAAAACCCAAAATAGCACGCCAGCAAAAGAAACCAGACCCTGGTGCTTTCCATACATAGAACACAGCCCCAGCAGCTCACTCACAGATGCCCTCTTCTCCTCTCGTGACACAAACTCATGGTGTCAAAAACAATGCAAACTCATCCCCTCTGACGCTGCATCCAACCTTACAAATTACTTTGATTCTCCAGCTTAACTTCCAGAGACTTTCCTACCTGCTGCAGACTCTGCTCTTCTCCTCTTTGTCTTTACAAGCACCACATTTTTCTCATCCATCTAAAGAAAATGTAAAAGCTATTGGGTTTTCAGAACCTCCCTCTGTGGCTGCCCTCGGTGTTGGGGTGGACGAAGGCAGCTCGTTAACCTCAACCCTGGCACAGTCACAGTGGCTGGGGGAGGCAGAGTCCCCAGCCTCACTGTGCTCTCACATGCACAGGAGTGTGGCAAGTACCAGCATCAAAAATACTCTAATATATCTAGCAATATAGAAATAGTAGGAAGCTAGGTGTCTTATACAAACTTATGTGAAGTCCTCTAGGCTACTTTAACCGTCTAGGAATGCAGAGTTTAAAAGTGGTGGAGGCTTCTTTATTACCCCATTAGCCATCAGCTGGACTGAGTTTAGGGTGGATATATTAACAAAGTAAGAAGCTGTAGGTCAGCAGACAGACATAGAGCTCCACAGACGTCAGAGGTACAACTGTGACTAAAATTAGAAGTGAACTGAAAAAATCGTGGATGTGCCTGCCTAGGCACAGCCTTAGGTTTTGTTCTTGACTTGGCTGGTGGGCAGCCAAGCCACTGCTCTCTCTGACTTAGCTTCCAGTGCTCACCTCTTCTGCCAGGCGCTATATGAGAACTCGTTATTTTCATTGTTCTAAAGGAATTGCTTATATCACAACTACAGATTCATGTTGTTCTTACTGGTATCTAAGTGTGGTAAGTGTTGTAAAAATACATAAAAAGATACAGTCCTAAACCTGAATTAATCAAGTGGCTATCTGATATAGAGAGAAAGATTATCTTTAAGCTCAGCCTTATATAAGAAGAAGAGAAGAAGGATGAGTCTGGGTTCAAAGCAGGCAGACAACTTTGCATAATCACCCCCATTTCTTCAACTTACAGATTCGAGTTGGAAATCTCCTGAGAGAAAGCCTTCCAGAGAGCGTTCGAGAAAATTTCCAAATTTTTAGATATATATGAGTTTTAATTAAAAAGTGAATTGGTCTTCACTGAGGTTATTTTAATGAGCGTAGCCCAACAAGGAATAGCAACTGTTCTACTGCAGAGGGAAGAAAACAATAGAAAGAAGATGTCCTTGCCCTTATGCTGCTCAGAAGAATTTTGTCCTTCTCACGTCTCTCACATTACCTCCTTTTCTCATTTCCATATTTTTGTTTTCTCCTTCGCTTCGCTCCACGGCAGCAAATAATGCTGAATACCGAGGTAGCTGTATTCATTCATTTACAGATCATTTCTCTGAGCACCACACACGAGCGCCCAGCTTTTCCAAATACAAATCAAGGCTGGTTACCTTAATTACTCATGGATTTCTGAGGTGCACAGGTGAGATGGGGTTTCATTATCTCATCTATGTTAAAAAAAGTAGCTAAATCTACATATTCTTTCAATGACTGCTCAATGCACAGTACTAGCACAGATGAATCCTTGTCAGGAATAATTCAGTTTGCCTGAATAAGGAGTTTCAGGGGGTGACATTACTTTTAAGTCAGCAGATGAATAATATTCCAACTGATTGCTTTGGGAGGAATACAACAACAAAAAAATCCAGGGACTTTTTCACCCAATTTACTGTTTCTGGGAGTATCAAAACAGAATTTAGACATGTTATCATAAAAAAAAAAATTTAGACATGTTATCCCTAAAATGAGACTCTGGCTTCTCTTTCAAGTAAATTGGTAGCACAGTATTAACAAAAAAAAAATTCACCAAGCAAAATGGAAATGCTAGCAATGCAGCAGTGCTTAAATTTTATGAGAGTTAGATTATGACTAGGTACATAAAAATGAGCGGGAATTCTGCAGTCGACAAGAGCTTGGTGCATAATTACTTTTCCTCTCTCACCAAATGGCTCCAGGTCGGAAGACTTCATTTAAACAGAAAGACAGTGATGAAAATGCTGACTTGTGGTAAATGTGTGCAACTCAAGCAGATTTAACACCGCTAAAGAAGATAAAAGAAATGTGAGACTATAGGGGTGTTTTTTAGGAAAAAATCGTTCTCCACTGAATAATTTTGGCCAGAAGGGACTGGTGGAGGTCTCCAGTTCAACCCCCTACTCAGAGTAGCTGCCGGTAGAGCAGGTTGTTCAGGGCTGTGTTTTGTCCAGTTTGGGGTATCTCCAAGGATGGAGAGGCTGCAGCCTCCACAGACCCCTCATGGATCCCCTACACAGGGAAAAAGCTCTTATGTACACCTGGATAGAATTTCCCACATCCACCTTGTGCTTGTTGCCTCTTGGCCTGCTGCACACCTCTGAGAGGAGCCTGGTCCAACCTTCTCCACACCCCCCCATCAGGCAGCCGTAAACCACAGTGAAACCCTCCCTGACCCTCCTCTTTGGGCTGAACAAACGCTTCAGGCTCTCCTCGTACCTCCTGTGCTACAGCCCCTGGCCACCAGTAACCCTCCACTGGGTTTGTTCCAGTTTGTCTGTCTTTTTAGTGCCCACAGCAGCAGCCACGGCTCCAGGTGTGCCCTGGCTAGTGCCAAAGAGGGGAGAGATGACTTCCCCGGACCCGCTGGCGACACTCCAGCTGACACAGCCCGGGATGCCATCGCCCACCTCTGCTGCAAGAGCACACCGCTGCCATGCGTCCTGCTTGTCCCCTCGGCCCGTCGACAATATTGTAGCTTAATTAAAAAGAACTGCTGCTGTCAAAAAGGAAAGCAAGTTCATGATCATTCCAGCTCGAATGGCTGGCTCACCGCCTCCTACATCCAAGATTGGCTCACTGTTCCCTGCGGCTGACACCTCTAAAGAGCGGCACTTTACAAGGTTCCAGGGTCCATTTTGATGTTTTGTAAAATGAGCTTGTCTGAGGAACAACCTAGATTTTCCCCCTTCTCCCCAATACTTCCTTTTTAGATAGAAAGGAAAGAAATACCATAGTTTTCATTAGACTGAAGAGAACATTATTTTAAGTTCCAAATAAACAACTCTCAGGGCAAGGAAATGCTCAAGTCCAGTCTGATTCAGCAAAGCTTTTAAGCATGTATCTAAGTGTCATTGCCTTCAGAATGAAAGTTAAGTGTGCGCTGCTATGCTTTGCTGAATTTTGGCCTCACACTATAAGAAAAGGATAATTTGGCTCATTATATTTTGTGAATGACACAATGCCCCTGAACATTAAAGTTTATATCTATTTGCATATATATGTGCAGCATTAGGTTTGGCTCTCAAATAACTCTGTAGAGATCAAAGTACACATAGATCCTTAGAGACTATCAGACAGCAATTACACTGCAAAATAAATTATAGGCAGTTTCCCTCTACATCTCACTATGTCCAGCTGCACATTTGCTTGGGTTCCTCTACTGCCCTTGAACATGCCTTGGTTTCATTTGTTGCATAAAATTCTGTTAGATGAGGGCTTATAAAGCAACCACTTCACTCCCAGCAGTGAAATAAAGCTCACTTTTAACAAGAATATTTTCTGGAAGTTGAAAAAGCGAAAAAAGCTAAATTTTTTTTGGCCATGCGTTACGCCCAAGTGTTTCCAAAGGTCTCGTTAGGGCTTTTAAATAACTTTCTGCAGAGGACAAACAGAGGCTGGGGGCTCTGAAGAGAGCGCTTCTTCACATTCCTGGGCAGATTTGATGCCTTTCTGCAGTTCTCGATTTCTGTGAGTGTTAATTTATTTTGAAACCGTGTGTGTTACTGCTCGAAGCATTCCTGTCACAGACCCAGCACGCACCGGGGGTACATTTCCACTCTCACTCACAGAAAGTGCTTCTGACTAGAAGCGCAAGAAAGTCAAGTCCGAGTTCCTGCAGCGCAATGCCTGAGCGAGGAACGCCCCCGCGCCAGCTCTGCATAAGGACTCCTGCCCTGCACACTGATGGGCTCTGACACTCTTTTTCTCTATCAATGTCAAACGGGTATTTGTGACTTTAATGATAAATTACCGGTATTGGCATCGTGATTATATCTGACTGCACCTGGGATGGAAATTTAACAACAGACTGAAGAACCAAGATATACAGCTCCTTTCAGCTGTCTTTACGAGGTGAAACCCAGCATTTGAAAACTCTGTGCTCAACTCATCACAAGGTTTAGCTGATTTTTTTTTTAAGTGAATTGTTAGTCTGTGATTGTGATGCCAGAAAATTGAAGCTATTTTTTCATCTACTGAAAAATATTGATCAGGAAAGAAACGTCCCTTTTCCCCAGTCTCACATCCGCCTGCCAGATCCAGAATAACAGGCAATGGCAGCTGAGAACGGCCAAGTTTTTGACCCACCTGGAAAAGCAGTAAACAAAATGCTGGTTTTCCCAGTGTTGTGAACACTTTCCTTCACCCACCGAGCTCATACCACACTGGCACTGAAGATGCCAGACCTGCACTGCGACCCCTGACCATGGCAGCTTTCAGCTGGCAGGTGAGTGCTTGGTGCAGGCAGTTGTGGAGGGCAGCAGAACGATGAGGTGGCAAAAGAGCCATGGGTAATTTGCTTATTTTGCTTAGGTAAGAGCCCTGGAAGGCCTGAGCCCCCAGCAGAGAAGTCCAGTGTAGGTACCTGCTGTGGCAGGGATTAGGCCCGTGGGTTTGCAGCAGAGCTGTCACTGACCCTGCCCTTCTCATCCCACAGCAGCAGCAGCAGCTCCCTCTCCCTCCCAGCTCCATCCTTAGTCCCTTCCTGGTACAAGACACACAAACCAAGAGCCAGTCCTGCAGAGCGCTTCGGTGGGCTGAGGAAGCTCAGTCTCTGAAAACTAACCTCTTATTAAGCCACGTAACCCTCTACAACTGAGTTCAGGTACTGAAAATTTGGCCAAACTGGGTCACCTGTGGATTAACGTTATTTTCCATCTGGCAAAGTCTGGAAGAGCCTCACTGGGGGTGCCAGTAGCTGTCCCCAATATCTAGTCTGTTATGTGTCAGCTCCTACCCAAGGAAGTTTATCACCAGTTCTGTTGCCTTCTAAACATTCACAGTTACTTCTTTAAGGTATTTCCAAATATTCCTTACATGTACAAACAAACCCACACAAACAAACCAAACCCCACTGTACTCTGCAGGTGCCCTGACAGCACTCCATGTTTTTTACTGCTTAGATTTTTTTTCTTGCTGTCCTCTATTTCTCCCTTAAGATGCAAATTTGAAGTTCTTTGAGAACAGGAACAATTTTTTCCCCTGCTATTGTACAAGGCCTTGCCAAACAGTACACTGGTGTCTGACTAGCACTTCAAGCTACTGTAACAAAGAAATAAATGGGACTAAAAGTATGTGGCTCAGTATTTTACAGCAATGATAGTTTTGGAATTCTGTAATAAAAGTTTAACCCAATATATGTCTAGAGAGACCCTCCGTGAGCCTGCGGTGTCTAGAGGTACCTGAAAGCTCACCCGGTTTGTGATCCTTTACTGTGGCTTTCTGAGTTTTTCAAAATTGCACAGTGTGAATTCTTTCTAAGGACAAATATCAAAAGATGAACAAGGAAAAGGGTCATTTGTAATGAATAAATCTCAAAAAGTTCAGAATCTACACTCTAATGGGATATGCACCACAGAGTTTGAAAAGCTATCTGAAACAGAAGCAAAATTCATATTTTTTAAAGCCGAGTTTAGGGGACCATAGTCTTTCTTGCCCAAGATGAATTCGGTTGTGTCATTCCATTGAAAGCATATCATAATTTAGATTAATGCTCATGACTGAGACAGAAACATTAGGTAATAGTAGGAAAATGAGGGAAGTGAATCTTGGAATCCAAAATAAGATTTCAATTTTCAGTAAAAGCTACAGATAATAGAAGGAATATTCATGTGTTTTATTATTTTATTCAAAGTTTCCTATCTATCCCTAAAAAGGATTTTTCTTAATTTAAGAGAAAGAATAAAAGAGCTTTGGATTGCACTGCATAATCAGTGAACCAGACAATCCCAAACTGCTCAAGCATATCTGACATCTGCTTGAAGAACTCAATTGCAAATAGGAGGAGAGAGTTTCCATTACAGTACACACAGAGCTGGGTTGGGAGAAGCAGCATTAGAAAGTGTTATTCCCATTTAGTAATTATGCCTTGATTGTTGTTTATGTTTGCTCTACTGTAACTTGCTTGCCTTAGGGTGGCACTACTGCTAGAGAAAACACAAAAGTAATTTAGTTTTAAAGGGGAAATGAAAGTTTTAAAGTAGTTTCTGTAAAACTGTAATGATTGGAGATGACTGGATTGAGTTGATAAAGAGTACTAATTTCAATAGTAACTCATGCCTTAATTCTCCTCACAGCAAACAACCTCCCTCCCCCCTTCCTGGCACACAATATAAATACTCCTTACACCACAATCAATGGAATCTGGAGAAAAAAAAATAAATTCATTTTTATTCCTCAGGGGCTTCATAAAAACCAAATTTTCTCAAAGCTCTTATTTACTCCTATGCAAATGGCATTGGTTGTAATGAGGTGTAATCGTTCGTGTTCTCTTCCTCTCTTCTAGATTTACCACCCAGTTTCTCTCCCAGTGCCTGTGATCTCAGAAGAGTTAGGATGTGATGATGAGTCTGCTGTAGGCAACGCGTTGATACCAGTGACCGCATCATAAAAGTTACTATTGCCAGGGCACACCTCTGCAGAGGGCAGTGAGGGACACCAACTGATCATGCAGAGGTGGGCACATGCTGTGACATGGGTTATTCCCTGCACCCATAGATAAATGCAGTGGCCACATGGAAACTTCCTGAAGGCCTTCACCCTCCAGATGTTTTCACCTCTACATCTAACAGAAACTTAAGTACATGTGGTGTGGGTGGTGTACCAGTGACTCTGCCTGCTGGGTACCTGTCATTCCTCACTCTGTTTTGGCCAAGATAACGGGCATTTGCTCACTTTCACAACGCGTTACAGCGGTCAGCATTTGGCCCCAGAGAATATCGTGTGATTAATGCATCAAAAGACTTGCCTTAAAATCCTCCTCCCCTCGCTTTCCAGCTTTTTATTCTCTCAGTTACATTTTCCCTTTGTTCCTTTCTGCAAACCCTAGTGTAAATGTTTTTTGAGTAATTAATGTGTCAAATACCAGACCTGAATTTTCATGGGCAATTAGTGGGCTGAGTAAAGCCAGCAAAACGCATTTCAGTTTTAATAGTGAATTGTGGCTCATTTGCTGTTTTGCAGAAATATATCCTGAAATACAGAGAGCTTCATATGCCTGTGCACTTTTTATTTCTGTTTCATACACCAAAGCTCCCTCTCCTTTTCTATTTTTCACTACATACAAGATGCTGCTTGTAGTCTATTACGATTTGCATATTGTCCTTCTGCCTCATCGATAATTGATCAGGTTAACATCTGCTTTCTGCTGGTGCCAGGAGAAATATGTTTGTTTCTACAGGACTGTGTAATTCCTCGGGCCCCCACAGAATTGGGCTTCCCAAAGAAGAGTTGTCTTGTGCCCCCTGCAGCTGCACAAAGCAGAGCAGAAAACATGCAAGATGCCCGTGTTTGCTGTGCTTCAGCGTGGGCACCTCCCCAAGGAGGCACAGGAGAGGCCTCGGGAGCATATAATGGTTTATCAGCTTATTTACACAGTTACACATTGTGGCATGGCAACAAGAAGTGTGTTGTAGGCAATGCAAGAGCACTGTAAGTAGTCTAGGTATGAAGAAGAAACCTCACTCCTGGAGTCCTGCTGAAAGCATGAGACATCTGGGGTATGGAGAGAAGGTGAAGGCTTGAAGACTGCCTTGAGAGGAGAGCTACTGTGCCATTGTACCAATGGGACATGTATTTCCAACAAAATTTAGAAGTGTGGAAACTGGATCTCTTTGATATTACAGGACTATTAGAAAGACTTTTATGCTCTCCACTGTTTCTGGGGATTTACTTGTCTGATTCAAAAAAAATACCTGAATCCAAATCAGTTCAGCTTAGAGACAAGCAGCTGAAATGATTAGCAAGGCAAGGAGATGGTTCAGTCTCAAGGACACAGCGTACTAGTCTGACTGGCACAATCCATCACAGGTTGGATGTATCATAATTGTACACCACAAATTTGTAAATAATCTCTTTCTCAGTGTCTATGTTGACAAGGAATAATATATGAGAGCTCCCTTGTTAGGTTACCTTCTGTCTAAACAGACCATCCTGACATTTAAGTGTACCAAGTGCATCTTTAGGAGATGCCAAAGGAGCATCAGAGAAAGATGAGAGATCGAACAAGGCAGTAAGGCAGAGGCACGCCATAAACCTGAAGGGCAGCCTGACCTTCCCACCCGAAAGAACTGCCTCTATTGGGTACAGATAAAAGGGTTAAGCTTGGGATAGAAACTGTAAAACTAGGCTTTCCGTGGGCTCTCCTATTTTCCTAAATACGGTGTGCTTTTGAAGGAATATACTTCCTATCATTAAAAAGATTGCCACTGTCATTGGGATCTACCATTTCAAGCATGTCTAGATAAATTCCTATTAGCACCAAAATACAAATTATCACTGCAACACTTAAATGAATGCAATATCCCATCAATACCATTGAATTCAAAGTGCTTTCACCCAGAAGTAAGTAGAGTAAGGTAGGATGGCCACACAGGGTGAGTACATGGGAGGGATAACTGTGCAGATCGTGTTCAGGCCACCCACAATAAAGAATGAAGATTAAAAGCACAGCTACTGACTGAGGAAAGTACAATGATTGTTGTAATTTTAGAGAGAGATATAATTTGTCAACAGCAAGTACAAAATGGCACACAGGATGACACAATTTCTAAATGCAGTAAGTAGCTTCAGGTGAATAGTTTGAGACAAAATGCAACCACTATATTGCTTTGGAAAGTACGAAGCACCCACCTCGGAGTCTAAAGGCATCTGGAGGTACCTCCACATCACTACCCTTGGGTCCTCCTGTGCAGGACAGTACAACTGGACTCTGCTCACCTGGATGAATTTGTTGCTGCCAGGCACATGGTGTTGCAGTGTTATAAAACTCCCGTTTTTATATACAGAGGGATAACAAGGTTACTTTGCCACATTTCACCTACTCCATTGCCCAGCAGTTTCTATAGATATTCACATTAAAAAAACCCAAAAACTCCTTTCATTCTGGAAAGGAGAAAGGCTTTCTCCTCCCTTTAGGTACATGATTCATAACCCACTCTTTCTTCCCCAAGACCTATACTGTAGGCAGTAGTACCTCTAATAAGCTTAAGGGAAAATAAAATACATCAAGGAGGATCAAGCAGAGTTGCAGCAGTCAAGCCCCGCACCAGCCACACAGGCAGGTCCCTGCTACAAAGCCAAGAAACAGACAAAGAAAAATGAGTTGTCAAGGAGATGATTCTACTGAAGAGACTCCTCCTGGAGCTGGACATCTGGGTGCTTCACATGCCAACTTTAAACCATCAGTCAGCTGGTGAAAATGGGGGGGCAAAACAGGAGTAAATGTTATATTGCCAGCACTGGGGCGGGTGGGCACCGGCAGGATCCCCATGTGCTGCACTGCTGCTGCTGCCCCTCCTCTCAAACCTCTGCCCAGGGTGAGGGGATGGGGCCAGAGCAACACCCTGGCACTTAACTTGCTCTAAAAGGCTTTCCAGCTGCTTTTTGTACATCTAAGTTCCATTTTAAAGCTCTGACGCTGGAGCGTTTAGCCATCACCAGGGTAGGTGTCTCTCTCTTTTTTTTTTTTTTTTTTTTTTATTTTATTTATTGCACAGACCTGAGTTAAAACTCATTTGTATGGATAACAGGAAAACCGATCATCGCTCCAGACAAATATAAAACCCAGTCCTGAGACAGAAATGCCTCCTAAAGAGCTCAAGGTCTGCAACCCTACGCCCTCCCATTTTCCAAACTATTCGGTATTTTCAATGCAGTGCTTGTTAAGGACAGGATAGTTTTTGACAATTGAGACAGCCAACTGCATGTACAAACTTTCTGCAGAGAAGGCTGCAATGAGATTGTCTTATAAGCCCGCACTTTTAATCTAAAGTAAAAATTTTCAGCACTTGGATACATGTAATACTGTATGCAAGAAGTTTCTGATTGTCACATGGGCATCAGCAACGCATGTGTATCTCTGGTACAACACTGGGGGCCCAGCTTTAAACTCCCACATCCAGCTCTTGAAGGAACCAGAAAACAAAGCAAAAGTATGACCTTAAAACACTAAGCAAAGTGAAAGCGCAGAGTACTTTCTATTTACAACGATCTGCAAAGCCATGCAAGAGTTTAAATATTCTGATAACTGCAGCTGGGGGTGGGGGGGGAAGAAAATCTATAGCCATGGAAAAATATCATGGTTAGCATTTCAGCTTTAAGAGAAGTTTAAAGTTCTTTCTGCAATGGCAGGGGTAAGGATGTAATTCAGCTTCAGGTGCAGCAATAAGACTGATTTGCTCTCTTCTCAAGCCTTGTTCATCATACGCACTACGCTCAGAGCTTGTGGTTTGCCTTAGTTTACTGATGGTCTTATTATACCCTTATTCACAAGAGAAACACTTTATTACCCTAGTATGAAAATTTTCTGCAGTGAATGGGGAGAGGTTGTGAAGTGAGGCATAATTTACAGTTTCAGAACACTGGTATAACTTTGGTTATAAATCTGTAGCATTCATGAGTTTTCTACCCAAAGAGAGGGAGAGTTAGAAGCAGCAGAACAGCAGAGGCCAGTTAGGCTGTTCACTTACAGAAGGGAAGAGTGACAAGTACACAACAGGCAGAGCACCACGGCACCTCAAATACGTGTTGAAGATGAATTAATGAGAGTGGTTTAGAATGACTGTGGTTGTCTACCTCAATTTCATACTCCACTCAAAACCAGCAATATAAGTTTTCAAGTATGTCTATTTGCTGCAAGTTTCAGTTCAAGATTTGAACTACTGAATATTTCTATTTGAAAGGAAGGGTGTCCACACAAATAGCACTGAAGCCAAATATACACTATCTCAATGTCCTTCCAATTAATGCCATAACAAATCTGAAGCATTTAAGGTGGCCTTTCAAGCCAAGAAATTACTGTTACCTCCATTAAGACTAAGTATTACAGCATTTGGCATATAATCCTTAGCCAGCAATTCCAGTGAAATCTATGGGATGCTTCCTTTGTTCCACTTCAAGAGCAGCAAATCTTCTGTCCCTGTTGCTAAAATCCACACTGCAAAGATTTTGAAATCTATTAAATTTGTCTGCTAAAAAAGAGTCAGTTACCACTGGCAGGATAGGATGTTGAAACCACCAGCTTCTGCTCACAAGGTTATCAGCTGTCTTTTCCATGAACTTTGTTTCATGTGTTTTCATAACCTTTAAGTTTAATTTTTGTTTGAACTCAGAGTTATCAGGCTTCTGGTCAGCTGTGGGATCCTCATAGTTATCAGCACTTCATCCTACTGACAAAAATCCCCTGGAAGTTACAATAACATATCAGAAAAAAATACCAGATTGCTACCCACTGAAAAATATTTCCTGTACCTGTACAGAAAGAGAAAAACACTGAGACTCAGATAAAAAAGTTCAAAGATGTAAATCAGACTTAACCCTCACTTGAATCTTCTGTTAAGGCTTAAATCTAAAACTATGTGCTATTAGCTTGGGTTTTGGTTTAAAAATGAGCTAGCAATGGCACTAGTAACCAGGCAACAGTAATTGCTTCTCTGAGATTAAACCACAACATGACATTAAAGCTCTGCTACTGAACTTCCCTACAAAGGTGCAAAATTTTTGCAGGCAGAAGTTAATTATGTAGAAGGGCAATTTCAATTTAAGTTTCAAGCATCTCTGAGCTGTACGGAGGCAGGAAACAATGAGGTCAAGAGTTCAGTCTACCTGAGTTTTAAATCTAGAGGAGGATTATTGTAGCTTCCAATTTTTAATTGAGGCATCCAGCCTCTTAAAATAATTTCAACTAAATCAAAATAAATGACCTCTAAATAACTGCTCTACAATAATATTATTGGACTCTACAGATTTTACTGTAGCTGTACCTGTTAGAACTTCACTTTTAAAGTGATGATACTACCATGAATAAGAACTAGAGGGCATTGTGTATCTTATCACCAAACTAGAAAGTTCAAGCTACTCTTTATGAACATTCAAACCTATTTGAAGACAACTAACGCGGCCCTTTCTGTTTACAGATATGCAATGACTCCTTTGGGGCTAATTATCTCAACTTAAGAGTACCATCACTTTACAGAAGGTATCTATCTTTCCCTTTTACACTTTTAGATTCTTTCAATTTTTTATATAACTAAGGAATTAAGGGCACAAGCAGCGTTCTTATGTGACAGTTATGTAGGTCATGTGATGTTCAGGTATGAAAAATTTAAACCCATATCTAGGTTCTAGGATAGTTTTCTGAGGTTAGCTGGAAAAATGAAAGTGACATTTTGCAATCCACAATATCCTTCGGTTTGATATAGCTAGATGGACCAGAGCAAATATCATCTGGAGCATCGTCTGAGTGTAAAGAAAGTGAGGAAGAGATGAAGGTGAAAGGAAACACTTCTGACAAACACAGAAGGCAAACTAGAATCCTCGAACACCAAAAAGCTTGTTAAACTTGGGCCTACTTTGCCATGGTTTTCCTCCTTGAGCTCTGACAAGCTGCTTCTGTTCTCCATCTGCAAAATGAGAATATCACTTCTCATTTCTCTCCCTTAGAGGATAGGGTGAAGATGGACTTACAGAAATCATGGAAAACACTAACTTATTAAAAGTCCTATGAAATCCAAAGTTCCAGAGACGAACAGGTTGGACAGAAAGATAAAACAAGGTTCTGAAGAGCTTGAGGAACAGACATGTCTCAGAAATAGAGTAGTGGTTGATGCTTCCAGCACTGGAATGTTAATTGACACCACTTTGACACCTCCAAATCAATGACACCCTAGATGTCACACAGCACAGGCATCTGTGGGGTTATGCTGCTGGTGTTTGTTTTATACAGATTACAGTCAGAGCTATGGACCCAGAGTCCGGATCCCTGCAACAGGCTGAGCTCATGTTGTTCTCTGCTGAGGAAACCTTGAGTTTCACCCCAGGTGGCAGATGTTTTTTGCTCCCCAGCCACCTTCATTGCTGCTGAGTGCAGGGGTGGCTCCTATAGACACACTGAGCCATGCCAAGAGTCTGTTGCTTAAACAGTTTCCTCACACCAGAAGGCACAGAAGCATTTTTGTCACTTGCACAGCAGTTGCCATTAAGAAGTCAATGTTTGCCAACATATCAACCCAGTAGGCTGCAATTGTTCCATATGCTTAGAATATGGCATTTCTGTGGTAACCGTCAAATATCCAAATGCTAATAGTGACTCTTCTCCAAATATTGTTATTTTAACTCCTTTCTCAGAGCCAAGAAGGAAACGGACTTGTCGCCCAGCTCTTCCCCAGCCCCGGCACTGGTTTTCAGCAAAATTCTCTTCTATTTTCTTTACAGGGTCAAAGATACAACAATTCTTATTCACTTTTTCACCATTCTAGCAGTTCCTCTTCATGTTCACTTTTAACAAGACACTTTGCTTCTGAAGCATGAGGGAAGAAATCAAGGTGTACTTTGCCTGATAGTCAAGTGATAGTATATGATGAACAGATGAGACCTAGAAAACTTGCTTTGCCATGAAAGACAGCACATGATGTCAAAAGTAAAACAAGCGTGCAGTATTTCCCAGCTGAATGTAGAAGATTATAATGTTTAGCCTTGTAGAGAAGAAACACCTGGAATATGTATCCAGTTCATAGCAAAACACGCCAGGCCTTCTAAGAATGGGATGGCAGAATGAAGCTGTGTTAATAAACATATAGAGACCAAAGGAAGAAAACATATTTGAAAAGGTTTCTGTGGTTCTGGCCATATGAAATAATATTTAATGGCTCGGGAGAGAGGGCATAGGCAGCTGGAAGTGCGCATCAGAGAGCAGCGCGATGGACGCCAAAACCTGGCAGACAGCTTCACCCTCTGCTCGCTGTGTGACCTTGGGAGCCTCTGCCTCCTCACCCCTGGCAGAAAGGGCTTCACTGGATTGTCTAAGCCACTTGAAGATCTGCATAGGAAAGTCGCTATTATGTAATTCCCACTCATTGAAATATAAGCAAAATCAAAATAACCATCAATGTCAGATTATAGTTTTATAGCATGACAACACAAATAATGTTTGCTCTCTCTCTAACACAAACCCATAAATCCTCAGTGGATTAACCTTTCAGAAACCCTTGCCAACTGTTCCTGCCACTACAGCACAATTCAAAATCTCAAGCTGCCAAAGAGCTCTGTTGCTGTTTTCAGAACACAGCAATCAATCATGCTAAGGAAGGGAAGATGAGAGAGCAGATTAAACAGAGACAGAAATGTTAACTTTAGAAGCAAGCATCTAACTTTGGTTCTTATTAGAAAGAACCAAATATAACTCAGAAAACTACGAGAAGCTCCCTCAATTTCCCCTGCTTGCGTAGAGGATCACTTCAGCTTCATCAGACTCTTCAGCTCGTGACACAAATGTGTCTCTGTGGAACAGCACAACCTGTGCTTTGAAGATGTGCAACCAGCACAAAAAATAAATGCAACGGGTGATCGCAATCCCTGCACAAGCTTCAGCTCCTGGGGAGACCAGGAGTAAAAATTCTCCTGGAAGAGCTCACACGCCTAATTGCTCTGATCCATGCTTCTTGATGCTAAATCTGAACTATCCACCTGTGACTGTGTTTAAATTATTTAGCTGGCATTGTAGTTGTGCCACAACAAGGTCAATGTGAGCTGCAGTTCCTGCTCAAGAGCTGGGTAAGTCCTCTAGGCTCGGCTTCTCATTCGTACCGCGGAGATTTCCTGGAGGAATTTCCTGCAAGATATAAGTCCCTCTAGGCTCGGCTTCTCAATCGTACCAGTGGAGATTTCCTGGAGGAATTTCCTGCAAGATCAATCTTGCTGGATTTTATTTTACAAATCTGCTAATTTTCCATTGTATTACATGATTCTATAGATAGAGAAGGATTCCAGCCCAGGTCTCTGTGTGTGCATGTGTAAATAAATGCTTTATATTATCTATGCTATGCATAAAATCCATGTAATAGATGCATACATACAAATACTAGAGTTTGGCTTCCTATCTTTTGCATAGAGAAAATCTACATATGCATAGAAATATATACACACAGACCTGTTACACACACAGGACCCTTAGAACACCAAGGTAGTTTAATTACTCCTCGGCAATGATATTCTTCTAACTGAAGATATTTTCTTTCTGAGATATAAATATAGCCTTTTCTTGTTCAAAGCATACATGGGCTCTCCTTAGTTCCATCGAATTTTTATTTTCCCTTTTCCCCTAGGGGGAGAATGCATGAATGCTACTGTCATAAAAATTAATGGAAAGGAAAAAGAAAACAAACCAAACCTAAATCCAGCCTGGTCAGACTAATGATCTGGGTGATGTTAAATGAAACCAGAGGAGTAAACATGCAAAGGTGACCAGCATTAAGATGATATCCCAGCTCCCAAACCCATGGTACAAGGCTTCCAGTAGAGATTTGCTGCAGATCCACTCTGAAAGGGGGTGAGGAGCGATGCCAGAGCTGAGGCTCACAGCAATACAGCCCGAGTGCCACTGATACCAGCACTTCTTACACCTCTCAGTGTCTGACTTCTATTCCACGTGCAAAGGGGAAATTGCATATATTTACTTGTCTCTCAGAGAGATCACACAGCTAAGTTCATTAAAGCTCACCAAGGACTTCAAAATTAGGAACAAACGTATAAAAATTACTATTAGGCCTTATAGTGTAACCATGGGAGTATGATGAAAGGAAGAGAGAGCAGAAGACTGAAAGCACCTTTTGAATTTCTAGATATGCACAGATCACTTGTTCTGACTATAAATGATCACTCTGTTCCACTCTTTGCGGAAAAAAACCCAACACCACGATAATTATAATCTCTGGATTAGGAACACCTAGAAGTGTCCAAAGATGGTAGTCTCTTGCTTGCTCCATTTTAATATCAGGGCAATTCCATGGACTTCAAGGGACTCACTGGTTCTGTAGGTCCCCCTTCAGCAAACCATTTACACACAGAGCTACTTCCAGTGAACTCATCCCTGCTGGGATCCCCAGACATTGAGCCACACTGCCTGAAGCCAAAGTAATGCATAAACCTGGAGGGCTCAGTAGATATGCTCAAGTGTTTAAGCAGAAGCACATGCCTACGTGTCCCCTGGAGAGAGCGGCACGTGGTAGGACTGGCCCGATGAACCAGACTCCTCCATACAGTAAGCTTAACTCTTGCAACCAAATAGCTAGAAGTAACCATACATCTTATGCTACAGGTACAAGTTGTAGTAACCCTCAGAGGTGCACAGATTATTATGATTAACTACTTCACTCAAAGCTGATTTCAACCACAGAAGGCTTTTGTATACACACTGCAGTTTCTGAAACAGTACTTACTTTCTTTAAAGACCTAGATAGGGTTCCTGGTAAGTCCCTCTCCTGTATCACATCTAATGGATGTTATTCATTGCTGTTATCCCATGTCACTTCAGAATAGATAATAAATAAGAGCAGCTTGCTGTAACCAGAAAACAGCCAGATAACTCTCAAGGTTATATATAACAAGTATATCTGCTTTAAAACTCTCCTAAGGCCAAAGAAACGGCGGAGATATTATCTAGGAATCTCATTGTCTTTCCTGTTTTCAATGTCCTAATGGCAACCCTTGCATCCGTGGATGCAGATTTCCCACAAATTTTCATTTCCCTGTACTGTAAATACATGCTTTAGGATCTGCCCGTGTTCCCCTTCTGCTCTGGGAGGATTCAAAAGCTGTGGATGGACTTTGGGACCTCTCTGCCTCGTCGTCAGGATGCAAACGGCACCTGGAATTCATTTAACTGATGCACGTATCATATAGAGAATAGCTGTGGTAAATATAACATGATGCATTAGCAGTCACGATGAGTAACCTTTTCATCCCAGTACGTAGCACTTATTGTTGCTGCCAGGCACCTCCGTACTGATTGACAGTCACTCGGCTTTCATGTGAGCTGAGGAGTTCTGTTTCCTTCCAAATCGGACGGAGGGTGTAAGTGTGAGCTTACAAACATATTGATCCAAAGCACACACACTCACAAAAGGCACGGGGAGAAGGACAAAGTGCCAATTCAAGATACATGGCTTGCTAGGAAACAGTTTTTAAGGCTTAAAAGAAACCAAACCAACCCCCCCAGTCTTATCAAAGACCATAGAAAATACCTAGCAACACACCACCACACACACACACAACTGGAGCTGCGATGCTGACAGCTGGATTTAAACATGGAAACCATCATTGTAATGTGTACTTCTAGAAGAAAATAAAAAAAAAGTAGGTTTTAGTCTCTGATGTTTACACTGCACAAGAGGATTTGCCAGCTCAATAAATGAAAAAGGAAAAGGTATTTCTTAGCTGGAAAACACAAAAGGGGAGCTAAATCTGCTCCTACCAAATGGCTGCTGTAGGGCTGCAGTGGGTTGGATTGAAGGGTCTAGAGAACCACCTGCAGAAACATGTCAGGAAGCTCAGAAAGGAGGAAATGAATTTTGGGAAACAGCTTGGCATTTGGAGGAGCTACATCAGCTAAAGCTGGTTTGAAAGACCAAACCTCCCTGCAGGCTGCTGGAACAGGAGCGGGGATTTCAGTGGGGAGTACAGAGCTGCCACTGGAAACGGCGCGTTCAGGTGACACTGATCATTGTAATCATCAACTTCAAACACGCTTTCAGAAGCTTCAACTGTAATTTCGCCATTTCAACGGTTTAAGAGGCAGGCAAAGCTGCCTCTGGGACAGACCCTGTATCACCACACTTCTTATGTAGTTCTCTCTACTTTTTAAATGCTGATAAGCTAATTTCCACAGCTAAATTTTAATTGGAGATATAAAATTACTTTAAAAACTGTCTTCTATGAAGATAAAAGTATGTTGTATTTTCTACAAAGATAAAACTGTTCTTACCAAACCTGACTATCTTTATTTTCCAACTCCACAGTTGAAGACGCATCTGATATCTTCCTTCCAAAGGAAGAACCACTCTGATTTCCACCGCCCACAGTCCACAGTGTCATTGCTGGGACCGACTCTTTACTTGCCTTATCCAATATCCCCTATACCTATGCATTCTTAATATCTAGTAAGCACGAACATGATTTAGACCCACCTGGGTCAATATAAAGATGCATTTACTGTAAAGCAGGAAAAGATTGAGCTTTTAAAGTCATTGATCCACACATGCAGTGACACAAGTGTGGATCCCTGCGGTAGCCCGAGCAGAAAGGCAGCCCATGTGGCACTACTGCACAGCCACCAAAGTGAATGTCTACTTCCAGGTCTGCAATTATCCTACTATTTTTTCATGATTTAAAAGGATTACAGTTTATCCTACTCACGTCTTGCAGTTTATCTTTTATGTCACTTCTTTCCCACTCATAGAAAAGTGCAGAGGGAGGATGATGGCTCATACATGTGACTTATGCGCATGCAAAGGCAACACAAACAGTTTATGCCAAAGCCTTGCCCTGCCATTAGGCAAATTTGCAAAGTCTGCTCCTAACTGAGAGCCCCCTCTGATTACACATACACCACTGTGTCTCTCCAGGTATGACTCCTTTTTGTCTCTCTAATTCGGCACAGATTACCATGGATTTCTTTGCACTGCCTGCACTCTTTCAAGTGAAAGCTACTCATAGTAAACTGAGACAGATGCCAAATTTGCTAAGTAAAGTTCAAGTTAAAAGTAAAATTTAAAAAAAAAGAAAAAAGATACAATACCCACCTTCTTGGACAAGTGGACATAAATTTTAATAAAGAACAGAATTACTGGATACATGAATGAATATGATATTTTGTGTAAAAGACAACACAGCTTTTGCCACGACTCTCAAAGCTCCTGCCACTCAGAGATTCTTGCTAAGAGTTCTTTGAAGAAAACAACAAGCATGGGGGTAAGGCAGTTTGAGCTGATACAGTCTATTTGTATTTCCAAAAGATATCTGACAAGGTCCCTCATCAAAGAGTTTTAAAGTAACTGTGCTGTCATGGGATGCAAGGGAATGCTCTCTCACAGATAAAGAGGTGGTTGAAAGATAGGGGACAAAAGCGGGGCAGTTTTTGCAGCCCAGGATGTCACCAGGGGATGTCCCCAGGCAGCCAAACTAAGCATGTGGAAAACTGATCTAGCGAAGAGCACGAAGAGTGACCTGGCAAAGTTTCCTCAGGATACCAAGTTATTCAAGGTAAAACTTTTTTCCAGTGAAGTTGAAAGCCAGCTGTGAGGAGATGCAGGAGGCTCTCGTGATACTGAAAGGCAAATGAATTTCAACACTGATAAACATAAAGCAACGCATATAAGGAAAAACTGCCAAGTTTTACATACACAGAAATAGGTTCTGAACTGTTTATCACTGAGAAAGAGTTTTTTAAGTTGTGAAAATCTGGCTTTATGAAAGCGGCAGCCCATTTCTCAGTCGCCTCCCAAAAAGAATACAGTAAAACGAGAAAATTAACAGAGAACGTGGCAAACATTTTCAAAAGTACATCTTCCACACGAAGAACTGTTACACAGACTAAGACTCGGACGAGCCTGCAAAAGAGGTGAATGAAGGGATATGACAGAAGTCTATAAAATCATAAGTAGCGCAGAGAAAGTGCTAACGAAGGCAGCTACCAGCTGCTCTGTCTCTCTTCCACTGCAAGGGGGAGGGGGCAACAATAACAAAGAGATAAGGCAAGTTTAAGAGAAGCCAAAGGACGCACACCTCTATAGAATATGTAAATACTCTGGGATGGGTTCAAAAACCAGCTAGAGAAATTCATGGAAGAAAAAGCCACAACAAATTATAAACACAAAGGAAAACAGTGAGCCAGCAGTTAACTGGGAGAATATTGCTGGAAGTGTTTGCCTTATTCCTGACTCTTCCTCTGGGATTGAGCTTTGGTTGCTACAAGCTGCTCAACTTGCAGCCTGCCCTCCTCAGGCGAATTCTTTAAGGCTTCAGTGGTGTGTGTTTTACTAAGAACTTATACACTAGAGAAGAATATAAAGTTTTCTGGCAGCATTTTCAGTTGTAGCAGGAATGTATCTGACTCCAAGAGTGATGCCAGCAAGATCTGACTCCTCCTTCACCCTTACCCCTCTGCCCGTGCCTCTGCTCAGTGTGCTGGTTCCTGCATCTGGGGCTGCAATGAAGCACCAAGTTCTCTCCTTGCTTACACCCCTGTAATCAGTGGGGTTCTCTGTAACAGAATTGGGTGGTCACTGCTCCACTGAAAAATGACTTAGATAATTTATTAGTTTTAGTAGCAGCGTGATGTACAAAAAGTACACAGCTTGGCTCCTTAACTTTTGGAATGGTGTTGTTCTGTAACGTTGAGATCAGAACATAAAATGAACACTTAGCAGTTTAATTCACCATAAAGAAAGAACTTTATTGTCATGAAATGTTCTTATCGGAAATGTTGTTTCTTCTTCATTTAGCAAAAATAACAATACCCCAAGGGGAATGAGTGTTGTGAGAATATAAGCTTCAGACTTAAATAAATAATCCAAACCAAAAATAGTTCTTTAGACTGATAGCTCACTCCACAATGTAAAAATGTTATTGTTAATACTAATTTTAAGACAAAACCTGGATGATAATTTAGTAGCTCTTAAGAGATGACATAAAACCAGATAATTGCCATCCAGAGGGTATCTATTGGTCTTTACCCAGTTCTTTCATTTTTCCTTCTGTGCAGTAATGTCTGTTTTCACTGAAGGAATTCTGATCCAGACAAAACAGGAACACAAAATCTAGATGCTGGAATTCATGCTTGTCTCAACTGTGATTTATCGTCATAGATTTCCCAACACATTAATTGGGGAAGCAATAGTGTCGCAATTATCCTGAGGTTCATTTTAGAGTCAAGTCTCTCTCGTATGAAGACATGGACACTAACAGAATCAATACAACTTGTGCATGTACTCAAAATCAGAGTCTGAGCTCAATATTAGTATGCTCATGTCTGGATCTCTCTGTTCAATTGTAATGAAAAATACTTCAGTGGTGTTTTTTCTGGAAGGCATCTGAAAAAAATTGAGTTGGTGTTATTTAAAACTGTATATGTCTTCATCTTTTCCTCTTGAATTATCAGATGCCTGAAAATTCAGTGCTGTGCTAATGCTGTTTTATATCAGAGCACTGAATTTTTGCTATTGACCAACAAACAAGTTATCCTCCATATTAAAGTATTTCTTTTAAAAATACAAAGGAAGATCTTGTCTGCTTCTATTATGAGCAAATTAAGAGTAATGGCAAATGCTTAGCTTCATACGCTTATAGAAATTCATTGTTCTCTGCTTATAACTGAGCCTTTTATTTTATAATAAACAAGGACAGTCATTGGTATTCCAGCACTGCACGGTTGCCTACCTTCTTAACTTCCACAGCATTCTTCTTAATTTATGTGAAGCCTTCTGATAATCCTTGAAGGCCAAAATTAATTGCTGTCTGTTTTTCTAAACTCTTTTAGGGTCCAGATTCATAGCACTGTGATAAAGACTCCTTGCCCTTCTACTTGACTGAAATATAACTATATTAGTCTGCAGGTTGACACTTAAGTAAATCATTTATATGCAAGGCTGAATATGCTAATTGTAGAATAATTTTGAGACTCTTTCTCTTCTGCAAGATAATTATTTCAGTGAGTTTAAAAATATTTTAGAACAGATTTTCATGTAGAATTCCTAGCTATGCTCAAAATTTTCTTTTAGAACAGCATATTTTGACAGCTCTTGCATGGACAAGATGTGGGGGTTTTAACACCAGATAAACATAATTTAACACATTCCATCCCAAATAAATGCAATTCTAGATCTAGTAAACTTCTGTGGGGCAGGATTTTGTATTTTGGGTCTTCCTGGTCTTTCTATAATCCAAATACATTTCTTGAAAATCAAGAAGGTGAAAATGTCATGCCCAAGCAGCACGAACCACCTCACAGTTGGATTCCTCCAGTTAAAAGAATCCTCAAAGAACAAATCACCTCAACATTAGCGTGTTCTTTTTAAAGATATTTCTTTGCAGTTTCCAGTCCCTGTACTACAAATAATCCCATGGAAGTCACAAGCATTTGGTGGAGAACTCTGTGGGTGCTCTAACGTGCAGAGGAAGATCTGTCAGGCAAGGGTGAGTCCCAAGACTAAGAGACTTTATAAACAACAGAAAGTGAGCCTTGTTGCTACATTTTTGCCATAGTCACAGCTTGCAAAACGCAGGGATTTATGCCGTGGGAGCAGGACTAGACCCTTAGCTTATGTATTTAGATCAGGGAAGAAAAAAAGGGAGCGTAAACAGCTAAGCTCAGAAATACCTTGCTCCCCCAAAATGCTCTTCACTACAATAAGTATTCTGAAAACAACAACATTTGGGGTCATAAGGAATTATGATTTACAGAAGAAAAGAAAACAGAAAATAGTTCTGACTTCTGGTTCTAGCCAGCTGCCCTTTGCTGACAGTGGTTCTAAGCTTGTTATTACATGGACACGGTCTTTTTAATTGGGTTCAGATTTCATCAGTGTCATCAGATGCACGCTATGTAGACCTTAAAAAATCTCAACCTATCTTCACTACATTCCAACAAAATCAGAGAAAAAGGCCCCATTCCCATTAAGGTTCACAAAGTCCTCATTTGCTATGAGACTGAGATTTCATTGTTCTGTTTCACAGGAGCCTAATTTTTTTCTGTTTCTCAGCAAGTGAAATGCTTTGTCATCTGTCATGACCACATTTCATTTTTATGTGTTTTTCCATGAGTTTTTTTCTAAATGGCTATGCTGGTCACATTTGTTGTCCTTCACTAGATTAAAATTAGTTTGTGATCAGGAGAAAATATGCTCCCAAGGAAATTTTAGGATGCAAAGTTAATGGAGTGTCCCAAAAGCCTCCAAATGTCCTGTGTAGTATCCATCAAGCAAACCCCAAAGGTTTTGTGCACTTTTACTTCCAACATGATAAACAACTCCCTTGGCTCACACCACTCTGCTTTACAGTTCTAAAACTTGTGCTGATTGCAGGTACATTTTTCATCAGCTTCACATTGTCTTTCCAAAGTTCTTCAATCATTATTTTTTCCTTCTGTGCTATGCAATATGAATATTCATCTTGCTACTCACAGAAAGGCTTGATATCTTTGAAGAAGCAGTCCTCTCTGACTGACAGTGACAGTTATTAGAACATTAAACTGGAAACATGATCAGTTTGATCTTTGCCAACTTTGTTCTTTTCTTTGTAAGAGTCATCTTGGACGTGCATCTCTCCCATTGTACTCAACATTATCTGTTCTTACTGCTTCTACCGTTTGCTTTTTGTTGTTGTCTCCCACAATCTCTGTCCTTGTCAGTAAGGTAGCAATAAGTTGATTATGTTCATTGTCACTCATTTAATTAACATCAGGTCTTGTTTTCGTCTCAAAATTTTCTCTATGTATTATTTTCCTTTATACCAAGTCTTGTTACAAACAGCAATCACTTTCTGCAAACAGCTTTTCTCTTTCCTTCTTTCTTCTTTTCCGTGTTTCCACTGCAGAAGCACAGTTGAATACTGGTACTGTCATATTAAAGACCAACAATGACAACAACTGTATGGACAGCTGAAATCTGCTCCCTATAGGTAGCAGTTTCATTTTTGAGAGGCACAATGTATTACTTTGGTCTCATTTATTTAAATATTTTCTGGGACTTCATAAGGTTAGAATTTTCAGAAGCAATCAGTTTGGCTTAACTGCACTCCCATCAAACATCCCCATCAAATTCAACAGTGGTTATATCAGATGTAAGACCAGAATTAACTGCTGAAAACATTATTCACTGAAGTTATAGAGGAGTGAATTTCCCCAGTACTCAAAATGATCACAATTTCATTCTTCTCAAGATGAGAATATGATGATCTATCCACATTGTACAGAAAAAAACCTCAGCCTTCCCACCATATATCTTAATCTTGTTTCTTAAAGCCAGGTCTCCCAACGCATTGAGCACACTGCAGAAATGGGTCCCCAGCTTTTTTGTTTTTACTAAATTTTGTAATTTTTTTTTCTTTCTAGGCATGTATATAATACAGATTACATGGCTCAATTTAAGCAATAATAAAAGGGAAATTATATGTCATACAGAGCTATGCTAAAACGTATGTCAAAACACTGCACAGTGTACTTGGTCATACACTATCATTTAGAAAAGATACTGAATGCCTTGCCAGTTCATTTTTTAAATTCTGGGGTGCTAAACAGGGTGTTGTCCAAAAAGAAAACCCCCATAATCTGATTCTGTATGTTTGATTTCAGTAAGATACACCTATAAAATGTATCTATACATATTGAGCATGCTTATTCCTTCCCTATGAACTTGTAATATCAAGCACTAAAAAAGCCTTTCCTCACAAGCTGAAGACTTGATTGATTTATGATTGACTGATTTATGAATGACTTATTTAAATTAGACTATTAATTGCTTTGAAATTAAGCATAGGCTAAAGATGTTTATCAGGCCAAGGTAAAGACTTCAAGACTTCATCAACTGAGTGTCTCTAGCTGCTTCCCAAATGTCAGTTTTAAATAGCACAGTGAACAGTTTTCAGGACAGTGCTCTTTTTAATTGCAAAGTTCTGATTTCGCCTCATATACACATGGAAATTTGCCCTTAGGAAAACTGAAATGAAAACTTCCTGAGCGCCCTTTCCTGCTGCAGTGCTCTCTGTGAATGGAAAAAAAAAAAAAAAAAGGAAAAAAAAAAAAAAAGGAAAAAAAAAAAAAAAGGAAAAAAAAAAAAAAAGGAAAAAAAAAAAAAAAGGAAAAAAAAAAAAAAAGGAAAAAAAAAAAAAAAGGAAAAAAAAAAAAAAAGGAAAAAAAAAAAAAAAGGAAAAAAAAAAAAAAAGGAAAAAAAAAAAAAAAGGAAAAAAAAAAAAAAAGGAAAAAAAAAAAAAAAGGAAAAAAAAAAAAAAAGGAAAAAAAAAAAAAAAGGAAAAAAAAAAAAAAAGGAAAAAAAAAAAAAAAGGAAAAAAAAAAAAAAAGGAAAAAAAAAAAAAAAGGAAAAAAAAAAAAAAAGGAAAAAAAAAAAAAAAGGAAAAAAAAAAAAAAAGGAAAAAAAAAAAAAAAGGAAAAAAAAAAAAAAAGGAAGAAAGAAATCCAAAATAGAGTACTAGATATACTAGAAAATACTTAGAGTATTTTTTTTTAACTTCATCTGGATTCAGGAAAAACTTTTCAAACAAGCTATCAAGTTTCCTTAGGAAGTCCATAAACCTTATGAGGTACCTCAAATTTACCTCCACTGCAAGCAATTAAGTTCAGTGAGCGCTGTAACAAGTTCATTTTTCGTTACAGTTAGCCAAGAAACAGTTTAGAGCTAGTGTTGCCTTACACAAGCTGACTTTGGTTTTCACTAAGCTTGAAAAGTAATGAAGATTACCAAAACCCTGAAGAATTTAATAAGAATTCTTTTGCTACGATCATAAGGATTTCCTAGTCAGGATTAAAAAAACATATTAAAGAAGCCAGTATTTAAAGTATTTGATTTTTCAAGGGCCTTAATAAAATTATTAAAGAAAAGTCAATGCAGTAAAAGAAAGATCAAATGGAAAATGATTAATTTCCACAGACATTAATATTCAGAGTGCATTTATAGAAAAGAAGATAAACAACCCCAAAAGCACATTTATATGGGATGATAGCTTAGACTGGCTGTGCTCATCACAGGGAGAAGAACAGGCAACAAAAGGGGCCAGAAGAAAAGGGATCTTACAGTTTGACACATCTTAAAGGCTTTAAAGGTCTGAACTGTAACTGTGCTTTCAGATTCAAGGCGAGGTATCCAGACTTTGCCTCCCAAGTCAACCGCCCACTACCCCGTAAAGTCTAAATACAGATCCCATGTGACAAATAAATTTGACTCTAAAGAGAGTCAGGAGAAAATAGGTACTAATCATTATATTTTAAACGCAGTACTTTTACAAGTCCAACTGCAATGCATAGAAGCAGGACAGTGAGCCAGTCCTGAAACAATGTATACATTTTTTTGCAGGAAAATGTGTTGCATAAATTTTCCTCTGATATTTCATGTCATTCCACTTATTGATCGCATACCAGTCTCATGAGCAAGCACAAAATTTTAATCAACGTACTGGACTCAATCCCGCCACCACAGACTTCAGTGGAAATTGGATCAATCCCATTATCTACCATATGACTCCACAAGGCTTCCATAGGGAGAACCTCATTTCTAGCTCCAGCCCGCAGGGCCCCTGAGGCTACATTTAAAGCAGCAAGCAACGTGAATACCAACAAGCCTAAAATAGCATTAAATGTGTTTAAATAGGCCAAGATAATTTGGACAACTACAAAAGCATAATCTGCACTGAATGCCCACCAATATTTCCCACACATTTGTTACAGGAAATAAGCTATAAAGCCCAGATGTGTTAAAAATATATTGCATATTCTGAGAGTGAAATCCTGGCCAGGAGTACGGCAATGGCAGAAAGAAAAATTATCCTACTGACTTACTCAGGATGAAATTCAGACCCTACTCATCCTACTGGTATAGACAGCACGACCTAAAGAATGTCTTGGCGTCACTAATCAGAGCAATGGATGCGCGGCTGTACATATGGAATTAGGTTAGATCCTTAGCTGGTGTAAAATACCATAATGTTCCTCCTGGCTCAACTTTCCAGGGGATTTTGGAACAGGGCAAGCCATGGTGTTGAGACAGGCTCAACGTAGCAAAACTGTGGTTGGTTTCCATCCAGAAGATACTACTCTGACATCAGCCAAGTGCAACCCCCCTGAACCCCGTGGTCTGATAACAGCCCCCCATTCTAGCTGAGGGAGTCAGTCAAGCTCTGCTTTGCAGTAAGATGATGCAAACAACGTGATCTATGCTGAAACACAGGAAATGCTTTTGGGCAGCTGGGCTGGCGTGGAGGGAGCAGTTTCTAGAGAGCAAGGTTGGGTGCTCTCCGGCAGCCCTGTGGGCTTCTAGAAGCAAAACCATCTGCTGGTAGCAGACAGGAGGGGAAGACCCAGCAGCATGGTCTCCCAAAACCCTAAATGTTTGGGGAGCAATGCAGTCCTTGGAAAAGGGCCTGGTGCTGGAAGCACAGGAAATGTGGTGTTTAATCCCCAGTCTGCTCAGTAACTACAGGAACATACAAAAGAAACATTTTTCCCTTAATATATCCAGAAAAAAATTGACATCTGACCGGTAAGCATCAGGCTAAGGAAATATCTTGATGGATCATTAAATGCAGATGGAAAAAATGTTATTAACAAACCCAAAATCTAGTGTTCCCAGTGGCTTTCTAAGCAGTTCAGGACAGTGCCACAAGAATGATTTAGAAGCCTAAGATTCACTGCCACATTTAGACCCTTTTGAAAATTAAGTGCTTTTCATAATTTTATTTCTTGTTCCTGTTGTCTGTAAGGCTAAGGAAGGAAAAGAATTGGAAGTTTTAAGTTCTGGGACTATGTGAAACACACCTAGAGGCAAAACGTGATCCATAGGATGATTTGGACCAGTTTGTCTCCAATGTTCTTGGGAGAAAAAGGGAACAACTGTTTTGGCAGCTCGCAGCTCCCTGGCAGCCAGACACTCCCTGCAGAGCCTCCCCTCCACACCTGGGACATTCACCACGGCTACCAGCTCTACATGGGGAAACAGCTGGTGTGGCAAGTCATCCCGGTGACACTGGGGAGGTCTTAGAAGGTGTTGTGGTGCTGGGCTGGAGGTAGAAAGCCTCCCAGCTTCAGGTACAGCATCCCAAAACCCGCAGGATGGGAAGGAGGCCACGCACAGCAGCTACTGCTCATTACTCCACATAATGGCTAGAATTAACTGAAACATTTTTGTAATACTCTTCAGGAACCTCATTCAATCTACCAATGCCTAGAAATTAATGGTATGAACTTGCATTAAATCAGTCTGTCATTACCTTGGCTTTCTTTATGGCAACTCATTAGGAGGTATTTCCTGCAAGCTAAAAGCCAAAAGAACAGCTACAGACACGAGTTAAAGCGCGTTGTGGTACACTACCTGCTCTGTGAGCCTGCCCCTCTACCTCAGTGTGACAGTCACAAGGTACGCACACAGGGGCACGGAATGGGAACCGCCATGCCCATGGACCCAGTCATGACCAGGATTTTCTCCACTTCCATTAATTCATTCGGTAATTTTGAACAGGATAACGTGGCCTTGTGTTTGTTGCTCTTGCTGATCTGTGCCTCAGTTGCCACAGGTACAAGGAAACCATCTCAAATAGGAGTCACCCAGTAAGGATGGCCTCCCTCAAAATGCAGGCCACTGGGATTTGAGTCCAAATATTTCTCAGTCCTGTAGAGAGGGACACACACCCAAGTAAACCCCTACATCTGCTGGAAGTCCCTTTGACTTCAGCAGAGCTCTGGCCTGCGCTGGTAGCTAAGCCACCTGAGCACTTGGCTACTAAAGACCAGGGTCCTTGTTATTTGTGAGGAAAACTGTTCTAGAGAAACAGGCCCGTTCCTGTGGAGAGCTCTGCAGCGTCTTGCAAACATCAGATCAGACAATAATACCGAAAATGATTGAGCTTGATCAAGCTTACATCCTATATGTAACATGTCTGTGTGTACATGTGTACATATACATAAAGATTTTTTCTTCCAAGCATGTATTTGCACAACATTCTACAAAAAAAGAAGAGGGAATTAAAAAAAAATTAAGAGGAAACTAATTTGTAACATCCATATAGCTGGAGTCCTGTTTTTTCCCTCCGCCTTCTACAAGGACCACACAAAAACAGTTAACAGTTCCACAAGCCCTTAGTAACCAGCCTACAACACAACTAAAATTGTTAGGATTTTCTTTTAAAGCTTGTATTTTTATTATTTATTTATGCACAGTGAGATTTCACTTACTCTAATGCCTTATCTGAAAAAACCACACTTGTTTGAAATGAGGTCGTGTCCCTTGACATACATTAAGTGATGTGAAAAGCCCCCATTTATTCTAACGCCCATTTATCCATGTTAATACCATTTGAATAAAGGAGGTTTCACAATGCGTCAGACTTTTCTTTTTTTTTGAACAAAACTCAAAGTTAATTAAACCAAACCCTACAATATTTATGACTTTTTTTTTGTAGCTCAATGTGGTTTAGAAAAGGTGATGTTAATATTGACATTAATTAATGTCAATCTTAATGTACTATTACATTAATAGGCTGGCATATCATTCAGCCTAAGGCAATGTACTGTGCTGCTCAAGCTATTTATAACAAAAAGTATTTTAAACAGCTTTGCCCCCCACCAAAAAAAAATAAATCAATTTATACTAAATGTTGTTGCAGAATCAGATTCATCACCCTAGGGATTAAGAAAAAACGAAAGACCAATTTAATGACAGGATTTAGTTCATTATTTATCTTCTAGCATGTAAATTATAGATTGTCATGAATTTTTCATCCTTTTGGTGCCCACTACCTAATTCATGCGAAAAACATAAGTCTGTGTTACAGAGAGCGAGCTCCCTGGCTCTGTGTACGAGAAACATCTCCTCTGCCTTTTGACAGACGATAATCTGTCAAAATGAAAAATTAATGGAGGCTCCCTTAATTCATCATTTTCTGCCTCTCTTCTATTAATGGATTTTTTTTTTTTTTAAACTTCTATAACTCTGCTCACATTGAATAGAGCTGGTGGGTGGGGGGGTGAAGATAAACAGGTCAGCTGACTGCTTCAGCTTATGCACTGCACTATAATTCAGCTGATAGATGGATGACATGTGTTATTTATTAAATGCATTGAGGAATCCTGTGGTTTCCAACACAGTCTGTAAGCACGCTGAGATGAAGCTCATACCACATGTCTTACCCCTCTCAGCGTGGCCATAAAGAAAATTACTTTGTACAAATGATCATAAAGAAGTTGCATGAACTAAGTGTGTTGTACTACATACAACTCAAGCCATCCATGTAGCAATCAACAGAAAGAATAATTAGGATTCAGCCTGATTATAAAATATATGTAAAAACAAATCAGCACCTCCCTGGAATTTGCCTTTGCTGAAATACATTAGGTTGCTGAAACCCTCCCCACAGATCTCAGACCACAAAAATCCCCATTTAACCAGTGCCAAAATATGCCATTATAAGTATACTGCATAATTTTCCTAATCACTAAAATCTAAAAGCAGAAACCTGCACCAAAGGTTTTTTTCTTTTCACAACTCATCTACTTTTGCATGTCTGATGCTTTACTATGGTTGTGACAAGATAAAGCCCAGGAAAACCATGCCTCATCGCAAACAGGGGATTCTGACAGTCGCATGACGTGATTGCTAAGGACAGAGGAGCTTTATGGAAATGGATCAGCCTACAAGTCAAATGAATATTTGCTAGAAATAGCAGAGGGGATTATAACAACAGAAAAGCATTTCCTTTTATAAAGTGCATGCAGCGCACATCTATACATGCTTTGAAAGAATCATTTTCTGCTATGGAAATCCCTACTCAAACACCCATTTTTAACACTAAAGTAATACTGTGGGCTAACTCCATAGCTATTTCACAGAAAAATAATGCAGCCTGACTCTGTGTCAAGCTGAGTGGTACTTAGAATTAACTTCTGAACTAGTAAACCGCAAATTCCAGGAGCAATTAACAACCTATTACATATTCATTTTAACCTGGAGCCAAACAGGACTATTTTCATCAAGAACTTGCTGTCCCTCACAGAGCAGTATATATGTTGCAAACAAATTCATTTATCACAACAGCTAGAATATGATTCTGGCACCAAAGCCAGGCCAGTGTCTCACTGATGCTAATGGACAAGTATCCACCCCATTCATGAGCAAGCCTTATCCCACCTTTTGCAATTTGCTCAAAGAGCAGAGGCTCAAAGAGCAGATAGAGCCAGCTTAAAACCACAATCTTGGCCTGGAAGGACAGAGGCCAAACTGGCAGTCCCTGTTACTGAATCATGTTCACTTTAGCTGCAGCCCATGTGTCTTAGACACTAAATAAGAGAAATCTCAGTATCTCCTTCTCCAGTGATGGAAAGAGTAAAAATGATACTACACCAGTTTTTCAAAATTATTACTTTCTTTGTAAAATGTTCTGGTTAAATATATTAACTTTTGGAGACCCTCCCAAATCCAAAATAAAATCATAAAAACCTGACAAATATTGAAAAAAATTTTATCATCCCTGATGGAAACAGGAGTAACTTATCATTACCGAGCAGCTTTGCCAGTGAATCGATTGACTCTGCACATTCACAAATGGCTGCAAAGTGAGACACCTTCACAAGAACGGCAAGACATCCACCAGAGTGGATCTCAGAGAAGAAACCTCCAGGACCAAAACTCTTTCAGATCTGAAAGATGTTCTGTACCCTTCATGCAATGAGCTGGTCACCATTTACTTAGTGCATTCACATAACAGAAACCACCATTTAAAGGAAAATCACTGTTCCATTTTTCTTTCTTAGTCTCAAAATCATCCAGCAGCTTTGAAGCCTGGAACACTATAACATGCCACAGAGAGCTCTCTCCCACCATGGGGCAAGGAGATGAGATTTTTATTGCTGCTCTCCATGCTGTACTTGGCCTGGAAACTAAACACCTTCCTCCGAAATAGCTTACCTGCTATTCATCTAAACTGGTTATTATTTCTTAATAAAGCATTACCATACAGACAAGATTGCACCCGTGCTGCACAGCTATTTGCCTCTAAAAGCTTGATGATGGAGAATAATACAAGGGGGAGCAACAGAATCATATTCCTACCTGCCACGGGTCATAAAAGGAGCCCCCAACACCTTCTGTCTTGATCAAGTATTAAATCCTTCAGATACCTAAAAATTATTATGCTGATATGGCTGTTAAGGTCAAGGTTTAAAGTATAATGTGGATCTTAGAAGAAATTCTAGTGATTGATGTAACACATCAGACACTTACCTTGAAAAAGGTATTATTCAGCTGCCTCCACTAGAAGATTAAAAGTGGGGGAAAAAGAAGTTGCAGAACTGGTTAAATGACGGGTGGTTGTTCTCAGTGGTCAATGTTGCAATGAAATTACTGTAAAAAATAGCTACTGATATTGAAACTTGCCTGCAACATCTTCTGATCTCTCTAATACATGTCCTCCAGGCAGCAGTTCTCTCCTCACCTCAGTAACCTTGTTACACCAGCTGGTTTCAAATATTAGCAATTTTCAAAATCATGTCTGAAAGATGCTTTCTGCACACTGCATGTGAAGTTTCTAAAACTTTTCTGACAATGAAAAGGGCTCTCTTTGCATTTGCTTAGAGCCCAAGCCAATTTCAAGCAAATCGCTCCTTTTTCCCCCCCCTGAAATTATATCTCATTATTTTTAATGGTTGCATTGGGCTTGTGACCACCAAGCTTTTAAACAGCATTAAGAGAATGACAATGTTGCAAAGTTGGCAGAATTTTGAAGACGACACGTAAGTCACAGAAATGCTTCATCAAAATCTTAGCTGGCTACCAGCAACAGCCTGGGATTTTTCCACAGCCACTGCTTAGTAATGTATATCAACTTATATCAAAGCTCCAATGCTTTATGAATAGCCCAGCTCCTCCTTATGACAACAATATTATATATGTTATATAAGCACCTTCATCATCGAGCCTATTACAGAACACTAACATTAAATAGACAATTTTCCCAAATTCTAGGGAGTTATAGTTCAGAAAGTGATCACTTCCACTGCAGGGCAGGAAAGAACAGACAAGGAGAGGCTGCAGCATCTCCACACTTGATGCAGCACCGGGGCAGCCATGGTCTCAGGATGGCAAGAGGAGAACCATGTCACCCCCTTCAGCAGCCTTCTCTGTCAAGTCCTCTCCCACAGAAGCTGGGAGGACAACAGAAACCTCTGCTCTTTGTTGCTATGTTTATGCCTAGAAATGACCAACCAAACCACAGAAGCACAATACAAAGAAAATAAATAGGAAAAAAAAATTACTCTGTTCATACAATTGGAAAAATTCAGATTCAGTTGCACAAATACAAGCAATCGAGGCACAAAGGAACTGAAAATCAGGCCCTAGATGATGTGCTTTTCAGAAAATTCACCTTCTTCATGTACTGGCTGAACTCATAAAGAATTAACTTGAAATTAAGAGGGAGAGGCTGGGGAAAAGCAAGAGCTTTGGTATCCATAGGAGACCTGACTCAGGATTGCATCAGCTCAGGTTTTTGCTGCTCTAACACCGTAACGTTTCCAGACAAGTTGTTTCACTGTCATGATTAGGGTCCTTTACGCCACTTGTGCCACAATGTGACATAAATGAAGCTCTTATAGCCCCTTGAGGTTTGTTTCATCCAGGTTACATTTGCTCATACCCTCCCCGTGTCCTCACCAGAGCTATTCCTGATTTACAGTCCCATGAGTGAGAGCAGGATCAGGCCTTCTGCAGAATCAGTATATAACCGTGTTGTGTCCACAAGGATGTGTTTATGACTGAGATTAGCTTCATTAAAACACAAACTCACGGAACTAAAAATATGAGGCACCTGATTTTAGAATAAATTACCTTCATGAAATTATGGTCTTTTCTTCGCACTGCAATATTCACAGGAAATTAATGAGGTTGTCAGATGAATTCTATGAAGATTTATGTGCTGATTAGGTGACATGTCTTAAAACAAAATAAAATAATAAAGAACCTCTTCCATTAAAAAAAAAGCAGCATACTTAATTTGAATTCAATCTTTTATCAGATTACTTCTGTTTAGTGGCAAATAGTTCCTTTGTTTAAAAACCCTTCACAAAGGCAAAGCCTCAGGAAAACATTTTGTAAAAGTATTCTGAAAGTCAAAGTCATTTTGACAGAAATCAAACCAGAAATAATTTCTCCCTAAAGGAATCCTGCTTTATTTTAATGATGTCTGGATTGTTTCCATTTAAATAGCGTAATGGGAATTTTAAAAAAAAATTTGATTCAAACTGTCCGTTTTAACAATGATCTTTCTTGTAAGCTTAGTCAGTCATTTGTCATATGCATTTTGTTCAAGTGGAGAAAACAAATATTAAAGGAAAACAATTTGACTAAAACCATCTTCCTTTCATTAAGGAGCTTTATGTTCTAATGTCTGAAAGTGAAAGTCTGCTTTAATGGCTGCTGGGAGCTGGGGATTTCTCTGTCAGACACTTACTGAGGCATTCTTTCTGGGTAATAGAGGCTATTTATGGGGCTTTTCATGACCTTTCTTCTTAGTACTACCAACAGAGGAATACTGTAGGCATCTCTTTTGCATCCACATATCTGCTTGCTCACGGATTATTGTCTCTATTGTTTTCTTCATTTTGAAGAAAAATGTTGCATGTAATTAAAACAAGATAACAGCACAGTCCTGTGTGTTCTATCACACATCTAACCAGTCCCTGCAGTCATTACACATACTAACGTACATTACACTGTAGAGACAGATATATTGAAATAAAACTCCTTGTTTTATGATCCAGTGCATCACAAAGCCTGTCCCACATTCTGGAAGATACTTCTTCAGTAAGAAAAGCACTTTTTGGTTTTTAATAGTACAAGATAGACCTACTTTTAAAAGAAAAAAGAGTCCTGTAATTGTTTACTCAAATCCCACAGTCTTTCCAAGTTAAATTGAAAGCCTATTTACTTAAACTAATCCATCTAATTTTGCATTGTGAAAACCAGACACAGTCAGTTCCGGAAAACCCCTTCACATCAAGCTCCTGATTCCGAAAACACCTCCCATCTAACTTTAAACAGCGCCACTTTGGGTGCAGCAGAATAGCAAAAATACTGCTCATTTCAGGAATTTCTATCTACCAGCAGTAAACTTTTAAAGAGCCATCCTTTAGCTATAGACACACATGCTCTAGCACTAGCTAGCATAGTTCCAAGAAGTCCTGCATGTAAAATCACCACCAGTCAGCTCACCTTTTTAACAGCGTTCTCACCATTATTTCCTTTTAAAAAAAAGTATTTGTACAGTGAGGTACAGTGATTTACAAAGTAATTGCTTTTGGTTTTCAAGCTTAAGAAAAAAACAGATATAGTGTGTTCCACTCCAATATACCTGTACCATGCTTTAAGTAGAAAAATGTACACACTACTATTTTGTCAGAATTACTGGTAATTAATAGTCCTTTGTTTAATGATGATAAATTTGGACTCTAGTAATCAATGTCTCAACTGCACCCAGATGCCCAAGGCCATGCAACTCCATGCTACAGAACTACAACTGAGTCAGGAGTTCACTATGTGCCAGCAACAAGCAGTTTGGAGATGGGGTTTTTGCATTATAGCACAACCCAAGGTTGAAAAAACAAGCTTCTGAAGCAACACGAGTCAGTACAATCTCCATTAAAGCAAAACCTGGTTAGATAAGCTATCATATCCTTGAGCAGCACTGGGGATAATCACTACTATGTCCTACTGCCCAAGTTTCCCCTATGGTTCCAATGTGCTACAAGTGTTGAGAGCTACATAAGATTCTGAAAAATAAATAATTCAGAGGGTTATTAAGGTTGTACAGTCCAGCATGCAAAAGTTTGGAGATACAAGGTAGATGGTTCCTTTTCAAACTTGAGTGAGGCTGTGTATATATCCATAACGAGCAAACAGTCTTAAATTTCATGAAACAACTCATCATGAAATTCTATCAAGCGAGAAAGACTCCTCAAGCTGGAGTCTCAGAGACCTGGGTACACAGCACAGACTTCTACTGGCTGCGATGAGGCCTCTGGCAACAATCAGCAGACTGTTATCATCACAAGGGATCAAGTGCTTACAGCAAGGAGGGTTTCACTGTCTCCCCGTTCTCTGGTTCAGTGCTTAACACCATAATTGTCTCTGCATTTGCTTCCTCCAGCTGCCAGGGTAAGTCCTGCGCAGTCCCTGCAGTCTGGTGATGCAGCATGCTCAACACAGATCATTTCTGGACTGAATCCAGAGAGTTTTTATTTTGTTTTCAAGTGAGCATTAGAATAACCAAATGAGCATGGTTAGGCTTAACACCGTTGCAAGTACTTGGTGACATCCTGTCCTGTCCTCACCAGACCCCCCTGCAAGTTATTGCCACCAGACTTCATCCCAACTACAGCTGCCACTGCCAGTCGCTCGCGGTGTGGGTCAGATGGGTCAAAGGTGTAACAGCCAAATACAAACCAACTGGACATCCCTGAAGCAACTTTAAGGTTTTTAAGATATATTTATATATAAAATATCAGCTGCTGATTTATAAGGTACGACTCATGCTTCTCAGTTTAAGACAGAACAAACCCTAGCAATCCTGCAGAGCTGGATGTCTGGCAGCAGCACATCTCACCCCCTGGGAAACACTGGAGAAACCCCCCAGAGTGTCTATTCCCACCAGGTTCTCTGTGGGCTGGAATAAAGAGAGAACCCTTCTGGACCTACAGACAGACAGCACATGTGGATTACTACGACTTCATTTGGCTGCTCTTGCAAATTAAACGAGTTCGTTAGCTGGCCATAGCCATGCACAGTCCCTCAAAGGCTATAGCAGAAGCCACCTGGGGAGCTCGGTGACCGCGAGGCTTTTCAGAAACTCATCATGGATTTTCAAGGAGCTGGAGAAGACTCATCTCTGATGTTACAGCAAATCTCTCTGACAATTTTTAAACAAAGAGCAAACAAACCTTTCTAATTAAATCATTTAAACATTTTATTTGTTGTGAGGAAAAGCTAATCTCCTCTTTTCCTCAGATTTCTATACTCTTGGATGCAGCTGAACTGTTTCTCATGAAAGTTCTCTAAAACATTTAGCCTGAAGCAAATATTTGCATAAAAAGTTTTAGGTTGAATAATTAAAAACTGGCAAGTGAAAATGCCAAACACTGGACTACCTTAAGAGCAAGCAGTGTTACCAACTCCATCTGCAACAGACATTTGCCTAACATTTTATGAAGCCCTTTAGGACAGAAAAAGCTCGCACTTTCTCTGCTGACATACTAATAATTTTGTATATGAGAGGGCTACAAATCTTCTAAGTCAGAGATGTCACTGATAAAAAGCAAACAAGGACCAGAAAAGATCATAGCTCTACTTCCCAAACATCATAATATAGTTGCTGCACAAAATCTGTGTGTAAAATGCCTCTGAGAAAAGTGGAAGCGTAGTCTGTTTTTCAGACAGCAGTTGACAAAATAGAGGCCTTTTTTCTTTTTTTGCCTTTATAGAAAATTTCATGAAAAACAAGTTTGAATGGAAAGACTTTAGGTTAAAGATTTTTTTATTTGATCACTCATACTATTAAACGTGGATATGACTTGATTTCTAAGCGAACAATCAGATGATATATAAGATGCATCAAAATGGTACGTACACAGATAGCTCTTAACATGTCAGTGGGAGTTACTATAGATTGCCTCAGATTATTAATTAATAGACTCTAAACCATTGACTAATCTTTTATTAAGACATATAGGAATAACTTATTTATAGGCAACGTATAAGTATATTCTGTCTACTATCTGTAACCAAACGTGGATGAAAGAAGTCAAAAAAAAACCCCAAAAAGAAGCTGTAGAGAAAGACAGAATTAGGGACAGGGTTTATAACCCAGCCCTCTCCCCAGAATTAAAGGTTCTCTTTAAAGATGGGTTAGATAAATATCTTTCATGAAAAACTTAAATGTCTTGCTGATCCTGCCTTAGGATAAGGGGAGGATTAGTCAACCCCCTTGAGGTTGCCTTTCATCAGAACTGTCTATAATGCTATGTTTGTAAAATGTTAGGGATTATCTTGGCAATAAGACTGTCTCCTGTTACAACAAGACCTTAAAGAGACGAATTAATGACTCTGACTAATTGGATAATACAGCAAAGAATGGGTCATGTTCTGTATTGAGGTCGAGCTCGGGTCCTGTTTGGGCTAAGCAGGTTGGCGTAGCGCTGCGGCGCAGCCAGCTCTTGGCTATACATATTGAAAAGTTGGGGCCAGCGTGGTGTTTGGTAACTTGATCCTTCAAAGGTCATCTCCTAACATGATAAATGCCAGCAGCGAGGACAGGCCCTAACTGCTGTCTGGTGCGCAGAACGCTGTTCTGAGATAAGCACGATGAATTCCTGCACTTGTGGGTTAGAAATATCAGCTAGCTGTGTGATGTGCTGTGACAGTGTGGGAGGTGACCTTTCCCCTCGCTTGCTCTTCTCATCATCTGCTCATTGATACAGCAGCATCCGACTGCAGACTGAAAAGGAAACAGCATTTATACCACCAAGCAGCAGCTGCTACAGCCTGCACTCAGCAAGAAGCACCCACTCCAGGTGCCTGGCTGCTCAGTCACTAACACGCCACAGGGATGCCTTTGATCAGCTACAGCAAGAGCTCATTTCTGCTGTCATGGCTGAGAACAGGTTGGTGTCTTGAGCAGGGCTCTTCAGGCCTGACCTAGTCTCAGGGAGAGCAAAAGCCTGGCTGCACACCAGGCTGTACCCCCACCTGCCAAAAGGGGTGCAGGGGGCATGGCCCTCTCAGGCTGCATCTCACCAAGGCTGCAATTAACACCCAAATGACTTCAGGAGAACCTCTCTCACCCTATATTCATCCTTTCAAAGTTTTAGTGGGAGACTCCCTCTTCTCCCTTCCAGTCCCAACCCGTCCAGCCTAAGCAGAGCTTGGCCTTGAGCATCCTTGAGCTCTGACTCTACTGCCAGTGTATGTTCCAGTCAGTCACAGACACCACCACGGTGCTCAACTCAGCACCTCAAGGTCCTTTTCCAGAGCCAGGTAGTCTTTTTGCAAGGATACTCATTAACATTTGACAAAATTAGCCTTATAGCAAATGTTCTGGAGGGACCTCAGAACATGATCAAAGTGTTTCCCTACCGCAGTGCAGGCTCTGTTGGCCTCATAAACACTTAGGTAAGGACCCAGAATAATCTTTCCTGCTGTGCCATTTCTTCTTTTTTCAAAAAAAAAACCAGAGCCTCAGTGGGGCTTTTTATTTCTTACAGTCACCTGATTGCATTTAGCTTTTTACTGCTTTAGTGAACTAATTTTCAATCAACTTAAAAATGAATTCCAAATGCAGCGTCCATAATTAAAAAGAAACAGAGTTAATCCTTTGTGACAATCTGAGTCCAAAATTATGCTTCTAAATTATTCGGACAATCATTTAGGAAAAAAATAAAACTCTCTCCCAAGCCTGATTACATCAATGCTCTAAAGAAACATTTCTTCCTTAGGTCTCTGATTTCCCTTGTGGCTGTGATATAAACCCTGAACTTCTTAAATGTCACTTAATTTATATGATTTTTCTGTTTACCCTTTTAAAATGACAAGTTGTTCTCTAGTATTTATGTCTGTTTGAAAATTAGATATCATGGGCAATCCAGTGCTGCAGCTGCATTTCTGTTAGCTTAGGCTTAGTAAGCACTTACCATAAAGAGAGAAAAGAAAAATATGCCTACTCCTACTTTTTCAGTCTTCCCTTTTTGTTACAATGTCCACCAAAAAACCCTATTCATTTAACTTTTTACATGTTGATTCTTAACAGCATAAGGAATCTAAACTGATTATTACTTTGCCTTTGGTGAGCAATGGAAGAAGTTACGGGCCTGCTTTTAAGTCTCCATTGCTGACATGGGTTAATTAATTTCACTCCAGCATGTGGTCCCCAGTGAACTTTCCTCATGTGGCATCACCTTGCGGCGGGCAGTGGCTTGCAAACATTATAATCTTTTCAGGAGACCTTCTGACAGTAATGAAATTAAATTGACCTGTGTTGCATCTGGTCTCTGAATTAAGATGGCAAGATTTGTAGGCATCCATTTTGGCTGGAGATGCACAGCCCAACTCCCCAGATCATGCTGAATTTTAAACAATATCTTTTTCACATAATAATTTTACAGTCTTTCCAAAAGGCCATCCCCATTAACAGAGGGAAGGCAAAACAAGTTTATCATACTAAACAGGCACATATGAGTTACCTCTGTGTTTATAACCTGTGTTTATAGTTATTTTATATCAGTGAAGAAACGTGAGTCAATCTTAAAATTAACCCATTTGTTGAAATATTTTTAAAGAACTGTAGAGAATGCCTACATTCTAGTTGAGTCTGGGGAGATTCATACTTCAATCAGGAAGAGAATTTGTTACAATAAAATGTATAAAGATCTTGTTATTCTTGTCTAAGGAGACAAGCCTTGTGTTACTGCACTGTCTGTATGCCTCTACGAATTTTTGAGGCTAAGCACGTATTTTAACTAAGTTTATAAGAAGGTGGAGATCTCAGAGATGGGCGTTGCCAAAGATTTGGAAAAGAAAGGACTAAGCTGGCTCACAGAAAAGCTCTCTTTGCAGGGAAAGATTGCCTCTGAGCTCCAGTGCGACATGCTGAAGGAGCCATGTAGAAGAACCCAACTGAAACTGTACAGTTCATAAGTGAGGCTCTTCGTTAAGCATTCATCCCATTTTCTTAACTTGATGATCAAGTTCAGTCTTCGTGCTACAGGTTCCAGGTATCTCTTACTAAAGCCCGAAGCCCATGTATGTTCTTGATTTAGACTTCTTGATAAATTTTCAAATTTAGGCTATGCTTGATTGCTACTGATTCTTTTTGAAAACAAAACTGGAGGTTGTCTGATCTGACAATGCAAATCACCCTATGGTTTTGAGCATCTTCTATCTATTCACACACCAAAACCATTTACCTTGCTCCATGAGATTTCTTGATTACTCTTTGTTAGATCATATTTTAGTTGTAAGACCTTGCAAAAAGGACTGCCTCTTCTTTTCTTGTTCAGAGAGGTCTGGTTCAGAACTGGACTTCAAGGAACGTTAGCAATAGAAGAGCAGACGGTCCCAACTGCCATTGTACCTAATTTAAACACAGAGTTGGTGGTTAAAACCACAAGTGGATTCTGTAGTGTTCTAGGGATCAATAACCTGTAAGAACAAGTAATCTGTAAAACTGTGAGCTAGAAGAAAGCAGTTTGGATAAGATGCACCTTCTAAAAATGAACCAAAATCAAACTGTCACAAATACTGGACGAAAACACAAGGTACAAACTTAGGATCAGAAAGATCGTGAATGTGTTTCTTAGGTCAGTGATCACTGCTATCAAATCTCAGGCTAAAAGAAAACTGGTTCTTCCCTGTCTCTCCCTGCAATTTAAGACTCAAACTAACAGAAATTCCCTCCAGTGCCAACCTCTTAATTCTACTTGATTACCTGCTATATTAATATGATGATTTGCTCATTTGAACCCATTGATCTGTTGATTCAGTTTTAATTGCAACCTTGATTTGATCACTGTGTTGCTCCATTCTTAATTACCTCAGAGATACTACCTAAGATTGGCTCAGTTATATGCCGGTTTAATTTCATAGCTCCTTGCTTATCCTAAGTTTTTAATCCTTAAGTAGGACACCAGACTGCAACACAGCTCATGAATGCAAAGAAAACCTATTTGCCAGGCACTGGTGATACTTTCAAATGAGTACCCTCATCATTCCCATTGTAATTCTGGAAACCATCAGAAGCCCCTTTTATTTCCTTTTTTTAAATACAGGACCTAAAAAACCTGTCAGCATCTTTGGGAATGTGTTTGCAAATTAGACTTCTCCTTTGAGATTAAGAGGTAATCCCAAATTTCAGGCAAAGATTTCTGAATTCCTTGAGCAGGAATCCCAAGATTATTATTCCCTAAAAAATAATAAATAGATAGAATTTCATTTTATATAATTCTTATTAACACCAAATTCTTATATGTCCCTCAGAATTAAATTAAAATTTCTGCTGAAAGAAAAGGAAGAAAAAGGAGATGCTGTTTGATAAGGGACATCTGTTGAAAAAGGACCTTCAGGGTCACTTTTTTGGTGTAGGTGAGCATGGAGGACCAAACCCCCGAGAGGGCCTAACAGGAGCCATAATTAAATTTCATTGTCTCACACCCCAGGGCAGAAAGAAATTGAACCAAGGGTAAGAAAAGAAAGGTCAGGGATAAAGCTTTGCATAAAATGTCAGACGCTACGCAGGAATGGCATGCCTACCTATTTTCCAGTTTTGTGAAAAGGCATAAATGTTCATTTCTCACCTGTTGAACATAAGAGGAAAGAGGAGGAGAATAGTGAAGAATAAAGCAATGGGAATAAAGGGCCTCTGAGAGATCAAGGTGACATCTAGACATCCAGTATGACTTTTCACTTGAGATATCTAAAAAACAGTAGTTAGTACTAAGGTGAAACCTTAAAAGTTTGAGACCTACCAGCCTTCCGGGAACATGAAGCTATTTTGGGAAGCACCAAGGAAGAAACTCTTACAAATTTTAAGGGAAGAACTACAGCACAGTTAGTTATTCTTGCAGCTGCAGGAGGTCTAGGTGGTGCACACCTCCCTTCTGTGAATAATTCAATGCCCTAGTTTGCTGGAAAACCAGAGAAACTGGACTGAAACAGTATACTAACTCGTACGTCTTCATTCGTTGAAAAATGGAGGAAACCGATACTGGTTTGTTTGTTTCATTAAAATTAACTCTGTGGCTTCGCCTCAGTCATGCAACTTGGCCTTTGAGGCCTAAGGCCATTATCCAATTATGAGAGATGAGGGCAAGATCTAAGGTAGCAGCAGCTTACGACACGAGCTTAACACCAGATTTCTAAGCCTTCCCCTATCAGACCTGCTTTTGTCCGTTCCGAGACACGCCGTGCTGCAGCAGACACAGCTCAGCCCCGTTTGAGCAGGGCAGCACCTATATCGCTTCATGTTGTAATCCTTCAGCAGCACAATGTGTCTCGTTAACAGAGTTCATGCTGCCATTAATTCAGTGGAGAGGCACCCAGTTGCCGCAGGACTGAGCCGGGCTGTCTCTGCTTTGGAGCTGTTTGGGCTCGTCAATAAGCACAAAAGACTCGTCTGCACATTCCGTGTGGCAGGTCTGCCTCTAATGCTGTCTGTACCCTGGCTGGCATAATGGGGTCTCCAGGCACTGCATTACTAATAATAACTTCAAAGTGCTTTTTTAAAGTTTAAGAGTTGAGCTTGAAAACAACTCCTAAACATGACACTTTTTAAAGATAGCAGTCAGTGGACTACGGAATATTGACAATTGCAGTGCTCGGATAAGTAAACAAGTCTCTGTGGATTTGATAGCCCAATAAATATCCATTATTGCTTGTTGCCAGGCTATGTGCCTGAAAATGAAAATGAGGATAGAACAGTTCTTAATGGCTGATAGCAAAAATAATCGAGTCTTATCTAAATCAAACTTTATTGGCCTGGATGAATTATTTTTGGCCTCCTGTAATCAAAGCTGAAAATTCACCTGTCAGGCACAGTATGGTAAAACTCATTAGAACCTCACCATGTGCTGTTATGAAATTGCTCCATATGGCAGCGCATGATTGTTTATTTACTAGATTCAAATATAGGCAGGTTTCAGAAATATATTAAAAAAATATTATTTTCAAATTCCTTTAAGGCAAAAGTGTATATGCTGAAGGTCCACACTTCTGTAATGGAAATATTTCACTTGTACAAAGAATTTTGCCTCGTGCAGCAGTGAAGCTATTGATCAGGCAATTGGCAATCCTCAAGTGTGAGCACTCATTAAGGCAAAGGTATATGAATCATTTTTTAATGACATCTCTTTGCTTTCAGCAGCTTAGCATGTGTCCTGGTTTCAATGGATGCACTGTAATTTAGGCAAGCTGTCTACAGACTTCAGCCATTACTCTTACCATATGTTTTCTTCAAAAATTACCATGCACTGGGGCCTGCTAGCTGCATTCATGTAGTGAGGTGCACTGTCTCTGCTGTATCAGCACGTTAACATTACTTGAAAAAGCAAGAGTAATGTGCTTATTATAAAGAGAAATTCCCAATTAGCAAGTTTAGTGCATGTGTGTTAACTTGGATTAAATACATTCCAATTATGGGCAGCTCATTATTAAAACTACAGCCAGCTGTTTGCCAGAAATGTGAGATCTGGTAAACAAGCCTTTCCCTATTCCCTCGCAAAAGATCCCAGGTTTTTTCTTTTCCTCATTGGTTCCCAAATAATAAGTACAAATACTGCAGTAAACGGCTCTGCCACCCCATCCACATGTTTCAAAACAGAACAAATGCCAGAGAGGGTGATGAGTTGGTTAAAAAGAAGGGAAATCAGAATTCAATGGCCAGAAGAGCTCAGGGGCTCGAGCACAGTTTGGGAAACAGGCTGCTACCAACTTCCCTTGCTAAGAACACTGGACCAGAAAAACATTGGTATTGAAAAAGGGAAGATTTCATCCTACTAGTTCCACATATTTTGACAGCCTCGAGTCAAGTGCCTCTGATATGCACATCTTGGCTTTATTATGCTGAAATATTACACCATTCAGGTGTCCCAGTTACTGGGGGCCTTCCAGCGTGGGCCCAGATTACAGAGAGACATACGTGCATTTTCCTTAAACCTTAAATATTACATGTTTTAATCAGCGGACACAAGACCGAAGAGTTAGAAAAAGGTGAAAGATATAAGTTATGTTTCCTGTTAAACCCTTAACTTCGTTGGATTAGCTAAAACATACCTACTTAAAAATATACGCACATTTTCAAGTTATTTCAATGGAAGTTAAGCCCTGAGATAGCATTTAAATACCTCTGGATTGCAAAACATCTTCAGAAGTTTCAAAATTTGTCAGTTGGAGAATTAGAGGATATTTTTTCAGAGCCTTATTTTTAAGCATACATTTCTGGGAGAATAATGTTACGCTAGAAGGTCACCAGTAACATAAACTTTTATGCTATTGTATTTGCAGGAAAACAGGGATAGAGCTCTCAGAGAGCACCAGCAGACTTGGGAGGGAATCTGTTAAGTTCTACTTTTGTTTTAGCATCAACCAGAAAAATGAAAAAAATCCAGAATCTGTTTCCAACTGCTCATATAACCAGAGCAGAAAACCCAAGAGCCTCTCTCTGTCACCCTGTGTCAAACCAAGGAGGACAGTGACTGCAAGGCCACGTACACACCCGTGAGAGCTCTAGGCCATGGCACCAACTGAGGGCTTAAAAAACCACCTGTATCATAAACAGCAACAAACACCACCATCTACTTTGATGTCTATGCTCACTTGAAGCTCAGCGAAATCCAAACTTTGCTTGCTAGAAAGATAATTTAGTTCTCAGACCTAGGCCTGCAAGAACAGCCCAGCTGGGGCTGAGCCAAGCTAAACTGTCCTGAGAAGCTGCTGCTGTTTGTTCACAGGCCTTTTAGGTCTGTGATATTTTAAACACATTTGTACCTTGGCAAAACCTAACAAAAGAAAAGGAGTAGACGCAATTCACCAGGAAAAAAAAAAAAGTTTAGTTTTTTTTTTAAATTTCATTCAGATACTGGTTTAAATGTGTTCACTACCAGAGGACACATGCCCAGCCGAGGTGAGACATCAGCACGGTGCTCAGGTGACCCGCAACCATTGCACCAGTCCCAAAGTCCCAGCCAAAAGTGGGGAGATGTTCCTTCACTATTTGACCACAGAAGAAAAGTAAGAATGTATTTTTGGGTCCCACCCTTAGCATCCAGTTGTTATTCTTTGTGGCTTCCTCATCCCTACACTTGCACTGAGAGTAGCATTCAGCATGTCAAAGAAAGGGGCGGAAGCGAGCTGGACCTCTGATTGAAATCTTCCCACAGAGAAAGGTATGAGATATGTCAGACATTTAATGAGGAGGGAGCGACTTCAGCTGTCCCCAGGTGTAAGCACTAATCTTGGGCTGAAAAGAATACTCTACTTCAACCAGTGGACAGGTTAAATAGCGTGCGGGTATGACACGATACAGAGTCTGTCTTGAATTATGACAACACCAATTCCTTGTTTTATTCAAACAAAATCCCAACTGGCAACTAAGATTTTTTTCCTACCCAAATAAAACACCAATCCTAATTAGTGATAACTGAAACAGAAGATACATCTGAAAGACACACCTATGTCTTAAAAAATCTCTCCATGTTACTAAGCAAAAACATTTTGCAAAGCCTGAAGAAAGAGGATAATTGAGGACCATGAAGAAATACCACTGATAAAATCATACTACTTGTAGGCTTATAAAAAAAGGAGAAAAATAGTTGTATGAAATAAGGGCCAAAGGTAGAGCACTGGAGGGTTAGGGAAGAGGTAATCCCACTATAGGCAGTCACACAATTTGGAACTGTCATTAAGAAATTCTGTTTAGTAGACAAAGAGTTTACTGGCTCAAGGGATACTGCTATAAAGGTTTTCAGCATTGTTTGTGCATAATCTACGTATAACATTCAACTTGGGAATGAGATATGATGTAGAAAATTGCCTTTGCAGTCCTTGAAGCCAATAATTTAGCTCTGCAACCTTAATTTATAAGGGAAAAGGGATGGTAGTTGGAACATGAATTTGGATCACCGTCAGATTTAGGAATGAAAGTAATTAATGCTTCTGTGAAACTCCCCTGATAGTTATTTTTGGATTCAAAAATCTTTAAAGAAAAGTTTTAATTTAGGGGCAGAAGCTCATTATATTCTCAAAAGAATTCTGCCGTACTAAATCATTCTGCCTCCCATTCATAGCCCCACATTCCCTCTGTATGTACAGCTCCTTCACTGATAAAGCCTCAAATTATTTCCCTCCTTAAATACTGAAACTTTGATTTGCTCTATGAGTTGTTCCAAACTGAGGCTGCTTGCCCTCATCTTCAAGGCTCTTAATATTACCATGGAATGATGGTGACCCAAGCCTTTCTCTTCACATTAACTCAGTATTTTCTGCCAGCTGCAACACCCCCAACTTCAAATTTCCTTACAACTTCTCCCAAGTAACTCACTCAGAAAGAACCTGCTCTACAACACTCCTTGACTCGCCAAACCATTATTAACTCTGTTTCCCACTGTAGTACCTCCAAGGCATCATGGAGGTGTTAAAAAAAATTATTAAGGTGACAACATTACCTGATCGCCACCTTTCTGCTTTCCCCAGCTTCCCCCTTCATCAGTTTATAATTTTATCTGACATTTTTAAATCATGGATTGTATGTTGCTCCAGACTGTAAAATGCTCAGCCCATATTTGGTCCTGTTATGACATATTAATAATAAAGGACAATAAAATTGCACTCCTGGGGAAGGGCTAGGGAATGACTTTCGTGATTTTCAGGCTGTGCATTTTTTGTTTTATTTTAACCTGTTCTTAAATGCCCTCTGTGACTAAGTCGCAGATGATACCAACCAGGCAGAAATTAGTATTTAATTCTACTCCAGATCCCTGAATCCTTCAGCCCTGGTAGTTCTGTAGGATTCTTCATTTGCACTTACAGGTACAGTTCCAGGGACCAGCCCAACGACTGATAAGGCCAATGGAAAGGTTCCTGCTGGCTACAACGGGCACTGAAACAGGACAACTAAGGAGTGACTTCAGTAAAGGTTTCATCTATTTACTTATTTTCCCTTATACAAAAATCACCTTTCATCTTTAGTTATTTACATTCTCCAAAGCAAGTACTTATGACAGACAGCTGCAAACAAAACCCAAAGGTTTTGGAGCTGAAAAGCAAGCAGCTGTGCTCTGCCGCTGCTGTTGGCATGGGGACGTATTTCCAGATTCTCAGTCAAACCTACGAGCGCTGTTCAAGGCTCACACAGGGATAACTGCATTTTGAAAGCTTCCAAAAGGCCAGAACAAACACTAGGGCCTTAGCCATGTTTTTAAGCTAAAGGGACTACTTATGTGAACAAAGTTAAGCACTGAGCAAGCCTGCGCTGGTTTATGCACCGATATTATAATCACACATGAGGAGAATCATTAATTGTCCTAACTCCTTGGCTGTTTTAGTAAGAATAATGAAAGTACAATCATATAACTACTTCAAGTATTAGCCTAGTCTCTCTTCAGCTGCCACTGCTAGCTCTTCTGAATTACAAATGGCAGTCAATGTTTGCTAAAAAGGATGGCCACACCATTCTCATTGCTAGTCCCTGAAGAATGTATCACTTAAAAAAAATCTTATCTTTAAGATTTGGGTTTTGATAAATGGCTCCCTTGGAGAAATGCCACTAAGCATTTCATTCTGGTTCATTTTTTTTAAGGTAAGATTTCCCACCCCCTGTTTTAATAGGCTGTTATAGTCTTTAACATACCATGAAATTAAATGCCTCCATTGGGGATCCATAACTTATCATAACAATAGTATTTCTAGCACTTGTTGGAACTATGAGGAAAGTTAGAAGGTGGTATAATAATGAGTGTAACACTTTAAAGGACTACAGAATTGTCGCTGTACATTACTGAGCTCCCATAGTTAACCCATGAATTAAAAGCATATAAAAGTGATAATAGCTGAATTTCTATAGAAATGATTGACACTTGGTGAAATTATCACTTTGTTCGAATTAACCTGTGATCTGCTTTAAGCAAGAGGTTGGACTAGATGGCCTCCTGAGGTTCCTTCCAACCCAAATTATCCTATGATTCTAATAACTTCTACCAATTTTTGCTAGGTACCATATTAAGTATGTAGCGAGAACACATCACTGTCTTCTTGCATAACATTACAAAATCTCCAGTGCAAAATTAATTAAAAATTGAAGGCCAAATTCTGCCAGATGTAAACAGCCTTCTAGTAATGGGAATTGACGTGTGCCCCCCTCTCTAGGTTTGAGGAGATGCACGTGGTCTGATTTATAGAGGTGTTAAGCATTTACAGTTCCAAATGAAACTTCTTTTTTTCAATACTGGAGGGAAGTTCTTCAATCAAGAAATCCGCATCTCCCAAGAATAAGGCCATGATTCAGGAAAACTTTTTTAAGGGTACTCGTAGCTCTGTGTGCTCAAGTATCTCGCTCAGATGCAAAGCCTTGCTCGGTGTTCAGTCCTTCAAGACTCCAATAAAGAAATGCTCAACATGAGCCACTTCCAATCTGTTGTCAAGCTAGTTCATTCTGAATCACATCCAATCCCCCTTGAGTTGTGTACATTTCTGTATTCTTCTTTAGTCTACAAGTTTTTAAAGGAGGGTCTGCTTTTACAGCCCGTGTACAGCTTTTTAGTTTCCAGCACTGTGGCTGTTTCAGACTGCTTCTTTTTCCCACAAGAGAAGATTTACAGGTCCTTGTGAGGGAGCTAGGAAGATGCTTCCCTCCTCAATGAAAGACAGACACACTACAAAAACTTTGTCACAATGACCAGAGTTTGACAGACACAAAACCTGCCAAGTTATAAATCAGTCACTCCTGCAAGTCAGTCACTTGCAGGAGTGAGATTACTTAATAATGCAATATCACAGACAGTGCTTATTTATTTATCTAGATTCTGACAGAGAAGGAAACCATCACATAGAAACCAGCCTTAAACATCCTGGAGGGAACAGGACTTTTTTTTGACACAAAACTCAGAATAAAAAAGAATAATTGAGGGTAGCCACAAGAGAGGCCAAAAATGTTCCTAAAAAGTCTAGAGCAAATCTATTGTTACCACAGGGAAAACTGAACGCTCATTAATTAGCACTGCCAAAGACCTATCAGCACTACTGGAAAGAAATACTCATTTTCTTGACCTAAACTATAAAGCTAGGTTCAAAGGAGTTTTTCTGTAGTGGTGGAAATTGGGATTAGCATTGGTGAGTTAATCTGAGCCTACTCTCTCTGCCCATCTGGACCGTTAGTCAGGTACTACTGGTGTCCTTAGTCTACAACAAGGTCTTTTGTATCTACTCCTGTTGCTACTCCTGGTGAGCTCATGTGGTTTCCACAGGCAGTGCTTGTGCCACGGGATCTAAATGAGCCTGGGCATCTGAGCTAGCAGAGTTTGTACTTTGAGATCTAAACTTAAAACCAATACCCAACAACAGATGATCTTGATGATTTGGAGAGAATATGGGAAGCCTGAATGTACACAGAATTTGAGACTATACCTCAAAAAGATGCTAGTTTAGAGTATTGGTACTCCTACCACTGACAGCTGAAAAAGTGAGAACAGGAAATCACATCTAAAATATTGGCACAGTCAAGAGTGACTGAAACCCTGTCTGGCAATCACATTAGGGTAGCATTAAGAGGGTGAGAAAAATCACCACTTCTGCTACACATAGGCCCCCCCCTCCAATTTAATACCTGAATTTTCAGGCCACCTAAGGAATTGCCCATCACCAAGCACAACAAACTGATGGCACCATAAAATGACAGCTAGTTCTTGCCAATATGAAGAATAGGTAATGAGTAATAGAAAAATATTAACGTGAACAGTGTTTAATTAAATGACAGTATCATTTTCTTGTAATCTTTCTCTAACTCTGCTGGAAGAGTACAGTGTTGACATGATAATTTTATAAACTTCCTTGACAGTTCATGTTAAACCATCCTCCATTACCTTAGATTGATAATTGGCACTTACAAAGAAAATGAAATGTCTGAGAAATTCATTAAACATGCCAAATATCTGAGAAAACCCAGTGCAATGGTTAAGTAATCTAAATCACTGTGTAAGCAGCTCAAGAGCTGTTTTCTTTTTAAATTCTTTAAAAAAAAAATAATCCATGACTTCATATTATATTTTTAATGCAATGGAAGTGAAGAGGCTACTGTGAGACAGATTCAAGTTTTCCTTCAATCAGTTGATGTTGGCAGTTAATAAAGTTACAGTATTTGGCTTTAGATCTGCTCCCCCCTCTTTTCACAGAACACGGAAAGAAAAATCTTATTTCTCCAAAAATTCCCTTAGTAATTTATTACAACACCATCTTTTCCGAAAGCCTTATCTGGAAAAGTTCAAGTGATCTACTTTCACTGTACTGGCCGTTTCCCCACCAACAGTCTAAGCCCACGGACCATACAGACCCATCCAGTGAACCACAGACACCCTACTCTTTCATGTACTTTGGCATTTAAATTCCCAGTGGCTGCTCTATCTATGCCATTTAAGCTGCATGAAAAAGCAAGAACATCATTTAATTACAGTAAGTTGCAAAGTATCTGAGCAGAGGAGGTTCTTGAGGGTACGTCAAGTATCTTGGCCTATCCCCCAAGCCAGGCCAGGCTCAGGGAAAAGTAAGAAGAAACTAATGAGAAGTAACATCTCCTTTGTCAGAATGACTCTTGCTTGGCCTTTCACTGCTGAAAGGAGACTGAAGAATACTTCTAAAAATTATTCTATTTGCTAACTATGCAGAATTGTAAAGAACCATTTTCCACAGCCAGCTAATGTGGACAGAAGGCGCATCAGAACTGTCAATTTAATTTAAACATGGCCTGACCACTGAAACATCAGTGACCAGATCATCCCCTGGTATTAACTGGCCACAAGAATACAGTGAAATTCTGGACACAAATATGTGCAAGGGACAAGACAAAGTTGTCAACTGTCTGATACTCTTGATCGCATTACAATCATTTCTTTCATAAGAAATAGTAATTCAATCACAGATACTCAAATTTGCAAAAACATCATCTGCCTTTATGTGCATATGAAATGACAGAACTTGATCTCTGCTCAACTCTTACATGACTGACTTTTTCAGTTTCTCTTACTCTTAGATGATAAGAAGAATTGAGATAAATTAATTATCTTACCTATAAAGGAACGTTTTATGAGGCTTACTTGGTTCTTGTGATTGAAGTTGAGTCCTTGGTGTATCAAACAATTCAATGATGGATCAGAGATGATCTTCTGTCACTTCTGCACTCCACATCTCAAGTTTCACGTTGTGGACCAAGTTGTTAAGCCTTCAGCATGATTGACTTTAAAATGGCATTCTGACCTCTGAAAGAACAAAAGAAAAAAAAATTTACAATTCCTAATGTTGTTACCTATTTTCCAAAACTGTTTAATTGAGCTAATGAAGCAGAAAAGGACATTAAACCTATTACTAAAGTACATTATATAGTGAAAGTTTGATTGAGATTTTTTTTTTGAGAGTAAATGAATTGACTTTTGAAAATACAGGTGAAGGGAAAATCATATGCTTGATATAGATGACAAAACAATGTCTGTTATGATTTACAATTTTCTTTCCCTCAAATTGACACTCAGATCTTCTCATTGACAATAGGGGTGTCATTGGCCCAACTTCCACAGATTTTTGAAATTTCTCATGAAAACTTTACTAGCCCAGACCTCAAGATTTATGAGACAATAATCACAGTCTTCACTAACATCTGTAGAGCATGGATGTATTCTAGGGGTCTGTGAAAATCCTGATGCACAACCCCCATGAGTGACACTGAACACCCCGTGCCAAGCTCTGCAGCATCCATTTCTTCACAGGACTAGAACAGTCTTCTAGGACAAAGGCAGTGAAAGTGGCAGCTCCGCAGAAGGCCGGTTAGAGGTAGGGTGAATTTATATTTTAAGGTGTTCTAGGACGTTGTAAAACCACAGAATATATTATTTCCATATTTCAGCTTTGGCCTTACTATATAGCTTTTACTCTATGTATAATCCCATTTCATTATGGCAAGGTTGCATTTCTGAAGGTTGGTTATAAATTATATCTATAAATAATTTCTCAAGTTACTGTTTGCAAGTTGCTTGCTACTTTTATCTTTAGGAAGGCCTGTCCTTAGAGTACCTCAATTCTGGTCCCTCATCTTTGCTATTGAACTACAAAACCAAAACATTTACTAATGGTTACTTGAGTTTGTATCCATTTTATAAATTATCCATTTAAATTTCTCATTCACTTAATGACAACAGAAATTGTACTGATCATCTGAACCATTAAGCTATTGTTCTGGACATCGTATTTTCACTCCAACCTTTCTTTTCTCTGAGTGCATTCTCTGATCACCAAAGACTCAAAAGAAAAGAAAAGATGGGTTAGGTCAGATATCTAGAATCTAATTCTTTGTCACCCCATAAAAAATGTAATCGACTCCTTTGTGACTTGTCCAAATCCTATGGAAATCAATGTAAAGACTTCCATTGATTTGACAGAGTATGTTTGCCAGGCCTTTGACCTCTCTCAAGCAAAATGTAATAGGATACCTAATTAGAGACTTAATTAATGCCTTATGATGCTTTCTAAAATATAAATGAAATTAATGCTCATAGTTTCCACAATTCTTAACACCAGCCTAGTTATTCTGTGCTGACTACAATTTCCTGAACGTATTACATATTTAGCATTACAGAAATCAATAGGTTTTTAAATAACAGAGCTTATTCATTCAAGAGGGGAAATAACCTGATTCACTGCCTTTCTCCACCCTGTAGGTGCTAAAAGTGTACTGTAATCACCAAAAAAACCCATGGAACTAATAAGTGTGCTATCAAGGATGCAAAGATGCATTCTCTTTTTTTTTTTTTTTGACCCTGGTAATAAGGCTGCATCTTTTTTCCTTGCTGTAGCCTGAAACAAAATAGCTGATTCTCAGGTGAAAAAATAATTAGTAACATGGGAAGACGAATGAATTTTGAGATATTGAGGAAAACGTAGTTTGAACTGTCAGGTTTACTTGCTTACCCACAGGAACTACAAAGCAGCAAAGAAATAAAACCCTCTTAGAACTTACAGCTTTCATCAACCTATTCCCTCTGGATGGTTTTTTCCCCCAAATCTTTCTTTTCTCAGTTGCTCCTATTAGAAACACAAATAGTTCTCCTCTCTGCTTAACGACAAATGTCATGTTACTTGCTTTTTTAAAAAAAATACTATTAAATTATTATTCTTTTTTAATATGAGGATAAAAAGACTATGTTCAGTCAAACACACTTCACAGGAGCACTTCACTGCATGGATTTTCAAAGGAAACTGAAGGTATTAGTAGTTCAACTCCTCCCTATTAGGCCAAAGAGTGCTTTTTGACCCCCCACCTACATGTTATAAGGCCTGCCAACTACACCAAGAATGGAATATATACATTTGGAACAGCTATGGATGAACACAGAGGACCCTTAAGTTTCTCCCATACTCTACTGTGACCAGATCATGAAATAATTGTGGATAGTAATTGATTCTTTACGTTGCAATTACAAAAGATAAGGGAAATGTGCATCCAGTGCCTTAGCAGGCCACTGATTCTTGTTCATGATTTTTTTGTACCCTTTGCCACCTCATGTCCACGTAACTCCATGTTAGCGAGGTCACTAAGGCACTGCTAACATTAAGAGCTCGTGCAGGGAAGCACACAGAGACCACTATGAGAACCTGCAGGATGCATTTTGCAAAGACAACACACTACATCAGGTTGCTTAGTAAGAACCACTAACATCTGACATTGGTACTGTGCTTAAAGTGAGGGAAATTGCTGCAAGTCGGGGTACGCTGGAAAGCATAGGAAAAAAAGAACAAAGTCCTGTTTTTCTCCAGTCCAAAGTATTTGCTAATTATTTTGTAACAACTCCCCTCCCATTTGCCCTCTTAGAAGGATTTAAGCGCCCAAATCCGTTGTTAAGCAATGAGAGTTAGAAGCCCCAGTTTCTTTGTGGATTTGCATGAGTGACCTGTAGCTGAGCCGTAATCCTATTCTGGTTCCTACAGCCTGGTTTCCCCCAGGGGATGGAGGTGTCTCTGACTGCACATTCCACTGCACTGGGAGCACACAAGGGTCAGGGCTGTACCCAGCCCCTGCCAGAGTGGGCATGGAGGCTCTGAGCAATGCCAGCCTAAGAGAGAAGATAAGCACAGTATTGTCATACAAATCAGAACTGTATTTCTTATTTTCTGTTAAAACAGATATAAAGTATTATGAGTTAATATTTTGGGAATATATTGCTGCCTGTGAGAATGATATTTAGCAAATCTAATTCATAGATGTGCTTTCCATTAAACACTACGGTCAGGTTTTGTCAAGGAGAAAAGGTGAATTCAAATGCTGTGCAACAGAAAGAAAAGAGTAGGATGGTTTCACTTGCTAAAATCTCATCTACTGCAGCCAAAGAAATTAAAAGTACATAAAAAATCATGCTAGCCATAGCCTTCCTTTGAAAGATTCTGTTCTGAAGTTTGCATAGAAAGCCAGTAAATGAAGAAATGGCTAAATGGGTGTGGAAAGTCTTCATCTTCACTACCTAGTTTCTGAAGAGTAAAGAAATCTAAAGCAACAGACTCCAAGTGGAAGTCTACAGGAAGGATGAGAAGGAACCTTGTCATAGAGTGATTACAGATCGTCTTCCTACCAGAACAATCTTGGGAAAGTAATTACAGAGAGATTCAGGTCTTGGCAGATAGCAGAACACTTCTAACAGCAAAGTCACGAGGGGACTTCTAGGCACCATGATAAGCATCAATTCCTTTCATGGCACCAGAAGTGGCAAGTGTAAATGACATTCCCTAATTACTTATTGCTATACTTAAAAAGATGATTAGAGGGAGCAGAGGGCACAGAAAGCACGAAGGCAAACCAGCAAGTTATCCAGAGTGCAAACTCCATACTGTGCACGGAGGAGAAAAGGGGGAAACACGTTTAAGAAAAAACTTATTCAAAAGCTATTAAAACAGCCAATCACTGTTAAATTGTGTAGAGGAGGAAATATACCCTAGAGGGAGTGCAAACCAGAAAAGATTGACTTCTTCAAATTCACAGCTGTGGTGGAGCAATCAAATACTCCAACGCCAGCGTTCCCCTCGGAGACAAGACAACCTGGGGCCATACGACCTCAACCTCTGATATGCACAAGGAAAATTTAATGAGAGATTTGCTATAGGAACTGATGTCTTGAAGTGACAAATTGCAAGCTTCACTGACCTCTCATGAAGGGGAAGTTTCAAAACTTTCATCAGCAAAATTCAGCAACTGAGACAGGCACATGCAAGGAAAGGAAAACTGACTCTAAGCAGAAACTTTCGCAGCCACTGATAAAAGCAGCTTAATTCCAGGTTCTTGCTAGCCAAAAGTGAAATAGCAATGGGGGAACACAAAATACAGCGTAAAAGCATCAAACCACGATTGAGGTGAAATCCTTGGCTGAGTAATTGATTTACTTCCCCCAAAATCAACACTGCCTGAGAAGAGATGCTCTGTTGATTTAGTCATTGCTAGACTCTCTCAGAACCAGGAGGTACCCAAGTGTTCACAAGAAATTAAATTAGATTAAAGTCTTCCAAGCTTTTGCAGCTTCCAAAAAGGCTTACTTTGGACTTTGACTACAGGGTAAAGCACGGGCATAGCACAAAGCAGAAAGCTTATCTTTAAGAGCTTGTATCTTTGTAATTGCCAGAATATTAACTGTAGGAGATCGCAGTACTGCAAACAAGTTATTTAGTGTTTCCAAGTGCCAAAGATTTTACCCCAGATTTCCGACACCATATCTCATGCAGTTAATAGGTTTCATGCTGATTATTAAACTGAACAATACAGAATATCATGCTGTTGGCAAAAAACCATTATCATTAATAAGATTATATATTTGCCTCTAAAAAGGAAGAAACAGCTCTGGGCAATTGATCTATTCCTTCAGAAGACTAATAATGTGAAAAGTGAAGTGATTTGTCCCGTCAGCCTCTGTCCTAGCTCCCATTCTAGGAGCAAAAAAAGATTTCTGCCTATTAAAAATGTGTACAGCTAAAGAAAATGTTAACTTTTGGAAGTTCTTTTGCTAGATAAGAGCATGATATCTGAAACACTTTCCCTTACAGACATCATCTTTGGCGTTTTCAGAACAGAATGCAAGAGATAGTCAAAACCAATGATTTGGGGTGTTGTCCTTGAGGCAGTTTTTCTAAACAAGCTGAACATAAGTATGCCAAGAATCAAGCCTCTCTGGAATGCCAGGTTGGGCACCTGAAGGCAGAGATACCTGAAGTCACTAGTAACACTTAAAAAGTGTAGGCATGATTCCCAACACTCACACAATATCTTTCTCTCTCTCTCAAAAAAGCCCACATTGGCAAATTGAGCATAAATCACTCCTCACAGAAAGTCTTAAATGACAGCATTTGGCTCCAGTGCCTACAATTCTTCACTGAAATGTTACATCATGTCACTTTTTATTGCCCTGTGTGCATGCCAATGTGTGCAAGATTAGTGCTGCTGCTGCAGATGAGATGAACTACTGCTGTTCCTAGGCTTGCATCCCCTTAAAAAAAAATCATTGATATTATGAAATCTAATTAAGAGCAAGATTTCTTTTTTTTGGTAGGAAAAGGAGAAGGAGCAGAACTCAGAAAAACATGTGCCAAAGGAGAAAACACCGAGAGAAAGAAGTCCTTTTCAGTACCATCTTAACAATAAACAAAGCTTCAAGAAAGGAAAACGTATCAGCAGCAGAATGATTTAAAACATCTCACACTAAAATCCAGAAGCAAATACCTAGAGGAAAAACAGAAGACTTAAAGGTTCTGAGTCTACTCCCAAACTAAGACCAACAGGGTTAACAATCAATACTCTTTAGGCGTGTTAAAGCTTCACCTTCTAGCTAAAAGAAATCCAGTGGTGGCTCCTATATTTGCAAGTGGAATTTTGACAGCACAGCAGATATATCTTCATCAGCACTTTGTGTCTGCCTGCCCCCTCACTTCAGTTCTTATTGTCATTTTGCAATATATTAATGATCCAAATCATCGAGTGATTTCAGTTAGGCTGCAAGAGGTTCTCTGAAGTAGGCAGAATTCCTTATAATGATAGATTGCAGGAATAATGGCTTCTTTACTGAAAGCAAAACATCAGAAAACTAGCTTAAAAATGGCAGAAGAAGAGGGACTAAAGATAGCAAGCGCTTCATTAGCAAGTATGGAATCAACTGTTCAAGAGGGCAGCATCATTTTATATTCACTTTAGCAAGGCTACCTGTGTATTAAAGATAGATGATGCTCACGTAGGCATAAAGCATCAGATACCTAGGAAAGTAAAGCACAAGAAAAGATTATCAAGCAAGAGATGGACATATACGATCTTAGAAGTCAACTCTCAGAGTTCTTCCTCACGCCAGAAAAATATATGGTATTTTTTGTTCTAACTGCACCTGACTCACAGGGCTACACGCATATCACTGACAGAAGAATACAAGAAATTGCAAAAAAACCCGAAGGTTGCGGTGGTGTCTACCTCTGTGCTGGCCCAAACGCAGCAGTAAGCTAACAGAAAGGTTCTCATTCACCTCTCTGATGAGGTCCTTCAAGTAGCTTGCCTGGGTCTGGCACATTTTTGCCAGTCTGAAACGTGCAGTATTAAATATAAATAGCTTCCTACACAGGTCAATTAAAACAAACAAACAGTGCTTTTCTCCCCTCTTCTCCTGTTCTCCCTCCATCTTATTTCCTTGGACTGGCTGCAGAACTGACTGAATCTGATCCCTTTCAACTGCCCTGAAAAACTCTTTAATTAGCTTTCTGCTACTGCAATTAGTAAATGCAACACAATGGCCATTATTATATTTGCAGGTGCTCTACAGATTTTCTGACAATAAACTAGACTGATGAAAACCATGAATACACAAACAATCTGTAAAGTTTAATGCTTCCATTTGTTAGGCTATCTGAATAAGAAAAATGCCATTAATATGGATAAGTCTTAATTCACAGGTGCCTTTTTAATCTCTCTTGAATTCCTCTAGAACCTGATGAATACATGTAATAATAATAGTGATTCAGAATTTAATCCTGACTCTAGTCTGTCTTAAATTAGACCTTAGTCATTAAGAGATTACAGGATAGTGAATGATAGTTAATCAATGTGTTTAATTTGGCCCCATTATTTATTTGATACAGTTTCTCACATAGTGGCTATAAATCTTTCCTCCCCCCCTCAAAGCTTGGCCACCAGAAGCAATGCTGAATTACTGAGCAAAAAAATATTAGATTTGATGATCCTTTTAAGTGCAGGTTAAACTATAATTAATCTCTCTGCATGTGCTCATACCTTTCAGACCAATACATATATGCACATATGGAATTCACACATAGCCGAACACTTCAGGTAAGATTTATTGTGCTTTCTTTTTTGTCTCTGTTAACTCTTAGTACTATCAGTCAAGATTTCCCAGCACTTACCACAGCATTAGCCCTAAGCATCGGGAAATCGCATTTCTTGGTGCCAAGGGTTTAAAAAGATTCTAATTCAGCTATTAAACTGGAGGCAGCATGTGCCAGCCCCACAGCACATTCACCCATTAATTCTGTCCCCTGGAAAAAATGACTACCTCTTGCACCAGTCTGATAAAATGAGGAAATGCACTGATTATGTCTGTGGCAGCTATTCTTGACCCAACCAACAGTGACAGTCATCAAACCGCAGTACCTAGAGCGCTGCAAGCTGTGTGAGCTAACCCAAGACATCATTAATTCTAAACACCAGAGCTTTCGTCCAGACACTGGAGTTCAGAGAAGCTTAAAAACAAATCCCTTTGGTGGGCTGAAATTCTGTATGCTGTTCATATTAACTTCACTGACAGCAATTTGGAACTCCAGCTGGACAGGTCAAATGCAAGAATGAAAGTGCCAGTGTCTTTCAATGGATTGCTCAAAATTGGACCTCAGGTTCAATTAATAATATTAGATGGACAGAAATCAAACTGACTGAGAGACTAGCTCAGTTTTTAATTTTTTTTTTTATCACTTTTAATGCTACAGGATGGAGGAAACAAAGTGGCTACGAATGCCGTAGACTGGGCGATTTGTCCAGCCAGGATCTGAAAGTGTAGACACGTTCAGTACAGCAAAAATGTAGGAAAAAACCCAACACAGTATTAAAAGTGCCCTCGCTACCTATTCCTGTCAAATCTTTAGGGAGATTAACTATTCAGAGGGGCCTTGGGATCTGGATTTCTGGGAAGTTAGCGTATGGAATAAAATCAAGGAGGTGTCCCATGGGTTTACCATAAGTTAAGCTTACATTGTAGTTTAATGAAGGACTTAGTCCCTGAAAGAGCTGATGTACCTTCTGCAGTTACGTGCAGAGTGGGGCATTACTCACACTGGGAGAGGAGAGCTCATTGTCATCAAGCTGCAAGTGACACCCAAACAAGACTTCCCCTCCTGCTCTCTAAGTCCGGGAGGTAAAGTCCTAACACTGTCTGTACCAGAAGCAAAAAGAGATGGGAGCAGAACCAGACCAAAACCAGTGGCTTTGTCTTCTCCTTTGTTTCAAAGGGGCAGGGATTTGGCTGTATCATTATCACACAGCTGGTACTAAAGCCTCCCCTTGAGAAAAAAAACCATGAGAACTCCACTTGGTTCTGCACATTTTCATGTTCTCTCCATGTAGGAGGCAAGGATTCATTATGACTAACTATTTCCATTGTCAGGTCTGATCATAGATCCAAAGCATTCAGACAATGGGGGATCTCGGTACATTCCTCCCAGATGCAAAGAGTATTCTGGAAACAAAATGTGTTGTTCTGTAAGTGCTACCACTGCTAGTAACCAAATGGTATCTCAGAAAGTATTTAGAATATGGACAAAGTACCATGGAAGTGCACTACACACTTTTCTCCCAGTTTGTGTTTCTTAAGGTAGCAAACGTGCTAGAAGTCAACAGCTGAGTCCCGCGTAGCAGAAGACCACAAAATGTTCTTGGTTCATGAGTAATTTCACAACCTCATCTTCCTTTCAGGCACAAAGAAAGTAAGCAGATCTTCACTAGAGCTCAGTATATTTAGTTCCACAGACTGTCCTGAAACACTGGTAATAAATAAGAGCTACTCAACATTAACCTCCAGGGTGATATTTCAGAACACCCAGGGCCTACTGGGTACCCCACTAGTTTCATGTTTGACTTTCTATTTCAATAAATACAATCTTTCAAAAAATCTGGCTGGTTGGGCTGGGAAGAGAACCAAGGATTTAGTACAGAAACATCTTAGCCAAAGTCAGACAAGTGCTTTGAAAAATTGCAACCAGTAATCATTGGTATGCTGCTTTCCCCAAAATTTTTGGGGTGTTGCTTTCCAGTAGCAAGGATTTTAGTTTTGGATAGTCTTGAAATGCTATTCACATTTATGTTAATTTTTCAGAACAGAAGAACTTGTGTTGCCTTAGCAGTATAATTTCATGCTGTGTTATTATAACAATTTCTGCATTCTTATTTATTTGTCCACAGCAGCAGGACTACGAAAATTTTGCTTGCTCAATCTTCTTTGAAGAAATTTTACTAGTTAATAAATAAAGCTTAGCCTTGTTCCAGAGGTCTGTCCCTCAATAGTTACTATTCTCTTTCTGTCTCAAAGACCAGCTGCAATGAAAACAATGCCCTCTCGTTCCTCCTAGCACTTAAAAAGGTTTATAGATCTCCAGCCTCCTACAACTCAGCAGAAAACTGCTCGCACTTGACAGTCTTCAGAAATCAGCATTGTTTCCATCCTCACTAAAACTGTCAGCCACACAAGGTCAGGAAATGAGGAGAGCTGATGTCACCTGAATCATTACTACCTCTGCTTAGACCGCTCGCCACACTCCTGTCTTCCAGAGGAAGCTGGTATACCCAAGAGTAAAAGTCTTTGAAGTCTTTTAAAACTGTCATAAAATAGTTTCTGGAAGCTGTTTGGAGAACTACAAAGAACTCGAACCCTTCAAAATCGTAAACTCATGAATACTTTCTCACCATAGTTGTCAAACCCAGATAGTGTTTTGCAGGAGGCTCATGAATATGAGCACCTCTGCAGTAGCATCTAATAGGTATTTCTATTTTTCAGATATGATTCTACAAGGATAGCAATAATGAATCCCTTCAAACTATCTAGACTCCATCTAATAGTCATGCCAATTAAAAATCACCATGTAAGTCCGCAAGACAGCTCAGAAGAAACAGTTTGCTCTCTGAATACTGTGATACACACTCTTAAAAACAATGTCCATAGAATAAGAGGAAAATGTATTCCATCACATGCCTGTGAGACAGAAACATTGTTTCTGTTCTATTTTAAAAATCATATAAGCTGTGCATGACAGAATACAAGCAAAAGATTTTTAGTGAACTGAGGTACTTTCTCCAAAGCCTGTGGGTGCTTGAGATGACCTCATGAACAGTAATAATAGTTTCAAGACAAGGAGGCAGTTGTAATTAAACAGATACTTGCATACTGCTTACCATTGTACACCAAAAGCTAAACAAAATTCAGTTATAGGCCACATCCATAACATCAGACACATATATATATGATGTGTGTATATATTACACTTGCCCCCATCCCATCAACAGTATCGTTATTCACCTTAATTCCTAAGGTTATCCTCACTGTCACTAAGTCTTCATGCCCTCAGATTCTGTTTCTAACCTGGGGATACTGCTTTCCATCTCTCAGCTCGAGGTGGTACTGATGTTGGGTGTGCTCCTTTGCTGGGTGTGCACCTCACGGAGAAGGTGGTAGCAGCAAACAGCAGACAAAGCAGCGGGCTGGTCCCGCTGGTGTAAATCAGTGTGGCTCCACTAACCTTGGCACAGCCCACACGGGCGTTTGCAGACAGAGGCAAGCTCTGTGTGCCTGAGCTGCAAGTGGGCTGGCCACAAGCCAGCTCCAAACAGGGAGCTATTTGGCTGTATGAACGCGGTGCCAAGCCTCAGCTTATACAGATGAGCATTTTCTCAGCAAGGCCTATTGGGTTGGATTTAGTGTCATGCTAAGCACGCTAACACGCAGAACTTGTACCAAACATCTGGTCTCATCTGGCATCCCTGAAATCTACAGAACTTTCCTATTAACTTTACTTTTGCCAAATCAAATCCGTATTGAGTCAAATCTACTCTTCATTCAACTCAACAGAAGTTTTTGAACTGATTACAGCTGTGATAGGTTTAGAAAAAAATATGTATTTCTTTGGTCAGCTACACTGCTCCCCTCCCCGCTCTAACCAGACCACTTTACAATACAGCATTCACCCTTTTGTTAATGAAAACGTTAAAAAAATCAATGGCTCAATTAACAATCAGGAATGAAGCTTCCAGGCAACAAGCACCATGATCAATAACTTATGTTCAGTGAAATTAAAGGCACTTGTTAAGTCAAGTGTTAAAAGCTGCACACACTTAATATGGGAATATCAGTCTTGAACAGTTTGGCAGTTTAACTTGAGAAAATCAGTAAGTACAAAGTTCCCATACTACGTTCCACACCAATGAGTAACTAATGAAGCATAAATATTCACACAAATTCATTTCTGTAATAAATTCTCAAATCCCCCAATACACAGCAGTAGTGCTGAGTTGACATAAGCTTTCACTTTTGCTATGAGTTATACTTCTAAAATATGAATCCAAAATGAAGTTGGCAAAACCAAATTCAAAGCTTGCACAAAGGCAGATCCCAGTGGTTTGAAGTAACTCAGAGCATAATGGCCTCACTGCTATGAATGACAACATTTTGTACCAGCATAAAGGGATGAGCTAAGATTTCTTCCAACAAATTTCTCCAAGGTCACCAAAACGTCCTCAGATGAAATAAAATGCATCCATCTTAAGGGACAGGTGAAAGCAAAGGTTCGCATAGGACAGGTTAAGTGACATGAAAACATTTGAGTCCTTTGGAAGAGTTACGAACATGCGTTGCGATATTAAAATCAAGAAACCTGCACAGATATAATCTGACTTATCCAGCTACTATATTCCTACCACATTTTGTAAGATGGCGGTTAAAGGGAAGATTTTTCAAAGGCATAAAGGGCAGTGAGATGCTCAACTCTCAGTGGAAGCCTGGGTAAATCAGATGTCTCGTTCTCATTTATGCAATCTAAAATCTCCTGCTTAACTTTTATACATCTGCTCTCAGTAGAGCTTTTCTTTGAGAAGAGAACATTTAGAGCAATGTCAAAACTGACTCCTACATCAAGCTTGTGACAAAATTCATCTCATGGTCAATAGCCTTGTTTTTAGAGCTCCACTGATAACAGAGATGATTTAGCAGCATACTCCTACTCTGGGAATAGCCAAATTGAAGGCTGCTCTTCCGATTATACTGAACTGCTTCTATTCAAAGTGGGGAATATTCACAGGATAATTTATGCTTGTTCAAAACTTTTAAAAATAAATAAAATAAATGAAGAGAAATCTTTGCATGCCTCATTTTGCATATCAAGGACTCTCTCTTACTGCAGTGTGGTGTATATACCGTACCCTTTTCCAAATAGCACAGAAGTCTTGTGAGGCCTGAATTCCTTAAGCAGTAATACAGAATATGTGTGTGGGGGGTGTGTGATGAGATGGCAGGATGATTCTCTTCATTTAATGAGCTGCCCCTTACTTCAGTGTATTATGATCATAACCTGAGCATTGCTGACTGCACTTTGATGGGTACCTAATCAACGAAAATCAATCATCTGAAATTGCATAGACAGTATTTCATCTCCATCAAAAATCTTCTTCCTACAGAGCTCCATTAATCTCTTCATCATTGTTTAACTCAAAAAGAAACTTCTGTTGTAAAAGATATCAGACTTTGGTTTTAAATTATAATTAACGTTGTGCAGTGTTCGCTTTAGGGAAGTAACTAAGGCTCCAGTATTTGGTGTTCCAGGGCAATTTCCCACGCAGAATTAACCCATGCACCTCGGCTGCCCATGGGAGGACGAGCAACTAATAAATTTGAGTGTGAATAACCCTCTTTGCTAATAGAAGGAGACCTTACCTTTTCATCTTGCTCACAAGGGAGTGCATTCTCTGCCTTCAAGACCAACCCCTTTGTCTGGAGTGAATCAGAAGCTCAACCCTAATGGCTGTCAGGTGAGGATGGGAGGGAGACCCATGACAGAAGCAGGTGTGGAAAGCTTCCTCTCCAGGATCTGCAGAAAATTTTTAGGGTAGGGAGCAAAGACTCCTGCTTCTGAAAGTGCAGTTCTTTCATACCTCCCTCCCCAGCAGGTCCTTACAGCCTAGCTTCAACCCACAGACGCTTCTGCCTCTACCTCTATTGCAGGAACACTTTGAGCCCCTGTTGCACCCTATTGCCCTGACCATTTTCCTTCAAAACCTATTGCATTTAATCCTCTCCCCTTCCTTCACCTTCCTCACCATAATCAGGCTTACTGCAGAGGGCATTTCCTAGTGCAGGTGTAGTGTGTTAAACTATAAACAGAGTGAAAAAGGCACAGCTGGGCACTAAGAAATAAGTTTACACTGACTTTCTTGGTGCCTGCCCTGCAGGGAAGGGTGAGCCTGCTCTCCTTGAGGACACCCCACCACGCTTAAATAGAGAAAGTGTTTGGAAAGCAAGCAGTAAAAGCCCTAGAAAAGAGCATAGCTGGGGCAGTAGTAAAGATGGAGAGAGCAACAGGAAACCTGCCAACAGCAGGGAACAAACCTCAGCTCGTGGCTATTGTAATCCAGCATAAACCCATGCTGCTGCCCAGTGCCAGGGCAGGCTGCACCGCGGCCTCTCAGCACAGCTACCCTGCCTTGTAATCCTTCCTGAATTGTCCTCCATGTCATAGGAAATCATTCACTCGGAGGAACTCGCTCCAAAAATCAGAATCCCTTAACTGACCTATCAGAGTGGTATTTTCTGTACTTCTACCCCAAATTAATGCTCACAGAAGTGCTGCCTGCTGTGAAGGTTGACTCAGGTGTGTCACCCAGAGGACCAGTTCTGAGTGCAGCAGCTCTGGAAAGGCAGTGTATCACACAGGAGGGAAAACCAGCCTTGTGATAGAAAGGCAGCAGTGGGTTCAGCTGTTGTTTGCAGTGGGAACAGCATTGATGCTTCCTCTCACACCTCTCCTGCTAACAAAGAAACAGGACTGCAGCTGCAGTTATTACCTGCCCTCCCCATCTTCAGAAGCACGTGACAGTATGTGAGCTGTAGGATTCCCCCCCTTAATATTTAAAACAAAACTATTGAACAAACTAAAACACTATAAAAGAAGCGAAGCCTACTTCACAGTAACAGTATCCTCTTTGCTTAACTCCTTCACAGCACATTCCTTTTGAACCTGGAACCAACAGGGGGGTGTTGGACATTAATATATATAATGGTGAGTTCCAAAGGCAAAAAAACCCCAGAATTTTCAAGGACCATTGCTGTTTTGGGAAACGGAGAAGTGCCTTGAGTGAATCCTAGTTTAGTCTTGCTGATTTGGTCCAACCACAACTACTCAACTGGAGACAGAATTTAATTCAACCAAGTTCTATATCCAGGGCTATATAGGTCATATCAGGATCACTATGACAAACCTTTCTAAGCTTAGAACTTCTTATCCACACAAGACAGGATTTATAAACACTTGGGACCAAATACCAAACTGACTGTGTTAATCCTCTACCATCACGATCAACAAAGTTAGGCTGGGCACAGCTTCACAGCTTTTGTGTATCAAGGTAAGGACAGGATCTGCATTTCGGAGCTATAGCACACATGGTAACTTTGACAGTATGTTTCAGTGGTCAACGTAGATGATAATACCTGCACCAAAATTGTTCAAGCTTTTCCAAGTCTGATAAACTTCCAGGGATCAAATCCCTCAAATGAGCACTCCTATGGAGGTGAGGGAGAGGTCATTTCATACTCAGGTTATTTCAAACTCCTCCTAATTGTACTTTTGAAAGGTTCCCCACAGTTATTGTTACTGCTTAACTCACAAGTTCTTGGGAAACTGTGGTTCCCTTCTCCTCTTATCCGTATGGCCCTCAAGAGCAAAAATGTTATTCAGATGTTTTATGTATTCATACCCATGTTTCTCCCAGGAAATGTGAGGGAAAGCTAGCAGATGAAACTTGGGCAGTATCAAACCCTTCTGTGATCTTTTGTATTGCCTGCCTTTCAAACAGCTAACAGTGGACGGAATTTCAGTTTTCAGAATCACAGCTGCTTTTTGGGCTTGTCAACACAAGATGGCATATACTTTACACACACCTGACAAGCATGATGGATACTAGAAAGCAAGTAAGATTTCTGTATTACTGTTAGTTTCACGCTGCCCCTTACAAAGCTCTGTTAGAAACTGGAAAACCAGATTAACAAAACGTACTTAGAACCCAGGGAAGTCCCAAAGTCAAACGTGTCCCTTTTTTGGCAGGGCCTTTTCCCACCCCTTTGCAGGACATTCCGGGCTGTTAGCATAACAACCTCCTTCACGTACCTTGAGAGTGAACAAACACTGTTCCTGGCAAACCCCTAATGTCACAGAAACAAATCAGGATGTCAGTGCAGGAAATTGGGACCCAAGTGTAGGAGCCATAAATCTGTCGCATCCTGATTGAATGAGTTGTGCCCTGAAGGATTGCGGAGTGCTGAATGGCTTTTCCTTGTCAACCAGCCCATGCAGTCTAAGGGGGGGACAGAGTTATGGGGAGAGGGTAGAGGTGAGCCCTCTTAAGGGTCCAGTGGAGAAAGGAGATGAAAACTCTGAGTCTGGATCAGACTAGCTGAGGAGAGAAATCAAGTGATTGGACAGGCTGGTATATTATTCAATTTGATATACTTCAAGTCGGTTTTTTTTTTAAACACTTAAGGATGCAAATGTGCTACAGAAAGGCATAAAGAAGGAAAGGAGAGCAATTTCCTTTCCCTGGCAGAGCTAAGCAGAACTGGCTAAACAGTGAAGCCTCCAGAAAGATGAGGTGGCAATGCAGCTGTGAGTTCAAACAACAGCTACATTTCTTACTATAGAAGAGGTGTTGTTTATTTTAAGCCACTGTTTGGTAACTGATGGTTCACAGAATGACAAAACTGCTTAATAACAAAGAGCTTCTAGGATATGTCCTGAAATATTTAGTGAGGAATGCATGTAGAGTGCGGATATCTGTTCTGGCGTGGGTAGTCAGAGCTGATCATTTATTTATTTAGAGAGAGGAGTGGGAAAAGCAATTTGGGTCTGTAGAAGAAAATGAGACTTAGGCTTGAAAACCCTTGAATCACTTCTGAAAATAAGGCTTAAGTATCTATGTCACATAAGGCAAACCCAGACACACTTGTGCAGGCCTGGCATTTCTAAAGCCGTTGCCAACTCCCTGCATGAACACTCCCAGTGCCTTTCAGGGCAAAGTCAGGCATCTTATTTTAAACTTTTTTCTTAAGTGGCTCAACCTAATCCAGTCTGACAATCTGTTATGGTGGCATAGCTAATAGGGATTGTAACAAACAGCAGGGGGTTGTAACGTCTTGAACAAATGCATCTGTTCCAAAACTGAGGGATAATATTTGCATGTGATATTATTAGGTTGAAAAAATCAATCCTACATTCTTACTTTGTGTGGACTTTGAATTTTGGGGTTGATATTTTGTGCTTCTGCAGCCTATTTGAGTGATGCTGGGCTATTTGGATTCTTTTTCTTCCACAAAAATATGGAAGAATAATCCAGGAGATGTTCTTTTTACAAATTTAAGGAAGTTACCAATTTCTTCAAAATCTTGTATAAGATTACCTATGTCTGCTGGAGTGTAACACAATCTTCACGTGTTTTCACAACAGGGTAAAATATATACACTATCAGTGCAGAGTACAGTTGAGACAGAAAGATCCTTGAACAGCTTCTCTCCAGATAGAGGATGCTTTTTCTGGTCTCGGGAAACACCAAAGGTTCAGTCTGCTCCAGGTGAGCACGGCTGGCCCCTGGCCTGGCCCTGGCCCTGTTGCAGCAGCTCCCATCCAGCCTCTGCAGCCGGGATGCTCACGCCAGAAGGGCTGCCCCCCTTTCTCTGCACCCAGTCCCAGCACACGGTGCTGGTGGAGAACACTACCTGACACTGGCAACTTGTGTTCTGCTGCTGGCTCAGCACGTGCAGCTCCGGGCACCTTCCCATGTGTCTGGGATGTGCAGGATGCAACGCTCAGCATGATGAAAGAAAAAAAAGATAATACAGGGGTTGTCAGAAGCAATTTGGAGCATTAAGTGGAACATGGCAAGTTAGATTTATTTAAAATATTCCTGAAGAAAAATACTTCTGGAAGCACCAAAACCTCAAGCTTGTTTTCATTACAGGTAACTGGAATTTTGTCATTGACTTAACTGAGAAAAGGATGTAGATTTTAGTAAAGCAAAAATATCATTTGGCCAGGTATTCAAACTGCTGTGTAACTATTTGCATGTATTTAATAGAGAGTAAAACTGGCTGGGAAAATACCTCCGAAAGATTAGAAAAGTTGAATCAGATTTATTGATTCTCCAAAAGTGAGACAATTCTCCAAAAGGGAGCAGATAAGTTTTCACCAGTCCCACTGAAGTTCAAGATTTTTTTTTTCCTACCACCTCACTCTCTCACTGCATGACTCCTCTTCTAGGTACATCTGCTGTGGAGAATGAATCAGAACTGGGCACCCTTCAGGCTCCCCAGAATTTCATTTCTTCAGTTCCAGAAAGCCAGGTGCTCTTGAAGTTAGCTATCTTGGAGACAGAGTTGATTGAATAGTCGATCAGTTAGCCAAGCAATATAAAGGGCATCTCAGAGCCCTCAAACCCAAACAAAGCAATGTCTCAAAGATCTGAAGCTGGTGCTCCTCAGGATTTCTAGTCTCCCAGAGTGTTTACCAGAGAAAGAAGTTTCTTGGGCCTTCTGGGTAATGCTGTTGAATAGAAAAGCACAGGAATCCAGTACCTTCCTGTCTAAGACGTGCTAAGACTGACCAAAATGTTATCTGTATGACACATTAATGCCAAGTGCAAGATGGGGATGAACTGAATAAACAACAATGTTTAACAGTCATACCACACTTTGCAAACATTATTTCGTTACGATATTCTGGTTAGTCTCTGCTTATCAACACCAATTACTTCTTACGTACTGAACACGTACATTGCTGAGTTCCAGATGAAGCCACCAACCACAGATCTGCTACTACTGCCTGTTTTAGTAGTTGTATGAACAGGATGCATGATAATGTTTTGCTATCAGCATCTCATGAAGACCTATTTGGCTGTACAAATCCTCTTCCTAAGTTAAAAAACATTTATAGTCTTGTATTATTCAGCATTAGCAGGATCAATTTACTCAACACAAGCCAGTTACCGGGCATAACAGCAACATTTCTGCAATCAACGCAGTGCTTCATTTTCTGCTCTTATCTCAGTGAATCTCATCTCCTCCACGTATATGGCTACTGTGATGAAATGAGAATTTAGAAAGCAAAAGCCTGTGTCTTGAAAGGACAACATGCAGAAGCATCTTTGTACACAGTTTCTGCCTTGTTCATGGAAACCAAAGTCTTGTGAAGTACCTGCCAAAGCTTGAACCCTGCAAAGGTGGGGTGGGGATGCAAGTGCAATGGAACTGAGCACTACAAGCATCTGAAATGAAAAGACGTTTCCCTACTTTGCCTGTTTTTACCCTCTTCTCCACTTTCCCCCTCCAACCAAAGATGTGGAAGGTTATTTCAGATATGCATTTCTAATTATTTTATTATCAAAAAGACACTGAATGCTGTGAATTGTTTACTCCCATACATTTTTAACATGACATATACACAATTTTCTTGAACAGTGGAACAGAAGAAAAGATCTGGAAGAATGAGTGTGGATGTAAGGGAAAAAGAGAGCAGACAGATAGACAGATCCCTCAAGGCCAAAGGACTCTTCCACTGAGCAAAGAGATATTATCTTTGAAAAGCAGGTCTTACACCAAGATATTTTTATGTCACTTTGTCAGCATAAAGGGTTCTCAACACAAAGAATTGGAGTCCTGAGAATAAATCCTACAAAAAAGGTGCTAGTAATTGACGTAACAATGTCTGAAAATGTTCTCCAGCTCTGCAGCCAGTGCAGGAGCTGGATTAAAATGAGATCTGAATGCACCGAGCTATGACTTTTCTTCTTACCCTGGTAGTGACATTACAGCGAAAGGGCAAAACCAGTGACAAGCACTGAGAGATCAAAGTAGAAAAAAAGCCTGTGTGTTTTTCCATGCCCAAGTTTAAATCACAGCACAACGTTCTGATTGGCCATTTGTTGCTCTCTGGCACTAGCACTACGTATTGCTCAGGAACTTCATGTGATATCCAGGGTGTAGAGAAGGGCCATGCTCATTCCAGCTGCAGCTCTGGGCTTTCCCTTTCCAAAGAGACCAGAAGAGCCTGCAATGCCCAGCCTGCAGAGCTCTCTGTACCTTCAACAGTAGAACACACAGTAGTCTCATTAGCTCCTAAGATACTTTTCTCTCTATGGACTCTGCAGAACAGTAGACAAAGAGAATGAGAGAGAAAAAAGAACTCGCAATACCAGTAAAATGATTAATATTTAGTAGGATATTTTTAGAATTATTTTCTTTAAATCTAACTACAAAAAATTCCAGGAAAAAACAACTGAGGTATTTATCAATCTTTAGGAAACTGCACTTCCTCAGTATTCATCTTGCTTATTCTTTTTAAAAAACAACACACGTGTTCTACAAGGTCTTTTTTCCTCTCCTCTAATTCACTAGTAGCTCAGAATAAATCTCTTCCCTTCAATTAGTTCCAGGACTGAACACACTGATACAGCAGTTTGTTTTGCATGCATTAAAAAAAAAAAAAAACAGTTTTGAAAAAAAAAAAAAAAAGTTGGATTAAAGGATTCCGCCATGACTTTTACAAGCCTCATTCACAGCAAGCACCCAGTAAATCCGAAGTGCTTTTCTGCCTCAACTAACCTCAATTAGTTACTGCTCGATTTTGATATAAATATATGATGAAGGGAGAAAGGTTAAAGTACATTCACCCCAACCAGCCACCAATCTAAGGGAAATAAAAACCTACTTCAGTATGGAAGTTACAACTTAAACCAACACAACTGCAAATTTTGCTTTGATCTTTTTCTGTCATGATCTAATTATTAAAGCATGGGCTCTGATTCGTGTCTTAGTTACATTGATTCATACGAGTAGTAGCACCACTTCTTTTAAATGAAGACCTGAAGTACACCCCATAGTTCTTTTCTGAATCATGGCATCATGGCTTTTGTTTGTAAGATGTCCTGGTTATTTTGCTATGACATAAAATCGGAGCAAAGCACCAACTTTTATTATACTGCAGCTTTAACATAGATACTAAGCCCCTCAAAACAGCAGTGCTAGAAATGGAAAATGTATATCCATCACCGCGTGGAGCTCTGCCTGAGCTGAGCTACAAGGGAGCAGGACAAACAACCAAAGGTTGGCGTCTGTGAAAAAACAGCTCTCAGTTTTAATTTGGTAATTTTTTTCCTCCCTGTCATAGAGCTCCCATAAGATGAAAGGGAGATTTTGGGATCAACTTTTCATGGTGGTCACCGGTGATATATTCCTTTTTTTGGAGGAACTGAAGTCAGTGGAGGCTGTGCTCTGAATATAATAAGCACAATGCAACCTATTCCTTGAAAAATCAGGTGCTGAAGATCTTCAGCTAGGAACATAAAGGTGGTTGTTAGTTCAGTTTTGGTCTGAATTCCCTGTGCATTATGCCTATGCCACCTACTCCAGTCAGCCTCTTTCAAACGAGAGGCTAAAACTAACGGTTGATAATTTGCCTGATCTCCCAGCCAGGCCCCATCTCAGCTGCGGACTCAGCAAGAACTTGGGACATTCAGATGATGAAAATTTTTAAGGCTTTAGATGTGGTGGCCATTTCTGCTCCATTTACAGTGTGCCTGATCCTAACCATATATCTTAGAATAGTTATTTTTTGTATGCTTTCTTTTCCAGCCACAACCTTTGCTATATACATATTTTCTTTCTCCTAGAAAAGTGTAAGTGCTTGTGTGTGTTTGTTGGGTAGGAGGGGGCAGTAGCAATGTGTGTGCCTCTTTCCCAAGGATGTTTTTTTTAAAACATTCTAAAGCAGAGGTTTTGGATTTTAAAGTAACCTTTTTTGTTACTTTTTTTTTTTGAGATGTGAAGGGAACATTTCAATCACTTCACCTTCCTCTTCCTAAAATGTCTCCAGGTTATTTTTTCTGTGTAAGAGTTACATCAAAACTTTCCCTGAACCTCTCCAGAGTACTTTACTCAGAAAAGCAACTATCAGATCAAAAAGTACTTCTGTTTATTAGTTCAATCTCCTTCATTAGATTCCCTCTATCGTGTGTTTTCCCACACAAACAGTGATAAAAAAAAATCTACTAAAATCCACTGACAGCTGCGGCTGTGATAGACTTTTCCTTAATCCGATTAGCTGCCGCCTCCCCGTTCGCACCAGTTTCTGTAAGCAGTTACCATATTACACTACAATCTGCTGATTTCATCTGCACTGGCATCAGGCAGCATTCAAAGAAAGTCTGGCCTCATAATAACAGGCTTTGAGAGCCGGGAATCTCCTCTACACACACACACGCACAAGCTGCTGCCTCTCAAATTGTACAAACCTGTATGATTTAGGAATTCAGCTCGGAACGAATAGGGCATTCCCACAAACAGCCACCGCAAACCAGTGTTCCCGAACTAGTCTCTGCCCAAGCTTGGCTTTTTTCAGCTCTTGCATTGTGATGCTTAAATTTGCTGAGGTGCTAAAAGAATACTCATCTTTGCTCAGTCTACTGGCTCATGCAAAAAAGTGAAAAATGTCTCTTCAGATTGGAGAAAAATGAAGCAGCTTCTGTTGGAACACAGAAAGCTCATTCTCATCTGCTCAGCCCCTCCCGTGTGAGAGCTTCCACTTGCACTTGCTGCTACCCAGCAGTCAAAAGGGAAGCCCTGGGGGCTCCTTCTCTACATGAGTGAGCCTGCAAGAAAATGCAGCTATGAATTCCTTCATCACTCACAGCGCGTCACAGCTAGATTTTGGGGGAAGAGGTCTTAAAGGCCTTAAAATAGTTGAAAAGAGGGCTTGAAGAGACCTTGACTCTAAGTAGACCAGGTGACACGTCAAGACATCCAAGTTTAGATAGAAATTACAGATTCAAGGTGGCTCTTAGAAGAAATTCTGGTCTTCTGATGATAATGATTTTTTCACTGTGGCCTTCTGCTAAAAGTCACAAAGGTAACCCCCCAGAACAATGCTACTTAATTTCCTTTTGCTTCCTACCAAAATTGCAAGCAATGTCTTTTTTGTTGTGTCCTTGTTGATCAAAAAAAGGAAAGAAAATGGCAGAGCACCAAGTCACAGAGGAATTTTTGGAGGAGATATGGAAATTAAGGCTCATAATACAGCGTATAAAGGCTGCAAGATGCCAGTTTAATGGTTAGAAAACAGGCAGCAGGCTCATTTTAGGGAGAAGACAATGTAGTCATTCTTCCTGAATGGTGTAACAAAGATCTTTCATCCTGTACGTGCCCCTGAGCTCTGAGCAAGTAGTTTCCTTCTGAGTGCGAGAAGCACAGCGCTGTCAGTGGGCGTGTGCAAAAGAGACAAGAGACATTTTGCCAGTAATTCTGAGATTACAGCATTTGCCTTTAATCTGTTTGGGTTTTTTAACAAAAAAAAAACCCAACAATAAACCTCACAGAAACCAACAAAAAGACAAACCTGCTTAATCTTCAGGACTCCAGGCTTATAAAAATCTTTGGCTCTGATAGTTTGGGGTTTTGAAATTTTTCCAAAATTGTCAAATGAAGATGTTCCTCATTGTTTAATTTCAATGCAAGTAACAATGTTGGGTAGCTAATTGTCGTCACGATGTATTGACTATGGGCAATACCTTAGCACTTTGCAGCTGGACACCCAATCAGCCCAGGAATTTAGGTATGGCAGCATGAGCAAGAAACTGGCTACTTAAAACTTCAGTTGCAGAAGAAGAATAAGCATTAGAATAAGAAGAAGAAGAAGCAAGAAGGTACAACTGTACTCACGGGAACATTTAACTTTAACGGTTTCCTCTTCCCCTTTCCCCACTTCTTCCAAAGCAAACCACAGCTCTACAGAGATCCCAACCTCAGAATTCGGGTCCAAGTGTTATATACTACCAAACAGATCGGTTTAACGCTGTCAGCATTTTCCTTCTTCTAGTATTTTGCAGATACAGAATTTCAGCACAATTGATAACAACCATTTTACTTCTGATAGAAAGGCAGACTCCAGCAGAAAATGGCCCTAACAAAGTTTTTTTCCAGCTTGCTCCTAGCCAGCAGTTTTAGAGCCTTACAATAAATATATAACGAGGATGAAATCTCTTGCCTTATACACAGCAGTAGGTAGGAAAATGTATATAACGTACAAATATAAGTCACAAAATCTTTCAAATGATGTAGAATAATAACCAGATTTACACTTGAGACCAAGAATGCAGAAAAGAAAAACAAATCGAAAATTTCTGTTACATGATCTACTATTCTTGGAAAAAGACAAGAATCCTCCTTATGAACTTGATTTTAGCTCAGTATCTGACCACAGTCATTGAAACACCATCAAATCTGTACTGGAGTTACTGTGAAAGGAAAAACGTAGAAAATGAGGTATACTTTTTCCCCATGGAGGCATGGAAAACAAATGAGAAACCCAGAAATAAAAATACATGATTACAAAAAATAGGCACTACAAGGAAATGTTGCTCTGACAATGGAAGGTTTCAAAATAATTTGTTACTTTTTAAATTCCATAAAACAAATTTCTATTTGAGAAATAAGATTCTCTGATTAATCCAAACAACTATTTCACTGTAGCAATGATTATTATCCTATTTAAATAAAAGACCTGTGGTTTCTGTAGTAATTATCATACCATATCTCTAATTAATTATTACTCAAAATATCTGTTAAAATTCTTGCCAGCCATTTAGAAACAGGCACAAATTATTCCCTTTGATCAGACTTGCATTGCTAAAGGCACATTAAAAATACAGAGAGAGTCTGGAAAAGCCTTATAAAATTGTCCATAAAGCCAGAATTATGTTAACTACTGCAGCAGCCCTTACTCTGCATATCCACAATTTGATTGCATATGAAGAGAATTGCTCTCCTTGGACAAGAGGTCAATCCACACCCCCAACATTAAATTGCATACAGTTTAAAAGAAAACAATTGCCTTCTAATTTGAATACATCATGAAAGAAAATAAGGACCAAAAAACCCCACAAGACTTTTGAGAGCTTCAAATCACATTACAGTTAAATAGATGATACCAACTGCACAGATTTTGAAAGGCTGAATCCGACCTCTCGATGTTTAGCACACTGCCAAGTAGTTAATGAAGAGAAAAACCTGGCCAGAGAAAGTGATGCTAAGCTCCCAGTCCGATGAGAAACTCTATGGATCTTTAATTCCCATGAAGAGAATCTCATCTTTTTAATGATTCCTGTGAAAGACCCGTGACACTGAAGATAGACGCTTTTCACAATTCAAATTTGTGATGCTCCTGGACTCAGTCTTCAAATCTCTGATGTTTCTTTCACTAAACCTTCCCTAGAGTTGCAATTTCTATGTCAGAGTCCTTATTTCTACAAAAAAAATATGATACAGTTTTAAAAGGTACTAAAAAAGCAGCTGTAATAGGTACTGTATAAAAAGTGAGTATCATCAACCTATGACCAACATGACACCCTTTGTAGGCAATTATTTTGCCCATTTCCAGGTAGTCACAGGTAAGTTATTAAGTAATTTCCGGTACTCTTTTAAGTGAGCATGAGTAGACCGAATTTAAATACAATATACACTAGGGATATATTTCTATCAGAGAGCACTTGCATCTACCTGGGACAAACTCATTTCAGTTCAGAACTTAGAGAAAAGGCTGAGGTGCTGGAGATGCTTTCCTGCCTCTGAATGATGCAGCTCATGGAAATCCAGCACAATATACTTTAAACCATATGTCATTCTATTCACAAGTAAAAAGTAAGTTTTTTTCTTCAGATACTGCAGTTCCTCAGAAACACCCTAACAGTCTCTCACAGAACCATAGATTAGATAACACTTAGAAAAACCCCCAAAAGTGCAAAGAGTACTGAGCCACGGTGTAACCCCTCCTTCACTAGTTAGATCTTTAGATTAAAAAACCCGACTAATGAAAATATGATTTATGGAAAATTCCAGTAAGATTCAAGACAAGCAAGAAATGCCTTTCTTAGAGTTTATTAGGCCAACTATTGAACTCAGCAGAAAGAACTCTGCTTTGTATCTAGTTCACACAAAAAGCCAGGACACCTCTGGGGCTGTCTGGAGGTCCTGTTTAATTATGCAGCCGTTTCAGGCTCTGTGACTGGCTCTGCACTTGCACTGCACAGCGTGGCTGCAATGGACAGATCCTGAGTTTAAACCCAGAAAGCAGTTGGTATTGCAAAAATCTATTTTAATAATCAGCTGCTGAAAAAAGTAGTTGAGAGCCTGAACTGTTAAAATAACCAAGTACAAATTTTAGGAGGAATATTTTCTTCTAACAGCAGTTACATTGCAATAACATAGTTGTGAGATTTCTTTCAATACAGTCATGCACAGTCAATCTAGAAATGTGAGACTGCTCTAAAAAAACCACCAAAAAACAGCAAACAACCCCACCCCAAACCTCACACAAATTAAGGGGCTTCTCCCTCCACTTCTCCCCCCAATATGTAACGTGTGATGCTAATGGGAGTTTTGTGCACTTCAAAAAAAGCATAAAAAGTAATTCCCATATGCTGCATTTGCCACAGGGAATTTGTTACATTCGCTGATGTTAAATTAGGGCATTGTGTATACACTTTAGAAACAGAGTCAGGCCATAAAAACTCCTACATGTTATTACTTGAGCATTCATTCCTCAGATTGTCTCTTTGCTGATATTAAAGTCTGAATGTTGTTCATCAGAGAGTGACTGATAATAAAGAAGTGATTGACAAACTTATTACTTGGCTTTAAAAATAAGTTCTCCCAATTCAAAAGATTCTCCTCAAGTCCAGGGAGACGTGGCTTGTTCTTTGTAGCAGAAGACTGTAATTGGAAAAAATATACACAGAGGAAAAAATAGGCTTGCTTTGTATTTAAACTGTAAATAACTAGATACATGGTTCTTACTTGAAAGTATCTAGCGTGGCTTAGAGAGGGCAGTATGAGCAAGGTGTAGGACTGTGGGGAACCCGGTAGCTTGCTCTTCTTTTCCTTACTTCACCACCAGTCTGGCAAGTTTGAGCAAGCAGGGCCACCCTGTGGCACCCTCCTTGGAGCTGCCAATAGGATAAGCACGTTCAATAGCACTATGGGATGGCTCTTACTTGTCCTCCAGGCAATGCCCTGGGGCCCATAACCCCACGTGCCTTAGTCAGCCGTACAGCCGATGGCAGGGACACGACTGCACATCCATCTGAACACCATGAATCTGGGCTGGTGACACAAGCAATGAGCCCACTCCTCCCTCCCAGGCCTCTGCTGGCTCCCAGCCCCTTCCCTGCTGCCAGCAGACGGGGAGCTGTGTGAGCTCCCTTGGGCTGATGCTGAGCGGATGCTAGTGATGGCAAGGAGGGCTAAGTGTGAGGACACGATGGGCCGGGCCTTTAACAGCAGCAGCACAGGTTCATGCCAGATTAACGTGACTCTCTAAGGGTCCCTCTGGGGGCAGGTCACACTATAACCAAAACAATCTTGCAGCAAGCTGCCACCAAAAGGGGTACGTTTGCAACCTCAAAGCCTCTCCTGGTCACGCTTTTCCTTCTTTAGGTGAGGACTGAACCCTCCTGGCAGAAAACTATTCCCTATCTCTAGTACATTTATTCTGCTGCCTATTGAGCTCTCTGAGCCAGTTTACTGCAAGGTCAGACAAGCAACAGTGCTGTCACCAGGGAAGCAGCAGGAGCAGTAATGCAAACCATGCCTCATTCGTAGGAGCAGTCCCATAGCTCCCACTGCAGAGGTGTAAAGAATTCTCCAGTGCCAAGGGCCTAAATGAAGACTGCTTTTTGATTCATTGGGCTCTAAATTAAACTCAGCCTTGCTCAATTTTTACTTTCAATGAACTTTTTGCCTCAGGTACCAAACAACAAACACACCAGATCTCAAGCATGTAGACTAAACTTCAGCAGCTCCTTCTCTTAAGCACCAGCCTCTGTTGCAACAAGGTGAGATGTGAACAGGGGCTGAAGAGTCCTGCTGGGCACGATCTGCAGCCCGAAACTGAAGCATGTGCACAGGGGTTTGCAACAGCACAGGCAGACAAAGGCTTCAAGTATCCCGACCTTAGCATATTGTGCTGAAATTTGCCTCTTAATAATCATAGACACTTCAAAGCAAAACCAGATGAAAACAAAACCTTATCATTAGTTGTGCTGTGGGGTAATCCCAGCTGCTTTCATGAGCTTGGCTCTATGTTCTCATTCAAAATAACTGAAACTTTCTCAAGTTTCTGTTCGACCTCCCATTTTCTTTTAATCCTTGGCCAAGCCAAAATCCCCCATGAGCCTTGTGCTGCTTACCTTCAATCTGTCAGTATGGTTTACCATCAGTCTGAAATCCTCAATCATGAACTTACACACCACTACCTGAAGCAGCTGCTCTTTTTCTAGTTGACCTTTTAAACTATCAAAGCTCATTTTTTAGTCAGGGTCATCTTTCTTCTGCTTCCTCTTCCCTTATCCCTTTTCTCCCTCACCCAATTACTCACATGTGAGCTTAAAAGCATGGTATGTGTGTTTATTTGGCTTACTCTCTTGGACTCATCTGTCTTTAAATAATGAGTAAATGTTTTGTTATTTAAAACAAACCATTGCCTCTCTGTATCTATTTGTCTCCTTACCAAATAGTATTTTATTTTCATTTTGGATTCTAATTCATTGCCTCCCTGTATCTATTTGTCTCCTTACCAAATTGTATTTTATTTTCATTTTGGATTCTAATTCACATCTTGGTACCTGGTTGTTTAGCAACAACTGAATCCATCCTTCTTCCTGTTTGCTCAGGATTCTGAAGGAATGTTGCCAATGGCTTTTGAACAGTGCCTTGCCACATACACACATAAAATTACAAAGGACCTTATATTTCCTTAGAGAGCATGAATATAAAAGCTATTTCTAGGGAAGTCAGAGGCTATAACAATGCAATGCTGTTTAGTACTCCAAAATCGTAGCTACATCTCAGCAGCATACTTCAGATTTTATTCATCTGAAGCACAGTCAGACTAGTGCAATGGTACAAAGCAGCTTTTTGTCATTACAGGTTGTGGTGTGGACTGGATTGCTGACAATTTGACTACCAGTGAATTTACCCCAGAAAGGATTTCATTTTTAGCATGAAAATCAGTACAGATTAGTACTTTCCTTCAACAGAAGTTAAATAAAAATTGACATATTTTGAAAGAAGTAGAGCCTGTTCCCTGTCTTACTCAGAAAGGGAAAACAGTAGTCAGTGGTTTTCTTAAACCCTTGCCCAACCTCTGACTTGTCTTTAGAGGGTTACTCACAGTAATAAAACAACCATTACCTTGGAATTCAGGTACACGATTGAGATACTTCCAGATAGTTCAATGACATTCAAAATAAGTGGAAAAATATGCATATTGATTTCCTGCTTTGGCAGCATTAAGATTTATTTACTCTTGATGTTGCAATGACCTCTAGTTTGTCTTGGTCAATACATACCTCTAGGGTTGATAAACCTTAATATTCACCTCCATAAGAGTCAATATCCACTTTATAATATAAAAGCTATCCCATGGGACAAACATTAATATTGTCGAATAGCTTCAGTCACTCACCTCTTTCTTCTCTTAATGTGAAAAAGGACTGAGCTTGAATAGTTGGCAAAATTGAGGAGAAGGAAAAAAAAGGCAATGAATTCTGACAAACTAAAGAATGTGCAAAATGTGCCATTGACCTTTATCTAAAAGGACTCTGGATGAAATAATCATCTAGATTTGTGTATTAGAGAAGAGTCAGCCTGGTTTTTACAGGATAACCTCAAATTTGTCCTTGCGGAAGATCACCTGCAACTAAAAATTCAAGGTACAACTTCTCTGTTTTTAACTGACTGTCTTCTTGTGATGCTCTTCCCAGAAGACACCAGTAGCTGGATTGGGGTGTTGATTTCCTGGTACTAGTGTTCACTTCCTGCTGATTGTGTAGCTCTCAAAAACTGATTGTGGCTGTCCTGAATTATAATTCCCAGTGCATGCTAGAGAGCCTCCTACAGAGACAACCATATTCAGGATGGCTGCTTTATCACCGAGGGTGTCTCAGGCCCTCCAGCCCGTGCTCATTCTTGTAAAGGAACTTAATTGAAGGGCAAAATAAGTTTCCTTATAATACAGAAGTGTGGCACCGGTTCTGAATGACTGCTATTGCTATGAAAATGTCAGGGCTTTTCCAATGTTTACTATAAAAACATTTGGGGATTTGGCAGTTCCTTCTTATACTTCTTCTACTCAGGTAGCAACTACTGTGAGATGATTTTTATTTATTTTTTTTTTACAGCAACTGCTGCCTGTCTCAGTGCCCAATGAACGGGCATTAGGCCAGATTTGCACACGCGCACACACACACACACACTTGTGTGTGCTTTTTAAACTGAAGAGACCTGTCAGTGCAACTAAACCTACTGATGAGCAATTCCTGTCTTTTGAACCTTCTGGTGGGAAAAAGTCCCCTGGAACTGCAACAGCTGCTCCAACCCAGAAAGGACCTACTGCAGGAATGTGAACAAGGGGAAAACGTGGTCTGGTGCCCAACAGACTTTCAGTTGCCAGAACAGCTCTGAAGATAGTAAGAGATGATTGATATTAGGATGGATCTAACATATATTGGGAACTGGAGCAGTGCCCAAGACTGGGCTAAGTGTCATGAAAAGCTAAGTATATCCTCCCACACATCTCCCTTTATAAATGTAAGCTGCTGTCTTCATGCTTGAAAGTGCAAGATTTTTAATAAAACACACATTTTAGAACTGTTTCCAGCTCTGCTCCACGTCTGAAAAATCTTAGGTACAATGCACTACATTGTTTTATCAAATATTCCTGCAGAATATTTGGGTTGTTTCCAGATCTATTTTTACTATACATGTTAAATCAGAAAATTTATTTCCCAGATAAATTAAAGTAATAATAAAGTTTTCAGAAAGGTCTATTTTAGTTGCAATCGTACTTTTCATTTACATTAATAATATAAGAAACTTCCATTCATCTTTATGCTGATTAAGGCATTTTGCATTTGATGGGAACCTTTTGGTCAGCAATAATGAAGACATAACAATAGAAGTTAAATAAAATTCAGCAAGTATTTTTAGGCATGCATTCTTTACTTGTAATTAAAACTACATTAATCTCTTTTAGAAGGGGTATTACCTGCAATATTGCTAACACCTCACCGAAGTTATAATAGCCGTAAATCAGATAGTGAAATAAACGTCATTTTAGAACTGCTTGATTCTATGTAAAGATATTCACTAAACTTTAACACTTCTATTGACTCTTCAGAGCAACAAGGAAAATAATAAAATCTGAAACTGCAGTTTAATAGTAAGTCCCACTGCACATGGCTGAAACAAAGTCATGCTCTTTAATATTCCCAAACCAATGCATAAGACTGTTGTATTGCCAAAAGCTGGGGTTTTGCCCCACTGCCATAATCCTTGACAGAAAGCTCTTCCAAAATTATCTTTATGATTAGGAACCCTCTATTAATCTCCAATCTAAAATTACTGATAACCAGTCCGGATATATTTATTTACCCCCATTATTTGGTGCAAATTTTTCTTTCCCAGAATAGACCCTGAACTGTGTTTCGTAACGTTATTATTTCCCTCATTACCTTCATTTCATTACCCTATAGCACACAAGCTTTTCCAGCCTCCCTTAGAAGGAGAAGCTGTCCATCCTCTCTTTGGTGTAGCAGCATTTGTGCGCCTGCTCTAGTTTCTGTCTTGTATCTGAGGGCACGGATGACCAGAGTCCCAGGGAGCGTTCCTGCTGAGATGGCAACTGAACTTTGGGGGCTAAACTCACTCCCTAGATGTATTAGAAATGCATAGTCTGATGCAGCCAGGGCTCTTGCTGCTGTCTTGTACTAGTAGCTCCATGTTTGCTTCCCCTCATCATTAGTTTTTATCATCAGGATTCAAAAACTACAGGTTAATTTTTTCCCTGTGTCACTGATTGGACTCGGAGACAGGGACACATTCAACTCCAATATAAACTTGCCATCTATCCTATTTCCTCCCTAACAAAGCACACTGTTGGGATGGTCTGCATGTCCCTGCTATACAGTCTTCTTGATGCTCCTGCTACTTCTCGGCTGAAAAATAGAAGCTTTTGGCTGTTTCAATTGTATGCCATTGGCCTAGGCTTTTTACATAAATACATTTTACAGAAATGAAAGAATCTTCTCATAAAATTAAAAACCATATAATTATATAATATAAAAAAAAAAATTCTGAGAAGTATTATTATTCTTGCTTTTCCATGGAGAAACCAGCATATGTGTGCCTCTGAATATAGATTTTAATTTTATGTTACTTTGGAAATCACCACGTTATAACATAACACAACTCAGAATTTTCTGTGCAGATGGGTTTGTCTCTTAAATATCCAGTACCTCAAGAAGATGTGATATCTGGTAATTTGGGTTCTTTTTTGAGACGTAGAAGACTGAAATTCAAGGTTTTACACTAAAACAGAGTGGGAACATTTGTAAATCACGACAATTTTCATGGGATAAGATACCGTTTCTTGCCCAGATCCAGATGCACTTACATATTCTCTTTTTGGCACAAGAATACAGGAGTCTGAAGAAACACTTGTACTGTTATATTTTGTGATGTGTATTTCTGAGCACAAGCTGTGACATTAATCTAATGTATGTCTCTCTGCATTAACCGATCAGCAAATTCTTCTTGAAACATTGCTTTCCCAAATCTGAGTACTAGAGATTAGAATGTACCTAAAATGTCTGCTTATAATTTGTTTCTGCTCTTATGCTTGGGTGGGTAGAAGTCTAAATATTTACATTATTTGCTACATAAGTGATATTGTACTTGGAATCCTTAGTAAGTTCTGCAGCCTAGATTTGTTCTAGAAAGTTATGATACTCAAAAAGGTCTATAGTCATACATTAAAAAAACCCCCAAACCACCAAACAACCAACAACACTATATATTTCCATTGCTAAATGCTGGTAGTAGTGGCCAAAACCTAAGAAAAAGCATAGTTAGAGAAATTCTTTTCCCAGAGCATTTTAACAAAGAGCTTGGAGGAGCTTAGAAATCCAGTAGCCCAGAAATCTGCTGCCTGTGTAACTAGTTCCCTTCCAGATCTGCTGCAGTTTGCTTTCTGTCTTCTCTCAAAGCAATCTTTAAGGATACAATAAATCCAAACACTACTGAGAACAGCCTCAGACCTGATAGTGAAGTCAGAAGTGTTCCAAGGAGGAACAGGTAAACAGAAGAAGACAAAGGCTGCATAAAACCTTTACACCCCCACACAGAATCTCTATCAGAATGTAAAAATCAGGGATCTGGAACAAAATCCCACAAAAGAAACAAACCAAACCAAAAAAGCACATGTTTTTACTCACAGTTATAACATGCACTAGATAATTAACATGAAAAATATTAATGAAGGCCCTTTAGAGAATTCACCCACATCTTTCCATAGTGTTTCACTTAGAAAGAAAAGTTTTCAAGACAGATCCTTCCCAACACAGTTACCTGGCGCCCAGTGCTGTGGAGCTCAGGCACTACAGAGGGACTGTGCTTCTGCTGCTGCCCAGACACACCACTATGGAGCAGTTGGTACTCCAACAGGTAACTGCCATGGAGCTATGAAGTCGATGATAATTATCCTCTCACCCAACCTTACAGACTCATTAAAAGACTTTTTCTAAATCCCCAAGTATGTATCACCCTTGAAATACTTCAGATGGAAAAGCGATAATAGACACACTTTGGAAATGTGATCAGGCTTTGAGAAGAGATTGAGAAGCGCCACTGCAGGAAAAGAACCTCACCAAGAGTAACTGTCAATCCCTCCCGATGAGAAGAAAATCAGGAGGAGGAAGAGGGGTAAGTAGCATGAGTAGGATGGATGGGCTAATGTAAGGAAACATTTTTAACTATAGTTGCTTAGAAAACTGGAACCCAATTTTGTTTTACTTCATTGATCTTGAAAGGAACTCAAAGAGGAATCTGAGAATTCTTTGTTCCCAAGTCACAGAAAGTGCCTCCATCTTATAAATATGTTGGCACATAGCAAGAAGAAAATACACTGAAAAATTAATCAGGGGTTATTCTTTATTTAATGCGTTCACAAAACTAGCCTGTTGAGCTCTAGCTAAAGGATTAAACAAGGTTTAATACGGTACCAACCTCTGCTGCAGGGCTGAGAGAACAGGGCAAGGAAGGGATACAGATTCCACAACACAACCTTCCATTCAACACCACCATACAGATTCCACAGGCACAACACACATCGCAGAAGAAGGAGAAAGGTTACAGCTTTTCCTTCAGTAAAGCAGTTGTGGAGGTTGTAACATCCCACCCCAGCAAGGGTACTTGCAAATGCCTAAGAGTTGCTCTGAGCAGTCTCTTTGTGGCTAAAGACTCTGGTTGGGTGTCACGGGTTGTGCTCCTTCTCTGCTGAAAGGGCATGCACCGCAGAGAGATCTCATTTTTACAGCAAATTCCAGGGTTTCAGTAATTCAGGGACAGAACTAGAGCAGTCTGTAAGCACGTCACTACGGTAAGCTCTGTCTGTGGCACAACCCATGGGCAGGGCAAGAATCACTTTTTTTAAAGGAAACACCCAGAAGTCTGCTTTTATAATACAGATCCAAATTTTTGATACCAGAAGGTACAAACATAACTTCAAGACACTAAATTATTTTTGATTTATCTCCTGGAGGCATAATACAGACCAGATTTAAATGCCTATATTTTTTTTAGAGGATTTTCTAGTGGTAAGATACCAAAGAAAAAGAAAGTAGCTGTCATTAGAAAAACAAGCAAACAAAAAAGCTCCCAAACATCTTTAGGAACAAACATGAAAGAAAAATATTGAGGTTCTATTTAGAGCCATGCCCAGGACAGCATGCTCAGTTCATGCTGGCATCATATCTGCTGCTGAATTATAAACCTCTCAGAAACCAAGGTATAATTACAGCTGGGTGACACTTGAACTTTCCATGGCCAAATCCTTCACAGGACATAATTTCTGCATGAGGTTTCATGGCACATTTTAAAGCTTTGAACTTCTTCCATCAACTTGGAATTTTGTGATCCTCTTTTGCCAAGACTTAAATGAATAATCATTGGTAAGTAATGATAAAAAGGAATTACTTTCATTTTTAACAGTAGAATCAGTGAGATAGCTCACTCTATATTCTTGGTACCGAGGCAAAGGATAGAGGAAAGTGGCCAGGAGTGTTATCTGCAATGTTTTGTTACAGTGAGTGATAGCTACTGGTTTAGAGGAGAGGGCATTTCATATCTTCCTTTGCTTTCAATCACATCTTTTCATTAGTGATGACAACCTCAAAACCACCTGGAGATGGTGCAGATGAGCACTTATAAGCTTGGATGGTTATCTGGAGCTTATCTGAACAACTTTTATCAGCAAAATTGTGATGAGAATTTCACAAGACAGTTTTTTTGGTTCTTCCTTTCCCTGATTAGGTACTGCAAGAGCTTGTCTGCTGCTGCCTTCAGACCTAGCCTGCTTTCCTGCTCCAGACAGAATGTGAACCAAATCCAATTATTTCATCTGGTTTCCCAAGTGTCTTAGTGGATGCAAAATTAACACTGCGACAAGATGACAATAAATAAAGCTATTCTTAATTTCTAGGCAAAAAATCAGAAAGACAGAAAAGCCCATGAACTATACTGTATTGTTTCTGCCTTTCCCCCCCCCCTCTCTTCTTCCCCGTTTATACCACAAATTTGAGAAAAGGCAAATTCTGATCAGGTACTGGAAACAGCTGCTAAGATTTAGCACAACTGGACTGAAAAATAGAGGAAAATGAATGCCTGGTTATTTGGGTCAGTTAAAATTGGACAAAGCAAATCACTGGAAAACAGAATACAGAGGACAATTTTGAACTGGCTGGAGGGCAAATAACATGACCTAATGCAAGCATCCACTTCCAGCACGTTGAATTCCCCTACCCAGCAAACAGCTTTTACTAGCTTGGATGTGGACAACTGGAATAATCAGATGCCTGGTTAACACCAGCTTCCTTTACTGTGGTTGTGCCCACCAAAAGCATCTCTGTCCATTGGCAGGTGGTACCAGCTGGGACAGGTTCTCTGAGAGAGGAAGGGGCTGAAGGGCTGCGGCTCCCGCCTTAGAGCGGGCTCCTGCCACTGCCACCCCATCTTGGACATCAGCAGAACCCAAGTGGTTGCTGTGATCCATTTAGTCCCACTTGAAAAGCCAACACAAACTGAATCGTGCCTCTGACAAACATTGGCAATAAAATTATTTTCTTACATACTTCTAACAGGTTTGGGTTACCTGACATATTTAGAAATTAAACATCTTGCTGTGCTTCCCTTCCATTTTATTTAAGTTTTGTTGTGGGATGATTTTTTTTTTTTTTTTTGAGGAAACACATCAATTAACAGATATTGCCAAAGGCAGAATTTTTGCTCAACAGCTGTTTCTTCACTATAAAGAAAGCAGCAGAATACATTACAGACAGAAAAAGCATCCCTCACTATACGCTGGAGTTAGATATCAGAGACCAAAAAGAAGTTCCAAGAGTGATCAGCCCCTGATATTCATTTTGTAAAAGTTCTTTTCCCTTTACATTGATTTTTCTACTCTGAAATGTGAAATGTAGTTCAAAATATCCCATGTGGCATGTCAACTTCATTTACCCACTGCATTTCTAATATGTTTTCTCCATACTCTTCTATCCCATCACAGCAATTGCTGTATGCCACAGCATGCTATCATGTTTTATGCAGAATTTCACAGTGAATTCAATGGTGACTAATGCCTAAAAAGAGCTGCCACAACATGGCCCTACCTTTTATTATAAAAGCATATACCCAGGGTTTTAGTCCTTAAAGAGGAACAGTCCTCTAACGTCTATCAGACATTTACAGGTGTGGGAGGGGGTCCACTACAAAATCTCAGTTCCAAATACGCATCAAACATTCCCATCCAGATCTGAATTTAGATCTAGGATTTATAACAGCTTCTTACTTTTAATCTGTTCAGAACGAATATGCTGCATTCAGTCATATACCCACACGTGCAGAATTTGTCCATACGGTGGAGCAACAGTTTGCCTAGCAGTCCTCAGAAGCTCACTTAGTAAAGTTCACGATATGAAACAATGTCAGTCTCTCTAGTATCTTGGATGACAAATTTTCCTTTAGTGTGAAAAGTTGTATTACTCCCCTATGTAAAAGCAGAAGCTGACAATCTGCTGCTCATCAGTTAGCTGCTAGTTATATCTACATTCAACTAAAAACTGAGCAATCATAATTAAAACTCCATCGATGCTACCCATCCAATATAAGACATTGCAAACAACATAATCCCAGTTTATAAAAATATTAAAGCTATTAAGAGAACAAACATTTTCACAATTTGTTAATCACATCCACCACGACTTGCAGCAGAGTTTTGCAATGCAATAAATATTCAGGAGTTGGGAACTGGCCATATTACCGGCTTTGCAAACACTCTGTACTTCAGAAAAGTCTTTTAAAATGGGAAGGAGGTAGCGGTGTCTTTTCTTCGTTGACTGCAGAGGGAGTACAAACAATTAGCTTGGTTGGGGATGAATCATCCTTAATGCTTTCAAACAGGAATTTGCCAAATTATATACAACATTGATTCTGTTTCCTAGTGCAAGAAGACACAGTTTTAATTATACAATTATTTTTCATTCTTATGGCACAAAATTGTTGTTTCAGACAAACAATGTCAACTACTATTGTGATATTCCTGAATTTTTGCCTCTTATCTCATAATAGCAAAGACCCCTTAACAAAAGAGAGAGTGACTGTTTTGACATTTACTTTACGTGCAGTAGTATTTAAATAACAGGTAAAAGATTAGTGCTAGATGAATTGAAATGCTTTCAATAGGTTCATAGCACTCAATGTCTCCTCCGAGTTATGTGAACACATATATTGAATTCTAGTCTAAGGGTCAGCTGTGGTTTCTGCCTTTTCTTTCTCTCCTTCCCTTCGCTTTGACAAAACAGAAACAAAGGTAATACTACATTAGTTTCTGGTTTGGATGTGTGAGGGGAGGGTAGAGCAAAACTTATAGAGTACTTATACATTTTTATGGCTTTCAGATCTGAGAAGCAGCTGCTCTGCATAGTAAATAACAGCTCTCAAAATACTTCACTTTGTTGGCAGGTAAATTGCAGTATTTGAATGACATGTTTGGGTGATGAACCTGCAAGGTCAGGAAAGGACTGGTCTTCTGGACATCAGAGAGAGAAAGTGGTGACCATTATGAGTAACTGCTTGCACTAAAAAGAGAAAAGAGGCACTGTTTGTATTCCAGAAAAAGTGTAAGTAGATTACAGGGTAGAAAGCTGCCTTCCATCTGAAGATGCAGCAAAAGGACGACATCAAGAAGGGGCAAATTGTGAAAGAATGAGTTAGAGAATGATTCCAGGAAGGAGACATAATCTTGTCAAAGAGATGGAAGACAGAAAAGCACAGAACTCAACAAGAATGTAGGCAGCATGAAGATCTACTTCTAATTGGGGCTGTACTCTGCCTGATGCTTATATTCATCAAAAAGTGAATTTGCTGAAATTTTCACGTGCAGTTGGATCAGAAACAAGGAATTACTATTGCAAACATATTCACCCATTCTTACACTGCTTTTTAGGCTGGTTCAAAAGGACCTTCTAATGCCAAAAGCCAAAAGGTACATATTACTGGTGTTCACATATATAGCTGAAAACATACGTAGATGACATCCATCATGCCTTGTTAACTTAAACGCATTTGTACCTGCTGTCTCCCCACGTGAAATCAATGCCTGAACTCCCACAGAGTTTGATGGGAGCAAGATCAGATCTGCTATCTGTCACATCAGTAATTGCAACATGCATTAAAAATTAACAATCTAATTTGAAGGGGTGGTTTGTGATCTGAAGCTTTATCGGGTTAAAAGCAACACTTCCAGCTAGAAACATGGTTTATCAATTGCTAAATCCACAGCTTCCCATTACTGCTAAAATGAGATCTCTCTTTCTCATCTGCAATATATCATCTATCAGTCCCTGATCCAATGATATACTCTTAGAATTGAAAGTTTAGACTGATGTTTTGCTTGAGATAATACAAAGCTTTCTATTCCCATCAGTAGAAATTCATGCCCTGTCAACACAAAATTGACTGTTAATGTACTCAAATAATTTAGTTGGGAGAAAAGACAACTAATGCAATTATCCCTGAATGGTTTAGATATTAACGTCTCTAGAGCATACTAAGTGCCCAGAAGCCAATTGTAGATTCTTAAAACTAAACCTTTAATCCTTTGCACCCCTCTATAAGAAATAAAATCCACCTGGCAGCTTACAAACAGGGAAGAAACCAAATTTTTATCCACATTGCTAGAGTTCAGTTTATGCAGACCATTATTTTCTCCCTGCTTCTGCAAATCAGCAATGCATTCAGAGGTAACAAAATGCACTGAGCTTTTCTAAGACATTTTACAGTTTTATGATCGCGCCACTCACAAACCCAGATTACTACTCTCTAACTAATATTCCAAACCCAAAACCAATAGAATAATGACCTAGAAGTTTTCAATCTCTTTGTCCTGAGTGATTTTGCATCACTATATTAAAAACAGAATCTTGGGATCAGATCAGAAGGTGGAGTGAAAAAGGAGAAAAATTAAGGTCCTTATTTATGTTAGTCAAACATAGCCTTAATCATATATTTTACATACATGTACGTACATGCTTGTACATGCACTTCTACACTATTAGTAGCCACGTGCAGATACTTCACATACAAGCTTGCAGAGTAATCACTCTGGTTCTTAATTTGCAGTAGGCAAAATAAGGTGGAACCAGGCTATGCGCAGGTGGTTTGATTGAATCAGCTGCTAAAACTCACAGCCAGTTCCCAAACTGTCTACTTAACACTGCCTCCAACAAGGCCTGCTGTCCCACAGTGCCATGCCATCTGTGCTTGCTTAGTGTGCAGCTTTCCCTCCTCCTCTTTCACATGTTTAGATTGTACCCCAAAGCCTATATTTTCTGGCCCTCCTCCCAAGGAAGCTTCTTATTACTGTGGCAGCACACAAGGACAGGATAAAGGTATGTCACCCGCACCCCCAAAAAATTATTTCTGTAATGCACGCATTTCTTCAGGCAAATCCCCACTCTTAGCTGCTCTGTTAGATTTTAGGATTACTGGTTTAAGTATATTAAACTGTGCAGTATATTAAACTGTCATTTAAAAAAAAAAAAGCTACAAAAATTGAAACAGCTGAAATTGATGAGCAGTAATAATAGAGCTGATCACTACGAAGATTAAAAAAAGTCAGTGGTAAGGCTGGGATGTATGGAGTACACCCTCGCAATTTTGCATGCTCAATTCCCAGTGCCACAGATGAGGGGGAGGACTCCCAGGATACCAGCAGCTCTTGAATTAAAGCAGCTGAAGAGGTGAGGATTTCATCTGCTTTACACAGTCTGTGCCATAAGCTACTGGGAGTGTTGACTACAGAGTTTTTATCACCCCAGCAACATAGGCTCAACTTCTCACTACCTGACATGTCATGACGGATGTTACTGCTTTGCTTCCCAAAGGACAGACACACACATTCATACAGTCTTTACGCCTCTCTCTTTAAGAATTTTGGACAAATTGCCTGATTTCAACCAGATTTGATAGAGATCTTACTGTTTCATAGACACAGAAATGTGAGTAGAGAATCGAGGCCCAGCAGGGAGAACAGATGCAGAGTGTGTCCACACTTCATTAGACTCCAGAAAAATCTGCATATGCAGCTTCAGGCAGAGCTCAGCCCATGCACCAGTGCAGCCCAGAAGCAGAATTCCATTGAAAACGGGATTCAATGCACAGTGCAGCTAGAGGTTGTGGGCCACTGGAAAAGAAGATGCTTAGAATACATATGAATATCCAAAAAACTGTATTTATCCATGAATTAAACTTTACTGGGGGTTTAGGAGTGGTAAATTGCAAGAGATCACTTATCGACCAAACTCTGCTTCTGTAAAATCAGTAGTGGATGCTCATCACCGTCAATGAAAACAGACTGGGATTAATCCTGAATATTTCTGGGTTTGTTTGTATGTGGCTTATTACTTGGCTGATTAAAAATAAAAATGCTACTGTATTATCATTTGTTTGAGAAAAGCAATGGGAATTTTGGTGACAGTATAAACAAAACAAAATAGGTTTGTTGTCAAAATGGTTGACAGTCTTGAAAAACAAGGGTTCGGTCCGTCAGCACATGTGAAGGGGCAGAGAAAGCAGAATGTTACAGCCCCGCCTGCAAGATAGGGATAATAATGTTTGTATTTTCCTGTTTTATGTCTCTCTTGTCTATTTAGACTGTAAGCTTCCAAGATAAGACTTGTTTCTTTTTGACGGTAGAATAAACCAGTTAAACATTATATTGTTAGAATAAATATCCTTAAAATGTTTTAAGTTGAAGACGCATTTTAAAAGTGCAGTTGTACTAAATCAAATTTCCTAGGTTTCTAAAATAGTGCTGGACACCTTGTGAGAACAGCTTTATCTAGGAGATAAGTCATTTCTACTTTTGGTCCTGAGTAAAATCTAGATGTGCCAGGTTTGTAATCTCTACAGGATCCTATGTGTTATTTATAACCTCTGGAGAAGATCAAGTAGCATTAAAAAGTTAGAACAATTTTCACAAACTCAATTTCCACACTGTCAAATCTCATAACCTACCCAAGCCCTCTTCAAATCCTTTACTGTCTACATTTTTCTTGTTCAAGGAGCTAAAATTTATTGACAGTCCAATGACTTTGATTTGGGCAAACTTAAATAAAGGCGGTAGGACATTAAAAGGGAGTATCATGTCCCAAAGCCAAAAAAAAAGAAAAAAAAAAAAGACACTAGCTGAAGTTTTAATCATGCAGTCTTAAAAAGTAAAACAGGTGCTCCAGTTGAGTTGGTGCCAGACAGTAATACCAAATGGACAAAAAGTGAAATGTTAAGACTGAGTATAATGCAGCAGAGGAAGTCATAGATCTGAAATTTACCTTTAGTATAAATGTAAAGAAAAGCAGAGAAAAATAAGCCATGCACAGCCAAAAACTCACAGCACCTCACAGCAGGATATCCTGACTTGGCAGGGTATCAAAAATACAAGTAATATTCATTCTGTGCACTGCCTTAACATAATCCATGCTATGGTTAACTTTATCTTACTTAGAGAGCTACTAAGAGAATGCATTAAAGTCTGATGGCATTTCCATGTAGCTTCATGCACGCTTGACTTGAACAATATGGTAGTTAAGTTACTCTTCTGTAATGCTATTTGTGGTATTTTGGGCCAAAAGAACATTCTTCTGAACTGCTCAGCTGAACCCACAAAGACAGTGGGTCTGTCTGAGACGTTTGCTACATTAAGAAGGCCAGCAGCTATCCCTGCTTGAGGAGGTCAGTGTTTGCTTTGTTTCCCAGTTCCATTAGAAGTCAGGTCTATGAAGAATGAGGTATTGAAAGCAGATTTTAAATCTAATTGAGCATAAAAGGTTTGCCAATTTTCAAGACTGAGCTGAATCATATGAAATTCAACACCCACTAAATATTATTTCTCTCGACAGGCTGCAGGATAGAGTTTTAATGATTTTACTTCTTAGACTGAGCCAGCAGATACCGAGAAAAGATCAGTATAATTGCTATTTCTAATTTAACAGATTTTAAATTATTTCAAGTATTACAGTCTCTTTCACGTTGCCAGTGAGAGGATACAAGGCAGAGGGAAGTTAAAAAGCAAGATGCCCTTTGTGAACACGAGTCCTGATTCTCTGCTACTTAGCTCCTGGTCCTGGGATACTGGAGGAGAGGAGTGCTTTAAAATCATTTTCCCCTTGTGTCAAGCTTCTATATGGAAAGCAAAACAAAGTGGAGAAAAGGAAATATTTGTGCAGCTCAGAGTTTTTTCTCTCATTGATTTATGGAAAAAAACCAACAGAAGTCTCTTGAAAATCAGAGCATTTCAATTCCCCACAAATACTTCATCTCAGAGACTGGAGCTTCTGCCTTGCGAGGTGCCTGTCAACATCTTGCCGTTCACCTGGCCATAGGGTCCTGTTGCTGCAGATCTCAGTTCTCAGAGATGCACAGTTCTTGTCAGCTTCACTGAGGCCAGTTACTAAACATTAGTCACCTAAACCCAAGAATCTGGAGACGCTCAGATTCATCACTGCTATCTAATTATGCAAGTTTCTGTCGACGGGTATTAAGGCTTTAAAAATGCCTAGTTCCATGGCAGCCGGCTTTGTGGCTTGCTGAGGATGGCCCTAGGCAGCACAGGATGCACTAAGTCCTTGTCAATAATCTGAGTCTTTTTTTGGGAGCCCAGAGCCTAACAGAGAGGCTGAATCCCCTTGGAACATGACTTGACGTCCACCAGGAAATTGTGCTAGTCATACCATTTGTATGAGGGTAGGCTTCAATTGACTGGGAAGTCTAAGATTCAAGATGTTCTGATTTTTGAGTCACTTCTGCTTGTAACTTAATGCATCAGCTTGATAACATTAATATTTAATAAGCAATATGCTTATCATTCTGGGCAGAATGAAAACAGGCAATATTCTGAATTTCTTATACCTATTGTACATAGGAAATATATTAGAACTCATCTTTTTGCTTATGGCTTGAGAATGGTATACTCTTCTCAGCACTCGGTATTTCACTTAGCAAAGGACAGCACTTTATAACTATTAAATGCACTGCCTTAGGGATGTGGTAACCCATTGACTTGACAAGTCTTTTAAAAAATGCTACAGTCAAACAGCAAGGCAGGATACATAGGATTTATCTGATAAGCTGAAAAGTCCCTAATGACCCCAAACACTTCAGGCAACACTAAGTATAAAAGTCATTTTGATGAACCTGCAAATCACATATAAATCAGGAGAGAATTTTTGTGTCCAAATATTTTTAAAGGCAAATATTTTTTTCGCCCTCTACAATTCCCTTGACATGAAAATATAAGAAATCATTGTGTTAACTGATCTGAATTAAACATTTTTTCACTTTGGCTCCCTACCTCCTTTTTTATGGCTTCAATGGGAAAATGGCAGCCTTCGCTCATTTTTCTTTCCCATGCCTTAAAACATGACACATTTTTGTGGGGTAACTTCAATCCACAAAGGGGTAGGCAAAAATTATGCTCTCCCACATGACCATGGCAGTGCGATGCTTGTACTGAGGATAATTTTAGCTATATGCTACATGCAGAAGTGACAGGAGTAAGCAACATTCTCCGTTCAGGGTGCTGGTGCCTGCCAGTCTGCTATTCCAACAATATTCTGTAATTAATGTTGAGTGAGCAATAAAGAAAGACCCAAGAGAAAGGCAAATCTGCTTGTTTTCTTTTCATTATGGATGACTATGCAAGAGGAAACCAGGAATATTCTGACAGTGCAGCTAAGATCTGGAAACTGTACATCTGTTTTGATCATTTGGATCCCAGCATTCATAAAGATGAGCAGTTTATTATGCTCAGTGCCATTTGTCAATACATCTTTCCCTATTTGTCCCTGCTGAGATTATGGCTGCTACAAAGTTAACAGCTGTCACTAGCACTGACAGCCCAGGGCCAATTTATGGAACTCAGCTGGTAAAATACTGACCACTTCTGACACAAAAGAATGTCACTCTCCCAGCCATCCAACTCACTGCCCTTCTGTTGCCTCCTTTCCTCCTTTTTGGCAAGAGCTGCCGCAGCGTGTGCCGTTTGCCAGAGCTCTGAACTCCAGCAAACCAGCCACGCTCCCGCTCCTCCCACGAGCTTGGAGGCTCTTTGCCACTCGCCCCCCTGGTTTTCCTTCTGGCAGATGGGCTGCAGCAGCTCAGCTGCATTGTGTGCCCTGCCTACACCGCTCCAGCACTGAAACTGCCCACTTGAAATGCACACACAGGTACAGAAGTCAGTTTGATTGTGCAGGATGCTGAGAATAAACATTCTTTTTCTTTCTTTCTTTCTTTTTCCCTTTAAGAATTGCACATTAAGTTCTAGACTTTTCCTGCTAAAGGAACTTGTTTTACAATCCAAAAAGGAAGAGTATGCTTAAGAATACATGTTTTCCTTAGCCTAGCAAGCTTAACAATATTGATAGGTTTCCTCTTCCCACCCCCATCCCTATGGGTGAAATCTCACCGGGTACAACAGAGACTTGGCATTAAGAGTGAAAAGGCCCTACTCCCTGTATCTGTGGCCAAACAGACCTAGGGACATCTCCTGCTCCACTCTGACTGACTGTGGGGTGCTGCTGCACAGACTTCACTGCCACCCCTGTTACAATTAGCACCAGTGAGTGGGGCATCTGCCACCAAGTTGTGGCCAAGAGAGCAACTTGCTCCATAGAGCTTTAAAGGTCTGTGTACCGTTGGGATTTTATGGGGCCATATATCCGATAAACCCACAGGTGTGTCTATGCTGGTCCCTCCACCCTTCTAGTGTAAAAATTGCAACAGGCAATCACCTGCTATGCACCACCTTCCGTGTTCTTGTCTTGTACATCAACATCTTGTATGTTCAGATCTAACACATCATTTGTTGGCACACAAAAGCAAACAAGATACACCAAATGCCCCTGGCTGACACAGTTTATAGTACTTCTGTTCCCCAAATTCCAACTGGAGCTGTGTATAAACTCATCTGATCTCAGGATTAGTCAAAGTCTACAATTGCCAAGATTATCTCAGGGCTCTTTTATTAGGTGAAATCTTAGTCCAAGTGAAGTAAACCAGAGCAGTTCCAATTAAGACTATTAAAAAATACTTGTGAACCCCATGCCTAGCATAGTGTCGTTTCATCTTTCCTTGGGACAGTGCTACTTGTTCTTAAAATATCACTGCCAAGACAATGAAAGGACAAAATTTAGTACAAAAATTGTCTCAGTTTAAAATGACCTGTGTTGTATACTACAGTCAACAGTGTCTCCGCAAAAGAAGGAACAGTCCTAACCAGCTAATATTTGAGAATAAGGAATCTCCAGCTGTCATTAACACATCTGAAATCAAACAGAAAAGTGTTAAAACACCTATACAGCTATTACCAACATGTGTTGCTGTAGCTGCTTATTGAGCTATTGTACCAAATGCACATGAATTCACAAGTATAGCTCTTCGGCCATTTTCTCCAGTGCCTTCTCCTTGGGGCACCGTATATCATCAGGTAGACAGGGTACAAATACACATAACTCTCCCCATCTCAAAAATGTTTTATACTCGCACTTCACTGCAGTAGATGAGAAAACTTTCTGTAAGGCAATGGGAAAATCCCGTTGTTTCTGTGTAGCATGTTTCTGTTAGTCATCTTACTCACGGGGAAGGGAAGTGCTCTTACAAGGCTGGTGGGACCCGAATGCCCTGTTTGTTCCTGGACGATCACATTTTTGTAAAGAATTTTCAATAGAATCATGCTTGTGACAGCTTTGCATTGCAGCTTTTGGGAAGGTTTCACAAGCTTGACTGTTCAATAAATAATCCTTTGGAGCCACAACTGTGTTCAGAAAGGCTTTACAAGTTGGCAACTGGTACGCGCTGCAGCCATTCTGAATAGATTTTAGGAGCTGCAGATCTTGCCTAGGCAGATAAGAAAGTGTCATTTTACTGGGAAGCGGGTAATCTGTAGAGGTAAAACGTCAATTTCCTTAAAACACTGCATTTAATGTGGTTAAATCTATTAAATGCTTCAAAGCAGTGGGATGTGCAAGTAAGGCCTTCTGTGCAAAAGAACACAGATTTTTTTTTTTACAAATACAATCTGGAAATAGTATTTTGCAGAACAGTACTGCAGGCAGGCTCTGGGCACATCGTTTACATGAATTGTTTCACTTCTCTTGTTACCCAAACACCGTATCACCACGAAGGAAGGATTTACTTTGCTCCAATGAGGTATGTAACCAACAAGGAGATCTCACTACCCTCTCAGAGAAGAAAATCAAGAGCTGAAATAAGGCTAATTTGTCCCATCAATATTCTGTATTTTCACCTCAAGGCTCTGCAGAAGCTGAAGGGATTCTGGAGACAGCTTGAGAGACACAGGTAGGAGGAGTCAGAGCTGTGCTGTAACACAAACAGCCCATAATAATGCATTTTTACTCCCATGGCAGACAATGCACCTAACACGGGGGGCAGGAAGCTGCGCAGGCACTGCACTTTGTTTCAGTGCTGAAGGTACAGAATGTACACTAGCAGCAGTTCCACTGGACAGCCACTGAGAGCTATCTCAAAGAAAGAAAAATAGCAATACCAGACTAATAACCATCCGCCCAGACTCAAAGTTTCAAACCATGTCCAACAAGCGTCTATAACTCACAGTTTAGGCCTCCAACTAAATAAACCTAAAGCTTATTTTACACAGATGCTGTTGCTGCAGCTGAAACCTATGAAACTTCTGAGAAGCTGAGCCTGTTTAAGCCTTAAAACAGATTTCCAAAATTGAGCAATCCAATCACAAAGCAAACGTGTGTGCAAATTTCAGATGAAATATGACAGCCTTGCTTTCTAGGCTTCACAGAAAGATCAGTCCATCAGTGATAATTAGTTTAGGTTAATTCCACTAGTACTTGGACTGTAAGGAAAAGCAAAACGCTAATTAAAAAGTGATAATTAGTTTAGGTTAATTCCACTAGTACTTGGACTGTAAGGAAAAGCAAAACGCTAATTAAAAGATGGAACTGATATAGGCATCAGCAATCCAGTCTTTCTGAATGCCTCCTAAAGATGAAAAGAAAGTAATGAGTAATCTCTATGAAAACAAAAGATACCTTCATTAGTGTTGGTTTGAGCAGTCACTGTGTGACACTCCTGTCCCATATGAATGACAGAGCAAAACTGCTAATCCAGCAAGACCAGATTCTGCCCTTGTAAACAAATTCTAATCTCAAGCCCAGCAGTCCGAAAGTTGGCTACTGTTTTACACCTTACACTATTTATTACTGTACACATGTAAAGAGTAAACACATCTGACCCAATTTTTTAATTGAAATATTTTAAAACTACTAAAGAAAAACTTCAAAACTTTACTCTCCTCACCATTGCTGCTCCTCTGTCCCCTTCATTTGGCTTATGAACTGCCAGCATAAGGTTTGGCAATGCAAATTTTTAGTGGCATGCAGTTGCACCACAGGTAACTACAGAAACAAACAGGTAAAGTGCTTTTCACAGCAGCATTTCTGAAATTATTGTGATAAAAATACAGCAACATAAGAATTCAGGCCCAGTACCCTAATAGCCTGGTCCTTCATGATGATTATTATTCACATGAGCAGTCCCACAGACAGCGAGGAGGTTTCCCCAGCAGCCAGTGCTGAGGGTGTGAGCGGGTGCCCTTGGAAGGCGCAGACCCCACTGCCCACCTTGGAGTCAGCGGGCACCGAGCGAAGGGCCACCAAACAGCCCTCACCATTTCCTAGTGCCAGTGCTCAACAATCCCCTTCACTTCTGCCTTCTCCAGTAAATACTTAGCAGTTATGTACATGTGAAGCATGACATTGTACATACAATTTTGCTGTTGGGAAGAGAGAACAAACTATTTGTGACAGATGGTAGTCGTGCTGCTTAATGCGATACTGGAAGACACTTAGTTACACACACTTAAGATACAGTGACGGAAACAGCATATGGACCTAAATAGAATAGAAGAGGCATTAAGCTTAAAACTTTGAAGCTTTTCCTTTGAAATGGTCTTGTTTTACCAGAGACGTTTACTAAAGGCAAAAACATTGTTTGCACTGAGCCCTAGAAAAGGATTTTGAAATTTAGGGGGAAAAAAAAAAAAAAAAAAAAACTCTGACACACACTTTCAAGACGAAAGTGTACAGCCAGCCTTCAGATTTTTCATGCTGCTCTACACTCCTGATACATCTCCTGAGCTATTTTTTAAATGTATGTACATCTTAAGGTCTAAGATCTAACATGAATAATAACTGAAATGATACATAATTAAACATTTTGCACATCAATGTGTGATATTGATGGTTTAAATATTTCATGACTAATATGTTCAGTTAGGTTTAAGCCAAGCTACTGAGTTATTTCTCCCTCACCTCCACTGCCCTACATCTGAGAGTATTGATATAGCTTTCACCACAAGTTGAAAGGAAGATTTCAAATCTACTTCCTGGAAGAGTGGTTAAATAATTACTGTCATGCTAAAAAAAGGAACATTTGGACAATAAAGGATAAGGAAAAGGCATTGCTTTTTTTTCTACTAGCACGTAATCCACAGCATCCTCTCTTGTGCTCAGTTTTCAACAATACGAATGCTGGTTATGGAGCTCTTCATTTTCAGGACACAGCCCAAGGTACGAGCCCTCAGAGCCCCTGGACCCATATCCCATATGTCATAAAACATGGTGCCTTCTGTAATGCCAGCATTTATTTGAACCCATTTACTGCACTCAGGTTAGTCACGTCAAGTTCAAGGCCTCCAGGTTGAATAAATCAGTGGTTCAGAGTGTTCCCTTTGTATTGCTCTGCTGGCTGATTGTGAGTTACTAGATAGAGAATTGCTCCTTAGGCTCAGTGAGTGAGATCTTTATTTTCAGTGTTGAGAACGAGAGGGTCTGTCCTTGCTGATGACTCGCATCTGGAGGTTGTTACACCTGCAACTTGTCAGAGGATGTACTATGCATGAAGAGTAGGGGAAAAAAGTCCAGTGACAGCAAAACTCCTCTTTAGGTCGCTCAACTATTTTAGTGCTACTCAATACAACTTCTGCAAGCATTTCCTTCTTTTTTTTTCCCTCTCATGCTGCATTTTCCATTACCTTTAAACTTGCAGTGTATCTTAAGGTATCACTCTGAAATGCCTTTTGAACTATCATGTTTATTATACTTCAGTGAATCCAAAGGATTTCTCTTTAGTCCACAGATGGAAACATTTCCCTCTTTCATTTTTCTTTTCCCAATTCCTCCTAAAAAAGTGCCAGCCCCAAAAACATACACAAGAGTTTGTCTTATTACCCTTTACAGTAAGATGTACAATATGGATACATCTATTACCTCTGCTAGAGTACAGAACGCACCGAAGGCCAAACTACAACATCACTTGCACCTCCACAACCCTCTTCAGAAGCATTAGCATAGAGCAGACCGTCGTGAAGATAAAGTCATACCCTGAGAGAGCTCAGAAAGCCATGAAAACCATGAAGAATACTAACATCGCAGTTCTGCAAGTGTTTGTATTCCAGACTGGTACCACACTCAAACTACTAATCCTGAGACTTTCAAAGACGTTTGAAGGAGGGAGGTACCTGATTCATTCTGACAATAGGACTGAGGCACCCAGTGCCTTGGTCGCTGGCGTTACTTAACGTGTCACCTGAAAGACCCACAGGAACAGTCCAATAAACAAGGAAAACAACATCCCGCAGCTGTTTTTAGCACTAGTTAGGGAGATATGTATATTCCCAAGGGATTAACTGGTCTGTGATCCGTTGCCAAAGCCGGTATCATACACACTGCCTACTGTGCTGAGTATGCTGTCAATTGGTGACCATAAATATCTGTTGTAATAAGGGAGATACAGTCAGTTATACAGCTGGGATAGCAACAGAAGGGCACATTCACTGAAAAAAATCAATTTTAATTAGGAAGACAATTATATTTTCTCCCAAAGGTTGCCAAGGTCTCAAGATTTATCTTTAAGGTGATGGAGAAGTAATCTTTTGCCATTCTATATCTACTGGGTAGCACTGAACTGTAGAAATATTTCAGGTCCAAGGGAAGACCATAAGGTCCCCTCAAGGTCTTATAACCCAAGGCAATAAAAATCACTGGCACATCATTAGCCTGTCGCCTGCAACAGCAGCTTATGATTATATCCTTTGATTTCTCCAAGCAAAGGTTTGTTCAGCTTATTCTCAAACTATGTAGCAGTGATTTGGCCTACACTGCTGCCTTCATTCCTATTTATAGCCAAGCTTTGTGCAAGTAGATGACCCTAGGTTAGCTACCATCTCCCCTTAAAACAGAAACAAACTAGAAAAACTCTCAAACAGAAGTCAGCTGCCTAGCCACTGTGAGTTTTGTTGTTTGGGACTTTTATTAAGGAAGTTTGTCCTAGTAGCTGAGAAAAGAAGGTGTCCAGATATTTCTGGAGCAGTAATGAGTTGCTGCCAAGCCTTTCCACTTTAACAAGGAAAAGTTGGCAGTAGAATTGACCAGTAAGTACTTGCTGAATGTTTCTAGATGTCAGTGCTTGCCTTTACTGCTGCTTCCTGCTTGCTCTGCTCTAAGTTTCATCTCTCTGCTCCTCTGTGATCTCACACTTTGCTTTTTGGACAAAATGTCACCAGCTGCTATAGTTTCCTGCTTCTTCAGATCATTCCCTCACCACTCACCTTTGTCAGGGTAACCCACTAGAGTTGCTTTGTCAGCTTAATAAGGTAGCCTGCAAATAGCAGCCAGTCTCATTTTCCCTGCTCCTTCTTGACTACTTGCTAGTAAAATACCTTGTATGTAACTACCAAAGCTGTACCAGTATGTTCAGGATCATCTGATAAATTCTCATCCTTAACCCTTTTCTACAGCCTTTATGCTGTAAGGCTGCCAGTACAGATCAGTCTCCATTTTGTGTGTGTGTACAGTACCCCGCATCCCTGGTGCATAATACTTGCAGTGCCCACTACGTCTAATAAGGGATCAAATACAAATAATGGGCCAGAGACTCATCAGTCTGCTTTGATGAACACCACCATTTGCAATAAAAAAAAATCAGCACTGGATCTTTCAAAGCACTACTAGAAAAAGATCTGTCAAACTGTTGCCAACATTCACATCTTCCTCTTCTTTCTACAATGGATTTCCATTACAGACTTCAAACATATTCTGCTCTGAAAACACCCTATTGATGTCAAGATGTCTTCAGCATATAAAACAAGTGCAGGGCACATAAGAGAGAGGCACAGCGTGGCTCTGGAGTTTTGCATATTCTTGCAGCAGTGTTCTACTTTTTGAGATGTTGGAATTGCCAATGAGTGGCCCAAACCTGCAGGACCTTCCAGGGTAATCAATCTGCGATTTTTACATGTCTTATTTTCTCTCTGAAATATATCCTATCACATATTACCATGGTGATACTGCTGTGGTTTTGTTTCAAATTGTAGTCAAATAAAAGAAGAATGTTTCTGAAATAATAAAATACTCCTGGGGCTTTTTAACACCACAGCAATTTTAAGCTGTACAACGCACACTATTCTATATACTTATCTCCCCAAACTGTGAACACCTTCTTGTCCAGCTGTCATGAATTTGATCCTGAAATGTACAAACTATTAGCATTTCAGGAGTGCTGAGAACTCTTTACTTCCACCGACACAACTACAGTGGCTCATCACCCCAAAATCTGTTGGTTATCCGTGTGTATCCAATTTAAAGGTCCAACCCTGAACTGTGCTCTGTGAGGCCTTTGATTTCAAACCTAACAGTCTTACAGTAAGTCTAATGCACTCATTAGCATAAATGCAGAACACACAAATATTGACCAAATATATACAAGGAATTAATATCAGTCTGAATTTTAATGAGCTACAAAATAAAGCTCAGGGCTACGACTGAATATACCTGAGTTTTGTTTCTGTCTATCTTGGTAGTCTTGCAGTGGCCAAAACAGCGAGAAAGCCATATAACAAACCCATGGAGGGAACCCAGACTTTGGAGGGACTTTTAGAGATTAATTTCAGTTGTAAATAAGAAACATGCTTTTTCTTTTCTGTAAAACACTAAAACAAGCCTTTTTAAAATAGTGTTTTATCATTATAAATTCTGGAAAGCTTTCTGGTTAAATGTGATTGCATGCAGGGATGTTTTTATTATGCGATTTCAACAACCAAACTTGAGAGTAAAATTCAATTTATTTTCAGGAAGCAATGAGAGAGGGTAAATTTAATAGGAACATATTGTTCCAGGCATGCTCTATGCCAGCCTGCAGACCTTGAGCAAAGCCAGCCATCTGAGAGCAGCAGGGGAGAGAATGAGAGAGACAGAGGGAGGTAAAGAATGCGGAGGAGGGGGAGGAGAGCACAGAGAAAGAGACAGATAAGAGAGGAAAGTTCCTGTCAGACTTTTCTGTGATGAGAGAGAGGAGTTGAGCACTGTGGGAGAAAGAGATACGAGGGAGACTCTGAACTGACTGTGTATAAAATAAAAAAACAATACAGCACAAGTCCAAGATGCCATCCAACTTTCATAAAGTCAATGGAAAGACTCCTCTAATTTCTCTAGTGGCATTGCCTCAAGCCATCGGTAAATAACAACCAGTCTCTGTCCCTCTCTTCTCCTGACTTGACAGTAGGAAGGGGCTGGCACAGAATGACTCGGGCTGATCCCTGCTAATCAAAGTCATCAGGTAACAGTCAGAGGGGTTCCCCTGGAATTAAACAGGAGTTGTGTTTAATCACAGAAGTGCTCCCTGTGCCTCACTGGCACACCCCACTTGAGTAGTGGAAGGGGAGGCAGCAGGATAGGCCCGAGCATGCCTAACCAATAACTCTTTCTAGACCAGGTTGTAAGATTTCAAGGCCTTCAAACAGAACAGTCTCTTTCAAGAGCTTTTAACAGATATTCTTCAGCAAATACTAGTGAGAAGAAGAAAACAAAAATTCCCCCAAGCCCTCTTAGGGGAGACACCAGCTTGTAGAAAGCGTCAGCACATCAGCTAACAATCTTGTTGCTGTTTTCTTGTCCTTCCTCCCTCCAGCTCCTGTCGTCTGCTCGTTTTGCTTACTGGACCAGATTGTAAGATCTCTGGAATAAAAATTGTGGCACTGCATTTGAAAATATGCCATATGTGTGTTTGGTTTTAACAACACTGCTAATGAGACTATCAAGTAGAAAGGCTTCACCCTAATGATTTCTGAAACTTAGCTAAAATCGCTGAGATGCAGGATGTTCTGCCTGATATAGAGACAAAGGATGGGAATGAATTTTGCCAGGTATACACCAGCTGAGTACTCTTCCTGTAAATATGTCAGTATAGCAATATATAAATTGAATTCCTAAGCATGAGAAAGGGCTCAGTGCTTAATGGAGCTAGTTTGTGTCTATATAACTAGTGTGGGGCTAGCTGGTAAGACAATTTGGAGGCAAGATCTCTTCACATCAAGTCTTAGCTCTCACAGCTTCTATACGTGAACTTGAGCAGATAATTTAGCTCTAAGATATGCTGCTTCTACTCATGCCTGTATGTATTATTCCACTTGTCCAAATCAAACTCTTATCAAGGTTATAGAGCCCTCTCTTTCTCAGAGATTGTTTTGGTAAAAGCTTTGTACTAAAATCTAACTTCTCCACAGGATGGTGAAGATCAACCAACTTTTTATACAAAAATAACAGATCTATAAATAAACATAAGTTCAAAGGGTTAATTATTTAACTGGCAGGGAATTTCAGGCAGCTTTAAACTCTTTTGAAAATCCCTCCTTTAAGCAAAGGAACTTTCAACACAGAAGGGGTTTCCTATTAACACGTTCCCAGTCTCTGCGTGGTTATCCCATGATGTACAATGATTTATGAACACAGATAGGATTAACTCTGACCTTGTGAAAACCAGCAACTTCCCTGTCCCTATTCTCCTCACCTGAATAACTTACTGGACCCCTTAAACAAATTAAAGAACTAAGTAAGAGTGACTGGAAACACTGCTGGACTATTTAAGTAAGCCGCAGAGAACTACACTGGATAATTTATTCTTGTGAGAAACATAATGATCACCCAACAACTTTGGTTAGGAAGGTGGTTTATCAGGCCACCTTGATATACTAGGGCAAAAAAATACACAGAACACCTACTGATGATGGATTGCAAGATATATTAATACAGAAAAGGATTGAGATTTACTTTCAATAGTAGATTAAGGTGCTCCAATGCAGCCAAGACTAGTTCTTTTAAAACAACAGGGACTGAGTTTCTTCAAGATAAGGACTTAATTTTTATTGAAAACCTACCACCTTCAAACTGCTCGAAAGTTGAAGCGCTATAAAACTGTCAAATAACACCATTATTAAAAGCTTTATTTGACAAATCTTCCACTGCTGGGATAACTTGTGTGTTTGCCTTCTCTCTCACATGAAATAAAATCATTCACTTATGCAAACTGCTGACAGGAACGGAAACAAATGGGGTTCTCAGCACAGGGTGAAACACACTATCCCCTTTCTGCAGCTTAATGGAAACCATAGTAATTCATAAATCATAAGGCACTCAGACTGGAGAGCTGCTCTACTGCTTGTTGCACAATACTTTGGGAAATGTTTGGGGTGGGCTCACAGGAAGCTCTATACAGTGTTCTGGAGTAGCTGGTATTTTTTCAGGAACAGCCTACAGGTAAAAAACATCTGCGTAAAATTGTTCAAGGGGAGGAAAAGTGACTGATCAATATCTGACAACCAAATCTAGGATTTATTTTAACCTCCTGATAATAAAAAAGTGTTAATAGCTCTGCTAGATGGTCTGATAGTCAGCCTTTTACCTGTGACCAATGATCTTTCACCAGCACTTGGTATCAATTCATAGATTTTTAAGGCCAATAAGGACCTTTACAATTTTCTAGGCTGACCTCCAAATTAACATTACCTTGTACGAGCTTTCTCTTCTGCCCATCACCTTAGAGCAGTCTGTTATGAGCAGCTGATGGATAAACACCTAACATACCTCTCATTTAGGAAGGACTAACTTGCAAGTGGGTCACAAGCATTTGGGAAGATTTATCACATCTTTGAAATACTCCCAAACTTCAGGAATCTTTGCACCTGGAAATGCCTGGGGAGGTTTCTTGTTGCTTCTGTTTTTAAATAAAGCCTTTAAATAAATAAAGAACAAATTAAGATCACTAACCAGCCCTCCAGGAAAACTGCAGGATGTGCCTTATTAGGCAAGTAGGCAAATTCCTTTCTTGGGAGACCTCTCTAAACACTATCTTCCAATACGCACTTTGTCACTGCTAAGAGAGTTGTCTCCTCTAGTGATTGATTTTGTCATGCTCTTGAGTGTCACCTTGGGACAGCCCTCATGGGATGTGAAAAATCCTGGTGATTCCTAAGTAGAAATGGCTAAATGTCCTGTGGTGCTTACATATATAAGCTGGGACAATGAGCAACAAGGGACCCCACTGGGCTCTCGGAGCTTCCAACCTCAATAGGCAAAGGCAGAGCGAGAGCATAAGAAATAAAGACTTTCTCAGACCAGATTATATTTTGAATGGGATTTAACAGAGAATTTGAAACAAACAAGTTTTTTTTTAAGAATATACAAACTTAGTTTTCTGCGTTGCCACATAAAGAATACGAAAAAAAACTACCAACAGAGGGTGGAAGGGGATCTGAGCTGAATCATGCTTGGAGAGGTAAAGCTTAAAGTCCAGCTGAACAGTTGCAAGAGCACGAAAACTCCAACACCCCTTCTGTAATTTCTGTAACGAATTCTGTCAATCAGAGCAGAAAGTCCTGCTTGAAGTTAATGTTCCCTGAATATTTTCCCCATATATTTTAAACTGTGAAGTCTGGACCACTCCTTGGAGATCTGGGGAACATCCTGCCTATCAAAGACGTTATTGGGCACAAGTAATAAAATTACATTTTCAGGATCCTGAGATAAACTAACAGCATCTCACAAACCTTTGCCATGCTCTACTGTCTACATGTCATCACTCACACAGTTGTTTTTATTGTTTAATACCTTGCGCTTTAAGATTTATAATTGTTTACTTTCTTACCAAATAACGCGCCTTTGCTTTTTCCTTCTATCCCTGTGACATGCTGTTCTGGCTCTGGCTGCACAGGATTAGCTTCAATGCCTATCATCAGTTGGTAATCTAAGTTGTATTTTTGCTCTGCACTGCATCTCTAAATAAAAACTGAGTTGCCTTCCATTTTCTCTAGATTTAGTGGGTCTGCAGTTTTCATAATATAAATTACATCTCAGGCCAGAAGACATTTTGGGTTTTGATTTAGCAGTGAAATACATAGATGCTTGTAAATGCTATCCACCCATGAAAGCAAGAGAGCTTGTGAGACGCAATCTATAGTATTTCCAGCATGATCAGAAAGGTTAATGCACAGTTATAGGCAGCTTAAAGCACACTTCTCTACAGTGTTTCATCAAAACAACCTACATCCATGCTTTTCTCCTTCCTGACAAACCGAACAAGCTTTGGTTCCCCCAAGCCTCAATTCTCTTCCTCACAATTTACTACTTCTGCTCCAGGAACAGATTCAGTGTAATACAAGTGATTACTTCCCCTTTAATATCAACAGTTTATTAAGGACGGGGGCAATTTAGGGGACGGACTGCCTGATTTATAAGTTTTACCAAAAAAAAAGGGAACATCACTAAAATCAAAATGTAGAAGTTCTATTACTTGTCTGACTAAAAATATATACAAACCTGATTTTTTAATTACAATACCATTTTGAAGCTGAAATGAAGCCCCTATGGTAGGTATACCCCAGGAAGAGCCTACCTCTCAAATGGTGCACAAGTTACAGCAGAAAAGAGGCCGAGGGTAAAATGGGGGAAGGGAAAACGGAGGCACAAAGGGCTGAAACAACTAGTCAAAGGCAAGGACAATAAACCCAAGGGATCACAGGTGTCCTGAGCTCCACCACTATCCATGAAACATCCTGTTCACAAATCACTGAGGAAGTTGATGAAATTAATAGACTTTTTAAAAGACACTGGATTTATTGGTATAATATTCTCCAAACATGACTTAGGAGAGAATATTTTACCTCAAATTGCTATTAATTTTATGTCTCTTCTGGAACAATTATAGCCTGTTTAGCCTGTTTGCTTTTCCTATGAAGCAGAGCTACCTCTTCCTGTCTCCTCTATTCCCTTGCCACATTCTCCCCTCAAGAATACTCAGAGCTTCTAAAATCACACTTGATTATTGCCACTTTCTGGTAGTTTCACCTTTCCATGCAAGCCTGAAAAAACATACTAGTTCTTGTATAACTCAGCCAGCCTTTTCTGGAAAAGACCAGGAGGAATATCATCTATCCAGTCCGTAATTCCAAATCTGGCACGCTCAGGAGCCTGCATCTGGAGGGTCATCTTGTTTTGTGCTTTTGATCCATTCTTTCGAAATATATATGTGGGGGGAGGGACAGGAAGAGAGGAGGAGGGAAAGAGAAAGAAGGGATGAAGAATATATTCAAACATTAATCTCCATGATTTTAATGGACCCTTTCACCCTAAAGCATCAGATGAAAATAAACAACAACAATGGAGAAAATGAACATGAAAGGGAGAAATGCAGCATGCACCAATATGTTCTTTGCATAAAGTCTTACTGCAACAACTGAATATTTCATTCTTTCACGTTTTTCCAGACCTATAAGCCCCACACTACTGTAGCACTTAAGGTACTTGCTTTTTTAGCCTTTGTTGACTTTAATTGTGCTCATCCAGAAGGCTAATGCTTTCCTCGATCTTGCACAGGTGCCTGAACTGGGGTAAGAGCAAACAGAAAACCTCCCTCCAGTCCTGGAACAATCAGGTAGACCTCAGCAGGGACTGCAGCTTTCGCGCTGGGATGCACGGCCAGGACCTCTCTCATAGTCTGGCTGGCTACTGCCTATAAGGGGCTATAGGGCAATATATGTCTCTTCTGGAGAAGCACAAGGAGTGTGGCTGGGAGCCCTACCATGAGCTACTGGCGTGATCTTGCCTGTGGTACTTCATTGCATATTACTAGTACAGTCAAGCTTGCACAGAATATAGATTTTTCTTAACCTGATAACAGAGATGGAGAGGTAATTGGTGCTGGGGGAAGGAGATGAGAAAGTGTTAGAGCAGTGGTGCTTTCAAGAAGCGCAAACTTAGCACAATTTACTACAGTGCTTCATGATGACTGACTGAAAATTCTTACTCAGATATAATATAATGTAAAAAGAAAAAAGTTCCAATAGCTACAACATTTCTGGAATCCCTGTGCCAGACTTTGTCAAGTGTTGAATAACTTCAGTTGAAAAAACAGGTAAGAGGATTTGCAGGTAATCAGCATTGCCAAAAACCACAGACTACAACAGCTGAAATACTGTGGCATAAAGTTCAAATTGCAGAGAAATGTTTGTTTCACAAATAGCGTTACCACTGGTACTGCTAAAGAAACAGAGTGAATATTGTTATATATGTGCAAAGCTGTATATGTGAAACAATAAAAATTAATTACACAAAGCAAAAGGAACTGATCCTTTTCTGCTGGGATTGCTTTCAGTACAGCATCTGAATACCTTTGAAAATAAATTCACATTCCATTTCAACTCTATGATCCGATGTGGTCCTTGGGCTACAACAGAACCTGTCACAGGATGTCACTCTAATCAGCAATTAATATACAATGAGTATTTTAAGCACTGATAGCACAAAAGACAGCTTGAGTAACAATTCTAAAGTGATAGCTTCTCACCTCAGCAGGTCTGACAAAACGCACAGCACTGGGCATAATGAAAGGTATATTTTTACTTCTGCCACATAACAGAAGAGGCCTCTGTCCCTAGCTGGACGCTGGACACACTCCCCAGCAATCAAAGGTTGATACCTTCATACCAAAGCAAGAGAACTGAACCTCGGGGAGAGGGGATTAAGCTTTCACTAAGGAGAGTTTGCAAAGCAATTCTTGTCATGGTACCGCTCTTTCATATAGAGTGGCAAAGCAGGGTCTGCTGTTACAGAAAATACCCTTTAGGCACACCCCCACCTTTTTGGTCCTGACTACAGCACAACTGTACTGAACCGTGCTCTCTCATGCAGGCTTTGGTCAAGTAGAGAACACATTATCCTAATGCAATGGAATAGGTAGCACAGCTAAGGGAAAGAAAAAAATAAAGAGATTGGTCTTAGATTCTTATTTTCTGAAACATGGGACGTAGAACTTGTTGGTCATATTTCAGCATCTAGTAAATGTCTAAAAATACTATTAATATAATTCTCCTATAAATATTTATTTCTGTCAGCAGATACACGGTATCTGGTATTTGCTTTTTCTTTTTAGCTACAAAGTACACGAATGTTATTTGTCTGTAATTTGCCCCTCAGCACAAAAAAAAAGCACCACCTACATCCCAAAGAGCTAACAGCACGGACTTACATTTCTGTGGCATAAGGTCAGCCTTGTGAGCACACTTTGGGGTGTACGTGGTTAAACATTTACACAAACAGCAAGGAGAAATCGGTGCATTTAAACTGTTAGTACAATGCAGCAAGAGGCTCATAATTTCAGTAGTTGCCTACCAAGGGTGTCCTACCTCGGGGCTCAGTAAGGCCACCCCTACAGTAAATTACATAAGGTTTAACGTGGTACTGTTTCAGAATGAATTTCACCTGTAAAATAACTCTGCAGATGTTACCATTGTATTAACACAGACTGAGCCTCATAGACACCTCATGGAATTCTAACAGGTTATGTATTTTATACCTTATTTTTTATACTAGGAAAACACCAAAATATAATCTCTTTCCCCAGAATCCCCCCGTCCTTCACCAGCAGCCAGGATTTTATTCTATTGTTTCCCTGCCTGCGTTGTACAGACTCTAACACCTGGATAATTAAGTGATTCAAACCATTCCTACATGAGCCAGTGCCTGTTTGGTTCTCATATTAGTAGCAACACTGGGAGCTCCACCGGAGAAAAGCACTTAGAGTTGCCCACATTTTAAGCACCATGTCATCTACACTTACTCACAGCAGGCTGAATTGATGCAGTACTGCCAGCACTAATGGCCCATCTCTCTGAGAGCTCCCGTCACTGCTAGTACCACTGGAACTGCCATGATGTTAACAAGGATGAGAGTTTTGAGGGCATGCACAGAATTTTACCAGCAAGATAAAGCTTTACTGAAGAGTTTCAGCCCTTGTGTCTCCCCGTGTTGATTTTGAGAGAGAATGTCAACAGTTCACGTTCAGTGCTGTGCATGAGGATTTGAACCTAAGAACACTCCTGCCTCTGTGCTTGGATTGCTAAGCCATCAGCTTCTACCACAGAACAAAGAAAATGAGTATGATGGAGATACTCAGCAGGTCAGCAATAACTTTGAAGAGAGGGATTTAACTTAGACATTAATCAGTATATAATTGCTTACGTAGCATGCCTTTCTTCACTATTAATGATTTAACATGATGATTTACCAAAGCACTGAGAGAATGCCTGGATGGTGGGAGAAAAAGTACAGAAATATAGCCTGTGGTATTCCCTGCCAGAGAATGAATCTGCCCATGCAGGAGTGTCAGTTTGATAATGAAAGATAAAATGTATGATGAGCCCAAGAGGGTACTTTACATACTGCTATGAATAATGCTGCTGCTCTCTCTACCCATTAGACTGGATCAGCTTCTTGCAGACCCAGACAAAAAATATGGCGACTCCATTCACAGAAATTGTTATTCACTCGGGATACCATTTCCAATGAGGAATTTCTTATCTAGACTTGGGCTAGTGAAAAAAGTGACATCAAATAAAATGCCAGGTAAAAATAAGGCTTCAATATTCCAAAAAAGTTTCTGCTTTTAATATTAACATCAGAACCCTAATTATTTCCCTTCCTAGCAATTACTCTGTTGCTAGTTTGGCTGAAAAATTGAGGTTAGCATAAATTTACCAGATCTGATGAAAGAAATTTCCCTTTTAAACAAGATATTTTTATCTGTTGAGACTATTTTAACCCGTAACAGTGGCTTTCAAGTGGTTGACTCGTAGACATCTGAGGATTATTTGTAAGGGATCCATAAAGGGAAAACAAGGAACTCAAGGCTACGAGCAGTAGGTTTAAATTTCCTTATAGGAGTTTGGATCTCCAGACTACAAAGTTTTTATAAACTATGTATCAAAAATATTTGAAAAAACTTTGATCTAGGAAAATACCATCTACAAAATATGCTGTTAAATCTGCTGATTGCTTGACAGTGGGATAGAGAGTTTGTTGTCTTCTGAGAGAACGGCATCTGAACTATCAATTAGCATCCTGAAATGCTGTGGAAAGACTTAAAAACATATAATTTAACAAAACCCATCAGCAGAAAAATATTTTCAAGATGTATCATTTGGATTAAGACAAAATTCTACAAAATTTGGCTCTCATTTGACATGAAAATCATACTGAAAATAACAATTTTTTCTGTCAGACGCACCATGAAACTCCTCCCTTCCTTTCTAAAAAGCAGAACAGGAGCAGCAATAACAATGTCGAATAGCATTTTTATTGAGTGAAACAGAATTCACTCAATTTTTTTATTTGTATAGAAGCAAATGTTAATTACACTGGCCACAAACTCTGTGCTCCCATAATCCACATCAAACTTCTATTTCATTTTGGAACTGAACACAAAAGTTTGGATTATGCTTTTGTGATACATGTCCTCAAAAAAACCCCAAAGCAATACAAGACAAAAAACCCTAAACAACCTCCAAAACCATCAACCATTTGACACCTTCTTGACATTAGAGCTCAAGAATAACCATACAGGCATCTATGTGAAAATGAGGTTCTCTTTTCAACAAAATTTTAATCTTTACCATCGTATTGAAGCTGTGGATTGCAGAAAAGAGTCACTATCTCTAAGCTCCTTTGTTTGCAAATCTGTATTCTATGCATTTGTGGATTAACAACCACAAAATTCTAAAGTAAATGGGGCAGAATTGTTTATAATGAACTAAGCTGTTGTAACATCCTCCTGTAGGTAGGCACAAAACACTGTAGGAATTAATGGATCCAAAAATGGTGAGCATGAGGCAGTAGGTGTTTCATACCATCTCAATTATCCATGGTCCAGTTTCTGATCAGTGGAGTGGTACAAATTGTGTGTGGGTTATTTTCTTCAAAGCCAATTAGCTTTTCATTCCTAACAGTAGAATTATTCTAAGTACCCGCTACTGCGTTTATTGAATCCAGTATGAAAACACTCATCAACATATTCAAGTTGGGGCTGCTGGATTTGATGCAGCAGAGCCTATAAAGCTGCACTATCTCAACAAGAGCGAGGCTGTGCTGCCCTGGAGTAGAAGGTGGCTATAGCCATTTGCAAGACTCACAAACACTGCAGTATCAGACACATCAGACTGAAAAGATTAACAGGTCCCCAGAAGTGTAACAGCTCAAATCAGGACAGTTAGCTGGACAAAGCTGAGCTGAAAGGATCCTTAATGAATCTCCAAGAAGTCTCTTCCTCTTAAACCTGCCATCTCAGCCTGTCAATTTAGTCTTGGTGTAAACAAGTGGGGTTTTTTTCTGCAGACTGAGTTTCTTTCCAGAGAAGTTGTTATGAAACAAATGGGGCCTTCTCTTCCACACATGTACGCAACTGAACACAAAGAGCACACTAAATGCAACCCCTAACGTGGGACTCCAAAAGTCACCTGAACACTGATGATAAATAATACCACCTCATGCTCTGCCTGGCAATGCAAGTGGCACATGATCAGCTCTTCAAACTCTGCACAAACACGGACACAGCTCCACAGTTTGTGTTTGGACACTGTCGCCCTCTCCCAAAGACATAAAGAAACCAACTGCTCAAGTCAACAGACCACAGGCTTTCTGAAGAGCTTGGGTAATACCGGTTTCAGTTTGCCCTGTTCCCTTAGACTGGGATTTATGCTCCATAAAAGAAAGTACAATTATTGCCTGGGCAAAAGTTAGCACTGACCCTTGCTATGCTTACTTTGATAAATGTGAATCCCTGTTCAGCCAAAGTCAATCAAACTGGGCTTCACTGGGCCAATAGATAAGAAGCGCATGTGACCATAATCCCAGCACATGTGAGGTGCTGAGCTGATGGGCTTTTCTGGCAAGAGGGAGTTGGTGAATTTAGCTTCAGGTGAGACATTCTATCACTGGAAGTCACCCCCCACCACCCAAGAAAGCTTGAACTACAAGTGCATTTCACAGTTAACTCTGGAAAAGACATGACATAGTGAATAAAAGCATCTGGCCAAGACATGGCCCCTGGTGGCCTCTTTCTCTGTAAGACTTTCAACTCAGAGATATGGAGGAAATGGAGAGGGAGAGAAAAATGGATATAAAACTGCTGACGCTTCAGAGATGATATTTCTAACTTATGAAATACTAAAGCTCCTTTCTGCTAATACACTCTTCAGTGGTTAGCATTAGACCCACCTGGGACAATGGACAAAAAAGAATTAACATAGCTGCTTTTTATTCCATTCACGCAATCTGTTTCCATTTTAAAAGCAATTTTGTAAATTTCTCACACTCCTTTTATTTAATCAATTGTGATGTAGAATATTAATTTCTAAATTGCATGAATCTTAAGTATTTGAATACCCCTGTGGTCCTAAACCCTCTACATCAGCCCTGTGCATTTATCTTTGTTAGCAAGTGACACAGTGCTTAAAGAGTACAGTTAAAGAGTAGAAAGATCACAGCTGCTGTCGTATTAATATTTAGAGAGCAGATTTAATAAATACCATATCTCACTCTATGTTATTATCTGCATTAGTGCTATCAGGTTTTAAGGGAATTCGGGTGATGGTTTCTTATCCATCAGGTTGTCAGAAGCAGACAAGAGGAAAATCAAATGTTCATTTACTCACATCTGGTGTTCCACAGGGATCCGTGTTTAGACCCCTGCTGTGTTTATCTGTATAAATGGTTTCTATCTATCATCTAAATCAGAAGAGTTTATGTGTAGAGCAAACAACATCAGATAAATATCCTTATCCACTAACTCGGTAGAAAAGTACAAACCAAACGTACACAGCACATTGTAATTTCTGCTATATACTGAGGTTATAAAACTCCCTTCCCTCTTTCTTCCACTTTTATTTTTGCTTGAGGTTCATAACTTGATTTGCAACCAATTATTACTTCCCCCTTTCCCTCACGCCTTTTATCGTTACACTGATACATAGCTTCTGTTTCTCTTGTACCATATCAAGAAGCTGGAAAATCGGTTTTAAAAAGTGTTATAAATAGGTAACGCTGAATATAACATGAAAGAAAAGGAGATGTACCCCCGGAAATGAAATATTCAAACCAAGAGATATATTGCATCTTGCTTCAGGGAACCTGCTAGGGAGGACAGAGGTACTGTGGCAGAGGCAGTGGTATTACGCAGAGCTCCTTGCTAATGCTGCCATTATTATTCTCCTCTCTTTATCTGATCTTTTTACGATGGCAGCTTCCTTCCCCCAGGAGGAGTCGGTAGAATTTTATATGGGAAGAAAGGAGCAGAGAGAGACCATAAGCGGATGGATCTTTGATACCAACAGCCATTTTGGCTCATAGGGTTTTTTACATGAGTTAAATTGTTTTACTTTTATGCAAATCTGAGTAATTAATACATAAATATTGAGACCACGAACACCTGCAATTTCACTTCCCATCTTAAACAGTTATCTGGTACTGTTGCTACTCTCTCCCTCTCAGGCAGCTTTATGAAGTGAATATAAGAGATACATCCTCCTGCAATGACACCTGAGTGAAGGACATTTAGGTATTGTCCTGTTTCAAAACACCTCCCTATAGCACGACGAGTCCTGCCCAGCATTAATGCAAAACCCAGCTCTGTTAGGAAAGTGACTTCTATTTATCCTCTGTCCTTCACTTCTGCTCTTTAACCAAGCCAAATAATATATGTAAAGCAGGACTATCCTGTTTCTAAAAAAAAATATGTGTATATAAAAAGCCTTCACATTGCTCTCTTTCTCTCTGCCCTCTGATTTCTATGCATTAGACCCACTCCATGAGCTGCATTAATACAAGCACCCTGGATTTGGCTTTAACAAGCACAGCAGACACTAACCAGCTCTCTAAATAAGAGTTCCCTGATGAATGCATCATATAGGTTAAAATAATAAATGCATAATTCATTGTTTTCTGCAATCCTGGTAACATAGTCGTACGTTTGCTTAAACTTCCATTTATTAACAGTAGTACTATTTTGAATGTCTTATCTGCCTTAGTTAAACAGAAATTATTTTTTAATCTCCTCCAATAAAATACATATACACTAATAAGCAGTCTGTGACTTTCCTTGAATCTTGTTTTAAGAAGGATGTAGTTTCAAATAATTAAGCAGCAATAAATGTTAAGATATCTATAGATAAGAGCTCTGCATCTGCACATATTTTGCTATGAATAATTCTGTGCAAATCAGAGTAGTTCCTTAAGACACCAGAGTTATTCTTGCTCTTTCCAAAATGATGCACAAAAAGCATTTGACCATCTATGGGCAAAGACTTTTCAATTCACATGCTGTCACTAACATTTTGCTTCACATACTTTTGATTACTATCCCATCGGAAAGCATCACAAGATGAAAAAACAAAATATAGAACACATGTTCATTAACATGCATAGGATGCAGAAAGAGGAAACGACGTTAATATGCCTTTTTCTCTGCAGTAAGAAAGAGAAGATGGAGAAGAAGTGTTCCTCTCAGCACGAAGATGTGTAGATGGATTTTAAAAAATGGCACATTTAGACTGGCAGCTACTACCTCTGCCAAATTGAAAGGTGAAGACCCCGTGAGGGATGATGCAGAGGAAACACAGCCCATATCACAAACCGTATTTTGGAAGAAGATAGAAGATACAAGCTTACCTGCTCGTGTTCCAAGATGGCCTTAAGACATGAAAATGTATTTTACAAACATGCTTTTCAGGGTTTCTTGGCCAATATGGTCAAACCAAGACATGATACCAAGACGTGCAAGCCATGGCATGGGCTTGCATTCTCACAATTTTGCATGCACAGCTAAGCCGAGTTAATTCAGTTATCCCAGGGGAAAGGCATGAACTGTCCAATAATTACAATAACCCTGTTTTTATTTCATCATTGTACCAGTCATACAGCTTAAAATAGAATTTTAAAAATTGAATTTTGAGCTTCATTTACCTTCAAAACCCACAACAGTGAAGTAAAGCAATGCTACCAGCTCCTTTAATGTGGGAGAAACAGAGACTCGGAGACATAAATGAACAACAGTCACACAGAAAGATTCAGTGCAGAAACTGGTCTCCAGAACATCAAACTAATAACTGGACTTGACTGTCCTGTTCTATCCCACTTCCTTTTGTTCTCCATTGCAAGAAAACTCCAGTGAGCTTTCCGCTGAAGCTGCACACCATGTTATTTATTGCAACTGGACTTGGAGACTGCCAAATAGCAGGAACACTCAAAAAAAGCATGAAGGCTGATGAAAGCATTTCTACTATATATACATACGAACACTCAGGAACTAGACCAATTCTAAATACGCACAATCTTCAAAGGCAGTATCATTCCAACAGATTATTTTGCCGGCTGAGATTTTGTCTAGTTCAAAAGATATGCTACACGTTTCGCATAGTCTTCCTCTCTGATAAGAGCTGGATAAACACGCATGCTGAAAAGACAGTTCTCAGTTTAAAACAATGTACAGATGGCTGCTTTATATCTGAAGCCTCAGGAATCACCAAACTTGATAAAAACCCAGGCTCTATATATTTCAGATAAGAATAAGAAACATACAAGTACTTTCTGTGCACAATAATTTTTTACTACATGTTAAAAAATCTGATGCCACCACACTATTTTGCTTTTAGCAGTGGGCCATCTGCGTGTCACACTGATGTCCTTTCTCCAAGCACTTCTCACTAGTATTTAGCAGGCAACACTTTCCATGCATAGAGGACTCTCCAACTCCATACCTTCTTTAGGCATTGGGCCTAATCACTGCTTAAACTCCAAATCCCCAATTTTGACACTCGGTATGTCCAGTGAATAAAAGTTCCTTTTTGTTTAGGTGCACCAAATGACCATCAGGCAAAATCTGGTGCATCAGTGGTTTTAAAAGTTCATGGAATTCTGCTGTGCATTAAGATGGGACCGCAGCCCTCAGAAGGGAAGGAACAGTACCTTGTTCTGCCACACTCTAGTGACGCAGTCCTCCCCTCTGCCATAGAGTCCACAGCTGGTCATAAGCTAGAAAGCTATAACCAGCAGGGAAAGAAAAGAAACCAAGCCAAGCTCATGAGAAGACAAGAATAGCTGATGGATGTTACAACCAACTGGTGCAGGTTCACAAGGCTGCGAATCTCACTGCTAAGGGTTTAAGCAGAAACACTTCTGTTCCCTAACACTCATACTTAAGACTACAGCAATGAAAAGGGGCCCGAGCTTTCTCATTCGCAACCTGCCTTCCCCAAAACTTCCTATGAAATGCTGTTTTCCTTTCCGATCAATGGCATCAACAACTTCAAGGACACTGCAACAACAGTGGAAATAAATATGCATAAAATATTAACTAATGGAAAGGGTCTGATATTAAAAATTAAGATGAAATAACAGTTAACATTAATATAAAATGTTGCGATGGTACTCTAAGAAATTGATAAAGAACACGTCACAGTAAACATATACAAATTTAAAATGTTATTTAAAAGCAGAGCACGCTAATCACTACATTCCTAAATGGTTAGGTTTTATGCTATATATTTGATTGAACCCATGTTTAGTGCGGTATGGATCATTGCTTTATAAAAAGTGATAAATTTTACTTACAGTTAAAGTTGGCATCCCATTTTTAGGATTTCAAATGTATTTTACTGCTGTTTTTCACGTTATGAAAAACTATGCTAAACTTTACACTTTACAGCTTACACAATAGGTATGGGATTAGTATTTGGATATATCTGGTACAATGTCACTTTACACAAAACTGTTCAAGCAAACATTTCCAGTGTAAATAATTCAAATTTGCATTTCATTTCAACTTCATGCTCTTAAACAAGCACACCAAGGTCTAGCTCTTGGCATATATGCAAAACATATTTTCAAATCAATGGTAATTTGCAGGAATACAAGAGAGCTAGCATTCACCCTGGTTTTCTTTCCAGGTCAGGCGTTTGGATCAGGCTGTAAGCAATGGCCAGAGAGAAGTGAAGTCTGAACAACTTTGCTGAGGGTGCAAAACAATTCCTCTAGCATTTTCCTTCCCAGACAAGACAGAAGCAGATTTAGATATTTGCCACTTAATCAACAGATGGTGCAAAAATTTTGTGCGGTGAGAGTCAGGTTACAACAATTTCGAGTGCCTCTGAAGCTTCCTGCGGAGCCCTGAGCATCTCAGAGCACCAGTGGTGATAGCTCATCTGGAATGCTCAGCAACAACATCTCAAATCTCTGTTTCATTTCCTATACCCTGATTCACGTGGGATCTGCCACCGAAAGTAATTCTGCCAACACTGGGGAGGAGCTGCAGGAGTCAAAAACAACAACTTAAATACTGCTTCATTATAGACCCTACTTAAATTCACACAAGGGAAACCGATACAAGACGTCGATCCCAAGGGAAAAAGTGCACTCGGGATTTCTTTCCAGGGACATTTAATCCACCCCTCTTTGAGGGCTTTTAAACAAATTTTTCTTCAGAGGCACATCAAATCATACATCAAGGAGGCAAACTGGCTTTGCAGCCTTGCAGTAATCAAAAGAGAGACTTGATGGCGAGCGCCATCTCTCATGCACTGATAAATTGGTTTCTCTCCAGCTTTCATTATGCAGTGCTGGAGTTATGTTCATTGAAGTTAATGGGAGTATTTCCATGGACTTTGGTGTGTAGTGGGTCATATAATAAGTTCCTCCATATGTTGTAGTCTGAGGGCCAGAGCAGCAGTTACTCATTTTAAGCACTATTTTAAGATTTGATGGATGACTTAGCTCTGTTTTCCCAGTTTTCCAAGGACCCAAGGTAAAAACAAAACTAAATACAAAACACTTCATGGCATCCTCTCTCTTTTTTTTTTTTTTTGGTTGGTTGTGTTGTTGTTGGGGAAAAAATGAGCATTCAGTACAGCCGATAAATCACTTTGTCACCTTAATCTTTTATTGATCTCAATAAAAATTGTATTTTGTTTCTTAACAAAAATTCACCAAGAAGGACATCACATCCAGGGATGTGTATAATGCAGGAAGCGCTCATCATTTAACATTCTTATTTATGGGACAAGATATGGATTTTTGTGGAAAAATCTTCAACTGTTTTTGTAAGGTGATGCATCATATTTTTAAAGATGTGCTTGACTAGAAGTCAGGCTGTTTACCAATTACACTAAGAAGCCATATCTTACAGTGAGGTTTTATATAAAGAGATGATAAAACCACTTTTTCTGAAGCAGTAAAGGTAAGGGAGTACAGTACTTTCCCCCATTAAGTCTGTTCTGTCACTTCACTTTAGTATATCAAAGTCATTTAATTTTGTTTCAGATGATCTTGTTGGGAACTCTCATCAAAAAAAAAGGAAAGGAGCGATTGCTAGGGGAGCACTACACTTCTCCATGAGGATCAGTTTGAAACCACGCTCTCATGGAACACACAAGAAACAGAAAACCTTGACTGTATCCCACGTTGGCACTTGCTTTCTGATCTCTGAGAATATAACCACCTTGCTCGAGCAACAATCTGGACTAGTGTCAGAAGCCCACGGGCAAAGCAGGATGCCCTGTCTCTAGCTCAGCACAGGATGTGCTCTGGGAGAGATGGAAAGTGAGACAGTAACTCTTTTGCACAATCACATGCTAACTTCTTGAATACAGATACTCTGAGCCGCACCAGTAAGCGCTTGACATTTTCCTACATCTCACATAGATGAATTGCAACCGAGTCCAATTATTCTCCACCACAATTTTTTGAAGAATCCTCAAGCCCTTCGCCTTGCTGCATAGTATAGCATAATCTTTGCTGAAGACCTATTAAAGGCTTTAGTGCACCATAACTCTGTTTGCAACCTCTGAGTTGTATAAAATGAATACGTGCTTCTAATAATTGCTTAATAAAGGCTTCCCATCTTCACCATAAAATAATGTTAAATGAAGGCCAGAATCCTTTCTATCTCATTTTACATAACCTACACCCAAAACTGGCTCCAAGACCTCATTTGCATAGTTTGCAATTTATCCAGGCTATCTTCCTGCCAAACAAGGCAATGCTCAGAGAAAAAGCCTCTGCAATCCCTCTTTGCAATGGAATTCAAAAAAGCAGCCTGCAAAGTCGCCAGGACTCCTAAACTTTCCATTTATCAAATACAATTCAGAGTCTGTACCAAGTGGCCTCCCAGTCTTTTACTGAAGGAAATCGTGTGGCCAGATCACCACGTCCTTAACATCAAAGATAAATTGCTCACAAAATTATTATTGGAACCATCTCTCATGTGCCCATTCTATACAACAATAGGTAAACTTTAACATTCTCCAGTTAAGGTATGTGCTGTTTGAGGGTAGGTTTCAAATCCAATATTCCAAATAGACTTCAGCAACAGGCTTTCTCAGGATATACTGTCTGTGAGATATTACACCATATATAGGATTTTTTTTTTCATCTTAACATTAGTCACTAAACCGTTTTTATAACACACTGTCATTGTCAAAAGATTAACCTTAAGTTGAAGCAAGGACTATTTCTTTTTCATCAGACTCTTGAAATTCCTCAAATATTCATCTGGATTTAACATGAATATAGAGATTTCTCATGTTTCTCATTTACTACTATTCAGTCTTCTCTGCTTCTTCGTAGTCTGGGCACATACTTTTTTAGACTTTAGAGAAAAAGAAAGTTCCACCAGTGCCCACAATAAACCAGAAGGCACTTATTCCCTGCTCATTCCTATAAGAAGTGAAGCTGAAGAAACACTTTCTCTGTTCTTTATTTGTTTTTCAGGGTCAGAAATTCAAGGCACATTGCACAGGCTTCTTATATCATGGCTAGAGGTCAAACCTCGTAATACATGACTTGTCAGTATCTTTTAGCACAATTGATAGTAGTGTGCTGCTGACTCTTGCATTCCAGACCTAGAAGAAAATGTCCAGAGCAACTGAGGTTATATGATAGATTTCATAAAATATCACCAAGTCTCAGGAAGAAAGATGGTGTTGGAGGCTAAGAAAAAGGGCTGCACATCAACCTTACAAAATGCCAGAGTTTTGATTGATGTTCAAAACCGGTCATTAACGGTAGTGACTCCTGCCATCCACAAAAACCTCCACCTAGTTTAGTAGGAACTCATCTAATGCAGCAGCAGCATTTACAGGCAGATGTTCCCATCCCAGATTCAAACAAAAAAAGATAGAAAAGCACTGCTGCTTTATTGTATTTTGTAAAACTGTATAAAATATAAAGGTGAAATTCTGGTCCCATTGGAATAAATGGAGAAATTCTATCAACTTCTACAGATCCATAACTGTACACAATGCTATTATGAGGGCGAAGGAGAAGGATTGTGTGCATGCTAAAAGCCCAGAATTAGTCTAATTTTTAATAAATTAAAGGAACGCTGTTATTATGGAAAATCAGCTTCCAGTAACTCACAATTGATTTACTCTCCGTTAACACTATATACAAAAGTGTTTCCAGCAGATCTTATGAAAAAGAAGGTAAATGCAATCAGCAGATGAGGCTACAATTAGAAACAATGATTGGGGAAGGAATCCAAGCTTTAGTGCTAAGAAAAATGATAGCCATTATTTCTTATTTTGAACTCAGTTTCAATTAGCTAATGATAATAAAGTCTTTTTAGGATTCTGAATGCTTACTAAGGACATATGAATACCCAATAGCAGGTGTTCTTCCATTAACTGCTCCATCTATTTCCCTAGCAATCAGTGATGTAAATAAATCACACACGCACACTTACACAGGATTCTTTCCTCCCCTGCTTTTTTTCCACTTCTGTTCAGGTTAGAGCAGTAGGGAGGATGGTAAATAATCATCAGGAAAAGATGAAGCTACGTGCACACAAACCCAACCTATTTTCTACAGAAAAAAATTATGTGTCTTAGAAAATTATGAGTAAGATATTAAGTAAACTGCACAGGAATATGGAGGATCAGATTCTTCTTCCCTTTACCCCACTGAAGTCCCGGATTCCCTTAACTTGCAGCAGGACAGCCCAGTATTGATTAACAGGAAAGGAGAGGAGATCAGTCAGCCCACACTGAAAAGTCAGCAGGGAATGTTCTTCAATGCACCCTCAGATTCAAAACAAGAAATCTTTTGGGTATAAAACAAAGCCCACTATGGTATTTGATTACAGATTAGTATTAGCATTTCCTTTGTCCACATCTCTGCATATTCAAAGAGAGAAGGCTAATTTTCAGCACTACAACTTTCTTTTTACCGTAATTCCCATTTAACACAACTTTTCAAGAAATTACTCTTTTAGCCTTCCATTACTCTTCAAGGACTCTTACTTTTCTTACAGATTATGTTACCAAGTATTTTCACAGATGTATCATGTCCTGCCAGCTTAAGTAGCTGAAAGTAAAGAAATTTTACTTGACATACTCATATTTTTTCTTTAATAATTTTTCTAAAAATTCAGAGACACAGAATGGAAACCAGTTTTTCATTACATATACAGTAGATAAAGTTTATAAGAGAAAGATATTAAAAAGTTCCTATATTTGGACTTGAAAAGGAAAGATATATAGAATCCTTCCTAATCTCACAAAAAAACCCCAAATTGTGCATGGATGTTTCAGCATGCCTTTTGACTTCCTAGAGAGAATAACAACTGCTGAAGAATTAAGTACCCAAGGTCAGATGACGGCAAGGCTGGGAACGGCAAGGCATTACACAAGAGAAAGTGCCATGGTCTCCAGCAGCAGATGTTTGCATTTTGCATGCGAAGAGAGGTGCAAAATGAAGCATTTTATCAAAAAACCCAATTGCGTGAAATAGGCCTATAAATGTAACATTTTCGTAACATGGAAAGTTTCTGAAAAATGATTTGGAAAAGGTCTGAAGTTGACTCTACCTCTGTCTCCCAAGCCTGAAATGCTTAATTGACTTTTGATAATATTAAAAAGTGCTATCGTGTTGAAATCATATTGTCAACTCAGATCCTAGTCAGTCAGGCAATGAACTCACACTATATGGCAGAAAACACTATGACAGCAGAACTGTGAAAATATCAAGGTCTGAAAAACATCTGTGGTCCCACCTGATTATGGTGAATACCCACTAGCACACTTTTACCAAAATTATGTGTACAGCTCTTGTGAAGGTTGAGCCTTAGGTTGTTCTTTCTGCTATGACAAAAATTTTATCCCAAATTAATTGCTTTATTATGGCCTTTGAACACAAGAAACTTACATATTTCAGAGTAAAGTTCTTGTGCTTAGGCAATTAACAGGAAATACATATAATGCCTTTTTATAAGAACACAATTAAAGAGTAATCACACTTTTGTCGTGGCTGACAATTAGCAGTCTTCCTCCCCCAGAGATATAATACAGCTATGTCATTATCATTATCAAAATCTTAAGCCCACTGAGGGAGTATTAGATCTCTGCAGAAAAACAGGCTGGGAGAAACCCTGGCTCCACTGAAAACAACGGCAAAACTCCCATTTTCCCAGCTCTAATTAGCTATGGTTAAATTACAGTGAACATATAGTGTGCTCGGCTAGAGGTGATGAAAGAAGAAAAGCAGATCTTAATATTCAATGATCCCTCCTGAGTTGTGACTCTGAAACAAGAAGTTCAGACTACTTTTTTGAGGCAGCAATCCTCAATCTTCCATTGCCTTCTCCAGGAAGACCACTGGTTTCAATCCCCGGTTAAAAGTGACAGAATCATGGTAATGAGAAGAAACCAGTTACACAATCAGGCAGCACATCACAGGTGCTTAAGTAATATTTTTGGGGGCGCATTTTTTAACCTCTAGTACTGTTGTGTATTTATTTCTACCTATCATTCTTAATATGGGGGTGCATTTTTTAACCTCTAGTATTGTGGTGTATTTATTTCTACCTATCATTCTTAATATAATAGGAGTTCTTATTGCTCTTTTGCTGCATTACATTACTCTATTCTCTATTAAATCATACAAGTTTTCCTTTTTCAGTTAATTCAGGAACACAATAGGAGTTTTTATTGCTGTTTTGCTGCATTACATATGACTCTATTCTCTATTAAATCATAGAAGTTTTCCTTTTTCAGTTAATTCAGGAACAGCTAACGGAAGCTGAAGTATGTTCTCATTCAACGTATGCCAAAAGATACCTATGTTACCCTTGCCAGTGTTTCCTGCAAAAAAGTAACCAGGGAAGAGCTGCTTCCCAGCCATCAGGTAGCAACCAGTGGCTACAGGGGAACTTTGTATTTTAGGGTATAGCTGGGCTCTGCCTGATGTTCAGCTCAGCTAACAGTGTTGCAAGAAACATCATGCAAATTAACCTCATTGCTTCCTGGCATACATGACACCAGCCTGTCACTTTTGCTGTCCCGTGTGCAGCATTTCAGGCCAAGTTTGCCAGACCTTGCCTCTAGATTTCTGGTGGCAGAGCGATTGGTATGCGGTCAGTTCAATGTTGTCCTTTTAATTCAACACAGGCTTTCGAAAAACAAATTCTTCTTTCATCTGGAGACGTAGCACCTGTCTATAGCATGAAAAATGCAGTTCTGTGGTGAAGGCCTGGTGTATGGGGTGTCCCTGTCCAGGGTCTCTGTGAGGAGAGGGCTGGGGCTGCCCCGTGCCACACACGGCCACTTCCAGCCAGCTCCATCCCAGGACACAAGCGAGCCCTTCAGCGATGCTGGTGTCAGCACTACTGATGTTCTGTCCTTCTCCTCTCTCTATGGAAAAGCCTTCCACTGCAGAACCTTGCGTCACCCCCATCCTTCATGACACAGAGACCCCAAGTGCAGAGCAGCTCTCTTCTGCCCTGTCCTTTTGCTAGTAATAGAAGTGCCACGAGGCCAAATAGAAGCGGATAGTTCAGCTCACTTCAGACTTCACCCTTCTCATTCCTGGAGCTATGACGCTCTGTAAAAAGCATCAGACCACCCCTATGGCCCAGAAACAGAGAGGGACCACATATCTGTATCATAAATACCTTGATAATGCTGGCATTTAGCACTCAGTATGCACACTTTTAGTAAAAATCCCAAGAAGTGGAATTAGAATATAATACTATTATTACATCACCCATCTGCAGAAAAGGCAGAGTTGTTGAGATAAGCAGAGATAAAAAGAAATATTCAGGTTAAACCAGAATTGACATGAAGCCACTAGCAGATATGGAGGAAGCTGAATTAAAACCAGTAATGGCTCTCATGATATCAAAGAAGAGCACATTAAGAGTGGTGAGACTTCTGATATTTTTCCTTTGTGCCATATCTCACTGCTCTCCAGTTCAAAAAGGTTTCAGCAGATTTACATTGTTACAGTTAATGGTTAACTTTCCACATCCTCAAAACACCAGACTCCAGAGTTCTCATCAGTAACAGAGACTTCTGCTACTCCTTGTAGCCTGTAAGAAAAAGATGCTATCCCCATCCGTCATTTTTTTGTTAGAGATACATGCTGAGAAGATTTAATTGTTCACCTCTTTTAAATACATCAGCTAGTTAGCACAGCCCACTGTTTTATCCAGCTGCAAGTTCTGGCACAGGAAGAGAAATAGATTGGGCTCAGCAGGATCTTCTAAATAGTCTGCTGTCTTGACTGTCCATCTGGGAGAGGAATGATCTGGTCACGAGGATCAGACTGCACATACAGCATCATATAAAACTGGAGGAATGCCACTTTGTGGCAGTGTGCGTGCCCAGTCCTCAAATATTCTGTTCTGTGTTGTCCAAGCAGATTTGGATGGTTGCCAAAAGACAAGAGAGGCAAATTTTGGAGAGAAGCCAAAAGACAAGAGGCAATTGACCTAGCACTTTTCTGTTCTTTCCTGGGAATTGCAGAGCTACAACATGCCACAATTGCTTACAAACGTTAGTATTGTTTTCTCTACCTGTGCATTGTGTAAAGAGACTAATGTGCTTTGACCTGCAATTTGCAAGGGGGTTACAACTACCATGGGAAAAGCAAAACTTAGTGCATAGGTTCAGAAGTGCTCAGGTGGAAGCAATGGAAACAGCAGAATTTTATTGCTCCCTGCAACAGAAGCGATGCTCTTAAATCTTTACTGGTACACAGACCCAACCAAGGCTAACAGTATCAGAAAAATCTTGGACTGATTTATGCACAATGCTGTAGAAAAACCTCAGAACTAGGCAGCCTGGCCTCTGCTTCCAGAAGTGACTGCGCTTGCATGACACCAGCAGGCCTGCCAAATTTCTGTGATCCGGTTCTTCTCTTGAGCCCTGCCATGAATGGACATGGAAAGCAGGGGTGACTAAAGCCCCTGCTTTGAAAACAGAGATGTGTGTGGGGCACGTCACCCAGCCGTGGGCAATACAGGCAGGTCAAGCTGTCAATAAAAAAAAAAAGGAAGTGCAGAGCAGCACAATCTTCACCTGAGTTAACAGTGACCCGCCATAAGCAGCCCTGTAGCTGCACAGACACAACGCTGCTCCCCAAGGAGCTATTTGCCACCAAGTCTTATGTTAATTTCGTTCTACCCTCAACTGCACAAATACACGGGTGCACCTTCATCACCACTTGCTCCATTACTGTGCTCCAGAACCACTCAGTCAGGAGGCGGCACTTGGCGATGGCACCTTCGGCCGAGGAAGAGCTCGCACACCCGCGGCATCCAGTGGCAAAGACATCTCACACACAGAGTTAACACTGATCACAAGGCTTTCTCAAACCATTTGATTTTGTTGCCCTTTTATAAAATGCAAATTAAAAAAATTATGAAACAGTAGGCAATAAAACCTGAATTTTTAATACCAAGCAATCACTGAACCTTTGCACGTGAGTACGAAGGACTAAATAATCCCATTCTTTCTCACAGCACAGACCCAGGAGAATTTCTTTCTCTATATTGCTTTTATAACAGCTATCTATCTTAGTCTGGTCTTGTTGATATATTTTAAGGCTTTTAATTTGGAGGCTGTTATTTGCTCAGATGTTATCTTCAGCATATTAAGTACAGTAAGCTTTCATCAAGTCATACGCTGGGCATTTGAGCTGGGGCAGAATTTCTTACTTAAGCACCCATGTACAATGGCAGAATAAATAAATAAAGAACACCTTCAAGGCTTCCAAGGTAACAAAATCACTCTCTAACCTTACAATAATGCTCTGCTTACAGTCCTCCCAAAATGCAAGTCATTTGCCGGATCCCAAATGATATTTGGTTGATGGATTGCTGGTGATTTCTACATCAGAGCACCTTGGAGCCCTAGTGCTAAACCCCTGACAGCGTTAGCATAAGAGATTTACATTTATGTTATGAGGGCCACACAAGAATAATAATTTTAAAATACATTGCCTTGGCTGCTGGTGCACCATGGGAAATCTAGCAGCAGCAGGCAGCATGCCTGCGCTGTAATTACAAAATGGCAGCACGGGAGAGGCTTTGGAGACAAGGAACTAGAGACTACAGCCATCTGCATGCCTTGGCGAATTGAAATTACAGTAATATATGAAGACATTACCTGAAAAGCCCAGCACCATTTAAATGATTTACTATTACGCCCCAGCAAGCTTTAATTTAAGGATAAAGTCATTCAGCAAGCTAATCTGATATAGGAGGCATTATTTCACACAGTTAAGTTAATTTACACTAGCTGATTGTTGTTGTTGCAGTTGGCATTATTATCTGCACAAACAGCCGATCGGCCCTGACAGAAGCAATATACTGTTTAATACAGCGTCTTAATTCAGCAGGCTAGCTATCTGTGATAAAGGTTTGTTTATAAGCAATAATGGGGAGGAAAGTCATTTTGAGGCTAAGCTGATAACACTGATGAGAACTATTTTATTTTTTTTTGGTAAGAAAACAAGCAGGAACTATCCACTCATTTGTCCTCCTGTCTAATAACAGTAACATCCCGACAGATTTCTCTTACATCGCTTTTGCTTTCCCACCCAAACTACAAGGTAGATCTTTGGCACCGCTTTCTGCATATATTTCCTTTGACAAACAGCTGTCACCATCCCAGCACTATGAGAGCTCCCCTTCTCCAGTGAAATACAGGCTTCAGGAAGACCTCCACAGCTAAACTCTCTGATGTGAGCTGGTTTAAAAAGCTTCCAATATATCACAGAAAAGGCAAACTACACACGACACGTCGTGCAGTTTTGGTTGGCTTCCCTCCAGCAGTTAATGGTGAGATGCACTGTGGTACTCTTAGCAGAATAAGATAATTCTATGTTATAAGAATAATCTGATGGTAAGGAATGCCAGGTGAGGCAGAGACAGCCAGTGCCTGGGCCAGGGCTGGCTTTGTGCCGCCTTCTGGGCAAGGCTTGGATCAGGTTGGCCTCATCCCCATAGGTATATAAGGGATTATTTTGCCCACAGGTAAAACTGAGGGAAAGGCAGAGAACAGTGGTAGTTGTAAGCATGTTTATTCATTAAGAACTGTAAAACTCCTCACCAAGAAACATTAGCATGGTGTTTCCAATAGAAACCAAGCTACAAATAAGAGGCTGTAAGGGAATTCCTTCCTGTAGCTTTCTCTTCACCATCCCCTCAGCTGGTAAAATCACCTACTGACTCACAGATACCGAGTTGCTTAAGGGAATTCCTTAACTCTGCTTCCCTCCTCCACGTAATACTTGAAGTTCCAGGAATATGCTTCTCAAAATTGCCCCTCTTCCCCAAAACCGATTACCCAATAAAAACATTTCCCTGTTCATAAATTCAGAATGAATACAATTCAACTGCAACCACAAAAAGAAAAAACAGTCAACCCACCCTGAACTTGCATCTTTCAGCAGAAATACAATATAATATTCTGCAATACTGGTTCAGGAACAGTAAAAAGAAGAGGGTATTTCGAGACTTCAGCATGAAAAGTATCTTAAAACCAGATTGCCAAAAGTAGTTAGAGGGCTCAGTACCATTTAGACGTCAAACCCCATTGACTTCCACAGGAGTTGGAGTCCTAAATACCTCTGAAGGCCTATGCCTTCAGATGTTTCTGGATAGCAACGTCTTCACAACAAAGCTTAAGCATAAGTTTAAACAAGCTACAATAATATCACTAAAAAGCGAGTCTATGGCCAGCTCTTCTGCTGCTCTAACAGCTCACTTCCAAACGACTGACTCCAGTGGGGTATTGGCAGTTTGTACCTGCCATGAGTAAGCCTTAGAGCAGAACATGAAGTACTGCTGCACCCAACCAAACTTTGGAAAAGTTGTTCTGGCAGCTAAAAGCACAGGTTCTTATTGGGGAAGCTTCTTTGGGGCACAACATTTGGTCCCAACAACTTACAAGTATTGAGGTATTGTACTAGGACAAGTTCTTTCATCTTTTTTCAACATGCTGAACCTGGTGTTGTGTAGCATCTCCCAGACATCATCAAGCAAGCCCTATCTAAGTGTGACTGTGAGCACACCCCACTGTGATCTGTGCGTTGCATGAACATTACCCTTTCTAGAGAGCATCTGTCTCACCAGCCCCAGGATGAAGTTACAAAAGCAACCTGCACTGTGCCACATTGGATTCCCAAGATCGCCCGGGAGCCATCACACCAGCACAGCTTCAAGGGGAAACGACCACATGTCTCACATGGCCTTGTTTTCCAGTGTTTTTTTTCCAGGGACTGACAAAAGAACCAATTTTGTAGAAATTCTTTTTGATGGTCAAGTCTTACGTGCTTTATATTTTGCAACCTCTTTGAATAGCCTGTTAGGGCATGATTTTAAGAATTACATTATTTAACATCTTATGGCAGAAGCTCACAAAATCTGCACTGATTTCAGCTACTCAGTAATCAGTGAGTTTTCATCAGAAACTGAAGAAAAGCAGCATAAGCACACAAATAATATAGACCAAAGAACAGTTTAAGGGTTTTTTTCCCCCTGTTTTATGGTAATAACAGGATTGTAATGATGTGGTTTATGTTCTTTCCATTCTTTTTGATTTGTTTCTTCATTTGTGAATTCTTCCCCACGTTTGTTAACAAAACTATGTGAATGGTGCAAAATAGCAACTAATGTCAAATGTTTAAAAACATTCAGAGGTAAGTTGTTACCATTCTCTAGCCCTTTTAAATTATATTTTAAGGAGTGTACATTAGTGCCTTAGATGGTATAAAAAGAGAATCATACCTCAAGTGATTTCTTTATTTTTAATTCAAACATAATAAAGGCAGCTGCATTTGTGTCTGCCATAATAGTACCTTAACCAAGGAGGTACATTTAATTCCTGTGTATGCTCACCTTTGAGCATCAGGGGTTTAACGCAGAAAAATCCTAAGGAATATAGGAGGGAGATTACAAGATGCCCAATTTTTGTACTTTGAACAGCACAAATACACTCAGACATGCAGAAAATAAAGAAGAACAATGTAAATTAATTTGAAATTATTTGAATGAATTAGGCTTATGGTCCGATAACTGAATTATGCAGTGTATGGGAATGTAAGGTAATGAGACTAAGAGCCGAAACGCCAGCAGATATTCAAGAATAAAAAGAAGAAAATGCACTTTCACAGATCAGGAGATAGATTTGGGGTAAATTCGAGATAAGATGATAAATTAGCTGAAATGTTGTAAATAAAAAAAGATACCAAGCAATCCAGTAGAACATAGACGGAATGAATTATTCCTAACTCACATACATATTTTCCTATTTACAACACTCCTTAGAGGTAAATGGTATAAAAAGAGAATCATACCTATTGTACCTATTAATTTAAAACAGGGACTGACTTTATAAATGCCTGAAAGTCTGTAACAAAAAAGATGGCTCCGGCCTTGCAGAGTTTGAGAGCTCATTTCTGAACTTGTTTTAAATACTTTATCTTATGAGTTGACTCTCACCATTCAGCATTAAGAAATTTTACTCCACTGTGATTCGTTAAGTAAGTCACTTAGTATCATTATTCCCTCTACTAACTTGAATGGCACTCGTAGTCCATCAGGGATAATTTCATCCACACGTAGGATGAATCTGGTAAAATATTTTGGGGTTCTACCAATGCCTCATGCAATTTATATTTAAATATTAAAATACAAATACGGAGAGAGTATATGGAGGAACTATATATATACACACACACAGAGACAACTGGGACTATTTCTAATTTCATAACTTATTCTATGGTCAGTGAGGTATGTCATTAAACTATTTTATTCCACCTAATAAATTTATTAACATTTATTAACTAGGGAAAAATACTAATCGATTTTGCCTCCTGGACACACATACCTCCTAGCCATGTTTAACTGCCTAGGTAATTGATGAAAAATGCAATGTACAGTTAGACAATTCATGGAATATGGAATTGACTCCCTCATGTCTGATCTTGTTTTTAGTAGGAACCACCCACTTGGCCCCTGCTCCCTTCCCTTCCAAACTGGAAACCCATGTTATGAGTCAACAGCAATACACATTACAACTAACAACATTGCTTGTAACAGACATTACAAAGCTTGCTCGCCATCAGTTCAAACGTATGGATTTCTAATGCAGGAGCAAAAGAAAGAACAGAAAAGAAAAAATTCATTTACTACAGACCATGGATTTTGGTCTTCATTTTGACCTCATCCTTAACAGAGAGATGGCTAAAAGGAAAAGGTAATGGCATGTGGTTTATATAACAGCTAATAGTAGACATACATGTTTAAAGAAAGCAGGGTGGCTTTGGATTGGAATACTAGATTCAGACACAAAAAGACACTGGTCTCAAAATGCAGTTTCCTTAAAGAATCTCTGTGGCAACAAGAAATTGACATAATGCTCAGAGGTGCTGGGCAGACCTCGCCTGGCTCCCACCCAGCTGCAATCTCATACTCCCCTCAACAGGACCAGCGTGGAAAATAAAATGGAAAAGCTCGTGGGTTGAGATAAAGACAGGGAGATCAGTTACCAGTTATCATCCTGGGCAAAACAGACTCAACTAGCATAGGAAATTAATTTAATTTACTGTCATTTAAAATGGCGGTGGATGGTGAGCAACAAGGACAAAAAATAAAAAACCTTCCCCCACACCCTGTCCTGACCTTTTTCTGAGGCTCAACTTCACTTTTTCATTCTGTTCTCCTCTACCTCCTGTCCCGAGGGGTGTGGACGGATGGTCAGTGGGGCCTGTGGTAACAGCTCCTCTCCGCCGCCCCTTCCTCCTCACGCTCTTCCCCGGCTCTGCCATGGTCTCCTCAGGGGCTGCCGGGCCGGGGCTCACACTTTCTCCTCACTCCTCACTGCCTGGGCAGGGTTTGGACCTTCTGAAATGTATTTTCCCCAGAGGCATCATCTGGGGCCACCATGAGGGGCTCAGATCTGCCCTGAGGTGGGAACCGCCCGGAACTGGCTGGAACCGCCCAGAACCTGCTGGAACCAGCTGGAACCGCCTAGAACCACCTGGAACCTTCTGGAACCTGCTGGAACCGGGCAGCCCCGGCCTCTCCTCACAGAGGCCCTGGGCACAGACACCTGGGGCCACGGCACCTTCCCGTCAGGAAACAGGCTTTCCATGGACTCTTTGTTTTATTTTTATTTTCTTCTCACTTTTTCTTGGTCGTTTTGATTGATGTTGTTGGTTTAAAAAAATATTTGCACGTCTTGTACCACCTAACCTTGTGTTTTATATTCACAGAATTGTTCCAAAATTATTTTTTAAGAAAAAATCAATAAGAATGAAACACAAAATTAAGTGGTATATTATTAGATTAAGATATTGTTAGTCATATACAAGCTCTTATTAAAATGCTGCAAATTATATGAATAATTTTCCATAAGTCATGTGGAACATTTAACTATGTTACTTTTATGAAAAAGAATAAACCGTAGACAAACAGCCTGATAGTCTGAGCAGAATGAACAAAAGGATATGAAAGACCTATATTCATTTCAGAAAGTAGATGTATGTCAGACTAAAATTAACTCTACTAGATATATCACGCAACTTTTTTTTTTTTTTTTACAAAAACTAAGATGACGTTCCTATTAAAAGTATACAAATAAATGTCTCTTAAGCAAGCCTAGGCAAGATAAAATATTTCTACAATGAAAGATGATGAGGTGGTACTTAGCTATAGGAAATATTAATGTAATTTAGAAAAGTCTGCAAGACCTTATTAGTAGACATCTGTTATTAAGCCACATTTATTTTTTTGTTTGTTGAGAAGGTGCCAAGTGCTGTAAAGGCTCAGACCAGAGTCATAGCTAAAGCTGAAGCAGCCTACATTAAGTGAAAGAAGAACACAAAATATCAGGAGGCGTTGCCATGGGGCTGAGGTGGATTTGGGAGCAGCACCCCCAGTCCTGTCTCCAGCTTCCAGTGGCTACCAACAGCCTCTGGCAACGGGAGCTCCTCAGTGCAGCCCGAAGGGTACAGGCCATCCTCCCTCACACCATGGGACACAGATCTATAGCTCTCCAGAGTTCCAGATGAACCCCTTAGAGCTGCACGTATTCGTTCTACACAGATACCATACACTAAGTTACACCTTCCCCCACACCAGGGTCACGGGTAAATCAGCACTAAAGAGTTAGCCAAGGTTTCACAAGCGTAAGACTAACTAAAGTTACTTAAATCTGAGCACTCAGTAAGGGGACAAATTGGACTTTGTGAGATTGTTTCTGCAAACACCACCTACAGATTCCAGTCCAGCAAAGTCAGTAAAGCTCCCAGACATTGCAGAGCGGTGTGGCCGTACAAGCTAAGCTCTAGCAATTAAAAGAGAAGCTCAGCACGCGTGCTCCTGAACACACACCTCAGCCATTTCCTAGGGGCTCAGACACAGAAGAGCTGTAAGGCAGCAGTGTTTCTGAAGATTCCACAGAGAATCATCAGTGAGCAAGAATTTCTGCTACTGTCATTCCTGCCACCAATCTTTGGAAAGATTTTTAAGGAAAAATTTGTTGAAATAATTGAAAGCTGTAAGTTTTCAGGTTAAATGAGTAAGAATTTAATTCATTTTTGTGAACACTTTTTCTGATTTCATAATATTAAAACATTTTGCTAATACAGCACAATTACACACATGCACGCACACTCGCACACACAACCTCCCCACCTCTGGGTATGGATAAGAACGAGGCAAGGTTTGCAGGCAATATTACTTATTGGATCACCTGAAATAGCAAGGGAAGACCAGAGAAGCTGTCAGGTGCACAGGCAAATCACATCAGCCAGTCCCATAAAAGATACTGCCTCTCTCTACAAACTCCATCTCACTTATATTCTTGAACCACCCTGTTTACAAGAACAATACTGTTACACATAAAAGAGCACTGTTGCTTGGATGAATCAGATAAGAACCTTACCAACAAAATGACTTAATCATTAAACAATGTAACACATTTGAAATTGGATTCTAGTTTTACATGTTCTTTAAAGTCTCTCCTACTGTATCACCAAGTATTGAATTCTAATTGGAAATATGCATTGACACCCCTAATTTGTGGCACACTAGAGATGTGATTCTGTTTTCACATCATTTTTGTGTAACAGTGAAACATCTTCAAACTAAATATATTTCTGGTTTATAAAGAACAGAATTAAACCCATTATTATTTTTTTTTGTTCAAAAGTCGATACACATCAGAGATATCCAATATGGGATATAAATTGTCTTACCCCTGCTCCCGCATCTTCCATAAATTTCAATTATTTAACACATTACTTAGCACACAGGTATAAATATTTGGATTAAATAATGCACACACTGTGCAGGTCCTCTTCATGCTCAACTTTGTTGTCTTTCTGTATTCTAAATCACATGCATCAAATCTTCACTCCTTACAAATATGCAGCTCTGAAACTGCAGTTATACATCATTTTCATTTGTTGAGGAGTGATATATAATCTAGGCTGAAATTAAATAATGTCATCCTATGTTTAGTATTTATTGATACAAATTTAACCTGCTCATATTTCAACCTCCAATCTTCCCCTGAATAATCTGTATTTAATTATGCATTCCACCTCTCTATTGACCTTTGAAAATATCCCTCATGACTACCAATCAAAAATGATATAAATTAGAAGTTCTTTTGAATCCTTTTGCAGTATTTATCATTCCACTCCCCAAATCACTCAGCACTTCAAGTTTGTTCTCAGAACCTGCCTTCTTAATACTGAAAACTCAACCTCCCCAATCCCTTCAATTTCCCTGAAGTTTCAACTAATCATTAACATATTATTACTTATTGAGTAAAGATAAGATAATTGAATACATGAAGCAGTCCAAAGTTATTATGTAATGGCTAAAAACGAGGAACATATTGGGCATACCATTCTATCTAGAGTCAAATCAGTTTATTCTTAGACTAAATTTTTATTTATTTATTAGACTAAAGCTGTGCTTTCACGTATGATATTACAACTTGCTAGAACTATTGTTTGACATCAACTAAAAAAAGACACAAAGAACAAATAAAGTGGTCAAAATTCTGACCACTGCAGTCCCCTCCCTGATTTTTTCACTTACTGTACCAGATACAAAAACAACTAAGCTGCCATTCAAGCTGCAAAGGAACTTCTCTTACAGATACCTGACTTTTTATTTATTACACAGTACATGAGACTTCAAATTTAGAACCAACTCACAAAATAGTAATTTAAAATATTATTCAGCATGTAGAAAAAAACAATAATTTTGTTAAATTTCTATGTTCTTACCATGAAATTCACTTTACCTCCCTGAACCCTAAGCATTCTGACTCTGCTCAGAGACATAAAAGTAAGTGGCTGGAGGGATCGATATCCATCTCTTCTAAACTGTGGCCAGGCTGAGATAGAACACATAGATACCTGCTGAACAAGTGCAGGCGTTCGGGCACTGGTAACAGACTAACACTTTGATATATCTCTGTCAAAGTCAGAGAAGTATAAAAGTGAATTTCAGCAACTGGTACTCTGCTCCATGCATGGGAGAAATGGTGGTTACTCTCTACAGCCCCAGCATTGGAAGGACAGACTCACGTAACGGACAAATGACTAAGTCATAGACATTAATTCCAGGATACACAAGATCCTACTTCAACTCTTTTACGGGACCGTAAGCATAAAATATCTTCCAACACTTTGCAGTAAATGTAAGACCTATTGCAAACAGTCAAGAGCTTCAGAACTTTAAGGTAACCACAAAGAAAAGACAAAAGAACAACTTTGGGTGTATTTCACCTTCTAAGTTCCATGCATGTAAAGAAGCCTAAGGATGTAATAAACGATGTACCACACAGTGGCACACCACCACCAGCGGGCCCAGCAAAGCAGACCAGCATTACAGTCCTTTCCTCCATTGAACGCAGTACTTGGGAAGGGTATATAGGTATGTACATTCCTCAGAAACTTCTCAGTATTGCTTTAAAGCTCCCAGTCTGACACACTAACAGTACACAACTGCTGATGCTCCAAAGACTACTCCCATCCAACTCTAATAAGCCAAAGATAAAGGACATTTTCAACCGTTAAAAGCGACTGGCAGTAACTCTGCCATTTGGATTAATAACACTGTATGAACGTAGTGCGAGTTCATTGGAAACATATAGCAGTCCATTTTACATGGACTCTATTAAATACTGCCCTGAAAAAAAATTGGGATCCATTCTACCTTGTTTTGTGTTCTAGTAGTTCTAGAGAGTCATTTCTGTGATTGTTAGAAACTTTGGTGATTTAAAATGTGATCTTGTGCTAGTATTACCATTTAATTTAAATGGTTCTCTTCCCAACTTGGCATTAACTTTTACACTTGTCATATTCATAAAAGAATAATCATGTTCACATACAGCTTTTGTTTGGCTGAGCTAAACCAAGTCCTTTAAGTCTCATCACCTAAGATAGCTTAGGCTTAGCTTGAACCTCTTGGCCTTAAAGGCTTTCATTTTACATTAATTTTTTCTAAATACAGGTTGCAAGTAGTAATGCAATATTTTGCATATTTTCATAGCAACATCTTTCTAATGATCCAGAGATGAATTATCTGATTCAGGAACCTCCCTGGACCTGCTGGCAATGTTTTGTCTAATGCATCCCTGGGTCCCATTCACCTTCTTTTACAGCAAGGGGAGTACTTAACTCCTTACAATCTCAGTTTGTACACTAGCTTCCATTTCATACAGCTTTAACCATCTCCCATCACTCTAGCATGTGTTTTAAGGATTAGCCCAGCCTTATCCATACATTTGCTAAAACCATGTTGCCAGTGAGGTTATGCTGCCTGTCCATACCCTCTGCGAATTTTAGGGAAGTGGCCTTTGCATCAGCTTCCCTAACTTTCTTCAGCTCAGTCCAAGGCCCACTGGTAGAACTGGAGGTCTTTATTTTTGTGCACATCTATGCATCTATATGTAATACAGCCCTAATCCTGAATGAAGATTTCATACTGTAGATTCTCTTTGCTGGACTCCCATTTGGTTTGGACAAGTACAATTACTGGAATAAATCATGCTCTGAAACAGCACCTTTTGTCTGACAATGTAACTAAACCTCCCACCTTTCCTATGGGACTGCCCAGGTGACATCTTTCACTGCAGCTAAAATCTGCCCATTACACCTCCGAGGTCCTCAGAAGCAGAGGCTGTTGATATCAGGTGAACATAACTAATGCATTTATTAGCAGCAAAGCAGTTAATTAATATTGCTAATATACTGAATGTGCTACCTCCCTGGCTAATAATAAATACTAGGGAAAAAAAGCATAGTAGAAATTGTGTAGGTAAAAATTTTGATTAGATTTATCTTTTGAGACAGTTTGATTAGATAGATTAAGTTTCTGTGCATCTCTCCAAAGACCGCAGTAATAACCAGTGTCATGACTTTCAAATCCTTTGAACTGCAGAAGGGAATCAAACATGGTTGTCTTTTTATCCCAGCTTTTACTCTTTAGAATTCTAAAAGCTTGCTTTGCTCATCTGTCAAAGGGATGGCATTAAGGGGATCACTGTTGACAAGTGATAGTACAAATTATGCAACACAAATGACATTTCACTACCTCTCCTCTGATCTGCAATTCCCACTCTCAATCATTCCCTATTCTATGAAAATATTAAACCACAGATCCAACTGCAGAAAAAGTGAGAGTGTAGGCGTCTCCTGGTATCTTGCTATTGAACAAAAATATGTTCTGAAGCCCACACCTATAATTACGTTTGTGAAAGTGGGTTCCATTTAAAGTCCCTAAATTCCTGTAGGGATCTTCAAATACAAGCATATAGATGTCATCACAGAAAAGACCATATAGTCCTGATCCTAAGTAAATGTTAGCAGCTGTGAACCATTTTGCATTAAATTCAACAGAAACCAACAACTGAAATCATTAGGCTGTACTTCATCAAAGAGATTTCTCCTTATGCAAGGAGAAACAGAAAGAATTACGTGCTCTTCCAGTTTGCCCCTTGACAAAGCCTTATCTCAGACCCATACAATATTGTTTCCTGATGAGTTCTCTCACATTCTTCCAAGGTTTAGATGGAGAGAAGTTGAGTGACTTCACTATGTGCAGAGGATTCTGAGAAATCAGCTTGCAGCGTTCGAGCTACTCAAGTCACAGCAACAGCAATCAAAATGCTGGGGGTGTGTCTGCAGCAGGGGTGGTGAGAAGAGAAGCAATTCCAATAGCTGGGACACAGCCCCAGTCAGTGTGACACAAGATGACCTGCACACATTGGCTGCACTGCACAAGCAAGAAAGAGAAGGTTTTCAAGTTTTAATGCTGCATTCTTACAACTGCAGCGAGAAAATTTAGTCGTTAGACATTACACATCAGACTAATGGAAAGCTGAAAGTAAACTAGTTTTTGGACTGCCTCAGAGGAGGAAGATTGGAGGTGTTGGTTTTTTGTTTTTTGGTTTTTGGTTTTTTTTTTTCAGTATACGAGATGTTTCCCTTCCCATGTATATGTTGATTTTCTTGTAAAATGGAGTCATACATATGGCAAAATAATTTGGAGAGTCACTGGAAGAGATTGCACTGCAGCATTAATGATGCTGTTATCAAGGAAATCTCTCTATATATACACTTTGCAACTGTAAGTTTTATTTATACTCAGCGTCAAGAGGAGAGAGGAGGTCCATTTTCAATAGCTTCTGTTTTGGAACAAAAAAGTTGATGGAAAACATTGTGTGAACATTTTCAGAAGTGTGCAATTGACTCATTGCACTGTCAACGCACAAAAATATTGAAATGAACAAGAGGGTTATAACACACATAAGAGAAAGAGAAATGGGATTAGAAACAAAAGTCTTGCCACAAGGCTGTATTTAGACCGCAAAAGCAAAACAAAAGAACAAATAAAACTGTATTAATCTATTTTTGCCCAAAGCTTGAAAAAGCTTGCGTGTCAAAAATCACCCTTCTAAGTTACACTTGCTATTCCCATTATATATTATATTAACTGCTTGTTATTAGAAATCTCATTACTGTTGATGTGCACAAGAATAGAAGCGGTTTACAAATGAACAGAATTGGACTGTAAAGAGTAGAAACCCCACGAATTGTTACAAGTTATTTACTGGCTTAGTATAAATCTGCATATAGATTGAGGGAGTCAGTTGTAAAGCACCTTCAGGTATGCCTCAAAAGACACGATTATGAAGGTACTTGGAAGCCTTGTATGCACACAATGGGCTACTACAAATGGAAGAAAACAGTTCAATTTGTCAAACATGCTTAGGCATCTCTTTTTATTTGGGAATTATTGTACGGTATGTCTTGGAAGAAAAGGAAATATAGACCCTGGCTTATTGCTAAAGAGTAAGCTACTGGAGTTCTTTGTAAAGTAGGATTATACTGAGTTTAAGGATAAAAATCCCATATTCTAATGCGATTTAGGACACAAAACTCCCTATGCAAGTTTTCCCAACCTTGATCACTATTCAAAGCTGATTTTATTTCTACTGAGTAAATTATCCAAGAATCAGTCAGATTATATATAAAATTAAACTAGAGGAAAAGATAGATGCGTTAAGAGCATTAGAACACAAAATCTGCAGCATAACTCACAGTTTAACTGAACGCTACCCCTTTGAAAAATTGATGATGCAATCTCTACGGATGCCTTCTCACCTGCTTATGGAAACCACAGCTACTGTAAGGGAAATTAAAAGTGCTTCTATTTATTTGGTATAGCACAGTCAATTCTTAAACATCCTTCATTTTGTACTTGTAAGAGTTTTCAACAAAAAGAGAATAGCTGAAGATATGTTAAAATTCATTTGGAACCATGGCTCTAATTTATGCCTTAATCCAAGTAAAGCCTGGGCACTAACATAACAAAACCAGGACCATGACTTCTGAAAATTAGGTTGTTACATAAAAAGACTAATTCTTTACAACCAAGCAAAAATTGCTTAATTAAGATAGGAGTGTCCTGTGCTTGCATGAGAGAGGACAGTCAACCCCTATACATCTAATTTTTGCTCTCTATTGTATGAACTACATGAGGCCACTTCTCTTAAATGTTTGCATCTCTAATTGAGAAGACAGTATTTCTCAGGAAAGAGTGAAATAAGTCTTAAGCCTCTACTGATCACTGAATCTTATTATTACTCATGGGAGTACTACTACTAGTGTCACATATAACATAATCTCTAGCTATATTAATTAATGTAATTTTGGAGTGGTCTCCCCTTATTGCTCCTCTCCTCTCTCCTCCTCCTGTCCCTTGTGTCATTTTGTCACCATGTTCAGCATGGACAAAATTGTCCTGTGGAATAAAGTGTTTGGCAAAATAAACCTTCTATCTCTTGGCCTGCCCCTAAGCTGGGGCAGCTGGCCCATAAGGGAATGATTCGTTACCATAGCTGTCATTACGGATTCTGAATCTTCTACAAGTCCATAGTATGTGGACTTACAAAAGTCAATAAACCTCTGAAGGGACCCTAAGCCGTGATATGAGTATTTAATCCTTTGTTTCTTTTGGAATCTTTACACAAAGTACTCAGTAGTTGGATTCTGATAAAACGAAAAAGTAAACTAATTAGAATGACGCTGTTCAGGCTTTTACGTTACGGTTGTCTCAGCCCTTTCAATGCAAAAATCAGTCTATGAGGACTTATAACTCAGACATGAAAAGGTTTCTATGGACTTGGCTAGCAAGACCCTAGCACATTGTAAACCCCATTTTTAGTCAGCTTTCATATAAAGATAAGTCTTGTTAAAGCAAAGGGTACACATTCATCCTGCATTTGCGTAAGAGTACCTAGCAGCTTTGGAACTTATTAGCTAATTTCAACTAAGTTAGACAAAAAGTGCAAAGATAATTATTTTCCTCTGTGTCCTATGGCTGTAGGCATGTGTGTGAAAATGAGATTCCTCTCTCTTTGGAATGCAAACTTTCTATAGACTAAAGTGTGAAACTGCTCAATAATACACACAACACATCCATAACAAAGGTAAATTACTTCTTAGCAATGCTTTTCATCTCAGTCTAATTGCAATGTCACAAAAACCTTCTGCTGAAAAGCACTAAAATTAATTCCTTCCAAAATCTTTTTCCCTTTAGGACTAACTGTAAATACACTTTCATAGGACCTTCAAAGCACTGTAAACAAAAGATCAGCTTTATCAGCAGAAAAACCAGCAAATTAAGATCTAGATCTTTTCTGCTTTTCCATGCAGTTCTAGAGCTCTGAAAGTCCCTTTTTTAACATATATCTGTGCTATGTCACAGTTGTTTTATAATTCAGTCTCTTGAATAATTTGCTTTTCTTGTCTTGTTTTGAACACACAGTGAAAATTTTAAGAAATATTGATAGTTACTGCTAAGACTTGTGATTTCAACAATTTGAGGACAAGTATCAAATAAAACAGGCTTGGTGTAAAACTTACACTAAAAGTATTCTTAAGAGGAAAAAGATAATTGGAGAATAACAACATGGGTTTGGGCAAAGGAGGAAGGAAAGCAGATTACTTTTAGTACTGTTTTACATCACATGTAATAAAAGTGAAGCATCACCCTGGAACAGTTAGCCTTAAAATGTTAGGCCATTACATTCTTTCTTGTTTCATTCTGATTCTCCTGTTCCTCTGGCTGTCCAACTGTGTTAAATAAAATACTTCAAAGAAAAGAGTCTTGAGTGTTCAACAGCTGATTTTGCTCCCAGAGGTGTTGAACTGGCAAAAGTGGACACATGTGGAGCAAATATAATCAGCCAGAAAGGGAGGATGGGCTACTAGAACATTTTAAAGCCAGAAAATAAAGTAGTAATAAATTGGACTGGAAGACGAAGGCGAGCATGAGCTAGGCTTAATTAGAAACATAAAGGAATGGCAAGAATAACCAATCTGCAGCTTCCTAATATGTGTCCAATTTATGCAGATAAAATTATATACCTATGCTAAAAGGCAATAAGGCCTTTCTTCTGTCACTGGTTGTAAATAAGGTGTCACATCCTTCAGAACCGGGTCTCCCCGGTAATAAGGGACAGGAAAGCAGTTGTGCAGAGTTCTGCACAGCCCATTCACAGGTTCCTCACGGGGTTAAGAATCTTGGTATGTGAAGATTGAGGATAAATCAGTACTACAGTCAGCCACCATGTCAAAATTTGATGGCAGTTCCCTCTTTTCCCTTGCCAGGTGCCTGCCCAGCTGCTTTCTCACTCCTCCACTCAACAGGGCAGGTGGAGAAAATAGGGTGGAAAAGCTCATGGGTCAAGATAATGACAGGGAGATTCTGCTAGGGGAATCATCAGCGTATCCCCTCTGCCAAGGGTGCTGCCACACAGAAAACACCAGAAATTTTAGGCAGAATTAGTGACCTATGGTCCTACCATAAGTGCCACACTTCCCAGGTGTCAAGAACTCAACTGGGGGAAGCAATTTATTACTTCACACCCCACATTTCTCTGGATACAAATAGCACATTACGAGCTTCTGTTGCAAAACACTGTTGAGATAGCATCATAGTGTATCTTATTTATTATACATGTCCACATATTGTGATAATTGGGTTGTATAATATCCCATGCAGGCTAATGTGAAAATCATTTCTGCTGAAGAGAAATTACTTATTTTGATTCCGCAGGGGTTTGTTTTGTTGAAACTCATGTAAGTATTTAGGAAACTAATCATTGTTCAATTGCAGAGCATGAGAAGTATAAAATTATCATAACAGAAGTGGAGAGAATTAAAAGAACAATGAATATGACCTCATTGGTTTGATTATTAATGGTGTTTCATCTAATTTACAAGGCCTAACCTTGTATGATGCAAATGTAGAACAGAAATGTACCTTTTTATCTCACAGCCACTAATTAGTTATGCTATATATCATACTTTTTTTGCTCAAGTTAAGCAAAGGGACACAGAAATTGGCAGCTAAAAGCCTCTATGACTTATTTTTATATAATACAGTAAGCTTAGAAAGATTGAGAAAATTGTGAAAGTTATTTAATATAGTCCTATGATTTGGTATAGCTCTTTCTCATCAGCTAAGAAGGAAAAAACAGTTATTAAAAATTACAAGTTAAACCTTTCCAGAAATTATACAATTTAGTTAGAATGTTTTTGTTTCTTTTCCTAAGACTTCACGGAGGTGTCTGCCACCAGCAGAAGATGGCTCTGTATTACATCAGGTCAGCCACAGGAGCCACTCAGACTGCATTGCATTTTGCATTTCAGAAAAAAATGCTGCGTCTCTTCTAAAGAGCTAAGTAAAAGAGATTCTGGAGATGAGGATAGTGAAGCGATGCCTCACAATGCTTCTGGTAACCCAGATCAGAGGAAAAACAGAGCAGAATCTGAACCTACTTCCTCTATAATTTACATATGAAAACACAGAGATGGATTGCTTTGTAGCTGTGAACAGGAGCAAAAAGCACTTCACTGGGTTATATGAGTTACACGCACAGCAGGAGTCAAAGAGAAAGGTGTTGGTTCCTCCCTCTGCCCCAGATTTTGTTGCATCAGACTTCAGATGTCTTCCACAGCTTTTGTTTCTCAGGAAGTTTTTAAAGTAAAAATCCACACTTGCTCGGCTGATGGATTTTGTTCCTCTGCTGAATTACCACAACAGCAGAGCAGAGCACAGCTGGAATCAGGCCAACAAGCTCAATTTGGGTGGCTCCTATAACACGTCAGCATATCAGCAGAAGAGAAAACACATCTCCACAAAACAATTAGGTAAAAATCAGAAGGTGATAAGATGGAAAATTAGTGTACTTAGAAAGAATTTAGGACTGAAGCTTTTCTCCTTCCCATTAATCCAGTGATGGATTATACCACTGTGTCCTCAATACATTTGTTTTAATTAAAGAAAACTGAAGGATAGGCCATGCTCATTCAATATTTCAGGTCAGCACCACTATAGAATTTTGTGCAAGTATATATTCTACCTGTCTCTTCCCTTATACTCTAATAACAAAATAACTCAGTGAATAGGGTGAAAAACTCTAAACCTTTACTTTTCAAACTGGGGTTTTTTCATAGTTTGCCTTCTGAAAGCAAAAGGACCCCCTCACTTTTACCCCCCCCTTAACAACAGAATCATCTCCTATTTTTCAGCTCCTGTCTTACACTGCTTACAGAATCTCAACAATGGCAACATAAGACTAACCAAGATTGCCTTGTGACTTCTTTCTGCTCCTTATCTGTTTGATTTTATATTTCTGTTTGATGTTTCTGGAGTTCCTAGCACAACAGGGCATCGGTCCATGACAATGACTCTGAGACACAGCTGTGATACAAATAAATAAGAAATATTTAAGAATGCCTTCTAGTCAAGGAAACCTGAATAGCCTGAAAGATCCCCAAACAACAGTATTTTAAAAGTTTTTAACATATATATTTATATTTTTTTCTTTTCCTTGACCTGACAACTGGCTATTTTCGCAGTTCTCAGATCTGTCTGGGCCACCAGAAATTTACTGCCAAGATAGCTCTTAGCTGTTCTTCATAGTTTCTTTACAAAGGGAGGTGTCAAGTTGGCCAAAACCACTGACTCCATTGAAGAGAGCAAACCCTTAAATAGTTGACTACATACAAACTCAAGAACCTGCTTCTAACATATGCTGTAATGCCTAACTGGGTTTGATGGTCATTCTTAGGTAACTACCATTACCAGTATTGCTTTCATTAAGTTTGTGTTCAATTTATCTCCCCAGTACCATGTAATTATTAGTTATTTACATTATGCTATAGATTTCCATGGCAACACACAAAGTGAGGGCAATAGATGGGCTTTCCAAGCACAGCAAACTGAGCAGAGCTCTCGAGAGCAGATCAGAGGCAGGCGGGTAAGAAGGAAGGCACAATAATACAAAGGTGATCTACAGCCTGAAGTGCTACACGGAAAAAAGCCAAATACCAATTAAAGTATCGCAAGCACAGAAGAGAGAAGACATACTGTCAAATGAAGCAGAGAAGTTTCTTCAGAAATAGTAATGCTTAAAATAATTTGTGTTATAATGGCAAAAGATAGAGAGGGTTGTCAAGAATAAGGTATCTGTGGAGAAAAAAAAAAACAAACCACAAAAAACCCAACAACATCCCCTCCCCCCAAAAAACTTAAACCAACCAACCAAAATTCCTGAAGCTCCTTCCCATCATGTTTTGCTTAGAATTTTCCTCACTGTATCAAAGCAGGAAAGCCTTCATCCTGGCTTGCAATATCTGCAGATCAATATCTTGATATTCAGTAAAACTATATTTTACTTTCTTCCCTTTCTCTTCCAGCTCTGCTGGTCAGCATGCTCAGGCTTCTCTCTTCCCAACCAGAAATCCATAGAACTCTCCTATGCCGAAATTTGATTTTTGCTCAGACCCCCAAGAGCCTCAACACCTTGAGATTACAAATGCAGAGTATAAGATTACCTTTATTTTCAGTCTTTTTGAGCACAGTTATTTTGTTCTTACCCTTGCTCCTTCTCAGCCTAATTCACTCCACTCTTAATGAACAAATCACTTGCCATTTGCTCATTCATGAAGGTGCTCCTTTTCCACTGAAGAAAACAATTCTCTCTTCGTTTTAAGGGCCCACCAAACACTAACCATACAAACCCAACCAAGCAGCCTTCAGTCAAGGGAGAGTGAGGATAAGGAACATGGAACTAAGTAACGCAGCTCAGCAGGAGCTTGTATCCCTTCTGCTTCTGAAATAAACACCTTGTGTCTGTCCCTCACAAAAAAGTATATGCGCAGATTTGTTTTCTTTTACCCATCTGTTCACAAACTCTGAGATATAGAGAGCATTTCTTAAGATCATGCAATGTATTTTCATATGACTTGGTGCCATGCAAGAACTCTAACTAGAGTCTTCTATGTGCTAGTACTCTTGGATGCTTTAGCCACCGAGTTTCATGTTGCCCACCCTTCACAAAAAACATCCACCAGGAACAGAGGAAGGTCAGCAGAGTACAAGGAAAACGATCAGAGACTCAGGAAAACATCTGCTTATGAGACAGAGTTTAGAGAGACATTTACAATAAGCAGCAGCGAGAAGGGCATCAGAATATACCTACTTATCGTGTAGCATTATAAAAGAGATAAACAAACAAAAGGACAGAGCAAAATATTGTTATTTAATGAACAATCTTTCATTCACAGTTGTCTAAATTGGTTTTAAAGGCAAAATAATTGACAAAATAATTAAAAATTTTAAATTAAATTTTAAGTTAAAATTTTAAATTAAAAATTGGTTTTAAAGGCAAAATAATTAACAAACTTAAGGAAAGCAAACTTTCATTTAATTATGAGAGGCTGTTTAATCACAATGGTGCTCAGATTCAGAAAGGCCCTATTTATAATGGTGCAACTTGACAACCAGTAGCCCTTTGAACCCGGGGATTTCAGAGCAATCTGCTGCAGCTTCCTGCCTCGCTCTCAGCACTTCAGTTGCATTTTAAAGTTCAGATCAAGGTTCTGGTTTGTTTTGTTTTTTTTTTTTTTATTTCAAGGTCTTTACTAAAACGTCTGTGCAATGTACTGCTGCTCAGTCACATTTATTTGTGCTTATTATCTTCTGCTATTATTTTTGTAGGAAAGCCTGACAATTATGCATTTGCAGATGTAGTAGATCAAAATCCCCTGAACACTCTGGTGTTTGCTCTGGGCTTATTACTCCCTGATACTTTTGCTATCAGTAGAATTTGCTTGTTTACCATTGCTATCTCTATTTAGATCATTTATATAGATGAGAAACAGTGTGAAGTCGCACTGCTGACTCCTGGGAGGTCTCATTTGTTATCTTCTCCCAAATGAACAGCAGCTACTTTTACTACTGTTTGCTATTTTAAGCAAGAGCTCCGCTCACACCTGTGTTCTCAATTGCACTTCACAAGGATTGGAGTTTAAAGAGATTAAGCTGCGCTGCCTCCTAATTCGGCAAAGGGGAAAAAGGTTCCCAGAGAAAAGATAAATGTTAAATTCTGGGCCAATTACAGGGAGAAGCATTTGGTTTTTGCAAACCGGACACGGAGTGATATATATGCTAAGGAAAAAAAAAGAAGGAAAAAGAAAAAGAAGAAAAAAAAAGAAAAAGGTCAGCCTGGGAATTTTGCTGTGGCACCTTCTCTTGCACACCTGTGTCCTTCTCAGGAGACAGAAAAGTGATCAGGTAAAGCAAAAAAGTAATTTTATGAGGAGCCCACGTACAGTTCCAGGGAAGTGTTGGTGAGTTACCTCTAACATTTCAAGGTCTTTTTAGAGGTTGTCTTTGTTTCTTTTCAAATGAAGTAGTTGAGTGCACAGGAGAGTTAAGAAAGCTTGTTTCCTATAGATTTCTATTTGTGATGGGATTTTATTGAAATTTAATACAGTGTAAACTCTGAAACTTTGATGGAAATCTTGCTATGGGGGAGGGGAAGGAGAAGGGGAACTAATTCTCAATTCTAGTAGTTATTTTCAAGAAGTGAATATGTTTAAACTATTAGTTCTCCATCAGACTTGGCTGAAATAGGCTGATGCACTCAGAATGGATCTTATTCATCATAATAGATAAAAGTCATGATTAGATAAGACGCTTCCTTAAGAAACAAGACTCTGATATGAAAAGAATTAAGCAGCAATGCCACAAAACTCTATGAAATCTAAGCTACTCTTTTGGTCATGAGTCACCCTCTCACAAAAGCTTAGTCTTTTTCTCATGCTGACCAGATTCACTCACCTCAACTGAGGATACACTACCCAGAGCCGATTGTAAAACCTACAGTCAATAACCCAAAAGCTGTAGTCTGGAGACAGGGCTCTTGGCATTTTCTCCCGATGAACCCAATTCTCCCCAACAGTTGACTGATTTTAAACTGGAACTTACCATCTTACTTGTACAAATTACATTCACTTTCTCTTTAATCTAGGCAATTGCATCATCTTGACTATTATTTTCAAATTATAAATGACATGCAATATGTAGATTTCTTGGTGGATCAGGAAAGGGCAAGTAATAAGTATCACTTATTCTTTGCAATTGTAATCCCAGATCAACCTATTTACCTTATACTTAGTATGGCCAAGTATAGAGAATTTGGTTTAATAGCAAAAAAGTCTAATACTGAGTTTCTCCTCTTATTCTAAATTTAGTTCTACCCAGTTTCTGAGGATTGGAAAGAAGAACTCTGTGAAAAGGACTGGACTTACTGGTACCCTTCACTGAAATGGTGTCAGTGAAATCAGTGATGTAACCAAGAACTGCATTTCTTTGAGTGCTCCAAGGCATTCAGGAGTGGGGGTAGCTGACAAGCACACCTGCCTCAAACACAGCTGAATTGAAGAAAGGAGATTGCCCACAATTTGTGTTTGATATTTTCCAGTCACATCCTTAGGGGCTCTGCCAAACAGGCAGATCCTGGTTTCCATGGCCCTGTGTTGTGGCTGTGAACGTGGTAAAACATTACCTCCATAAATTGTAACGAGTGAAATAATGAAAAGGCCTGGTACATAAAAAAATCTTAGCCTAAAAGAAAGCCTTGATGTCCAGCTTGGCCTCCATCTTCAGTGCAAAAAAAGCAATTTGCCTTTCCACCCTTAAATATATTACCTTGGCCCAACCTGTGTCATGAGAACTCCTGCCGCCATTTGTGGAAAGCATATTACAGCGTTAAAAGATCCTTGTTATTTGTGGTGACTCTGTGGTAAAGTATAAATCACACCACAAGCACTAATACTACACTAAATTTTCTGTATCAAAAAAATGCCTCCCTTTCCTTTTTGCAGCTCTTTTTTTCTCAGCCTTTATATTTTTCGTATCAAGGATTATCCAGCCCCTTGTATTTTTATGGAGCAACAAAACTGTGAAAAAACTATCATATACACCCACAATATTCTCTTTCTCTTCTGCATTTTGCTTAATCATTAAGACAGTTCTCTTCTGTGCTGGACTTTTCAAAAAGTATTTCAGCACATAAACAACAGTTCTCAAATGTCTCAAGACGCATTTAAAGCGTACTGAGGAGAGCCTTAGGAGACTGAGTATCTCCTACACACCAGAAGCACTGTAAATATTATAAAACACTAAATGGTGTTTGGGACACATACAATTTAAAAAAAAAAACAACACTAAAACCTTTCAGCCCTCAGGCCGCAAGGTCCCTGATGCTCCTTACAGATGCTTTCACCCTTTGTTAGGGTGTAGAGAGCTTCAGCTCAATTGTAGGGCATTAACATACACCCAGATGTTCTCCTCTGATCTTCCTTTAAAGACTGTCTAATCTTCACAGTGTAGTCCCACAGTAAAACAAGGATTACTGTAATATTTCAGCACTTGAAACCAAAAGTGGAAACTCATTCTTTTCTAAAAAGCTTCAAAATACTGTAGGAAAATACAATGGGGTCTCCTTAAAGGGCAGCAAATGCCTTTAGGCTAGGGGTTGACTAATCTCTACTGTTACTGGTGAAAAGTAAACTGGTAAGTTCTATCCCAAGAGGCACATGTATTGTGGTCTAGATGGGGGGTAGTTTTTTTTATTTATTTTTATTCTTTTTAAAAAACCCCTTCTCTGTGAATAAAGCAGATGAAGAGACATGTGCCATACAATGGAAGGCTACAAAGCTTTCAGGCAGCATATGTGATTGAAACAAGGCGAAAAGACTCTGCTTCCAAACTTCTTAGAGCGAGGATGAATGCTGCGAGCTGACTGCAGCGGTTCCCGCAGCATATCACGACTGACTTGAAATCATTACAGAAAGCCACGCCACCACTATTGACTTTGCAATAACTCCATGTCTCAGCATTGGTGCAATGGCAGCCCGGATCGACAAATAGTAGCTAAAACTGGCTCCAGGCTTTTGTATCTATTGGTCTTTGTTAATTGCATTTCTACTTTCTTTATCACATTTGCTTCTAAACACTCAGCAGTGCAGAGGGAGCTGACAGGGCAAGTAAGTTTTGTCCTAAGTTCACACAAAAGCCTCTACAAGTAAGACTCTGGGCTCGATGCCGCATTATGCAGCCACTCTGCTATGGGAGCGGAAAAACACAGCAGCGAGCTCTTGGCAAGGATCCTAAGGAGGCAAGAAGGAGAGACAACAAATGCCTCCAGGGACACACTGATACACAGAGTTCAGTAGCACTTGAAAAGCCCAGCACCTGTGTTCCCCCCACTGCTAGCAGCAGCACTGCCTTGACTCACAGCGTATTACTCAGTCACGAGGGGATTCATCTTGCCTCATCTTAGGTGCTCACAGAGTAGACTTTGACATCTCAGTTATCCTTGTATAACCAGTGGAAGGCAAATGACACTTCTACTAGAGCGTCCAAAGAGGGACATCTAAAATAGGCCAAAGGAATCACAGCCTAGAAGCAATAATTTTTCTCTATCTTCTGTGCAGAACTCTGGATGAGAAGATGCCTTGAGAGGTGCAAGGGCTTTTCAAACAATGAAGCAGAAAATGGAAACTCAAGGTGACAAGCCTCTGTCAATAACTCAGATTATTTTCCATATGCCACAAGATATGGAACAGGAAAATCCTAACGTTACCTCAGTTTGTCATTCTGCAACTTTTGGGACATACAAACACACCAGCCCAGAACACACGTGTCACAGAGAGGATAACAGCCTCCTGGCTTCACACTGTTATCTCCGAGAGAAAAAACACAAACCTCCATTCTATGCCTCGCTACATAGCTGCATAGCTACAGTAACTGCTCACGTGTAGACCTTTTTCATACTCCTGTTCATGCATAGCTACAGTAACTGCTCACGTGTAGAAGACTACAAGAAAACTGCTTTTACAGACCACAAAGCCCAACTGCCAAGAATAGGGTAAGTCTGTGACTGCTCTGAGGTGGACACATGCTTCTATTTCTCAGCTTTCACATCAAATGTAAAAGTGTCTCACAGAAATACAGCTTCTCTCTTTTAGCAGAAATTCACACTTTGAATGTCCACTGGTGTACCCTTTGTGAAGGTGCTCCTACCCATGCTAATCACAGTGTCAGCTTCTCAAACGTAGAGCTGTACGTGAATACCTGAGCTGGCAAAGGCAGCGGCCTTCAGGATCCAAGGGGGCTTTGAAATTGTATTTCAATATATATTGTCTCTTCTAAATTGGATCAAATTTGTTTCTACTGAAAAGTGCATCACTTTCTAACTGCTCTGACACCTGAGCAGACTATTCAATAAAGTCTGCTAAAGGTAAAAATTCTAAGCTGTGTCTTAAGCCATCAAGAGCATTCCTGAGTAGGTCTCATAAGTTAAATAAGAAAACAAGGGGGAGAATGGTATTTCTAATGGCACAGCAGGGCCCAGACCACAGTGGAACACTATATCCAGGATTATCTCAGATGTTGCCTATGAAATCCTCAAAAAGTTCTGCTCTTCCTTCTCAAAAAAATCAGAGTGCACGGTTTTGTGTGTGTATATGATTATTAATATTTTGGTGGAATTTCCTGTCTTTTGGAAAGGGTTACATATAATGGTAGTGTTTTGTCAGATGTGCATTGTGCAAGCAGGTATGGGAAAAGCAAGCTACAAGAGAACCAGTGCTTTTGTTTAAACAAGGAACACTGTACTCTGGGCACCTTCCAGATGAAATGTTGTCACTGCACACTGGGACCCAAGGAGGCTGTGGTGCTAATACAAGCCTCTGTCTCTTAGACCACGTACACGTGCATGTCCCACTACAAGGGCAGCAGTACTGGTAACGGGTTACAGGCCATGGAGTGATAGGTAGATTTCTATAAAGCTTTGTTTTAGAGAGGGAAAACTGACCATCTACTCCAATCGGCTGTCATGTCTCATCCATATTGTCTCTTACTCCTAAAAACTGTAAGTCCTCAGAAGAGTAAGTAGCACAGTGCAGGCAGGAAGACTAAAGGATAAGGATGAATTATTTAGTTACGATTCACTGCTTAAACTGTGGTGTTTGCATACTCCTAGCCTACAGCAGAAAACACCTAAATGCATTAGCCTAAACAAATGGGCTGAACCCGAGTTGTTCTTCCTCCTCTTTGTGAGCCAGGAAAAGTACCACAGCTCAGCTGCTGGGAAATGACTGACAAGGATTTGGTATCTGAGCACACAGGGAGTGATAAGGACAGATACTCTTTACTGCCCGAGGTGATGTGGTGGTTGCAGCCTGCCTTAGTTCCCAAAACAGGATCATAGTTCAGTCGAGTTAGAACTTTAATATTAATCAATGTGTTCTGCTCAGGTTCTCATTTGTTAAGCTTCAAGCTAAACCTAAAAGAGACAAACTTTTTAGCAGAGAAATGAAGCACATCAACAGGGTTCAGATTTACCCCAGTCTTCCCTTACTACACCTGGGTCTTTTTTATGCCAGCACACTTGTCTTTGATTATATTCCTTTTAGAAGCCCTCCCACCCAGCACTGGTCTGCCCTGAGCACTGCACTAGCCCGCCCTGTCCAACCAATATGAAGCCCTAGCCGGGTCAGGGAACGGCCTTTTTGAGGGACTAGTTGCCTCCTAGCTCATCAATTTCTTAAGAACCACATAAAAGTTAATGTTTAATCTCTCTTAATAAAGCTGTCAGAGGTAAACATCACTTTACTACTCTCTTCTTAAGGACGCTAGACACACTCTGAGGGAGAGATATAGATCTAAATGAAGTCAGCTCTTAAACTACTCTCCATCTTCCATAAGAATAAATCTCCCTCAAAGGGCCCTGAGAATACGACTGGTGTTGGGAATAGGGGCAGGAGCGAGGGAAGAAGGGGAGAACAAAACAAAATCCCACCCCAAAACCAAACACAGCGTCATTCTTGACCTCAGACAGAGGATAGAGGACTCTCTGCATTGCTTCAAAGCACTTCCCTATCCTTTCTGGTGTTCTGTTCCCACACACGGCTGATTTTTGTTGCTTCAGAGGAAGGCAGAAAAACAAACAGAATACATAGAGCCAAGTACACACTGGAGGGAAAAAAATCCTTCTAATGCCCGTAGGATACTAAGGTACACATAGCTGAGTGCAGAATCTCAGTCTGAGTTTCAACGGATCTGTATATTGTATAATATTATACCAGTTTAAAAAATTCCCACTATTTTGATTAGACACGATTATTTACAGTCACAAGGCACTAGTGTTCATTTTTACACAAGATGTTAGGCAATTTGAAATCTGGCCTAGTTCAGCACACGTTCCCTTTTCTAACCCAGACCAACTCTTTCTTCCTGTGATGACTTCTAAAGCTTCAACTTTTTGAGACTGACCTCTGAGGCAGCCAGCTGTCTCTCTCCACTACTCATTTACTAAGCCATGAAGTTCTTCTGTGCAGGTGCACAAATTCCATTCCCAACAATGAGCCTAAGAGTACTCAAAGCCTGAAAAACGCACGCATATACAACACAGACAATACAAGAGTTTCGGGGCTATCAGGAAAAGTGCACAGCAGTTTCTGTCTGCACACATTAACATCCAAGTCATCTAAATGCTTCTTCTGTGCCTCTGAGTCATCTCCATTGCTATGGATTACCAGCTCTCTGGAGATTCAGGATGTCGCTTCCATTATCCACTTAGCTACAAGCTTTTACTAGACCATCTACTTAACTTAAGCTGATCCTACCAGCTGCCATCACTTCTGTGTTATGAATACTGGGGTTGCTAGACATAGACCTGCCATTCCACCCGCTTCCAGAGGGTGTGAAGTCAGGAAGTGTTGTGGCATTTACCGTAGAACTTGTAAATCAATCTGAAATGGCAAAACCTAAGCTTTGAAATCAGTTACCTATAATTTTGATTTCTTGGTTTTCAGCAGGCAAACATTACTTGTTTCAGTACTGATATGTAAAAATTTTCCCTCACAAAAGAAACACTTGCTGTAAATCTAAACCAGAACGGGAGAATCAGACACCTTCTTCTCTCTCTAGTATTTTGTTCAGTTCGTCCCCTACATGATAGGGCTCTCAGTTTCCACAGCTTTCCCCATCCACATATAAAATATGTCACTTAAATGGTGTGACAAGGCTACAAAATGCATTACAACAACAGAAGTTCGCATTCAAACAAAAGGCAGGTGGAATCTCTACATTATTAACAAAATCTGTTTCATTAGAGCCAGTCAGATCAAATGATTAACACATTACACAGAGTTAAAGAACACGAGTCACAGCGCAAGACATCCTGCATTCAGTTTCATAAAGTTACTCCCGTTTCAAGCCAAATAAGCCTAGTTTTAAAATGACTTAAGTGATGCTACCATATTAGGTTTTCCATGAAATCACATTATTACCTTCAAATGTTGTTCTCTGCTTTATGTCATAACTCCTGGACTGGATATCTTTCATGAAAAAAAAAAAAAGTTACTATTTCAAGTTCTTCTTTATATCTGTTAATATTACCTTCATGGAAAATTTGACAAGTTTGATGGTCTTCCTTATATGTATTGGCATGGCCTAAGGAGCTACTAAATAACAGCCAAACTGCTCCAGGCATTGTTTAAGAAGGCAGAAAGACCATAATCTGAAGAATTTTAATTTAAAGAGAGAAAAAAACCCAACCCATTCACAGCAGAAAGACACATAACACACAAGCAGAATGAAGAAAATACTGACCATTCAACAGCTTTTGGAAACAAAAAAGTATTGGGGAGGCGTGGGAGATGAGGGCTTGGAAGGAAGGGGACAGATCTAAACTGGGGAGAAGATACTGTAAAGAGCAGTGAAGATGGAGGAACACTTATGGTGAGGCAGAGCCAAGACTGTACAAAATCCTTGATACAAATTAGACATTTACTGAGATGGAGGAAAAATGTAATCTTGGGGGAAGATACCCCTTCCTCCTTCTTCCTTGTGGCTTTTTTTGCCAAGCACGATGTCATATATTATGGACTATCCCTTTGATCAGTCAGGGCCAGCTGTCCCAGCCCTGTCCCATCCTAACTTCTTATGCACCTCAGTCTATTTGCTGGTGGGACAGCCTGAGAAGCAGAAAAGGCCTGATGCTGTATAAGCACTGTTCAGCAACAACTAAAACACAGATGAGTTATCAACACTGTGTTCATCACAAATCCAAAATGTAGCACCATCCAAGCTACTATAAAGAAAATTAACTCTACCCCAGCCAAAACCAGTACAAATGTCTCTGCAGGGTGACCATGTACGCATTGATCCCACAAAGATGTAAATAAGGAACTGGCACACTAAGGACTGCAGTCTTTCCTTCCCCCCATACTACAGACTAGTCCTATGACCCGGTTTATGTATCCCATAGGGAACAGCAATCCCTTGAGTCCTCAGTGATTCGCTTTGAAATCACAGACACTGACAGTAGCAAGAGCTGAAGTACTTTACAGGATGGTTCCGTGTGTGTGTGTGTGTGTGTGTGTGTGTATTTATCTGTCTGTAGTATCAGTATTCATTAGAAGCCTGTCCCGGCTTTCGAGTGAAAAAATATTTAGTTTCTGGGGCTTATGACAGTCTTTGTATAGAGCAGTGCTATATTGATTCCTTCTTCAGTGTGTATACAAACTCATTTACAATGTTATGACCTGAAATGTAGAGCACAAATTTAAAATGACCCGTACATATTACTTGGTAACATTTGGATTGCAAGTTAAATACTCCCTGATTAAACATGAATGCTTTTCCCTGGGAGTACGAGATATCTTATCAGAAAAGCCTTCTTATCAAATTCACCATCCTGGAGGCAGACACATTCTCTTGCGGTGCTGGGAGTTTATAATGATAAAATTAACAATGTTGTATTTCCCAATGAAGTCAGCAGTGGTGCACTGCATCCTACCATTAATCATTAGAGCCAGTTCTCATAACAGAGCCACTTGCTGGCCCTCAGGCACCTGCATCACTCCCCAAGCAATTCCAGTCCCCAGCAATAACTTATCACAGAAGCCAGGGATCAAGATTAAAAACCCAGTGAATAATGGGAGACTGTGTGCACCTCTATTCCTCTGGTAGATACAAGCAAGCTAATAACCTCCTTAAAGGGGAAGCAAATCATTCCATATTTTTTACTTTATAGACAAGCCAGAAAAGACCTGTATCTATGTCTCAGTAAAATTTATTGTATTGTTTAAGTTACTTGTTTCTGCTTTGTGGAAAGCACCAGCATGCATAAAACATTTGGTGGGGGGTTAGAGGGGTTCTCTGTACAGCACCATTGCAAGCACACTATATTCTGCATCCTGCTTACAATAAAAACTGCAGGGGAAAGAAATTTTAATTTAAATCAGAAAATCAAAAACATTATCCATTTTGCAAAAGCATTTGGGCAAGCAGTATAATCAGAGGCCAGATTTCCAGCTGGTAAAAAAAAGGCTTGTATTGAGATTTGAGCAATAGAGGTGATACAAAATCCCTTGCAAATGCATTTCAGCCATGGCTTCTCCCCCTCTCGCCTTCCCCATCACAGGGCACGGGACTCAAATCCCGAGTGTTCTGCTGCTGCTGCAACTCAGCACAACTGTCTGAGAAAGACCCTGCTGCAATCAATGCAGCTCACAACTTGCTAAACATCCAAGAGAGACAGGCAGCTAAGGAAATAAAAAAGTATGTTATAGAAACCTTGGTGGGAACCTAACTTAAACATACCTGCTGGGAGAAAAAAAATGCATGCATACATACATATTTATGTCTATGTATCTAAGTACAGTTAGATAGAGAAAGGTTTTTGTCTCATTCAGTTCAACATCAAATATTATTCCAGTTTCCAGACCGTATGTAGAGTTACCCCAGCTATTCCTATTTCCACTTACATAGCCTATGCAAACTTTAATTCCTTATTATTATTATTATACTGTTTATTCAAAAAGTAATCTGGAAAATGATTTGCATTCCTACAGTCATTTGAGAGGAAGCAAAGGAAGTAGAGTCTGATCTAAGAGACTGAGACACAGTATATGGTGCTGCTCCTCAATGTTCTCAAGAATTTTATATCTCAAGGTTTCTTTTTTTGGAGGTGACTGCAAAGAGGGTGCTTGAATTCATGACTGAAAAACAGTAAGTACTTTGCTCAATGTAATCAATACTTGCTACAGATTTTGTACGAGGTGAGCAGAGAAAGAATTTCAAGCATGACATTGAAGAGGAAGAGAATACAGGGAATTTTTAAAAGGTAAAACTACTGTATTAAAAGTATCCAGTTTCTCTAGGGCAGTTCTTTGCCACACCTGTATCTGGTGCCTCAGTCCACAGCAATTGCAGCCAACGCACTGAGCTGAACCAGTACAATATATAACTCTGCATCTTTGAGAAACATGTGAAGAAACTGTAACTGAGTCATAGTGGGGCTGATTTCATAATGAAACTACACGGACTCGGAGGATAAATCTCCACCACTCTGGATCTACTATGCCATTTAGAGTATATGAAGTCTTAAGAATTATGGAGACTGCAAATTAATCTTTAAAAGCTGAAATATACCACTAAAGCCTCTAAGAGAGAGAAAGGAATGGATACCAAACACGACCACAAAAATTTGTCAAGTTAGACTAGTCATTGAGCCTAGTTACAAGTTATAAGCGTTCGACTGCTTTCCTAAGAGTTTTCATAAAACAGTTATTTTTGATAGATGGGTCTCAAAAATTCTGCCTCTGATTTTCCCACCTGCTAAAAGCGTAAGTTCATTGTGGTTATAAGAGCTTGATACACCCCAAAAGCTTTCCAAGCATGCACTCAAATGAGATAAAAGTCATTACTACTTACTGATGTATCTGTAAACCTACATAAAAATCACATTATGCTTAATGATTTAGAAATAAATAATAATGTATTCATGTAATGGATGTGTTTCTGAATTGATGCATTTCTGAATACCATGTGCTGTGCTGGAGCGTCAAATGGTTTAGGCTTAGTGCTATTACCATGACTTCATGAGGTAAGGTAATTAGAAACAGGGACAAGGTTGGGCTTGTGATCTGTTCAAAATATGTAGTAAACAAAATGTGATTTGAATGTTGAATGTTCTAATATTCCCATCATAATCAATCTATAGACCGTTATTTCCACACAAAATCATGTAAAATGCCATTATTCACTTTTTCATGTTCAGTTTGTGCCCAAGGTGGGGAAAACCTGAAACTGAATAATTCTGCTGAATTATTTTTTCCTGATTAACTCTGGCAATAATTCATTTTCCACAAAAATGTACTCATTTCGAGTTGGATCTCTATTTTTGATAAAACGCTTAAAAAGCATAGTGTTATACATCAAGCTTCAGCAAAATATTTCTACTGAGCACATCTTGGGATCCTGTGATTCTTATTAATATTACAAAAGTCTATTGTAGGGGGGAGAATAGAGAATACTGCAAGTCATACAATTACTGGGATCTTAAAATATTATACCCATGAACGTGTGTCATTTGCTTTACAAATGTCAGAACTGGTGTCAACTGAAGCCTTTAGAGAGATGATGCTATTAGTGGCTTCTCCACTTCTTGAAGGAAGACCAATGAGAGAATGCTTCAAAAGCTGGGTACAACTGATGTGCTGCTGCTGGAACAGCAGAGCAGCAGAGGTATTTTGGTCATGTCTCAAGGAAGGCAGGCAACAATCAGGCAGAAACGTTTCTGCAGGAATATGCTTCAGACAACACAGTCCGCAAGTGGATGAAGAAAGCAGCATAACAAAGTTTTCACAAGTTTATGGCTTAGTCTGGTAACAAAGGCTCTTATTTAACAAAAAGAATTGGCTTTGTAACCGTGCACCTGGGATCACAGAGGTTTGTAAACTGGATCTTTACATCTTGCCAAATAATTCTGTTAGGATATAACCACATAGTGGAATCCACTTGCAGTGTTTAGTTGGTCCTTACTACCTTACGGGGAACTTGGGTGCCAGAAAGTCCTGTATCATTCATTGCAATGTCTCTCTGTTTCTCACCACTGTAGCTGACCCCTGCCTACTCATCAGCCTGAAAAGCTGTCCTTTTAATGATTTAAATAAAAAATAATTAATACACATTTTCTAATCTTGCTATCAATTTCTTATTCACAAGCAGTGAATACTAAGCCAGATGGAGCTCAGTGGTACCCAGTGAAAGAACAAGAGTTGGAAAACACAAACCAAATACAAGATACTCTATTTAAACATCAGAAAAAGTTATTTCTCTTGGATGATTTAACACTGGAACATATTGCCTAGAGAGGCTGTGAATTTTCCACTCTTGGAGATATTCATCACCAATTTAGACATCACCCTGAAGAACCTGCCTGATTTGACCCTGCTTTGAGAAGAAGGGTTCGAGCAGATGATCTCCAGATGTGCCTACCAACCTCAACCATTCTGTTATTTTGTGATTCCATAGAAAGATTATTAGCTGACACCTTGTGAGTCACCTTGGTCCAATGCCTTTGATTGAAAATCTAGGAGGTACCCATGATTACAAAGAAATGCACAAATACATATTCCCTCAAACATTCCTTCTTAGCGAGGGGCAGAGATGGCTGTTCTCCACAGGAACTGTACGTGTGGCAAGAGGGCAGCACAAGTGAGGACATAGCAGTGACCTGATTACAATGCATGGTTTGTTAAGAGGTTAATCAGATTTTCAGTGAGGAAGAGATTCACAAAAGACCACTGGGGATGCTGTTGTGGAAAAAAAGTTCAGTCTCCCTTGGATAAATTAGGGATTTTCAGAAACAGCAACGTTAAGAACACGAAGCTAATGTGCTAATGACTTAAGAGTGGAATAACGTAAGTTTTGTTCTAGGAAAACAACTGAGAATATGCCAATGTCAGTCCTCTTTCTAAAAACATACGACAAGGTGTCTAACTGTAGGTAAATGCTCAGGCCTTATTTAAGATATTATTCATTTTCTTCTCAGAAAAAGGCTCTAAATCAGCATTGCAGGTAGACACAAAAAAGCACCAGTGGCAACAAGAAGTTGCTCTACCAACAGAGGCAGTCAAGACTTCCAATGCTTCTGAAATCCCAAAGGGAAGAGGCAGGCTGACTGCATGTTATGTTATGGAGGGAGTATTAGGTTTGAAGTAGTTGTACAACAGACCAGAGAAAATCCGAGAGTGACTCCTGCAGAAGATGTAGCATTGGAGATTCTTTTCCCCCCACCTCCTCCCCAAGAAAATATTTTTCATCCCATACCTCTTCACCCAATGCAATTCACTATTACTCCCCTCTGTTGTGTGAGAACAGTAATTTTCCTAAGACCAGGTAGTGGAAGATTGTATTTATGAGCTAAAACTTAGAATTCTTAGACTGTTAGAAAAGTCTTTCTAATTGGGTTATTTTTTCTGCAAATTGGTCTAAAGATATCAAAGAGTATTTAGTATTCTACCAGCATTGCTCATACAGTTTTAAATAAAAGTAAATAAAACACTGAAGTAAAAGAAACCAAAATAAAGTAATACTTAACATTTGTTTTTTCACTAGGAAGCAAAAAGTTGGAATTATTCTACTAGGTTTGACAGATACGTAAAAAAACCTAAAATGCCACTATAAAAATTAAAGCAAAGGTTCAATCCTGAAAATGCTTTTTGCACATGAATAATTGAAAGACTCTAGAGTAAAATTATTCATGCTTTGGACTTCATGCACAAGTGTCAGAATGCAAAAAAAAAAATAAAATCAAGTTATCTCATACTGAAATTTACAGTTTTATATTGTCTATTTAAGCTTCCTAAAATTCCTGCTGATTGCAATGAGAAGTTTGCAGGAGATGATAATCAGTACATGATCATGCCATTCAAATCCTGCTTGTTTTGGCTACAGAATACATTACACATTTTTGAGATTATCTGCACCTTAGAAAGCCCCACCTTGTATTTATATACAATCAAACCCAAGATATTTATCATTTAGTTGCTAAAAGACTCTGTTTTTTCTTAACTGTTACTTTAGAATTATCTCATCTGCTTAGGCATTCCTTGAAATTGTGCTTAGATTAAAAATATCTCTAAGGGAAATAGAATAAGACATTTCAATAGATCCATATTTTTTGTAATAGTCCCTATTCATGCAAAGATCGAGCTGTTGAACACAAGGATGTATCAGTTTGGGAAGGCCCTCAAATGTGTGAGCGATTCTCATTGAAAGGAAAAACAGAGACATCAAAGGAACACAACTACTCCTTAGCCTTGAATAAAAATATTTGCATTCTACCAAAAGTGCTCAGGTACAAATGTCATTCAACTCTTTTCCTCTTTCAGGTGGCTTCGTTTTTACACAAACCTTCTCTTCAATGTAGAATGTAATACAACTTCAGAGAGACGAGGGATTTGGGATTTTTTTAGTGGCTTATTAAGCTATGAAGATTCAAACATTTTGCTGAGTTAGGGTGATTCACTATGTTACCCTGCTTAAGCTCAATATCTATTTCCGTGTTGCCTATTTTAATCTTAGTTGCAAGTTAAACTGACATTGCTGAAGCTTTTTTCTAAGGGTTTCCAACATATAAGGTAAATTGCAGTACCTTGCAAATGGGTTTTTTTCTTTGCAGCAGTTGCATAGTGATTGATTAAACTTCAGCGACTTGTCTGTGGATATGAATTCCTGAAGACACTGATCTGCAAGATCAGAAGCCCTGTGATAGATTACATTGGTAGAATATTCCAGTGCAGAACTCTTGAAATTAGTGGAAGTTGTGTGCACGAGCCTGAAGGGCTGATCTACCACTCCACGTTTATGTAGGCCAACAACTTGACACTATTTAATATTCCACCATCTGAACGAGCGGAAATGTGCCCCTCTACTAATCTGATTTCACCAACTTTTAAAGGTTTGCAACTGTCAAAAAGGCAGATCTTTTTAGCAAAGCATTTTAAACATATTATAAAAATAATCACAAAGTATAATTCTAACACAGCTTAAGGAAATGAGGAAACATAAACGAGTTTACTGAAAGCTCACAATCTGATGGCTGATGGAAGTCAGTGGCAGAGAAAGGGATGCCATGAATTGCTTTCCAGGCCTCAGTATGTGTGTTTTGATTCAATATTTTAAAGAGCAAAGCATATTTCAGAGTTGAGCCAATTTAGAATGTAAATTCTATGCTCCATGCTTCCAAACTTATTATCTTTATGAATACACCCTGGAGTACATTGGTTTTGTTTTCGCTTCTGAGCTGCAAATTTTGACACAAACAGTTTGTGGATCAATAAGCAACTTGTTTTGTGGTCTCCACGTGCATTGATTCACAAACCATTTGTCTCCTTGTAAACACCATAATAAAACTATTATCGCTTAATAATGCGCCATTACATCATTGGTAGCCAATAAGAATGCTGAGGAACTAGAATTTTCTTCTCTCTCACTATCATCTGTATATTGTAGCTCATTCAATTTAAAAATAAATCAATATATATTTGTTTCCATGGCCTGGGTGTTTTGGAAGTGCTCGTGTAATTTCTCCCTAAACAAACAAAAGATGACCTGAGAAAACCAGGTAACTCTAGATTTTAACAACCTGGAAATAAATGAAAGCAAGTAGATTTTAAATGAAATATCTGTATTGAGGAATTTAGCATACAGTATCTATTACAACTGATAATCTAATTTTTAGATTGAAACATGCTCTGAATTAATTTAAGGAGCCAATTTTGGTGTGTAACATAGACATAGGTGCAGAAAAGCCAAGAAGTTTTAGAGTCAGAAATTTTTTACAAGATTAAAATTAAATTGCTAACTTTTGCAGATATGCAATGGTAAACTGAGGAACTCGACCTTAACTCTGCCAACCTGTCGTATGCTGAAAAAAAAGAGAAACTTCAAGAACTGCAGCAATTGGCTTTTGTGTACCAATGACATCCTTTTCCAATGAGAAATTGTTTCACAGAAGAGGTAGAATTAAGTCCTGAAATTTCTAATGATTTTTTTTTTTTTTAATGGATTACCAATTTGGTCATTTGCATTCCCATCTTTTACTGGCAACGTAAGGTTAAGGGACAATAATGATGAAAATGAAATGTGACATTTAAAACTATTTCTTTATGGGAAAGGAAACTGTACCTTTAAACTTCTCCAATGAACCCAATATTTGGTAGGACCTAATATTATGCCTAATATTATATATCATTAATATTTTTCTCAAGAGTTACTGACAAACTCTCCTAGTCTAGAATATAATTATTCCTTCTGCATATTTTAGAAACCTACAGGTGCTATTATGTTGATAGCAAAGGCACTCTTTTGGTCATTTTTGGAGCAGATTATCAGATATCACCGAAACATCTCCAAAAGGGACCTTTTGAGGAAATTAAACACACTGACAGGGTGTATAAATCTTACCTAGTAAGGCTCTGATAACTCTTTAAACAGAGTAGACCCTACGTTAACAAATTTAAAACCCCAAATACACACTTGCAAGTCTCTCATCCTTTATGTAAAGATGGTGAAAATCCACCTCTCCTGTAGCACCTCTATTTGGTTTATTTGAGAGGCATCTAACACTACCCTTCTTAGCCCTTCAGGAAAGGATGGCAGTGGGCAGGCAGAGGAACGGCAAAAGGTTATAATGGGAACTCCTTGCCACAGAAAGGTCGATAAAGGTCAACAAGCAGGAGTTCTCCTGACACAGCTGCAAAAGCTGTGTCTTTATATACATGCATATAATGGGTCACCTCCTGTAATTTTTAGATTGTGCTAGAACCACAAGTTACATCCATTTTTGATTGGCACTTTAACTACTACAGAAGCATTTAGACAAAAAATTGTACCCTGGGAAGGCAGGTTAAGGCACCTCCTAAGTAAAGGCAGTACCTAAGGTATTGGAATAAATGTTCTTCCTGTGTATTTATTTGATTATAACTCTAACAGAACTTTACATCTTGTGTTGCAGAACTAATTCTTCATGTTACTACTGCAGTCAATTAGCATCCCATTTGGTATCTACAAGGAATTGAATTAATTCCAGCGACCAAAACCACACCTCCTTTTGTCAATATCACCTGCAGCGGCCCCTCCTATAGCGACAGGGGCTCTGGAGCGGCAGGGCACACTGCACCACCACTCTTCCCAACAAAACTCCTTCCCAAGACAAATGAAGCCCTCTTACGGCCTTGGGATGACAAAAACCTACTATTGCTGCTTCTCTTCAGTGAATTGCACTGCCTGCTTTCACTGCCGGGGAAGATGAAATTTCTGTTTCCACCTCACACCACAGCAGCCTGCTGCCTCAGAAATCAAAGTTTAACTGCTCACTGAGAAAAATATGCGGTCAGGAGAACAAACAAGGGCACTGACTGCAGATTCATCCCCCGAACTCTCATACAAAAACTACACACGTTTCTCAGTCCTCCAGATAACTACCTGCAAGGTACCCCCACGGCCAAGGCACAGAGGAGCTTACTTGATGCTACCGTGTAATGAATTAGAATATTCCTAAAGAATAATTGTCCCTGGAGGCTACATAAATGCTACAGCAAAACCACCTCGGACTTTGACGTCTTGCGTGACCACACAGCATTCTGTTGTAATTATGACCTTTCTATTATGCCTAATGACATTTAAAGCCTCCTCCTTTCATTTGACAGCTATTTCTGTAGTACTGGGAGGTGATCCGAGACCCACATTTCCAAGAATATGCAGGATGTTAGAGAATACATCAACTGTCCTGGGTTCAGCGCTATCGTAGGAGCTCCTCACTGCTGGGGCAGAGCCAGAGCTTTCCATGTTTTCTGTAACACTTACTTGGATCGTAATCACTGTAATTTTTACAAGTTAATAAATATTATTCTTCTAAACTGTAGTATCTGCTGATCATTGTATGCCCATTTAATTGCATAAGCTTTTAAAATCCTATATCAAATTAAGGAAAGGCTGTGCTTGCAAAGCCATAATTAATAGTGCATGACAAAAGTAAAATGAGATGAAATTTGGCCATTACCAACCTGACTCTCAGGGAAGTTTCACCATGTTCCCAAGACCCTTCAGGGACTGCACAGGGTACCAGTGATCCGAGGAAGGGGAATTTGCACAGTTCTACACGATTTAGATCCTCTGCTCACTTATGAAAATAAACCAAGCCCCGTGTATAAATCCTGGCTTGAAATAAACCATCATGAAATTGTTTGCTAACCGTATACATATACACCTAAGTACATAGTTAGGCACATTAGGTGCTGATCATCAACACTTGTGTTCAAAAGATGATATTAAATTCAGGCTTTAAAATATGATGCAAAAATGTGTTTGTATAGCAACTGACCAGCAAATTATATGAGTCACAGAACCACAACAGCAGCAGTTCAGATGTGACTATCCAACAGCATGCTTTTATGCCTCTCATACTGTATTTTTATCTTTTTGGACAACTGAATGATTATTATTTTGTTTGGCAGTTTGGTAGACTTTGTAGGTCTTTAACAAAATAACCTCCCTAAATACATAGCAACGCCTGTTAAATTCAGTTGGCCTGGAAAGGATGGCATCTGCTTCGGCTTTGATTTTTGGCTTGCAGGGTTTCTCCTACTCTCCACATCAAACATACTCTACCTTACACTTCCTTTTTTACCAGTATAAGTATCAAAACAATTAAAACATCTTTCAAGATATTACAGGGGGGATGTCAAGAGGATCCTTTTTTTCTTCACAGCAGTTCTGCTGACCCAGTGCAAAGTACTAGGCTTGCTTAAATTCCTAAATACTTGAAATTGCCTAATATATCTTGCCATATATGTCATCTTTATTTGTTCTTGAGGCAACCATGGAATAAACTTCCTACCTCCCCCCAAAAAATTTCTGAAAAAGAAATTTTACAGAGAACTGTAAAGACCTCTGTAGGAACTGTATAGAACCTCCATATGTCAATAACAGAAAGCAATTCATCAAGATGATGGCTTTTAAAGTAGAAGAAAAATTCTGTGTTGCTGTTTGAGTTGACAGAGTACGTTGGCAGAACACAAGGAGCTAGTCTGAGCCTGGCCCTAGATGAAAATTAGACGTGACACAGAACAGCAGGCCACATCAATGAAAGTGTTTATCAACATTATTTGTAGGGAGGTGATGAACTCGCCTGAATTTCCAGTGTCTGAGATTTCTCTGATTTATTTATTTATTTTTTTTTTTTTTTTTAAACCATCCTCCCTTTTTTGAAAGCCTGCAAGGTGGTCTTTAGAACAGAATTAGCTCTTATCTCTCAAACTGTTAGCGATGCCTCTGATTTTTTGGATGAATTAGGATAACCTATGCACGAACTCTTGAGCCGTGAAGTTATGACTGTGTGTGTACAGTCCGTACCTGTTCATTGAGGTAGGTACTATAGTCTCTTAACCTGTGGTGGACAGGAGGAAACTTGTTGAAGCTGAGGGAGGCTCCCCTACGCTTTTTTTTTTTTTTTTTTAAACACTCCCCCTCTTTCTTGAGCAAAAAGCCTACTGGCAAATCTGCATACCTTTAAGAAGAGGGAGGGAAGGCTCTTTATGGCTCGCTCGCTCTCATGCGATCAAACCTAATTTCCTTCCCAATTTGCTGAGCCGCTATCTCTGGTAATTGCAATTGGAGTGTCAAAACTGTTGGCATCTTGAAATAATAGAATACTACCCAGTATCAATCTCATTTCACATTTCTGACAGAAAGCATGATTTCCCTTTGTCTGTCCCATTTGCAGTAACAAACTGCATGATTTCCATTTTCACTAATAATTTCGACACACACAGTTGGCTGACCAACATTTCAGATTTATTCCTCTATACGTACATTGATATAAATGTTCTTTTGTATCTGAAAAAGTACTTATGGCCTCCAACACTTTCATTTTGCTTTTAAAGCAAAAGACCAGGAAGGAGTTTCTTTCCTTAACCTGGATCAATATAGAAAATAATTGCTGAAAGTTTGTGGAATCATCTTATGTTAGATAAAAAACAGATGAGGTTGAGAATAAAAAATTATTTCATTTTACCAGTTAAGAACGAGTATTAAATAACACTTGCCTCTTGCACCTGATAAATCCTACCATGACTCCAAATATCTCAGGTTTCTATTCTGTATACTTAAAAAGAAAATATATTTTCAGTCTTTTCACACATGACCTCAGACACCCATTTTGGAGATACGTCTCTATTGCCCACATTCCAAAAAATGTTGGTCTTTCCCATTCAAAACCCACTGTTTCAAAAAGGAGGGCTTCACATTTCAAATTAGTAGAAAATGTTAGGTGATCTCAATCAATGTAACATTTGGAAAGAATATTCTTAAAGCAGGTTATGATGGGTTTATCCAACAAGAAAACTCCAGAGGAAGGCTACAGTATAAATTTTAAGCTACCTTTAACTTTTCTCAGTGGAGCCTCTTTACCTTGGCTTCCCTCCCTTCCAGCCCCTTGACTATCTTGAGGTCCCTTTCTGGGCTCGATCAAGTTTATCAACATCTGGTAGTGGGGGTCCAAAACCAGCCGTAGTATCACAAATTCAAGTTTAAAAGTGCCAAGTAAAGGGAAACGTTCACATCTCAAGGTCTGCTTCCTCCTATCTACAAGATCTAGTCCACGTCTGTCTACCAGAGAACATTATCTCCTTTCACTTCACAGAACTCCTTATATTGTTTTAAAGTTTTGTTTTCAGAGCCATCTACGTATTTCAAATAGCCCAACACTGTTACCCCTCCAAATTTCAAAGGGAAAAAAAAATAAAAGAAGAAAATCTGATGATTTCTTTAGACATGCTTTCACCTTTGCACAAAAACCACAGCTCAGTTTGAAGTGAGCCTGCCTGCACCGCGGGCACTATTTTATGCTCCTACACTCACCAGCTCCTCGAAGCTGATTTTTTTCCATTTAGTTATATGTTTCTCTTTAACTACAACAGATAAATTCTAACCTAAAGAGGCAGACGACCAATAAATTGAATTTTTAAAACATGAATGGAATTTCAGATTCCTTTTCATCCACCTTTTGTACCAAATAATGCAAAAGTGACCATTAATTAAGAATACAGTTTACTATTTCCATTTGCATAAAAAGCAATCAAATATTCATATTTGATGGTAATTTCTGTTTTTTTCCAAAAGGAATCTGTTTCTACTACATCATGTTATTTCCTCTTTGTTAAATAACTGTCACATATTCTCCTAAAACTGACTTTTGGAAGATTTACAGACAACCAGCCTCCACTAAAGATGTTTGTGTGATTCAAACCACCTAATCAGGTGGCTACTCTGACTTAGATGACCCTGCCTTCTCTTCAGAATGCCATGGCTACTGTAGCTTGCTGCACAGAACGAGCTGAGAAAAACGTAGATCCTGCTGCACTGGAATAGTCACACAGTAGCTTATACACCAGGGTTCAGCCTGATAGACCTTGCAAGTGGAAAACACTCACCAGTGTTAAAAGAAGTTGTTTGCATCCCCACATTAGAAAATATGGTAAGTACAGAACACCCCACTACTTTCTATGTTAATGACTGCATAACTCTAACGCGAATAGATTTGGCACCAGTTTTGTTCCTTCTCTGAGCACAAAACACTGCTAAACAGTGATTGCCAAGCAGTATTTTTCATTACCTCCAATAAACAAAATTATCCTTCTCCAAATGCCAAGTTTCAGAGACTTTCATGAGACTTGCATATAGCCACAGTTTTCTGTTTCCTATTTGGCCAGCAAATCCCCACAGTACAAGATCTACTACCTCAACTGAACACACCTGGAACACTGTTTTCCCTTATTCCCATTGTACTGGTTGAATTCCCACACAACCCAGAGCAGCACCTCTAGGGAAGAACATGGCACAGCATTTAGGCACATTGAGCTGTCCCTGAAGAGCCACTGCACCAGTTCAAGGTCTTCCTCAGAAGAGGAAGCTTTTTCAGCCTCTCCTCTTATGTTTGTACTGTAGCCCCCGACTATATTGGTAGCCCTTAGCTGGACTCGCTCCAGTTTGTCAATGCCTGTCTTGTCCCCTAAACCACACACAAGCCTCCTGAGCACCTTGCGGAAGGGAAGCATCCTTGGTGACCTGCTGGCTATGCTCTTGCTGACATAACCCAGCCTGCTGTTGGCATTACTGATGTCTTCTGTGACTTGGTTTCAGATCTAGCAAAATACAATATGGTAATATATTTCAAACTCCTCCCTCGATGCGGGAAGGGTTTGACTGGAGCTTGCCCCAGTTCCTGAGTTTAACAGCACCATTTTTGAGGAGGGCCCTGCTTAGTGTTCCCCAGGCCAGAGACTCCTGCATGAAGTACAACTGCAGTACCCCTTTGATTTGAATTGGTTTTTGATCCCTCTATACACACTCAGTGCTTTCACTGCATATGCCAAGCAGCAGCATGAAATTATCGTGGAAACACTACAACAAAACACTGAAGATCTGCGTATCTTCTCATCTCTATTACAGACCAAGGGACCTCAGGGAAAAGAGTCTATTTCTCTGTTTGGAGTTCTCCATCTGTAGAATTAATATAACAGTATCGCCGCCTTTCCTAATTTTGCTCATGCATTTCAATTATGAAATTCACTGTCTTGAGATTATTTCTACTCTGTGAGTTGACAAAGCATACCGTAAGGTAAGAATCAGAACAACAATTACTCAAGGCAAACAATGCAAAGAAGGGAACTAGACCCACACTGCCAGTGAATTTATACTTTTAGCTAGATACTACATTGTGCTGGCTACTGGTTTGATCAGGCCGTGTGCTTATGTTCCTTTGACAAATCTTTGCTGAAAGAAACATGTACCTTTTTCCCCAACGTATCCACCACCATGTACATGATCATGATGGAATGGCCCTTCTCAGAAAGCACAGACTCATGGACAATTATACATGGCAAATTTCTCCATGTGCAAAAATGAAATTGTCTATAACTTGGAAGTCCCTCTTGCTCTTAAAGGAATAAGACAGAACTAGAAAAACAAATCTCACTGCGTATCTTGTCCCATCCCATTATAATACAGCTAGATACTTGGAACACACTTTTTGTGATAACTGTTCTTATATATATTTTTTTTATATATATTATATATTTGCAGGTGTATCTTTTATGTGGACACAATTTTCATTTGAGTTGACTAATCTTGTAATAAATTTTGAAAATGTCTTCCTAAAAATATTTGCCTTTTTAATTGGAGAAAGGGAGAACTCTACCAAAAATGTCTAAAAATCAATGTCCAAACCAGGTGTTGATCAATAACACAATAACACTGGATAAGAACTTGGGTCACATTTCATCCCAAATCATAGCCTTGTAAATACACCGTGGCAAAAGGCTGGCCTACCTGCTGCATCATTTGTGCTGCTGGACCCAGGGTGAGAGTATTTGGAGTTTGTCAGCCCCAGTGTCAGGTCCTGTGTCACTTGGACAGTTCACCCAAACTTTGCCTTTTTCAGTTTCCTCACCTGTAAAAGAAAAAGGAAGACTTCCTCAGCAAAAGCAGTTAAATAGTACAGTTCAGCAAGACAAACCAAAAGCAACAGATGCACAAAACCAGCAAGTGAGTGTGTTGATGATCCTATTCATTTAGGGAAAATAATAACAGAAGATTTTATCTAACAATGTACAGAGCTAGCTTTCAAAACAGTTGATATTGACCGTAAATTCAATAATTATCTCAGCAGTTATAATACTACACAGAACAAGATCTGTATCTCTTAAAATGAAAATGATAACTTGCTCTTTTTTCTGTACCTAAAAAATTTTGCCCCTACTACAGAATTCTTCTTGGGAGCACAAGAGATTCATCAATATATTGTCTTACAGCTTCAAACTCATGCAAAGCCACAGCTTTGAGGGGAGAAAACAATCCTACAGAACTAGGGAAAAAATTCTAGCGAGCTTCTGGAGCAAACACTTAATGTCCAGTGGAGTGCAAAGTGCCTCTGCAGCTGCTGGAGTCTCCTAAGTTGATTGTTTGAGCCCAACACTCTACACTAGAAATACAATTTTGGTATGTCTATCTAAAATAAAGTTAATTTCAATTATACATACAAACACGCAACTATGAAAAAAAATAATATATAAACCTAATTTTATGACTGAGTGACAACAAACATGAAAATATGTTTCAAAGAGCTCTATGTGCTACTGGTCAATAAGGATTACCTCCCTGCTTACTAGGTGCCAAATAGAGAAGTCAATGGACTTAGAGCTAACACACCTAATGAGACAATTATGACTTCACGGGGTCTTTGTCTTTAATCTCATTGAATGAATGGTGGGGACACGTTTTGTACTGTAACAGAGTGAAATGTTCTCTTCTGCTTTCCCTTCTTTCTTGCATGACAGCACCATCTGTTTATAAATACATCACTGGAATGACAGTGCTCTGATGATGTACTAATATAATACATCATCAAAGTGCCATCAGTGATGATCTAATGATGTATTAGAAAGCTGTTTATCAAAACCCTGTTGCTTTGATGATGTATAGGTGCAATACATCACTGGAATGTCTTGCACCGGTGGCACTGCATTGATATAGACCTTGTGGGGAAAAATGGGTCCTCATAGGATTCAGCAAGAGAATGAAATGCAGACAGATAAAGAAGGACAATGAACAAAATAAACAGTCAAACTTGTAAAAGAATTCTAATAAGAGGAAGCTTCATAGGTGAGGAGAAAGGGACATAGGTTTCAGAAAACTGAGTTTCTAATGAAATTGGATTCATCAGCTGGAGAGGCAGAAATTTGATCACATTATAAGTGGAATAGAATGAAAAAGAATACCAAGTCCCAGTTTGTGTATGATAACTGCTTCACAGATCTAAATTCCCCATTCTTTTCCACCCTTTCCTCTAGTTCACTTCTGCAAGGAGGCTCAGAAAAACAAACGAGTGGTTTTAGGCTATGAAGTACAGTAACAGTAATCTACCAAGAAGTACATTACTCCACATGCCTCACAAAGCTAGTTTTAGGACGCTTCATTTAAAAGATCATGCAAAGTAGTTTGGTTCCCCCCATCCCCGGTTCTGCACTGCTAACTGCTATGCATTTCTTTGTTCACATGAGCCAAGGGTATTACCCCAAAATTTTGCATTCAGCAAAGACAAGCTGAGATCAGGAATGGTACCGGGGCTGTTTGGGATGGAGCTAGTTGTCTTTGTTGTGCTGCATCTTGCACTTGTGACCAAAACAGTGTTGATAACACCCCAACTAATAAAGCAGAGGAAGCTGAAGATGGTGCCATAAACTTCTGATCAGAACTAACCACCCTTCCCTCCACTTTTACTGCTGAGTAGGACGTTAAATGGCATAACTGCAGGGAGAAGTCAGAATCAATACAATAACCTTCCATAAAGCTATAGACTAGCCCAAGTTTTTTTGTTGGGTGATCTCTGGAGCAAACAGCTCTTCAAGATTTCTAAAGCACATTGCCATTCTTTACATGTCATTTGAAATCCCAGGAAAGAGTTTGTGGATATGGCAGTCTATCAGCAGAACAGGGGTGGCGCAAGGAATGGCAGAACTGGGTTTCCTTAGTTTCACCACTGTGCCTCAACCCTCACCTTAAGGGATTTTTCAAAGGAAAATAAGAGAAAAATACTTTTATAATAATTTGGATCTTGAACACTATGGTAAGCATCCCTTCAGCAGAATCAAAATTATAAAGTAATATTTATCATTGCAAACATGAATGGAACCGAGTACACATATTGACACATAAATAACACTTTTCACTAAAAAATAAATAAATAAAAAAATACATCTTCAGAAGACTAGAGATAAGCCCGTGACAAAGATACCAATGGGGGTTCAGACAATCTACAGCTCCCAGCTCTGGTACAGGCTCCTGCTACGACGTTAAGTTTAATTACCTTGATATCTGCCCACTTCCCTCTGTAATCACCCTTTGCCTCCCATTCCTCTATGTCCATTTTGCCTTCAAGACAGGGACTCTGCTAGTATGAGTTTATGTGGCTCTTCACACAGCAAGGCCCCAATTTCCACAATATTCAAATGCCAGATACAAATAGATTATCATAGAATAAGTGATCACAAAATACTTGAAACAGTTTTTCCCCTTTTGTTATTTTTTTTCTTTTTTGCTTAAACAAGTGACTGGATTTTACTTGTATTTTTGAACAGGCTTCCTTAAAAAGACAAACCAAATCAGAAAGAGCTTTTTAATGCTGTCTGAGAAAAAAAGGAAGACTGAAGCATGAAGAATCTAACAGCTGTTCCAGCTGAGAAGTTCTCACACCTTTGCACTTAAACAACATAAGATTTCTTGGGTTTGGTTGTTGGTTTTTTTTATAAAGGGTATTTTTCTTGCAGATAGGCAGAAGGCAGCTGAGTTTGTTTTGCTGGCAAAAAGCAGGTCTCATAAATTTTCAACAGCCATCATGGTAACAAGCTCATTTTATTTCTTTTGACCTCATTGTTATTCATTTCAGAGGCTCTTTACAGACTCACGGAGCATTTTTCAAACAGCGGGGGAAAAAAAGGCTGTAAGTGACCTCCAATGGAAAAATGACCAAGAAATGTAACTCAGCAGCCCCTTTTGGCAAATCCAGGCCATGTCACATCAATGTCAAGGCTCGGTGGGACAGGAGACAGGCACACTGCTTCCACAAAACAAGCATGGGGTTCTGTACTGGGGTGCTACAAAGCTTAAGACCAATTGTATGTACATAAATCTCAGCGTGCTATATTTTCAGTATGTTCTTAAGAAAAGAACGCATATGTTAAAAATTAAGAAGCTAGTCTAAATTTGGAAAGTGAATAACTAACTATCTTATCATCCCTGGTTTTTTAAGATTCCTAATCCGGAAGTTACCAGACTTATAAACCCTCGAGGAACACGCTAAAGGTACACAACCGTCAGAAAGCAGTTTAGTGAGTTTAACCAACTCAGAACCACCAACTTTCTTTCATATTAAACAAAAGCAAAGAAGATTTGCAACAGCTCTTGTCATTTTCTGTTTTGTCTTGCAAAAGAGCCTTTCCCAACTTTGTCACTCAAAATTACCTGTCCTTTCTTTCAGCAAATTATTCTCTCTCCATAGACTGCTTAGTTACAAAGTGCAAGTAAATTACACAGTCGTCTCTGAAATTTATATTTGAATAGAATATAGCATTTAGCATGTGCAGCTCTGAAATTCTTTGCATGACAGCAAAGTATATAGATCATGGAAATCAGGAAGAGGGAGAACAAAAATGTCATGTCTTACGTATCCAACACACATTTTATGACCGAGTACACGATGCTTACTCACTCGCAGGTCATTCTGTATCAGTGAAGATTTATTGTCTCAGGCTCAAGCTTCCCACAGTGACTGCTTTTAGGCACTTAAGAAAGTCTGATTTTTAGAGGCAAAGTCAGTTCCTTTCACAACTTGGGCCCTGATGAATCCGATGTCCAAACCAGAATGGTGAATATGAAAATGCAGGCCTTGCTGCACACAGAAAGGGAACACAAAGAGATGCTGAACTTTGGAAAGCTGAAATGCAAGTACACACTCCTATGTAGAAATCCAGTTGTTTGGAGAGGCCAATATTACTGGGGTTTGATGGCAGAAAGAGGTTTTATGCCTTATGCCCATCAAAATTTTTCCAAAGACAGATAGTACTCTTTGCTTCTGTTTCACTTAAAGGTGACAGTTGCAGACTTTGGAGCCATCACAATTCATATGAATACTCTCACTTCTCTGGCTGCTGACCCTAAAGAAGTCTTTAAATGTCACGGAGACTAAGGCTGTAGAGAGCTGTCATACCTTTATTCTAACAGCAGAGAAAGAATAATTACAGAATGATGTGTGTGTGACCTGCTGGAGGCCACTGAGCAGCTCTGAGCTAAACCAGGGAGACAGAGAACTAAGCCAGGTTCAGTGACAGTCATGTTAGCACTCCCAAGTTTCTCACAACTTTCACCTGGGGCCACTACCAAGACGAAGAGAATGACCACTTTTCACAGAGCAAGTAGGTGTTTCTCGGTTTAAAGTCTTGGTTCTTTGACAGCACGTGTGATTTAAGAGGTGTCTTGAAGACATGGATTCCAGCAAGACAAACAGATTTGAAGATTGAAGGGGAACTACTGAAGAGTCATGGCAACTTCTCTGGAGAAAATACCAGTTGCCCAAAGAAATAGCACACTGCTTTTTCCTGTCAGTGTCACCTACTGTAACAGGATCCAGTACATTGTTTTGAGAGCTGAAATGGAAGGAGAGTACTAGCACAACAGGAGGGATTTAAAGAAATTAGTAGACAGCCAGTTATTAAGCCTAGGCCTTAAGACTATTTTCTACCTTTCTACGTCTAACCAGAAATTCTGAACACTAGGCAGCCTAAAAGTTTCAATCTATTGACTACAATCAGAATTGTGTGAAGTTTCCATTTGAGTGTTTCTTCTGAAGAGTCACAACAATAGCACAACCTCAGATGCTTCTTGAAATCAGACCCATGCCAGTAAGCCCTTAAAACCATGAAGAATTCAATATTGTAGCAATCGGTTTACAGGGAGGCCCTAAGACAGGGCTGTTCTGAAGGGACGGTATGAGAACCAGCCCAGGCCGGGAGGTGACCAGGCCGGGAGGTGACCAGGCCGGGCCCAAGCTAACAGTGCTGCTGTTGTAGGAAAACAAGGAGTCTCAACCAGGATTTCTGAAAGTGCAGCAACACAGCGAGTGTCTAATCACACGTAAAGATCTGCCTAATATCGTAAAATTCAAATCCTGATTGTTATAAAGCAGCCACAATCCTTAGAAAAGTTGGAACCATTATATGGCCAAATATAAGGGATTTCTGGAATACAAGCGAGTGCCGGTCCTTAATGAAGCAATGAGAAAACCAACGCTCCAGCGGTTAGAGGTAGCTGACCATTAAACTAAACCATGCTTAGTTAGAGTGCCTGACTTTTTCTTGATGATTTCCAAGAGACTGGAATTTAAAGAAGGAACAAGGATTTAGTTAAATAAAAGGAAAATAGCCAAGCTGAAGGCAACACTTGTAGAAATGTTTTGCAAGCTTTTTTTTTTTTCCTTTCAGAAAAATCTTAAGGCACATGAACAACTTCACATACAACTAAATCAATGATTTACCACCTCATTTCATTTTTAATTTAATGGTTCTGCTCATTCATAAAATAGAAATACTACAAGGTGAAACACGGACTGAAATTTAAACACCTCATTAGAGTTACATATTATTTTGTCTACTAAATATATTGCTTTGTCAATGAAACATGGTAGTTTATGCAAGATCTCTACCAGGCTATTGCTTTGTAGATACTTGTTTGGGTTTGATTTTACTGTGCAGTTCCCTGATCTACACGTATATAATTCGGTTTATGTGTAGCACACTCAACGATATTATAATGATTTGTAAGGTATTTGTATTGATTTCACTTTACAAAAAAGTCAAAATTAAATTAATCATAACAAAGAGAGAGCAAATGCAATCTTTAGAGTTTTCTCCATAGAAAAACTTATTGAAAAGAGATATGATCCAGAAAAACACTTAAGTTTTCACATTTCAGTTTTGCTTGAAAAAATTTGATTGCAGAAAATATTTGATCAATACTTGTCACTTCTGATTTGTCATTTCTCAATAGTTGCAGATAGAATTCATTATAACACGGAACTGAGAACTACCAAGATAATTAAGTGGATGCATCTAATCCATAAACGCACTATAAACAAAATGAATTCTTGGGTTTCTAACCCTTTCAAGATAGAAATTGCATTATTAAAGCAAATCTGAATCCAATGAATGCAAAAACCAAGTTGGCTTCTATCAAATTAGTCTTCAAACATTCAAACTGCTTTTTCTTCAAAATTTCTCAGCAACTTCCCATTTAACCCAAACGTTTAGCTGAATCTGAAAGATGATGCCAACCCGGAATTTTATATACAGGGAAAAAGAGATGATGAAATGTGTCATTAAGTCTCCATTAAGTAATAAACAAGCTTTACAATAATTGCTAAATAATCAGGTGGTTTTACCTAGCTCTGTGCACTGGTGAAATGATTAGAGTGGTGGGGCAGACGCAAGCCGAGCGGAAAGTCAGAAAGGATTCAATCATTGCACCTCAGCAAAACCTCTTCTTGCAGAAAAAGAAAAATGGTAAAAACCAACACCAACCATTCAGAAGTTGCCCTTCTGTTCAACAAAGCCAAGTTGAGGAATTCATTGAGGCTTCAGTGTAGCTCTGCCAAATCGCCCCCATCCTCCGCTTTGACAATTCTTTTCTCAGATAACGCCATCTATTGTAATACAGTTTATTGTTCTGTTAAACTACATTTGCAAAGGGTGCAGAGGAACAAACTTGCAACCAATTTAGCACATATGCTGGGAGAGAGTACAATGCAAACAAGGTAAGGTGAAGGGCTTTCTTTAATAATGGATTAAATTTTGATGAAACTAATAGTGGTCAATGTCCCACCATTCCCTACCCCCAACAAAATTCAAATCCAAAAACCAAAATCAACAACAACAAAAATGGAATAGAAAACAGAACAAGGGTGTTTATCCAGGTTTTACATTGCTATGACAGAAGTCCAAAACAAAGGCAAATGAATCAATTGAAACAGCTGGTTATAAGTTCAGAAAAGTTTCAAGTCATGCCAGAGAATAAACCAGAAGATCTTTTTTCAATTCGTGCCCTTCTCCCCTAAATTCCTACGCTCACAGAACTCTCCAAGACCCTCTCTCCAGGGGCAGTGGTGGCTCAGAGCAGCAGAGCAGAGAGGGCTGCCTCTCCTGTACCGAGCTTATAAATGAGAGTCAGCATCAGGGCCAGGAGCCGCATTCCTTTGTCACTGTTCTATCCCTGTCCTAATGAAAAAGGCTTCAAGAATAGAAAGAGCTTGAAGTCAGAACATCAGCAAAAAGAGACAGTTAATATCTATTATAATGCCACCTACAGCACAGCCCCACTATATCCATAAAAATATATATAACTGACCAAGAAATAAGTGGTATTTTCAAAATTAATGTGAGGACTATATTTCCATAGCTCATTTCCCCTTCTTTTTCTGTAATGGAGATTTGCCAAGCTTTTCAACTGCTTTTTCTAGGTCACCAGGAAACTGAAATATCAGTAGTTGAAACCCCAAAATATGTTTAGCTAGTTAGGATTGTGTAACAGCAAGGTCATGTTAAATTTGTTTTGCTAGGAGCATTTATTCTACTGAAAAAATAATATGACAAGACTATATTTGCAACTATAATAAAAGCAATAATAATGCTGACAAGTTCCTCCTGCTTCACTTTTCATAAATTGGAATCTGTGTTAGCCTATCAGAATAAGATTACATTCTATTTTGAGATTTTTTTGTAAAAGCAATACAATTAACTGCTAAATCAATAAATGAGACATGATCAACTCCTTTTCTTTTTAATAAATGAAACAATGAAAACCGATATTACTGGCACGCACTATGGAACAACTCTTTTTAGTACCCAAAAATCAACATAAATCTAAAGCTTCCAATTGCTCTACAAATTAATCCATATATTTAGGTAGAATGAGTAATTTTCACTGAAAATATACTTAGCAGAAACCAATACAGCTCTCTGACATAATGGTATATTACACCTGTAAATTGACGTACCTTCTACACTGTATAATTTAATAACATCAAACAATGAGATTTTTATGCAAACTCATGTTTTACCCTTAATATGATCTATTATAAACAAACACTGGTCCATCCAGAACAACACTGGGTACTAACATGGATAGCACTAAAGATGAGTTTTACAGAAATTCAGCCCTGTACACAGCACGTATATGATTCCTGTTCCACCTTTGTATCTTACTGCAACCTACTCGTTATTTTGGGATTAAGATGTCCTTAGAGTTAGCCATCTACTGAACTTTGCTAGTTGATTTTCCACACTGCCAGAATAGTTACAGCTAGAAAAAAGTCAACCCACAAAGCAAAACCAAAACAAAATAATGTTCATTCCTCACAGATAAAAAAGCCAAGCCTGGAACAATTACAAAATTCTGATGCATCGATAGACTGAGTGTATAACAGTAAAACAGATAGAACAACTATGGAAGTGCAATACGCAAACTCTCCTCTCAATGTTTAACATCCCATTCATTAGCACTGAATGACTCTTCTATTCCTGCTTCATCTCCACCCACTTTGACATGGAACTTCGAAAGTACACAGTAAACTGAAGTAGCAGTCAAGCAGCAGTGGGTACGCTTGGCCATCGACAGTCTGTTTCTCCCAGAAAAATTAACAATTCATTTCAAATACCACAGGAGATAGTAGGATCTAAACTCAGTGAGACACACCTGGTGATACTTGTGTATGGTTTGGCACTAAATTTTTATATAAGACATATCTATAGGGAGTAGTAGATTAGCAGTCTTTCTGCGGCCCTAATTTTACAAGCCTACAAAGATTCCTGCGTCTCTCAGTTTCAGTTCAGCTCCCCAGGCCACAAGAGGCTTTCAGAGAAAGGTCTTTTTGTCTTTTACCAAACAAAAAGCTGCTATAATGACAGTTCAGTGAATTATCATGCTCTTAGTTCAAGAGCCCTCTGTGATACATTTCAAGCAAGATGTCAAGTGACTCAGAACGTCCACCAGGCTGAAATTCAAGAAGTGACTTTTATATGCCTAGAACAAACACTGCTGAAATATTATTAATAGTTTTTCTGCCAAAATCCCTTTATATTAACAACATACGTCAGTATTTCTTCACATAGTCTACATTTTCCCTTACTAAAATTATCAAAGTGCTAGAAAAATGCTTGCATTACTTATTTGCTGAAAAATGTATTTTGATTCATTAATAGAATCATCAAAACCATACTTAGTTAACAGTCAGAGTACCTTCAAAGGAGAGTAACTGCAAGTATCAGATTTTCAAATGACTACATTGGGGCATGGGGAATGCAATTAACATTCCTAAGATCTTCATGAGCCCATATTGGTTTTGTGCTTCCACCAAACCAGCCGCTAAATCAGTTTTCATGAGCTTCAGGGCAACAATAAAACCAAAAATACAAAAAATGGCTATGTTTAAAAACCCACCAAACAAAACTAACTTGAAATCTCAAGCACTCCACCATAATTTCCGACAAGCCACAGGGCGCTGGGGAGACTTGGCCGAGTGAAAAGCGCAGGGCACGGCAGGCTCACAAACCTTTTACCCAAGGGCATGGTTCTGGCCAAAAAGAACATACTCCAGTCTTCCCTAGAGCATCCTCCCACCGACTGCACGGTCCCATCAGCAGCTGGAGCTCACAAACAGGTTGTGTTTGTTCTGTCTGTAGCTGAACGCACCCAAAAGGGCAAACCAGGCAGCGCTGTGCCCACTGGTTTCAGATTCCCAGCTGAGATGGATCAGGCAGTTGTTTTTACACCCAAATCTAAGAGGAAAGGAGTTTCACAGCAGTTTGGAGCAAACCTCAGACCTGCACTTCTGCATCTACAGCGAGATGCCATTAGTCACCAAGGGTAAGGAGCCCTTTGATGCCTTTTGTTTTATGCCTCTTGTTCAAGTATGTATAAATGCTGATCAGAGACAAAGAAATGTGGACAAATACTCTTAAGTGACCTGCCCCTAACCCCAAAACTTTCAATTAATGTGGGACCTCTTCCTCCTGTCAGTCTGAGATTATCCCTACTATTTTGTAAGCCAATTCTTAGACTTCATCCTTTCATACTCAATTTATGGTTTCAAAATTCAAAAACCTAAGTGATGAAGCAGCACAATAATAATAAAGCAGTTATTCTTGCCAGAGCAAACATCCAAGCCTAATTATTGGTATTAGCTTTTAGTGACATCAGAACGAAATTCTGATTTCTGGCAGCAATCTAGTTTTGGAGTGTGAGTGGTGGGGACAATTTATCATGGAAGAAGGAAAAATGGTACATGCTGTCACATCATGTATCATAGAAGTATCAAAATTGCTATGGAAACTGTGCACTTTTTATAGAGTAGGCACATAAAATTCACATAATATGTCAGAGAATAAGTTACTACTGTCCTGAGGCTGTAATAAGATCTACACCCTTATTAGTGAAAAGATTTGACAGATTTTGTTTATAATGAATACTTGTAGCCAATGAGTTTGAGTCAAAGTCACCCTATTTTGACCCATCCACTTGCTTTTAGGTTTCTGTCCCCCTTAGATACAGGGAGAGTGCAAAGTAATATAATTTCCAATGGTTATTAGATTCCATTATAGTCACTTGTGATACGACGGGGAAATTGGCTGTATCCAGGTACCATATTCAAAATTATTAGGACAAAATACACTCTTAGCCTTGTTTTTTTTTTTCTTGCATTATACAGACCTATTCTTAGCACTTACCTGCTTTGTTTACAATTTGTTGTTGAAGATGCAGAGCAGACAAAAATGTAGGTTTCATTTGATAAGACTGCAAATAGAAAAACGTAGGTTCTAACACAAAACAGTTTGAAGTATTTCCTGTGAATTGCTTAAACGCTACAGCCCTTTGCCACCCTGATCTGCGTGACATGTTTCTCTTTGATTGACAGCATCTCTGATGGGTTAGGTTGGAGAAAAATGAGCTTGTTTAGGAGAGCAGAAGATACTACAATTAGGTTTTGCAGTCCAGCGATATAGTGACTGGTAAAAGAAAGCAAAGTGGAGAAAAATGGTTGTACATCTAACACCCTAGGGTGCAAGGGTACATTTATCACCTTGTTTTATATGACACACTGGATGAATGTTGATGAAGATTGTCAGCATCAATGTCAGTGAAAGCAATTCCACAAGTAAAAGAGTTTGTATTAAAAGACACTCCACCAGGAGGAAATTCACATGATTATTTTATAAATAAAAAACCTCCAAAAGGGAGCAAAGCAGATAAAAAAATGATCTTTAATCAACAGTTATTTTGTTCTAAATGTGGGCTCCCATTCACTGAAGACAACACACCTGCAGTAAACAGAGCAATCAGACCAAAATCTTTGAAAATAATGGAGGCATTAAAAAAGCCAAGGTAAAATGAGTATGCTACAGCAACAACCAAGTATCATCTCAAAAGTGTGCAGGGGGAAGAGTAGGACTACACTATATGTAAAGACATACCACACTGTCTTACAGCAGTCCTTGACATGTACAGTAATCCAACCACAGACCAACTAACACGAGTCCGAGTTCATAGACAGCATCCGCACATGAAATGGGAAACAATTCCTAGAAATTAGGCCTTGCAAATAACCCTTCATTGTCTGTTAAAACAACAACAAACAGCAGGGCTGAGCACGGGGCCTTTGCTGAGGCGCTGCAGTTGATCCCCCCCTCTCCACACAGGGACATCCAGCACAGGGTTTGGGGGTGTTTCCCGGGGGGTACCGCCACACCCGGGGACAGAGGGAGGTGATGTGGGGGCATCCACATCCCTTGTTCTCCAAACTTGGAGTCTTTCCTCAAACCTCCAACCGCACACTTCAAGGGACAACCTCTGAGGAAGTATAACTCTGCATTAATAAGGAAGGATTGATTTGTTTTGACCATGCAAGCATTAAAACTTCCACTGGGTGAGGATCATCAACTGTGCCCATACAAGGAGAAAAATATAGATTTCATTTTGCAACAAACTTCAGTTATTAAATTCTGAAAACTTATCCTATTTTCCATTAGCTATAAAAAACCTGAACTTTTGAGAAAAACTGCTTCACTGAAATTTCATTTTAAGGATTTTAATTTTTATGAATGTCACACTTGCATGTATCTATACCCTCTATTAAATGCACAGCATTCATTTTTCAACATATTTAAGGAAATTTAATGAGTTTAATAAACTTAAAGAGATGTTATGTCTGTTTACTCCGTAAAGATTGTTTATTTCAGGAAATAAACCATTTTGAAATGAGTAATATGACTTTTAGAGTTATGACTATCTCATTCAATTAGTTTCTGTAATTATTGTCATTCCACACAGTATATGCAGTACTAAAGGAGAAAATACATTTTCAGGAATTACAGTGTAGGTATACAACTGTTATTCTTAATGAGCCATAAACTTTAGTCTCCTGCTCTGTAAATTCATGCCAGTGTAATGTAATTTGGAAAAATAAAGACGACAGTTACAATTGGACAAATAATGCTGTATTTTAAGATATTCTCTAAGATTCTTATCCTCTAACGCATTTCATACAATTTATTTTTCCTCTATATTTTAGAGCACCATCCTACTTCAAAAAAATATGTTGCAATAGCCTCAAGCGAGATCTGAACAACACTGAATTCTCACTATTCAGGTACGTGCTACCTGAACTATAGACAGAGAATTTATAAGACATTTTCACCTCTACCTAGTTTTGCCTTATCTCAGTGTGCGTGTGTGTGTGTCACACTTTTCAAATGCCTCAGACATTTGAAAAACAATATATTTTGGTGCCACAGCTTCCCCCTCCCCCCCCCCCC
>NW_015090794.1:10029538-10085754 GCF_001431845.1 Calidris pugnax
AGGGGGGGTCCTGCCCTCACTCCCCTGCCTGTCGCCACTCTTTTTGCACCGTGCACGTACCCCTTGCCACACTCCCACCCCCCCCCCCCCCCCCCCCCCCCAGTATGAGAGTCCGTATGCTAGAATATGACATTTTGGAGAGGGAAAAAAAAAATTCACTAAGAGTTGAGTAAACACAGGTAGAGATACAAAAAAACCAATTATCACTGGAAAGCTAATAATTCTGATGAATTATTTTTCACTTAGAGTTTGTATCCCCTGCTGCCTTGCAATTGGGAATGCTCCCCACTTCACAAGATAGAGTTTGTTATATTTTCCTGATAGAGCCTCTCAGGTTGGCAATATTCATGCCTGCCAGGCTGTGGACAGGGAAAGTCTTACAAAGAAAGGGGCAAAAATTGATTGCAAGTATCATCATTTGCATTCTGCCCGTGAAGTAGGTAAATAATAACAATGAAGGTTTTTTACACAGTAGAAGTTAGGAATTGTCTGGCAGCTCCAGAACCTGGCACTGAACAGCCAGACTCATCCTGATGAATGTGTCTGCTGCACTGTGAATAGGTGTTGTTCTGTTATGCATAGATCATGATAAAATATTTATCATCTAAAAAAAAAAAAATTACAAAAATCAGGCTGCTGTCGTATCACTCAAAGGAAAATCTTTGATCAGTAGTTTCTTTGCTTCAACTTCAGGAAATCACTGTTGACAGTTTAAAATTATTAAAGAACAACCACCATATTCTCTATTCTGATACACAAATTACATTTGTTTCATTTTTTCATTGTCATACACCTTTGTGTATAGCATACCTGAGGCTTCAGTTCAACTGACAATTTTCACTGGATCTTTTACCCTGTGAACGTTACAGCACCAAGAAACACGGTTACCAGGGTAATTGCCAGAGCCTGTCCATGTTCAAGGCCCTCTGGAAAGCCCACTGCTTCCTCACCATAAATTATTTTTTTCTTTCCTCAGCTTGTGACAAAGCAGAATAAAGGCCACTTTTCCAACAGAGGAAACACACTTTGCACATTAGCTAATGACGGCACACTCCCAAGCAGCAACATCACAGAACAGCGTGGGACAGGCAAAGATATTCAGAAGTAATCAACTGATCTGCAACGACTTATCTCTGCTGTTCACGATGTAGGTCACATCCTGAAGTAGACCCAGCTTCTGAGGTTGGATACTCAGCTTTCCTTGCTAATGAATCAATCAAAAACTTGATAATGAAAAAAAAAATCACCTGTCACTTCTGAAAAGCTTAGTCATAGTGTGCATATTAATTTATTTATCTGAGACCTTTGCTTAATTGAATCTGGTTGTTCTCCTGGCTGTGACAAAGATAGTTATGTTGAGCTCAGAAGTTACTGAATAGTTGGGATAAGGCAAAGACGCTGTCAATGTCAAACAATTTACAGGGCTACACTTTTTGTGGCTCCTCAGGGCTTCAAAAATCTTAGAGTTTGGGCTTTGTTTAAATTTAATGATTGACAGAGCAAGATTAAATTTCTATGCTTTTAAAATTTTTTTTAAAAAAAAGAGAAAGTAGGTTGGAACATTTTTACCTGTATCATGGTTTAGCTAGATTATTCCATTAAAATGAATATCTTTTTCCAGATATTACAGTTTCAAAATGATACCATTTTAATGTACCCATTACTGTCTTTAAGGCAGCTGTTAAGTCATTCAGTAGCTTTAATTGGAAGGACAAAAGACCAAGCTGTAGCTTCAGATCTGGTGTATAAAGCAAAAAGGACCTGGCTTTGCCTCGTTTTATTCAAAACTGTGATGCCAATCAATAAGATATTTATAAGCATATGAGCAGTGATGAAATGAGAAAGGGTAAGATGGGTGTTTCTTGTGTGATTTTGAGCTACCCTGTTACCATGAGAAAAATAAACAAATCTCAACCTTCAGAACAGAGCTGATAAAAAAGCCCATTTGGTATCATTTACAATATGATTAGGAGCTGCCAAAGCCTTGTGTTGATTTCCACCCTCTTCACACAGAGCAGAGACTATTCAGTTTATTTTCATGTCTAGGAGACTTGGGCTTTAGTTGTCTTGTAGATACAACTCAATTCCTTTTTTCTACCCAATACTACCTACAGCTATAGCATTAAGTACAGATAACTGTGCACACAGGACAGAACTCTAGTGCCTGATTTCTTTTACAAGATGCAGTGGTACACCATAAATACTTTTAATTAATTGTCTATATAAACGCATTGTTCAGCAGAGGCCTATTTCAGAGGTGTTTAGTTAGTTGCCATTGAAATTTCAATATCAAAGTTAGTAACCAAGAACACCCGAGATCACACCAAGAAAGAGAGAAACCAAACTCCAGCGAAACCTCATCCTCATTATTTTAATTACTTTAATAACATCTTCATATTTAATTGCAGAGCTAGCTTGCAGAGAAGCAATAATGCAAGCAGCACGCTGTAACTCAGCTTTTCCTACTTTGCACATCAGACATGCATATTCAAACTAACAAAATTCGGGAGTCACAGCATCAATATTTGTGCTTTTCCAGCTACTTTCCAACCATAACAAGCACGGTGTAAGCACACAGCCAACAACTTTGAGGCTACAAACTGGTCCAGATTATTCTTCTCCATCAATACCACTGTTTCCACTGAGATGCATTTATTGGCTTGCCTGGAGCATAATTTTAGTATGTTCCAGACAAGTCTCCTTCAGAATTTTTACTGCATTTTTAAAAGATCTGTTCACTTTAAGTTTTACTTTCCTAGGAAGTAATTGCTATGCCATAAGCTATAGAAAAATTATATCTCAATTGTCACTTAACTTAAAAAAACCCAAATCCTAATTGGTCCCTTCCAACCATAAATATTCTGTGATTCTGTGTGAAAAGAGAAGCAAACTATTCAATGTTTTCTGGGTGCTTATGAACCACATGCACTCTTTCTTGAAGTCCTTCCATATTTTCTTACTGCAAGCTATCAGAGATAACAAATGACACATTTAGAGGATGATTGAACACTCTACAAATGTTAACAATGGAGAAGCATACAGTTGCTCAGCGCAGCTGGCACTGTAATTGAGATACATTGGAAAGCTTCTTGGTATTCAGCAGCCCTCACACTTTCACAGGAGGACCATGTTTAGCAAATGCTGTTGAACCAAACACACAGGCAAGAGCAAGGCAAGCAAAAGGCTTTGTTCAGGCCCTTTCCCTCCTAACTCTGACATGACCATAAAACCATCGAGTAAATGAAATTGTTTGTGGCACTGGCAGGTAACATCTGGCCCTGCTTTCCAGGCATCATTCTTAAGGGCCACCACAGGCCCAAGCAGGTAAGGTAGGGCCCACCAGGTGAGAAAGTGGGAGGAGAGGGCTTTGGGATCTTGACTTACACCTATCTTGGAACCCCAAACATGCCAGGTAAGATGGAGGAAGGAAGGATGGCAGATGTTCTTCTAACCCACAGGCTGAAGCAGCAGCTGCTGAGGGGCTATGCTACACCCAGGGGACAAAGGCTTTTCTCCAAGCCTCTTCCCTGCTTTGCTTCCACGCTCCACTCCAGGAAAAAACACGAGCAGCAGTGGAAAGCAAATTTCTGCAGCTTGTGAGGAAGCTAAGGAACAGAGACTTGACACACTGTACCTATAACACAGTCAGAGTGAAAATTCCCCATTTGTAATTTGTCCTTCCATTAAACTGTAATTCGGTAAATAGCGTAACTGAGGCTGTACCAGTCCTGCTTTCCCGTGCACAGCTGCCATTCTTTACGGATTCAGATCTGAAACACCACAATTTGCATTAAACAGAGCAAAAATTTGAGCTCCCCTCTCTGACATGTCACAAATCTTCATATGTAATCATTTTTGTTATTTGTTGAAGACGAGTTTTCAGTCATTCACTTTGGCAGTAGACAAACTGTAGAGAGGGCAGTGAATGAATATAAATGAATGGATCACGTTCTGTGTGCCTGAAGGACTGAGCTCCTAAAAAACACACAGTCACTTTCATCTAACAAAGCTTATTTATGATTTTTTTCCTGTAAGTCCATGCCCCCTCCAATCTCTCCCATTTACTGCTTTATCTTCTAATATCATATGAGGTCTCTTACAAGTTTTACACTAATCTCTACTGCACGTTCTTAGAGAATACTGAATATACCATGTTAAATACAAGTGCCTCAACAAACAGAAGCTCTTGTCAGCTAAAGCTGCATCTGTACATAAATATGTCCACAAAGGAATTTGGTAGCATCTGGGAACCTAGATTAAAAATAAATTAAAATAATTGGCCCCACAGAATCATAGTGAGAAAGAAAACAAAGTCGAGTCCTACTTGAGACATAGCTGGTTTTTGAGAGAGTTAGAAGTGAGCCCAGGTACAGTTTTGGAGCAGAGACTTGGTTTCTGTGTGTACCCACGGAGTTCCAGGCAGCAGCATGCCAATACACAGAATTATCAGCACATCAAAGGCATTATATTTATCAAACCCTGCCACAGCACATTTACTAGCTGTATGATGGATGTTGTTGTAGCAAGCAAGGAACACTTTGATGTACATGGCCTTCTTTGATTAATGAGGGTTCTTGCTGAGAAGCTGCATATGGAGTAAATTACTCTTTTCAAAAATGGCTGATTTGCACTATTGTACTAATTATGTCACAAGCTCAGAGTCGGTTCCAGATTCAGTCACCCAAAATAAAGAAATAAAAATTCACATATACAGGTCACGCTTTTGTCACACACATGCATCAGCTCAAAATCCTAATTAAATTAACTTAGAGTTTCTTTCCTTCAGCAAAAAGAGAGCTCTGATAAGTATTTCTTCCCTCCACTGAAAGTTTCTAAAATGCAGTATCTAGCAACTGATTTGTTTCTCTGAAATGAATGCAATTCTTTGTAAATTCTGATGTATTTTTAAGAACAATGTAAGAGCTCTGAAAGCTTTTTTTTTTTTGGTGAAGAATTAAAAAGGCAGAGGGAATGACAATGCACAAAGCATGCCTCTTAAAAGCATTTTCTAGATTAATTCTACCAGCTGGCAAAACACTAAAAAACTGTAGTTATTCCATTAGCCTCAACTCTCTAAGCATGTGCTGCCTTAAGCAATTTATCCACTTAGTTGTAACAATAACCAAAAAAAAGTATTTCTTTTAGAGCATTAAAGCAGTGTTACTTTCTTTAAATTTTGAACAGTAAATATTTCATCCTGTTAATTAAGTATGTTTCCAGGCTCCAATTTGTTATTGCAGGTGGCAGGAGGAGTACTTTGCCTAGGATCACACGGAGTGCACAGATCAAACTCTGATTTTTATCATTGGGCATATGAGCAAGATGAAAGAGAGCACAAACCCAGTGTTCCTGCCTGTGGGGTGACACTCCACCGAGGAGGAAATGATTTCTTAAGTGCACTTTCTGTTAGGAAGTTCAGATTTAATCCAACTTTGGTTTCATAATTCAACACTTTTACCCAACACTTCGCTACGGTTGCATGACAGTGTATTACTTCCAAAAAAAAAAAAAAAAAAAAAAAAAAGAGAAAAAGCAGTAGCCCACATTAACCCTATGGCTTAGGCAATAAAATATCACAAGATAGCTTGATGTGTGACATTACAGGGTAAAGTTTAAAAAGCCTTCTCAATTTTTCATGTGAAACATTCAATTGAGTGAATACTTAATACATTAATCAAACAAAGAGGTTTGCATCTGACACATCTTTGGGTTCAGCTTTCTAGAGCACCCAGGTTTCCACGGACTCCAGTCAGCCAGCTCAAGGAGATCTGAACCACAGTCACGGGGTGCAAGGTGTTTAAATAGAAATAGATTCCTGTGCAAAGTCAAAAGTTTGGGAAATGGCAGATCACAAGTACATTGTGCATGTCATTGGCACACTTATTCTGAGAGAAGCCAGCCACGTTGCTGTTCTTCTCTGGAGATTCTACCCAGATTTCTGCATTGCTCCAAGGAAGAGAAAGAAAACAGACTCTGTGCAAGGAATACGGTTCTCATATCAACAATAGCATTGCTCTTTAATTTTTTCCCCAGCAGTCTTTTGTTGAAAGCAAGTTCTCCAGGTACATAAAATGCTATTAAGTTTCCTGAAAACATAATCCAGAATTCCTGCTTTATCAATAAAACATCCAAAGTTAGATGTTTCCAAATTGCTTAGAAAGTTACAACTTCCAAAGCTTCTCTGAAAAGCGAAGGTAGCAAGTTACAACTTCCAAAGCTTCTCTGAAAAGACATTTCTATTGCCATAGAACAAGTTGAAAAAGTTTTTTTCCAAAACCATATTGGATTTGATAGTCATATCCACAAGGGGAAATTACGGGGGGAGAGAGTTGAGGAAGAAGGAGATTCAGCTATTTGACAGGTCTCCCTGGACATGCTTCTGAAAGGTTAGGAGCTCGCTCTGGGAAACTGGCACTCACAGTAAAATATAGCACTGTCACTGGACAGCCCACAAGGACTTCCATGAACTTGCTCAAGATTTCTGTAAAATGTCATGTATCAGCACCAAAATAATTCTAGGCCTCTTTACAAACATATCAAGCAGGTGGAGCCATACAGCATGTCACATTCGAACAGACAGAATAGTCTGCCTAGAATTCCTAGCTGAACAGCAAAAATATTTTGGTACTATTAGTACAGAAGAAAAACAGTAAAAATGAGGAATACACATTAAGCAAGACTGTTCTTGGCTCTCTTTTCAGTGCAGTTTCACTAGCTGCTGCTTCTAGACCTCCTGAATCTGTGTAAATTTACAACACGTTATTTTTTAAAAGTATTTAAAATATTAGCAATTAAATAACACACACAGGACGTGTTTCATATTATCTACCAATGTAAAAACAAAATCTTAAGCCTGAGTAAGCTGAATTCTTTCAAACCTGTTTGGAACTCCCTGAGGTTTGCTCAGTTTCTCCTCTGTGTGCATGTACAGCTCTGCAGGACAACCAAGACAACTCAAGCTCCTACTTTTAGGAGAGCTGAGTACAGAGTCTGACTGTTGCAAGTTCCTTGAGAAGAAGGACAGCTACACTAATTAAGAACAGCCATATTAGAATGCGGGTTTAGTTATAAAAGCACTTGGAAAGCTTAGAGGTTTGGTTTAAAGCCAGAACCTGAACTAAAAGTAATGCAGGTACTCTCAATATGACAGTAACACAAGACTTCTGGTCAGTCATACTGAGAATTTCTGCATGAAGTTGTTTAAGCTAACAAACAAACAGGTTAAAATGGTATATGAAAGCCTTGCTTAAATTTCAAAAGAAGATAAGAATGGTTCTTATTCACCATAACTGATATCTTCATCCTCAATTTTCTCTGACTTCCTTCCAGCCTTAGAAGCTATAGGCAACATAGACCATGTTGTCTGCTGTAGATGACAGCTTTTCCCCCAAGAATTTTCCAAGCAAAATGTTTCTGTTTGGAATTCTGCCAAAGTCCAAGATCAAGATTTCATCTGGTTCCAATTCCTAAGCCAAAAATGTCTGCCATTGAAAACTTTCCTATTACTTTATATAATAAAACTACATGGTGCCAGTCCTTTTGTTGTTTCCCAGGAAATTCTACCATTAATTTCCTACATTAGGTAATAAACCAGTAAAATACTTTCCAAAGCAAATTTGGAAATAGTACAGAGATATGTTCTCAGACTATAATATTCTCCGTAGAGAAATTTCTCATTTCCAACCTTATTCTCGTATGACAAACATTTTAAATAAAAGAAACCATGAAGAGGACAAGTTCTGTTAGAAGGCAGCTATGACTTGTGCTTACCCCACTAAGCCAAGGTAATATAAAACGCGATAGACAAAAGGATCCAGTGTTGACCTCACATCAGTTGTAAACTGCTGGGTCTGCCCGCTCCCTCCAAAGTCACTCATTTGGCTTCAGGGCATTTTAAATAAGCCTTTGATGTTGGAATTGCTACTGTACAGCTGGAGAATAGCTAATGTTATATTTTAAAAGCAAAAAATAAAAGCAAGTTGGGTACCTGCAAGCTGGTGAGTTTAACTATGGAACAAGTTCTGACGAGAGAAAAAAAAATTTAAAAAAATCAATGACAACAGTTTAGAGGATACTGCCTAAATATATTGGGACAACACGACTGTAAATACTGAGAAGAAAGCAATTGATACCTGAAGGCAGTTACAGCAAACAAGTAGGTATAAATTAACTACGAGTTTGAGCCAGTGATCAGAAAGGGTTTTTACCAATTAGAGTTGCAACAGTTTAAAACAGCTTTTACAATTAACAAGAACAACGAAAAAAGTACTGTTAAGAAGGTGTGCACTACTGAGGAGCGACTCCGGTATTGCACCACCTACAGCAGCAGGGGACCAGACTCAAGAGCTCAGGAAGCATCTTCCAGTCACACGCTCCAGATTATCATCTGTCATTTCACTCAGAAACATGGTTCTGGCCGTGTACCAGATAAGAAGAAAACTCTGCCTCTCATTAGGAGTGGAATTCTTTTTGAGGACAGAATGCCATCTTGTAGTTGTCATATGTATTCATAGTGGTTCTGGTGAGTAACAAATGTGATATGTGTCATAGATATTAACATGACAGTTAGTAAGACAGAGTTTTTAGCAATCATAATCTAATCTAAATCATAATTTATAGACATCTGGTGTAAAGGAAAAATAAGGGGATGATAGGTGGGAACTATCAAGAGGTGGGTAAATAAGCATCTCACCCAATGGTCCTTTGACATACTGGAGCTAAACTGTCAAGTCCCAGCACTAACCCAGAGAGGAGTCTGAACACATCTTACTTCCTCCTGGACCTTCCAATGAAACTGTGCTAATGCTGTGGCTGCAGAACTGGAATCCCAAAAAGGCAGCAAGCAGCCCAGCAGCCACGAGCAGGACAAAGTGCAGGGCTGCCCCTTGCACTATCACAGGGACAGTAAGCGTGGGCAGGCACAGCAGGGTATCGGTAATGCCACCACCTGGTTTTACCAGGCACACTGACCACTGCCCAGCTCCGATCATGATGAATGAACAAGGAAAAGGTTGAAACCCTGACTAATTAACATCTTTTCCACATATTCCCATTTTCCATCACGTTCTTATGTCAAGAGAGTCTCGGGAGCATCACGCATCTCCCACACAGCTTGATTTGCTATGATGAGGAGTGTAAGGGGGTTCCTGCTTCAGCTCCTGAGACTTAGCCTAGCAAAGACCTGGCCTTCACTCCAGTCCTGCAAGGAAGTTAATAAGGCCATTTACAGTTTACAAACTACTTCCACTTGCATTGACCATTGTAAGCCTCAAGCAAAGCTGTCATGAGGCTTTTGTAGGGGAAACCTTAAGGGCTTTGGTTAAGGCTTGCTGTCAGAAAACTGCTTGAAATGAATTCAAATCACCAGGCTCCCTTACTGAAGGTCAAACACAACATTTGCAGCTGGAATTGCCAACACAATAGCAACATGAGGGGAAAAATAAAGACCCATCTGAGAGGAAGACACCGGCTGCTTTGTTAGTGTTTTACCCTCAGCTGGGGAAGAAGGGGAGCAAAATGGCAGGCACAGCTGTGGGGAAGCAGAGCCACAGGCTGCCTGTCACAAAGGTGACACTGTGAAACCTTCTACCTTCAAAACAGCAGTTAGCCCCAACATCTGAATTTACTTGAAGGGCTGAGGGGGCAGTCAGCCTGTGCCAACGCTGCAGGAGGAAGCAGGCCCAACCATCTCCTCCCTGCTTTCCGTGCCCCACAAAGGGCAGGTTGTCTCCTGCTGAAGGGAAATGGCTTCATCCATCAGGATGAAAGGGAGCCCTGACAGCCCTGGCACACACCCACTGGGCACATCCATTGCCACTTTCCAACAGCCCCCACCATGCCTTCACACAGCAGAAAAAGTGAAACCCCCGCCATGTTGCTCTCCTGCCCCACAGCATGTGCCTGTGGGCATCCCATGTGGGTTCCTGATGAGCCAACATGTCCTAGATGAAGTGCTGTGTGGTATGGCATGAATGCCTGCACTCATGGCTGAACTCAAGGGGATGGCATAACATTCTCCTTCCTGTCTTATACCATGACAAGCTGCTCGGGCAGTTGAGCCACTTCCAGAAAGCTCCAGTTCCCTTCCATAATTTCTTGCCTTCATTCACTCATACTGCTGCCAGCAGAGGTGAGAAAGCTTCAGCACATAATTTACTATGAGGAGGTTTCTCTAAGCAAACTTTAGCTTGCAGAGGGGTCATCAGGGAGCCAGGAGTGGACCAGCAGGGCCCATCGACAGCCCCAAAAAAGGTGGTAAACCAGGCCCAGCGTGTCTGCAGAGGGACCCTGCAGGGCTGCAGAAGAGCTGCAGCACAGGGTGGTGGCGGGGACCCCACATCACTGGGCAGGCCAGGCCAGCTGGGGCTGAGCATCTCTGGGGCTCCTGGGTCCCCCAAGGGGCAGAGGGTGGTTAGGGCCCAGTGAGGCTGTACAGTCACTCAGAGCCATCAGTGCCCTTGGGGCAGGCGGCTCATAGCTCTGACAGCCTCCTTCAGCTTCAGTATGATAGCTCATGAAAAAAATAATTATCTAGCACATTTACTGGAACCTATCACCTCACATTGTTTCTTAAATAATTCATCTTTTGGGCTCAGCGCTGGCTAAAGGCCCAGACTCAGGAATTTTTCCTACTCCAAATAATACAGTTATAAAAAAAAAACAAAAAACCACGCATTAAGAAAGATGTGGCAAATTTTGTCCACTCAGAAGTTTAGCCCTAGTGAACACATTTTTGGACATCTTTCTAGAACAGATACTTCTTAAACATTTGTCTGAATTTGTACTAAAAAGTAAGATTCTCATTTGCAGTGAACCAAGTTTCAAATCTTCCAAAGCAGCAAGTGTGTGGAAAGAGCAGCAGGAAGCCCAGTTCCTCTATGTGCCAGAGCGTGCTGACTCAGCAAACTCTCACACCTCCACCAGCGAACGAGACTAATAAGATCGGCCCCTGGGACCAGAATCAATCTATTAACCAATATGACCTGGATCCAATCTATTAACCAATATGACCTTGGGTCCTCTCTCATATTTTCTACAAACTGTATTGCTTCTTGTTGAAAGCAAAATCCTCGTGACTATCTCAGGATCACATCAGCATTTTTCATATGATATTGGTGCGCGGTAAGAAACTAAAAACATTAAAATCAAACCAGCCACTAGCTCATGAAGGGAAGGTGGGGGGAGAGGAGGGTGCAGGGAGGGGTGGAAAGACAGACAATTGATCAAAGTCAAAAATAAGAGGAAATGCATTTTGGCAGAAAATATTCCAGTAGTGAAAAAACGCTAGAATCTTATTAGATTCTATTTAAAAGATACAAGGAAAAGTTGTATAGCCATTAGTAGTTGCATTGAAAATTCCATATGCTATAGAGAAATTATAGGGTAATATGCAAAATGAATATATGCAGAAGGATGAAAGCTAACTAGAAGCCAGCTCGTAACTTTGGTATCTCCTAAGTAGTGCATAATTCAGCTGGCAAACCTACGCACTTGGGATCCGGGTAGCTGCTAACTACTCCACGAGACAAGAAGCTTCTGCTCAGAATGCAATATTTAAAGTGGCTGGAAAGAAGATGAAGAGAAGAGTTAGTTTCAAGAGACTAGAAGTTAAACTTCTAGTTTAGAACTTGAAAAGCCTGTATGAAATTTCCTGAAAAGTCATACACAAATGATACCAGCTTCTTCATTTGCAGTGAAGAATGCCGGCTGATCATGATCCTGAATATAAACATTTAAGAACCTCAGAATAATAGTAAATAACAAAGAATGGACAAAGCAAACACTTTTGACGGGTGTGAGAACCCAAAGTTTTCAGGACAGAGGGTACAGTTGTTTTGAGAACGAAGGACATACATTCTTTGTTATTGACTTCTGTGGTGACAGAAGTCCTGTGGCAAGTGAGCTATGAGGCATCTTGTCCTTCTGTCAGGTTCTTACAATGGGAAAACACTATAGCCCTTCAACATAAAATAACTGCTTAGAAATACCCAAACAACAACATCTGAATCTCTCATGCTTGTCCAGGAACCTCCCAGAATAACCTTTCAATTAAAACAGTGTATTTGCCCTGACAATAAACACTACTCTTCCCTCCCCGCAAAGAGAATATCCTTCTCTTTGGTAGTAAGTAAGAAATAGGAAACAAAAACACAGATCTGACCCGTGAATGGGTTAAATTAAGGAAACCAAACAAAAAGAGGGGTGAGGAACTGAGTCTGGAGTCCACAGAAACCATGTCAAATGGGAATTTTGAAGGATTATAGCTTAAACAGGTGAAAGATTAGGTCTGCCCCATTCCCAAGGCAGTATGCATACGTGCAGCTTCAGAGAGTTGTTCAAAATTTAATATAGCACTAACAAGAATAGAATTAGTTATCATTATTCCTGGGAATGAAAACGGTTGATCCAATGCTACTAGAAGACAAAGCTAGGATTTTGAGAAAAGAAGATAATTCTATTTGAACTTGGCAGCCACTTCACTGGCCAGCAATCACTGACTTTTACTGTTGATATTCAGTGCAAGATTACCCAGGAAAATATTTACTTTTGTGTTTTCTCTCTATAGTTCCTGCCTAGTATCCTCATGCATAAAAAACTAAAAACCAGGAAAGAAACTTTGTCTTACTTAATAAAGTAGCCACAGGTTGCTTTGAAACAAGGTAGCACTTCCTGAAACACTGCATTTGTTTTCTTTTAATAGGAACCAGAGACTAAATATCACATTTGGCTATGTTGCCCTTTTGCAAATAAACCCTGCAGGAATATGAGGAACAGATACTGTAGTTAAGGGCTCTACAATGCCTGCAGTAACACCAATCTATGCATCTTACTGAACTGTGCCATTTAGCAAAGGGCAGATAGAGGAATAAGTAAGAAAAAAAGAATCATGCTACATCCAAGCTTACTTAATCTAAAATAAAATAATAATAAAAACCCCAACACACACAACTGGCTATTTTCTACTTCTTGCTGCTTTATTTTTAGTACCCTTGTAGCCATTGCATGGTCTCTGTCAGCTTAGTTGTTCAACTTGGTTTTTAAATCTCATGAATAAAATACAAATCACATTCAAGGAGCATTTTATGAAATAAAAAGTAGACTTTATCCATTAAATTCCGTTCTCCTTTTCACCTCACAGCTTGAAAGCATTCCTGCCCCTCTCCCCAGACTCTCCTCTCTTCAGAGCACACACTGGAGTTTCCTACTGCCCCGCGTGGGGTTATTCCCACCAGAGACAAGTCATTGCAGGGAGAGTTACGGGCCTGACTCGGTCCCTTCATTCATTCTAGCAGATGCATCGTACCATCAGTCCTTACTGAAGAAAATGAAACTATCAAAACACTAGAAAGAACTAACAGGACCTACCAAGATTCAAAGTAGAGCAGCCCAGCTGGAGCGGAGTGCTGAGCTGTGGCCCTCTGCACGCAACATGTGCAAAATGATGCCACTTCTATAATTTCAGACAGCAACAGGTTTATAAGAAAAGCAAAGTCTTGCAGACAAAGAAAACCTCCTTTGTTTATTCTTCTCATAATACCAAACACCAAAATTTTATAATAAGAAAACACTTTTTAAAGTTTTCAATAAAATGAAACAGCAACAGCTTAACGTTAAAAGTTATTTTAATAGAAAGAAATAACTAGCATGCAGTTGAGATTTAGAGCCTGAAACCAGAAGTGTCCTACCCCGCTTTGTGGTGACACGTACACACTCTGCCCAACCCCTCCAACTGAGGATCTCTTAAGCAAATTTCAGCCTTAACTGCCACATAAGAAGCCCGATTATTAAGCATATCATTTCAGATTGAACTTCCCAGGGAGCTCTGTTTTATTTTTATAGCCAATAATGTGAAATAGCTTAACTTTGGGATATCATTTTCCTCAGAATTATGTAGAATCCTGGTATCTTTTGTAGCATTGATTCTATTTTATCCCGAACTTCCATTTTCAGAAGGAAAAAAAAAATTTAAAAAGTAGTAATTGTCATGTGGTGTCTGCTCATTACCCTTCTTGGAGCTTCAGCTGATCTGAGCTGCATGATTTTCAAGACGCAGCACCATCCACTGCAGTGGCACAACGCCTGTCTTACACCTGGGTAAATCAGGTCAACCACCTCTTATAATGTAATTCTAATTAATCTTACCTCTCTAATCTACCGCAGGAAATTAAAATGTCTAGTCCAAAGTCTCAGAGGACTACGGGCCCCTGGCTTTTAGCTCTCTCCCCCCTGTCTCCATAAGCACTGCAGAGGGGAGCTGGGAGGCTCCCTCTTGCAGGGGCGACTGGGAAGCAGCACATTCCTGGTGTCACAGGTTTGGGTGACTTTCGGGGGGCAAAGAGCCCACATTGATGCTCTCCTGTAAAAACGCCGCCTAATTCCCAGGAGTGAGACAGTTTTTAAAGACAGTTTGCCTTGTTTCCTCAGACTGCAGACAGGTCAGTGTAGTGAAAATAAAATGATTACACTATGTGTGATTGTGTGCTTCTTCCAACTAAAACCTCTGTCGTCTATTTTAGGAGGTCTCACATGTCTCTTAGCTGTCACTTCTGATAAGCTTACAACTGTTCTGAGGACATTGTATTACTGTATCTCCCTCCATCAGATCTGGCTCTGCTGTTTTTTTCCCCTCCTCCTTTGCACGAGTTACCTTAGGTGCCAGGAGAGTTCCCTCGCAGAATTTATTGTAGCGATCTTAATTAAATTAATATTCCTGAGTGCAAGGCTACTGGGATCTGAGGCTGGTATGAGGTTCATCGACTTTCACTTAGAGGGTAAAGTTTCCAGTTTTCACTCTCACGAGGCAATATGAAAAATTTATGACAGAAGCAGGAGAACTCTTGCTAGAGGCAATGACATCCCTGTGCAATTAAAACACTTTCAAGTGTCTTTTTTTCCTCCCTTCTCCTTCCACTCATCTTTGAAAACAATATACTGAGCAACTTTAGTCTGCACCGTACATTTTTAACTTAAAGATCTGTAAGCGGTTGACAAATTATAACCTGATCATAAAAAATTCCTTACAGTTTGAAATGTAACATATTGTACAAGGTTATGGGCAGATGGTAAGGAGCTTTTTTTTGCCTTTTTTTTTTTTCTTCTTTTTTTTTAGAAAACCAGTTCTAAAGCTTTCAAGCAACAGAAGAAACTCCCTCCACAAATAGGACCAGAAACCCTGTCTTGCACTCCTAGGAGATCACAGCTATTTTATTGAACCCCTTAATGAGCAGTTGCAGGAAAGGGCAAGGCTGAATATGAGGGCTCCCAACTCTTATTTATGCTCTGTAGTTCCAGTGGGAGATGACTCCTCGCGCAATCCTGGGAGCCAGGCTGCAGTATTTAACCACACCACAGTGTCACCCAGCTGTAATCTGCGCACAAACAATCCCCCTTTTAGGGACCCAAAGGTTCCAAGCAGCAGGGAGACTGCCCCGTGCTCTTGGAGAGCCACGCTTTGGATTCTGAGCAGCTCCGGGATGGGATGCCTTTGAAGAAAACTTCTTTATTCTTTCTCATTTTGCACAGCTGTGTAAGTGAGAGCTTTGGGGCAGTCAGCCTCTTTGTAAACTAACATTCAACTATTGCTGTGGCTGCAAACTATGGGGAATAAAGAAACAATAAATACTTAATAACCAACATAATGCAATGGCTCTTTCTTACCTCACTAGAGGACATAATTTTTTGCAAAGTGCATTGCGGAGCACACTGCAGTAACCAGAGGTAACTGTGTGACTTGGAAACAATGGAGACTATTCTTTCAATGACCATGTATAATTCCACTTAACAGCATGTGCCCTGAGAGAAGAATTTACTTCAATATCCCATGCTTAATTCTGAACATGCTTTGTTATCGCTGGATAGTTAACACGACTGCAATGCAGTAGTCTTTAAAAGAAAATGTTATTTGTTATTCCTGAAATCAGTAAATAATGAAAAACGAAAGCTATAATTTCTTATACTCACTTCAGAATTTAGACCCGAGTGGTGTAGATAATGTAAATATTACAGATACCCACCAGCTGATCTAAGAAGCAGAACTATATCCTGTTAAATGCTGCCTTACTCTGAGCCTGATGGCAGTGATATAAATAGGCCTTGAATTATAGTTGCAGAATGTTGCACATAGTGAAAGATTATGAGTCTAAATTCACTTTCATCCTAAGGTAAATCTGTTGATTTGTGTTTGGAAAGCCCTAAAAAACCCCTTCTTCTATGCTCCTATTCACTTTATTTGTCTCTGCCCTGTCACCACTTCCCTCCTCCTCCCTCTCGCTGTAAATCCAGTCTCTCTTTTGGCAGCTTCAGAATGGGGATAGTGCACAGCACCATCTCAGAGACCCGAAGGAAGAAGCAACCCACACTTCCATCCTCAGTCACAACCCCCAGGGACCCATCCTGTGACAATGGCAAAGCTCCTCTGCTCCCTAGAGACAGCTGAGGAGCAGACAGGTTCTGCTTCGCAAAGCAGCAAGAGTGACAACGTGCTGCCTGTACCCAAACGTGCCTCTGTGGGCTCAGGCCACCGTGCTCTTTGGCAGGTCAACAAGCCAGCTCCCAAGGGAGCATTAATAACTGCTCTAACTCTCATTTAAGTGCCTTTGACTATTGTGGGAAGAAGAGTTTGTGCACCTCCTGAAGTTAGACAGCAAAACATCCTTGGTGTATACGAGATTAACAGCACGACAAAGGCAAAACGTTGTTTATCACACTAAATAGAAACGTCTCTCTGTTCCCTTTTGCTGCTGCAGTTGACTGACACCCATCTGCTATCTCTCACCATCCTTTTTGATCGTTTGCTCTCAAAGCAGTGAAGGTCTCTTATAATTTCCCCTACCACATAGGCCCTTTTCTCATTCCAGACTGTAGTCTTAAGGCTTAACTCCTCTGTAAATAATAAAGCACGGCAACCACCAGAATCTGCTTACCTTGGAGACACTTTCTCGGTGTTCGTGGCACACAAGTGAGAAGACAAGCTCAGCACCAGCTAACAGCTATCCCTTCCTATGGTAGAAGCTCCTCCTTCAAGGGGCTTTCTTTCTGATTGTCCACAGCTGCATTGACTAATCCACTGATTCAGGTGTGTAAGACTTTCAGGTGTTATGTAGGACTCCAAGAAAGGGCAGTAGCTCTCAAGTGAGACTTATAAAAGGAAATATAGATAACCCTTCAAGCCACAGCTAGAGAAAGATGAGGTGTAACTGCTCATAGGTACAGTTGTCTTGTCAAAGAACCGTGGGCTGGTCTCCGGGATGGGGCCTATGAGCACATAGGGATGGGAATATATAACATACTGCTCTCAAAGAGTGGGTATTTCTGAGTCTGTGCTTTAGGCAGGAAGAGGGGGGCCTCAAACAGGCACCCCAGCTTCTGGCAGAGAGGGAAGGGAGCACAGCTTTAGGGGTGCAATTTCAACAGCTGCAGCAGAGTGAATCACCACTCAACCACCACGGTTGTGAAAAGGAGGAAAGCCAAAAAGGTATTAGCACAGGGACAAGCTCCCAGTGCTACCCACCTCACTTTCTTACACCGTGTAGGATGATAATGGCAGTCAGAGCTTTAGTTTAAACATATGCACCAGATCTGATTGTTCATGGCATATGCTATAACTATATTACACTGCTGTAGGCGTAACTGTGCTAGACTCTTCAATTCATACAAAACGCCTGTGCAATGTACAGTTTCTAAAACTGTAAAAGTAAAATTTCTTAAATGCATAAAGAAATTGGTGGGGGTAGAGACTGCATTGATGATTGTTAGTGTCACAAGTAAGCTGAAATGTCAGCTCGCTGGACAAGAAAGAGACAACTGGGATCTTGCCTTTTTTTGAATGCACCAAAGTATTAAATTTACCATCTAAACTAACCTTGAACCAATTCTAACCCTGCTGTCAAGAGACTCCTACGATAAAGACACACAAAGACAAACAGAGATACCAGCTCAAAGCTGAATTTGGAAGAAAGTGCCCAGGGAGGTGGTTGTGTCACCATCCCTGAATGTGTTAGAGTCGTTTAGATGTGGTGTTGGGGGATATGGTGTAGGGGAGCACTTTGGAGAGGAACCTTGATGTTTGGACTTGATGATCCCAAGGGGCTTTTCCAACCTGAATGATTCTATGAAAAGGATCACCACCGGAGAAAGTAACTCACTAAGGTATAGATGGAGATGACAACATGAACTACAAAAAAGCAGGAACTCTTTTGCTATCTCCAGCACTTCCCTGCTCACACTTCATGTTTCTGTGTAGTGGGAACTGCTTTGCTTATCACAAATTCAGGAAGATTTTGTGGAAAAACTTTTTCCACATAAAACAGAATTCCTATAAACAACCTCTGAATGTTTCAACATCATCTCCTGTCTTGTAAAAATCAAGATGGGGTTTTCAAACACAGCATACAACAGCTCTTCTCTAAAATACCCTCACCTGGAAGTTATCATCCCCGCAGCTTGAGGGAATGGAGCCCACCACCTGCGGTAACTGGGCAAATTGAGAAGCTCTGTTCAACAAGCTCTGTGTTAACCTCAGCTGAACACACAGACATAAAGCAGGAATGTCCTGAAGTGTTTCAGCTGCGTTCAAACTATTTACGTCCCAAATTAGGAAAATCTGAGGTTAAAGCACCAGGTTGGTGAGAAGTCCAAATTCACATACCTCTGTTATGGATGTCATGGAAAATCTGACAAATCATGCAACTCTCCCATGCTTCAATGTCTCTATGTAAATGATGAAGCCAGCACTACCTCACATCACGAGGGACTGATGAGCGTAACTGCTGTAAAGCACACGAGCAGCTCAGATAACACTGCAGTCAGGAACTACACCAAATAAATAAAGGCTAAATTGGACAAAACCTGAGACAGGCACCTTCACTTTTTCTGACATTCTTTCCCCAGCCAGTGGACAGATTAACTTCAACGGTTGCTGCAGCCTAGTTAACAAAGGCAGGAATTTGGGGCACCAAGGGCAATTGATACTGCATTATATATTTTGCCAATTTAGCCTCAGTGAAGAAATCTATATTCCCCATCTGCACAGTGTTTTGCTAACACAGCATAAGACAAATAGTAACCACCAGCTGTAATAAGTGAAGTGAGGGATGAAGGAATTCATGAAGTTCAGGATAGTTTCCCAAAGGTCAGAAGCTCACATCACCAAAACAACACTGGGGAGAGCTGGGACTTCACTGCGAGAGCAAATACAAGCCCGAATGGAAAAATCCTGTGTGAGAGAGTGTATCGTAATTGGTGTCGTGAAAAAAACCCTCTCTTCTTAAGGCAGAAGAAATAGACAGGATGATGGAGGTCATAAAAGGCATCTTGCACTGTAACTGACCTTGAAACCCTCCTTTTCTCTCAGCCTGATTAAGCGAAAAATACTTAGTTAGATACTCCCTTTGTCCTCCACATGGATAAGCACAAGAAATAAAAAAAAAAAAAAAAAAAAAAAAGAGGAGGAGAAGAGGAAGAAAAAATCAATACAAGCTGTCTTCGGTTTAACCAGAATGTTACAGTGAATAGGTTTATGAAACCTCCAGTAGGGAACAGCACAATTGCTCCCGCAACAGCAGAAGTTGCTAAATTTTAGTGTACTGTTACTTTCTTAGGTGTCATATAACAAAGAGAAAATGCAGAAGGTGTTCTTACTGTCCAAGGACAGTACTTGTATTAGAGTGTAAAAATTACTAACCTGAAATCAACTCATCTGATCTAATATAGTGGTTGTGACAGCAATCACAACTATACACTATACAAGAAAATATAAAAGCTGCCACACATAGGAACAAGAATAAATATGGATAATAGGAAGTATCTCTTCCTATCCCCCTTAGCAAAAAGATTTATGCTCTGAAAGAAGAGTTTACATCCCGTCAGCCCTTTTTGGTTAAAGTATATGGGTTTAAAACTACACAAAGTCATAAATGTATATGTTTTCTTGATAAATAGCCCAGTCAGCTTAATGAGCACTGGTAAATTCCTGTCCTTGCCAGTATCTTGTGGCAGTGAGTTCCACGGGGAAATTCTGTGTTCTATGAAAACACAGCCCAGCTCTTGATTTCTCTCTCTTTCTTTTCTCTCTTCCATACATAGGTACGTATATATATTCTCATGGAAACAGCTGCATGATCCTGTCTGACAAAAATGAGAAGGATACCGAGATACAGAACTAGGGGGTAGGGAAAATAAGCAGATGGTCTTGCTTTACTATGCAGGTGCCGTTCAGCAGTTTTTCCCACCAGTGAAGCTGCTGTATTCTGCACAATGTTTTCCCAATTCACTAGACAATCAGGAACAGAACAACATGAATGCTCTGTTCTGCTACGATGTGCTGAGACAGCAGGTTATCGTTGGTGACTCTGAAGCTTGCTGACATCTGACATGAATTCCTGGCATGCTGACTTTTTAAAAATCGATGGGGACAGACCTCAGAGTAACAGAAATAGCTGTGAAGTTTAACACTGCTGAAACTGTTCAGGCTTGATTGGCTGATGAACATGGAAGGTCAGAAAGAGGAGCACTGGATCCTCATCAGTAGGAACAGAAGCAGATTATTATAGAAAAAAATCACTCTGAAGTTTCATAGCTTACTGTTCCTGCGAAATAGCCGAGATCAGGAGATGCATAATGTGCAGCAGACCTCTTCTTTATTAATACAACCTTAAGCTAAGAATGAAAAATGTATATTGGCACACAGAAGGGCTCAATGGAGTGTTATAAAGCCATTGCTTGACCTCCATTTTTGATCATTTTAGAGCCCTAAAAGCTTTTGTTAAAGGAAACCCTTTGGCCATAGCCAGATTGTTGATTCTAATAAAATTTCACTCTTTGGAGTGGAAGTGCAGAGAGAACTGTTAAGCTCCAGGACAGAAGCACCGATAAATTTAAGTTTTACTTAAAGCATGGATCTAGCCGTACTACTTGCCTTGTTGTAAAAAAAGATAAATAAATTAATAATGAGCGTCACTTCAATCTAGACCAAATTACACGCTAAAAACTGCAAACCACACTACAGAATTGGTTATGCACAATTTCTCATTCATCCTGATTGTTCATACATGTTAAGGAGGCCAGTATAGGGGGAAACATTGTGGAGTCAATGGAAACTTAAAGTGAGGTCAGCAAACCTGTTTGAAAAGCTTCGAGAAAACATGAAAAAATGCCATTGTAACTTTCTTTTCTAACTACAAATGGGAATACATTATAACAATATAAAGATATATAAATGTTTATATAATTGTAAAAAGTAGCTAAAAGTATGCTTGTTAAATGAACAAACAGTTTTGGCTACATAGGATAATATGTCCCTAGTACCTTCCATCCAAGTGATCTGAAAGCCCTTTAAAAGCTTGAAGAGATCCACTTGGCATACAACGCAGGTTATGTTGCCCAAATTATCTGAAAATGTGTGCCTTAACTATGAGATGGGTTAGCACTATAAGATACCACCACTGAAGAGGGCTTCCATGGTAGTATTAGATACAGTGGTCTTGGTGCTAATTCAACCTCATGACAGTATTCTCATTTTATTATTCAAAAATATGCATTGCTGAAAACAATTAGACATTAAGAGATGAAGCAGGTAGTTCTTAACAGAGTCAGGCCCTCTCTCCCACTTACTCTGCTCTGTGCTGGAACCAAAGGCAGGATCCAGATGTGTGGGACAGCCAGCTGTGGTAGATCAGTCCCCCGGTTGCAGCATCCTTTTCAAACGGCAGCACAGCAGCAGGACTTTTTGCCCAGGCTCTCTGTAGCCCTACAGAGCTTTGTGCCCTGGTCCTACATCCTTCCTCTTCTCAAAGCAGACATAAACCAGATGAGGCACAGGATCACTCTCATTCACAAAACAGCAGAAAGATGAATAAAGTGTGCTCCTGAGAACTTTTTTTTGCTAGACATGAGGAGAGACCATATACAGTGGCAAAGAGAGTGAGGAGTGACAAGGGAGAAGATGCTGCAGAGAAAGGTATCTAACTGTGCACTGTGTCTGTGATGGAGGAGGGCCTGCGAGGCCCAAGAAGGAGATCAAGAGTTAATACTCTGGCAGATGGGGAAGACAGAACAGAACAGAACAGAACAGAAATAAAGCTACTCATAATTCTCCGGTGCAACTCACCGACTGTCTTTCAAAAATCAACCAAGAACAACTGACCACTCCTAGCTCACATCCGTCTTCTCTTTCTTTTTTTCCTGAAAGCATCTTCAGACCTTTGCTCCTGGACCTCTTATCGATAATTCTCAGCTCCCTAATCAAAACCCTGCAAAATCTCTCAGCCTGAAGAGAACTCATTCCCCTCAAAAGCCAGTGATCTCACCCAAACTTGGTCTCATCCCTGAAATCTATTCATCACCGTAGGATCCTGTGCAGCCAACCCCACAGCGAAGGCAAACGGGCTCATCTTTGTGTTCATCTGTGGGGCAACAAAATTCAGTTTTGCCTACATAACTGAGAAGACTTGAATTGATTCTGCTGCTGAATGTTCTGGCAAAAGGACAATCAATAAGGAAAGTATGAATTGCTCTACTTTGTTTCATAAAATATCTGCACACCAGTGGCATGGCCAGACATAAAGTAACATCAGTACCCCAGAAAGGTATTCTTATATGGAGGTAGATGGAAACTGGAGGGCAGAAACTGCAAACACCGGAGATGGCTGAAAGCTTTTTCATCAGTATTTTTCAGTAAGACCTTGCTCTCACAGATTAAATAATGGCATCATGCTTTAGTATGCTAGTAGTATAATAATCACATTAATACATTGTACTGAAACTGAGTAAAAAAAGGACATTGTCAAGTGTTTTTATACAGTTTCTGATGTAGGTATTTCATTCTCCATTGACCGCATAATAACCTCTCACCAGTTTGAAAATAACATCTTTCTTTACTTGTTCTCCCTTACACTAGTTGGTAAACATGGTTTCTGCAGTTATGGACCACAAGCCAAGATGGTAATGGACTTCTAAATTCAGTGGCAGTCAAAAGGTCTATCAGTGGTAGCAACCAAGGTCACAAATCATTAGCTCATGTTCCTTGAGCTGCTGCCTTTACATTCACATGTTTATGGTTGTATACTAACAGTATTTATTTCACTTCTTCCCTCATTTGTCTTTTTAATTTTTCTGAAAAGGGAAAATAAAAGAAATAAAGAAACATTTTTCCATACAATGCATAGAGTGCCATGTATATAAGCCAAATTCTGCGCTGGTTTCTGGTAGCATAGCATGTAGGGTGCCTGTCCTAGAAGGGCAGTATGGGTTCAGAATGCAATGATCCAACTCTTATGTATGAGTAGCCAAGAAGAGGAAAGGAGCCTCCAAGAGCTGTGTGCTTAGCAGAGTTTTCTGGCAGTTCTTTCATAAGAACAGACCTTTTGGAAACTGTTGGGAACTCATTTTGCTTCCCTCATAAGAGGAGGACTTCTTCTCTTTATGGACTCTCTCCTCCACCTGTTTCACTGTCTTTCAAGGCCCGAAGGGTTCTGCTCTTCAGAAGCTGAACTGTATGAGAACATATTGCTGCACTTCCCTAAAGTATACCAGAAAATAAAGCACCACATAGATCCCAGAGAGAGAAGAGGCATTCCAGAGAGGACTTACTGATCTCTCAGTAGAGTTGGGCCCCATATTATGTGTGGTCAAGGAGACAAATATGGTGCTCAAACTTTGAGCATAACATCTGTAAACTCCTTGCCGTGTAAAACTGTGCACGGCCACAATGAAACACCCGAGAAATAAAACTGCCCCATGAATGGGAAGTGGCTGTTCCACACTCCCAGTAAATTCTCTTCATCCATTCCATGCATTTGCTATTTAAATACCTGATGACTGGAGATCTGATGTAGTGAAATTACCCTCTCTAAAAACATTCCTAGTAGGGAAGTGCCTCATTAATTTACTCTTAAAGAATTTTCTTTTGAACATTATTTTGTTCAGTACTAAGCCAAAGCATTTTAAAGGAAAACCAGGATAAGCATATAAAATCAGAATTATAATGATTTGTCACACAGAAGATAGGTCTTTGAGTGATTTTCAAACTCAAAGAAAAGAAACTTTCCCCTTTAAAGTATTACAATGTAATTTGCATATAAGTCTATCCTATTTAGGTTTGCACAAAGTAAGTCTTAACTCTTCAAGGTTCTGGGCTTACTCCTGTACTTCCCCCAGAGCTGTGGGAGGAAAGGTTCTGCAGGTTCTAAAATTACAGGTTTCAAAAGGCTGAAACTCTTTCATGGACACAGTAATCATTTTCAAATGAGCACTCAGTGATAGCCATTTTGCAAGATATCTGTGCACGTTTGTCTTAATTCAGGGTTTAGTTCCAGATGATCAGACTTGAGAAGGTTCTGGATACAATATACCAAAAATATGAAATTAATCCCAAATAAAAAAAAAAATAAAATAAAAAGCAAATCTGACTGATTAAGCACAATAATTATAATCACTGTGTATTGCGTAGTGATGGGCCAGAACACACGATACCCTAGGCAATGTCTTCCTATTCATTTTTAGAAGAACCAGCCATCCTTTTTGAATACTAAATCAACACATTCACTGCAAAGTTTGTGGAGTATGTACATGTCCTGCATCTCCAATGTCCCTGCAGAGCCTCTCGATTCCTCCTTAGCCATTTTTTATGGTTGAATCCCTAGTGCCAGACACTTCAACTAATTAGAGCATTACTTCCTAGCATGGTTATTTCTGGAAATCAGAACAATTCACTGCCTCTGAAATATCAAGCTCCTCTCTCAGATATTATGCCTCCTACTAAAACAGAGGTATTTATGGCAGCCATCATTGAAATAGAGCACAAGGGAAAAAAAAAAAAGAATTATCTAAACATAATTTAAAAATAAAATGGAAAAGACATTTGGAAAGACATTTGGAAAGACAACACCACACAGTATAAATGTCCTTTTCTTATTTCTGCTTTGGTAAGACAGTGCCATGCATAATACAGATTTTAGGCTCTGTGCTGTTGACAGCATTTAAGAAAACATGAATCCCAGGAAACCAAGAAACTCTTAAGTTTTGAAATTCTAGGAAACCCACCAGATGGACTGCCTTAGCGAGAGGGAAAGAGAATGTGACTATAAATGCCATCATTTGAGGCTTTACCTCAAATTGAAAGTTTAGAGGCAATTGAATTCCTTTGTTTCTCTGTTCAACTCTATCTATACTTCTAAGAAATAAACAAAAAGGACCTATCTGTCCCCATGATTTCAAGAATGGTGGGTTATTTCAAGAGTGGTGAATTATGAGTGCTTAGAGGCATAAACACTTTTACTGTCAAGTTATGACTTGTAACACATGGACAATGAATAAACCCAGCGGAGATCTGGATTGAGCAAGAACAGATCCACTTACAAGATAAAGACCCACGTTCACTAAAAGTGTGAAACAATGGCAAAGTCTCTCAGCAGGCAATAATGAACTCCAAAGGGAGAGAACTGCAGTGGCCAGTCACAAGCCCAGTCTCACCTGCATGGCACTGTCCCCATGTAGCTTTAGGCTGCTGTTTCAGAAACGTACATTACAAAGTATGCGATATCCCTAGCCCTGCTCAAGGTACAAAACTTCAAATTCTTCAGATCCATTCCTGGAAGACTTCCAAGGAAAAGGCACAGTCAGAGCAACCAATGTACAAGTTTCAGGCTAGGCAGGATGCTGACAGTAGCTCCAAAGGTACTGCACGGTGCTCAGGATCACCAGGGAAAGTTAATGCACCTCATACAGGACATTGTGAACATCCAAGATAGTGCTTGAGGCCTTCCCAGTCCCCAGAGCACTTTGCAATCAGGAGTGAGACAAGATGGTTTAAAGATACATAGTCTTCTCTTCCACTGGGAAGCACTGCCCTTAAAGCACATTACAGACTCAGTCCTTTTAATCTCACAATTCAGTGTTTAATTCATATCTCCCTCCAGACCAACAGTGACTTCAGCAAGTCATTTTTGCAACTTTCTAAATAGATTTAAAGGAACCTAGACCAAAAAGCTTAAAATGAGTAAGTGAGGTCAGACAAAATAACTTTTTTAGTAGTTACATCTGAACAGAGGTAAAATTAAATGTGTTCCACATGCAGATTTTTTAAAACTTCATTGCCCTATTATATTGAAATACAACTTGTTTTCTTTGATTTGGTTACTTAATAATCATTCCGCTATTACCTAACCCAGAGAGGTTATGAGTGCATCTTTATAATCAAGGTCCTTTCTACAGAATCTCTTGTACAGCCACATAACAGCTCAGAACACAAGAAGACCCTTTATTTTAATTTCAGAGAGTCAGAGCTCTATATTTGGGATTAACAGTTGTTAATTATTGCAGATAGCATTCTGAGAAGTTTTGAGTAGCTGTCAAACAACCAGGAATTGATTTACTTTAATATGTAACAAAATCCAGTTACCCAGAAAATGACTGGTGAGGTGGCAGAGGCACAGCTCTCAACCTCAGCACCCGTCACTGAGCTGTTACAGCACACTCACCACCTCGGCCAACCGAGACCCCACCACCCAGGCTGTGGTAGGGAGCAGGATCAGAGCCCAGACCCCACCACCCAGGCTGTGGTAGGGAGCAGGATCAGAGCCCCAGACCCCACCACCCAGGCTGTGGTAGGGAGCAGGATCAGAGCCCCAGACCCCACCACCCAGGCTGTGGTAGGGAGCAGGATCAGAGCCCCAGACCCCACCACCCAGGCTGTGGTAGGGAGCAGGATCAGAGCCCCAGACCCCACCACCCAGGCTGTGGTAGGGAGCAGGATCAGAGCCCCAGACCCCACCACCCAGGCTGTGGTAGGGAGCAGGATCAGAGCCCCAGACCCCACCACCCAGGCTGTGGTAGGGAGCAGGATCAGAGCCCCAGACCCCACCACCCAGGCTGTGGTAGGGAGCAGGATCAGAGCCCCAGACCCCACCACCCAGGCTGTGGTAGGGAGCAGGATCAGAGCCCCAGACCCCACCACCCAGGCTGTGGTAGGGAGCAGGATCAGAGCCCCAGACCCCACCACCCAGGCTGTGGTAGGGAGCAGGATCAGAGCCCCAGACCCCACCACCCAGGCTGTGGTAGGGAGCAGGATCAGAGCCCCAGACCCCACCACCCAGGCTGTGGTAGGGAGCAGGATCAGAGCCCCAGACCCCACCACCCAGGCTGTGGTAGGGAGCAGGATCAGAGCCCCAGACCCCACCACCCAGGCTGTGGTAGGGAGCAGGATCAGAGCCCCAGACCCCAATCACCCAGGCTGTGGTAGGGAGCAGGATCAGAGCCCAGGCTCGGCTCCTACACACTCTTTTCTAAGGGCTGCCTGTAACGTTGGGTTCTCTGTACTTCAGTTTCCCATCTCTGAAACAGGGATAATACAGTGACGAGATCCAGAGAGTTCAGTTACTGCAGAAAATGTGAGAACAGAAACATCTTTGACACAAGGACAACCTCTGATCTCAGAAATCCAGGAACCTGCTGTCCACAAGCACTGAATATCACGTTAAGAGAAACCACTCTCTAAAAGAAAGCGAGAAAGCATTGTCCTTTACTGGCCCCTTTGATTTTATCACCTGTCACAGGATCAAGTGGTCCTTTCAAAATTTGCGAGAGTTGAAATATTATGGCCCCACAACAGTAGACAAGAAAAATGACCCCAATTTTTTTTTTTTTTTTTTTTTTTGCTAGGTAAGCAGGATACAAGGAGAAAAAACCATCACATTTGTAAAATGCTTCTTATCAAAATTAATTCTGAGGACAAAGCTACTACAGGTAAAAAGTATTTGTCTCTGATGATTTCTTAGGTTTGTGACATTGAGTCATTCTCTTTGAAGCTGGCTTTAGGTATTAGAAACATCAAATGTCAGCCTGCTATCTTTTCAGGACTCTAATTCTGCTACTGACTCAGAAAAGAAAATATCCTGATTATGTAGTTACTATTAGTTTCTATTAAGGGCCCTGACTGGAAGGAACAAAGACTGAGAATTAAAGCAGTGATAACATTAGGTTTTGCTTTATGCTTTTTCACTTATAAGCACTAGGATTTTCATGAGACTGTTCAAGGGTATGTAAGAGCAATCTTTTTCTTTTTTTTTAAGGTCTGTCTAACGCAATATCTATCTATCCAGAACTGTAATGCGAATTATGTGAAAATGTTACTAAAGCTGGGGTTGTACAGTCAGGCTTCTTCAGGATTTCTGAAAAGCAATGACATTCCTTTATAGAATGCTGTTTTAAGGCTGTTCATTTGTATTATTCTATTGCAGAGAAAACTTCCTTGTAGATCAGAAATCCACAGTGCCAGGCACAGAACAAATGACAAGTCACCATCCCACAAAACAAGTGACATTCCCCTTGGACTTGAGCTATTTGTCCTGAAACATATATTATAAATAGAGGAATGGATAGTTGGAACTGCATGAAAGGAAAACAAAATACACAGATGTAATTAGAAAAACAGCGGAGGAGCACTGATGAAGACTTTTTGAGAATATGAAAGAAAGGTACATGACAGAGTTTTTTTGACAAACCAGTGCCTGGAAAGCTCTTGATATAGGCAAGGCATAAATCTCTGAGCAGTTTTCACCAATAAATAGGTTAGATACATCCTGTACAATAAACAAGTTAGATGCACCTTGTATCTTTTTCAGTTTTTCCCCCGAGTAAAAAGAACTCACAAGACCTCACATTTTATCCTAAATAGAAGGACAAAAGGTTTGTTGACATAACAGAATGAATCATACCAGAACAAAGCCACACTTACTCCATCTCAGGAGCTGCATAAAACAGAACTGTGTATATACACATGAGAAAAGAAAGACTGCCATCCAAACTGGAGTTCTAGCATTCCAGAAGTGTATGATTTTAATTGCAGCTTTTTTTTTATTTTATTTTATTTTATTTTATTTTATTTTATTTTATTTTATTTTATTTTATTTTATTTTATTTTATTTTATTTTATTTTATTTTATTTTATTTTATTTTATTTTATTTTATTTTATTTTATTTTATTGTATTTTTTGTCTTCGTGGCCAATGGTTGCTATATTCCACAAGACACAGAAAAAAGTTAATGAAGTATGCTGCTTCCAAGGAGCTAGTCTCCACAAGTGCAATGCAGGGTGACCTTACTTTATTAACATTTTGAAGATTTAAAAGCATATCACAAGACTATATACCCACATTAGAAAGATACTTCTGTTTCTAACTTAAAATCAAATGATTAACCCGATAAATCTCCAAGCCTTTTACAGCACTGAAATTCAGTTCTCTTAATGAGGACCAGTAATTGTAGATTCAAAGACTGCACAAACCAGTCAGCAGGAGATAATATGTAATATGTAACCACAGGAAAAGCAAACTGGAAAAAGAAAGACCACTGGCTTTCATAAATCATTTTTTGACAGGAAGGTTATTTATCATGGGAAATAAGCTTAATCAATAATAGAGTGAAACAACCTTAATAAAAAAGGGAATCAAGCTCTGTTCTGTTAGAGCATTATAATTAATGTGGGTAGGGGGAGTGAGAAGAAGCAGAAAGAATTGTTACAGAGAATTGTTATTATCCTGACAAATGGATTCTGGGTTGTTTCTAAAAGTTCATTTTCATCTAGCAGCTTTGAATGAGAAAGTATCAAGAATTGCATTTTGTTTTCTAAGAAGTAATGACAACTTTTGAGGGAGGTGCCCAATTACGGAAGAATTACTCATGTGATCAATATCTTTTTATTTGATCTCAAATGAATCATGTAACCAATCACGACTGTATGAAAAATCAGCTTCCTTAAACGACATGGGGACATCAAGTTTTTTTCAATTTATTGTTATATACAAACCAAGTGTTAGCTCTTCCAAAAGTCATCATTTTTGTTCTGGGTTGATTAATTCTACAAATATGAGAGGAAAGGAAACCACCCAAGAGAAATTTTGGAAGCTTGATGAAAAGAAATGTTTTCATCTGCATTAATACACAAATTGTTGTGTATTTATATTGTTCAGTAACTTTGCATTTGTCTTTCCAACTATTTTTATAGGTAGATGACTGAAAACATCTAGCAAATTTTTTCAAAAACTTCACACAACTTCACCTGCAAAAGGAAAAGCCTACAAATACCTACAAGGTGAATATGTATTCCAATCACATAACATTTTTCTCAATCTACTTGGCCACAACATCAACATACAGTATAAAAAAAATGGAATTTTTCATATTTCATTAAAAATTCCAAGACAAAAATCCTATCTGAATCAATAGTTCAAAATGAAAGAAATACCAGCCCCTAAAGGAAGTTCACAAAGGATTTTATTGTAATGTTTTGTGGAGGGCATACAGTTACAGTAAGCCCAAAAATATGCTTACAGGAAGAAAGAAAGAAAATATATGTAAAGGTAAGAATGCTAAAAATGGGAATGGAAAAATTCATAACAAATTTTCTGGACTGACTTAGGTTCTGTATTTCAGTTAAGAAGTCCAAAATGCACAAAACTCAGTTTATCTTGAACTGTAAAGGTAACTATGCAAGAAATCCACCCCAAAAGGTTTAATAATTTAATAATTTATTTAATAATTAGCACCTCTCTTGAATTTCAGAAGAGTGGCTCTCTTGCCAAGCCTCTCCTCTACAGAAGACCTTTTGGAACTGTTTCCAAAGCCCTTCTGAGCTTTACTCAGTGTTCCACTGAGTATCCTCACACTATCCACAGACAAGCCACAGGTCAGAAAAAGCAGAGCAGTGAAATAATTCTTATCCAGGAGATCATTTGAAAGCCTCTTAAAGTGTTGCCAGAGAATTTGTGTTGGAAAAGAAAAAGATTATTAGGTATCTACCTTGTACAAATTATTCAGCAGCTCAAAGATCTGGAAAGCCAATTTGCTTTAGAAGGCAGTTGATGAAAATAGCAGAATTTTTGATGCTTTAATGTGAAATTCTTAACTTTTCATTTTATCTCAGGATCAAAACAAATGTTTTCAGGTAACCTGTTACCATACCATCTACTAATCTCAGTTTTTAATCTGCTGAACCCTACCAGGATTAAACTAGCAATGCTCCTGCTCACTTCAGAGAAGTAGGATCAGGACCTAGTTATTTTTCCACTCCCGATTTCAATCAATACAGTGTCTTGAAACTAGTGGAGTAACACAGACATAAAGTGGCAGGAAAGTTGTATAAATATTAGGTTTTCAAAGTGTTGTACCCTAGGCCAAATTCTTCTTCAGGTTCCACTGGGAATAGTTTCAATAACCTAATGTATAAAACAACCCCAGAATTCAGCCTGTTCTTATTTCTCCATCCAGCACTGTCACATAGCTGTAGCTTCTTGCTTGAACTTAAATGCTCAGCATTTCTTCCTTCATACTCTGTTTTACTGCACAACATCAATGATGTAAAGCTGGGCTACTGTTAATTTAATTACATGGTAGGATGGAGAAAAGAACACGTTATTCCACTGTTATTGATAGTCAGTAGCAGCACCTACTGGTACCCTCATATATTCCCTCTGGAGAATGTACCACTTTAATCATGCACACTGCAGCAGTGCAAATGTGCTTTCTACTCATTTACAGCGTTGTATTTAGGTATTTTCTATTTATCTCTTCTAGAAATGCATGGATTGTGCTACCTACTGTAAATGCGTGACAGTCACAGAAATGGAACCCAGGTCTATATTAGTGCATACTTTTTTGCAGAAGTCATTACAGCTGCAAAAGAAGAATCTTTATTCTGCTGGGAAAGACATGGCAGTAGTGATTGACCATTTCTTTTCCCGACTTGCTTGCAATAAAACATTTATTCATAATACATGTTTAGTGCTGCAGGTGGCATTGTTACTGTTCAAAGAACCCAACTCAGCATATAATGTGGTCAGCACTTCATCTTCCTGAAAATGAATCTTGAAAACTTCTTGAATTATATATCTCCTCCTGCTTTTCAGTGGATCCATAATTTTCTTCAGAAGATGAATTGCAGACAGCAGCACTGATGAGAATTAAACTAGCAAGGTTCATGTTAAGAACATAGTCAGTAAATCAAAAACTGAAAGTAATGCCAGAGATTCAAAATCATAGACTGACAATATCCTGCAATACTAGGTGTGACAGAGTCTGGTAATGAAGTCATGAGGTTAAACATCAGCCTTTTGTAGATACCCACATGCTAAAGTACCATGAACCTGAACTCTTCCTAGGAGCAATGAAATAGCCCTTAGTGCATATATGGAGGAGAAGGAAGCCTCAGACAACTTATTGTAAAAGGAAGAGCCCAAATGCATCAAAAACCAGAGAGCTAATCTCTTCAAATGCTAATAAACAACGTCAGTAACAACAGAGTTTTGTGAAGCTACCACTGAGGATACTGCCCAGCACGATAATCAACATAAGCAGAAAGAAAACTCCTTAGCTTTAAACAAACACTTTTCTTAAAAAAAAAAAAAAAAAGTTACCCTAAAAACCTAGTACAAACTCAGACTCCAAAGCCAGCATATTCACCTTTAGGAGAAATCATACTGATCCTGTTTAACTGAAATCATTCACTAGTAATACATGGTACATATATCAACTTATTGTATAAACATTTTAATAACACCTTCTGTTTTCTCTATGAATAACCTTTCCAAAATCATTTGTATACAAATCCCATCAGCTCTCTACGCAAAGCAAATATTCTGCTCCAGTGGCTCCTTCCTTATCACATCTGTAGGATAGTGAAGACCTCCAAGCAAGGTAGAAAAGAGGTTTCACATCCTATACATTTTACATTTCTGCCTTCAATTGCATGCGCGTTCCTCTCTTTGTGCCATAAGCATTTCTATCTCTCTGTTGACAAATCATTTGCTGAGGAGAAACACAAAAAGGGGCACCTTGCACCGCCATCTCTGCTCACGCACAGGCTCCTCACCTCTGTTCAGTGCTTTACACTTTCAGGAGGGCCAGGCTCGAGGAAGGTGATGGGCTATAATGTCATCACGGTACATCCAGATCTCTCTGCATGGGATTTATGTGTAGAAACAGAAATATGGCAAGATACTCATAGTTTATAGAGGTAACCATATTAAATCATGAAATGCTTAACATTAGAAAACTTATACCTATATGCAGGAAGTAATTTTCCTCTTTTCAAATGAGATCTTTGAATTTGCACATGAATTTAGTCCTCGTGGAAACAGACTACCAGCTCTAAGCATCCCATTTCTACAGAACTGACAGAGGACAAATGGCAGCACCATGACTGGCCTCCACAGAGTTCACCAAAATCTCTCAGCCTTGGCCCGGATAAGAGGATAATTCAGACTTCCTGTCAATAAAATCTTCACGTGTTTACTGAAGTTTCCCAGTGCAATGGTGAATTCTGTGGCATGCCAAATAGAGGGTAAATCAAATCCAGCAATTTTCCACTGCTCTGATACACGCTTCCAAAATAGGAAGAATTTAACAAACCAAAGCTCCACCTGATATAAATCAGTACCACTCCACTGAAGCTAATGCAACTGCATTGATTCACAGCCACTGAAGTCTTGGACCCCGGTCTCACAAATATGATAGAAAGTTCCATTTGCTAATGTAAATGTATATCGATGGTTTATCATGTAAATTCATTCAGCAAAATGCATGAATCACTACTGCTTTTTTAGTAATAAATCGCTATCACAGATAGGAATATGTTTCAAGCTTTTAAAGAACCCAACAATATACACGTTTTAGTCGCACAGTAATCCTGCAAGTATGCCATTGCCTTTAGAAAAAACCTTTTTTTTTAGTGCCCCTCTCCTGATGCAAGACCAGAAATTGCACAACCACTCCTATGACTGTAGACAGCAAATTTAAAATACCCTTAATTGGAAGCTGAAAAAACTAAGCGTGCTGCACAATGGCTGAGACACAAGACTTATGGTTGTTTACTGTAACACTAAGACAGTCCCATTAACAAGAATGATGGGAAACTGCATCCTGGCATTATTCTTAGCAAAAGACTTGACAAATATGTTTTGTAAATGAAGGAGCTACAACAGAGAAAACATATAATACACTTTTCCCCCCTTTTTCCCAGTGAAATGGTTGCATGTTTAATGCTTTATACATTATTCAAGGCTCCATTTTCCAGGGTTCATCAATACCCAAGTCCACAGCAGCTAGAAGCTTGTAACAACTGACAAATGTAGACAAAACATGCTGCTTAACCCAAGAACAGTGGGTCAGAGAACAAACAGGAAAATTTATTGTCTTTGCTATATTACTGTTGGAATGGAGAAGTAAATGAATACCATACGTTATAGCTTATCACTTACAGTATGAGTGTATCATGAACAGCCCAGCATGTCCTACTTAAATAATACTGATGGATAACATGCAGGCAGCTTTTGTTCACTGCTGAGGTTTTGTCTTGTCTACATGTTGTTTATACTTATTTAGGGCGAGAGGAAGAGACAAAAGAATAGCCAGAGTCACGCGAGGGGCTCACACAATCCCCTTCCTCTGGGTGTCCATAATGAATCTAGACTGTGCCTACCACACAAGTTATTGCAAAGAAATAAAAAAAGTCTTCTTGAGATAAAAGTAGATTCCACAATATATCCTTAGACCAGACATTATATTATTTCCCAGCTGTACCTGTAAACAGCTTTGCAGAGGACAAAGGAGTAGAAGGGAGGAGGAGGGGGAAGACTGGAGGGGGGGAGGAATAGTAACCTGAGTTTTATTGCCTCTGCCTGCTGGAGAACTGTATGGAGATTAGCAATAATTTTTATATTCAGCACACTACCTCTGAAGGTGACTCAGGAACTTGTGTGAAGAAGAATTCTAGAAGAACATAAGCAAAGCCCCAACCCCGTGGTGCTGTTCCTCTGTCACCCTCAGTATATTGTATAACCAGACCATTACACCTATGCAAAGCAGGCAAAATGCACCTCTCGGTTCCAATGGCGTGGCATTAACATCTTCAGCACGATTTCTCAGGCTTCCAGTGTGAGGAGATCAGATTGCCTGAGGATCTCATCCCACACCGCAATCACACTATTATTTCAGACTTTATGCCAGTGCTGTGCAAATGGCAAATGGGTAGGAAAAGGCACTACGTCCTTAAAAATGTAATTCAGAGCCATTTTACATTCACCCTAATAGTGTACCACAAAAACTGCAAAGCAGTGCAGAATCAAGCCCCACATAATGGAAATAATTTAACAACATGAGGGATTCCTTTAAATTATTATTAAGCTTTTTGCTAATCAATGGGAAAACAGAAAACAAACCACACAGCCAAAAAAAGTAATTTTTTCCTCAATAATCGAAAGTAGTTGTGACTGAAGGGTCAGATTTATAATTTTCAGTAATTTAATTAAGTCACTAATATTAACCACAGGAATTAATTTGGTCTGACACCTTTACAAGCAGGTTTTTACCAAAAGAAAGAAGATATTCCCATCCCAACATGAATTAAAGTGTGCTTGTCTACTCACAAAACTGTATCATTTTAATTAAGATTCTGCAGTCACCACTTATTAATTTAAATCTGACCTATATCTCAGTAAGGGAATCTAAACTAACAAGTCGGGTTTGAATAGATGGGAGTTCCTTACACAAATCACAGCGATTTTAATGAAGCAGCTCGATACTCCATCTGTATTTACTCTAGCATGATTCTGTGATGTACGACAAGCCCCCAGTGAAAAGTATTTCAAAAAAGGCACTCAGCTTCAGAAAGGAAATGAGATGAGGATGAGTTCAAAATGGTACTCAGGTGTCCAGTTCTCAGTTGCCCAAATCTCATATTGATTAAGATGACCATGCTCAGCAAAATATCACATAGCAGCGATTTCTGTGCATGCATAAATCGGTTCTTTAATACATGCCGCTCATTATTATTGGTAGACTTACACTTGGTATAAATGATGGGTAGAGATATTTACTGAGGTACAAATTAAGGAAAAAACAAAAAACCAAAACAGTCCTTGGAGCTTCTTTACCAAGTAAAGAAGTTTTTTTGTTTCCCACAGCTGCTTCCCAGTACACATTTCCTTCCCAGTGTCCCAGAGATCTGTAGTTCCTTACGGCTGCCAGTCGCTGATGCACACCACAGTCACACCTCAGGTCTTCTGGGATGTACTCAACTTGGCATAATATGTTTTCTTTTCCAATATAAAAACTGAATTAGCAAGGCTGGCCAACATAGTTCTAAGCAATTACATGATGAACTCAGGCTATTAGATGACCAACGTGAAGAACTTGTATCGGTGCTATTTAAAAACATCCCCAAATCTCCTAGGGTCTCCACACGAGCATGCCACTAGCAGGCACTTACAGTATAACTTCAAATTCTTGCTTTTAACTACTAGGTAACTATAAGAAAGGCATTGCTTTTATTTCAAAAAGCAGGGAGGGTAATAAATAAAATTTCTAATTCTGCATGAAATAGAGCCTTACATGCAGTCCCCTGGCATCAGGCTGACTGGTATTTACGCTCGATACTTTTGATCCATTCCCTCTCCCTACACACACAGCGTATTGCTTTCCTCTTCTAGAGCTCCACAATTAAGCAGGACAGGTTGTGAGATGTCCTGGAACAAGGCAGCACACAGGACTGTGCTATGCCATAGATTGGAGAAACTCGTAGGACTGAATCTACAAGACATGGTGGCCAGGAAGTCTTCTAGAATAGTGAACATCCGCTCCCTCAAATCAGAGACGGTAGGAGTACTACCATTAAAATCAAGCACTTCCAGCACCAAAAGCCAACTGCAGAGTCAAAGAAGATTTAGAACATGAGGGAGAGATAACTGCTGCATGGGACTTTGATTTGATCTGGAAAAACTTATTACTATTACAATGTATTTTTATTTTAAAGCCTAAAAGTCTTTGGGCTTTGTTACCTACACAAAGGTGAAAATTACTAAATAAAGGTCTCTAAAATATACTTAACTGAAATAAGAAGCCTTACCAGTAACATACAGGGAGAAAAATTAGCCAACCCTGTTACAGCCAGTGTCTGTTTTGACACAGCAAAGGCTGGACTATGTCACATGAAAATTTTTGTCGTACCTTGGCTTATTTGTCCCAAAGAACTCAGTTTACTCTGCTATAAACTAAGAGTAAAAACCACCAAAACTGCCTCTTAATCTCAGGCCAATCATCCCATCCCCACTGAAAGCAAACCTCCAGGAAGGTCAGTCGATCCAAAAACCTGTTTCCCAAACAACGGCAGATTTTCCTGGGCATCTTAAATATACTTCTACATGACATATTTGCACTTGGTACCTTACATGGCATTTGTTTGCTGCCATCTCATACCCTCTCACACTACAGTGTGTGTGATGAGGCTGACTCCGAGAAAACTCTAACAACAGATTTACATTCCAGGAAGGCATCAGCCAGAAACCCTGGGATGTGACTGCTAATCAAGAGATTGATAACATCTGTAGCAGAGCATGTGGTGATGTTCCACAAGTCCTGCTGCAGGGGCTCTCAGTTATCTAGGTAGTTCTTGTAAATTTAGAAACTTTGATCTGTAATCTTCGCCATCCTCTGGCGCTCAGGAAGCTCACACAGATCACTAAGCACAAATATGGATCCCAAAGTACCAAGGGCCTGAAATAATCCTTGCAAAATAACCAAGTGATAAACCCTCACACCCAGTCTGAACTTTCCAAGCCATAGCACATGATCATTGCCCCTGGCTGTGTTTGCTGGTCCTACTACAAGAAGGAAGAGTTTGGCTCTGCCATGTTTGTAGCTACCTTCAGCCAGAAGCAGCTATCAGATGTATTCTCATCTTTGCAGGACTAAATGTGCACAGATCCCTCAACCCGCATACACAAGTCGCGTGGTTTAGGTCCCCAACCATCTTGATAACCCTCCTCAGGACTCCGTCCAGTTTCTCAGTATCCCTCTAGAACCGTGGGTCTTAAAACAAAACTCATGCCCTGGGTAGTGAGACCAGCACCACAGGGAGGGTTGTAACAACTTTCCTGAACCTGTTTGTCACACTTGAGATGCCGCAGAGATGTGGGTTTTGATGGTGGTATTTGTGACGAGAACACTCCAAACCTTATCTCCTTCTGAGCAGGGCTGTTTTCTGCTGATGAGCTCGCAGCCTCTACCAGTATGTGGGCTTATTTTTTCCTAAAGTGCAGAGAGGAAGCCACGTACAAATCTCCTGATGGCAATATAAGACCTTGCAGGTCTGCAAGCATATATTATCATCAGGTATTAAATAATGTTCATGTTTCCCCCATGATGTGCAGCCAGCACATCTCAGTGCATCTTATCTATTTGCAAGTTCCATCCAACTCAGTACTAAGAACAGCAAAATGGCAACTTGAAAATAAACCAGTATTAATTTGATTGAAATAACTGGCAAGCTTGACAGTAACCCAGGTAGGTTCCCTTCTGTCCTTTATGACATTCTGATACTACCTCTAGCTCCTGCAATGCATTTCCCTCCTACTCTGATGCATTTACTGAGAAATAACCTTGAACTTGACTTGTCACCATTCCCCAGGCAAATGATTATCTCTTCTTTAGATTCCTTCACCCTATGGTATTTAACAATTTTGGTTTCTCGTCTGGGTTCATTCAAAGCTTCAAAGTGCTAAATGAAAAAACCAACAGAAATGTACAAGTAATGCAATAATTTTTCAAAGATGTTCTGTGTGGAACATAGCTAGAGCAGGGTAGAGGAGAGAAAATTGCTAGTGACATAAAAAGCGACAATGCTAAAGGTAAAATAATAGTCAGGGTACCACTTTGCTTTATACAGTAATTTCTGGTCGTTAACACCATCACCAATTGGAAAACATGGTTAGTATACAGGGTTAAACAAATACGCAATTTCGAAATTCTGAGGGTCAGAGACATCTGCAACATATAACCTTGCACAAGGAAAGCACCAAGAGACTGAAAGCACAGTGAAGTTCTGCTTCCCTGCTGAATGTTCTTTTTAGAAGTTAGCTGATAAGGATTGGAAGTCTGTTCCACATGGTATTTGTGATAGACAAGAGCTATTCCTTTGTCCACTAGATATTCGAATCAGAGACAGCAAATTCTTTCACAGTATCACACATAACTGGATAGAAGGAAAACTCAAACTATTTTTGTGAAAAGTATCACTATCTGGAAAAGGAGCTGGGATGAGGGGGTCCGTGGAGAAATGGCAGATGGATGAATGCTGGACACCATAACCCCACACAATAGATGCTCACCAGCCAAGAGCAGAGCTGTACCAGTCTCCTGCAGAACTGTAACCCTTCCTTTACTACCATTTAGCAAAGGGCAATGTCTGGCAATGAATGTGGAGGGGGAAAAACAGTTCTTAAAAAGAGACCACTTTGTTGGCTGAAAAAAACAGCCAGATTCAGGCAGTAACTGCTACGAAGATATTTAATAAACCCTTATTTTGCATGAATTGTTGCTTTAAAGTAAAGTTGTTTAACTTTATTTTGTTCTTACTAATTTATTTAATATTAGGTAAACTTGAACAGTTTCAGAAGTGGGGAAAAAGCTAGAAAATTACTAACCTTAAGTTGCCTGGAAGTTATGATTCACTATATTTTTTGCCTCCCTTTTTTATTGCACATAAGTGCAGCTTTACTGTTGCTTATAAACAGATGTGAATCTGTCCCTCCTATCACACTTAACTACGCAAGGGAAAATAACAAAACTGCAGTGACACACAATGTTTTTTTCAATCTACCTCGTCCAAACTGAATCAATTGAAGGGATGCTGTGAATAAAGCTGAAAGCACTGACTTTTGCTAATCTGGCCATGAATCCATGTTCATTTGCCTGCCTCTCCCCAGTTATATATTAAAAAAAGTGCCAGTTATTGTTTCAAAAATCAATAATGTCTTCTCCTAGGTGGTGTTGTATGACCCAAAAGCCCACCAGAAGATGGTTTGCCTCTGCTTCCTCTGACTCTTCCATACAAGAAACCTGTCAAGTCTGTAATGCTCTCAGAGTCCCTCAAACATACTCCTGTGGACCTGCAGCTTGTTACCTCATTTACCTACTATCTAATTCTGAAAGCTTAATAAAACCCCCAAGTACCCAAGGCTTGGATCCTACTAAGACATAACGTACATCACTAAGTCACAACGTGCATACGTACCGAAGTTGAGCCAAGCACCTGAGACACTGCCGTGCTGCTCTCCCTGACCCCCACCTGTGCTCACAGATGATGACTGAATGCAGTTCAGAGAAATCTAAAATTATAGCCCAATTTTACTGTGTTTAGTTATCCTGTATGCACCTCTTCAGCCAGCACCAGTTCGATGGGTACAATGTGAACATACAGCAGTTGCCTCTCTCACTTTGTCCATGACGAACTTCAGGCTACACAGTGCCTTCAGTCCCTGCGCAGAGCTCAAATGGAAGTCAACAGGGACCTGGGTTAGATCCATGCCATGATATGGCCATCTCTGAACAGAGGTCTGTAGCTAGAAAAAGTCATTACCCTTTCAGTCATGACACTCAACCAGTTTGATATCTGAAACTAATTTTTGTGGAACCTATTATACCTTTCAAAGGGCTCCAGATGACATTATGCAGTAATAAAAATAAGTTTACCTCACCGCATTCCGAGCATTTTAGAGCCAACCCAGAGTCTTTGGCTGTACATATGGATTGGCTGGCATTAAGTGAGTGAACTGGTGAGTACTTTAACAACCTGACCTCAACTGACTTTTCTGGTCCTGAAGAGCATCCTTCGTTTCCGAATTCTGTGTTGTGTGTGCCTGCACACATGCCCACAGAGCCTGGCAAACTGGGTAAACCAACAGGTAACTTCACAGAACTATTGGAAGACTGGTGCTGCCTGTTCGGCATTACTCTAAGTAACCATTTTTTGAATTATTCAGTACAAAAATGGTTTATTAAATACCAAAAGATACCAAAAAGAAAGGAAAGGTTACACTGGATAATTTTACTTAGAAAATGGGCAGAGCTAGTTATGGTCTTAACACTGTATACACACGGAATATACAAGCTGTTTACCTTCATTAGAAAGAGTGTTATCCACAGCTTTGATCAGTTTTGCTATCCTATAAATGAAACGCTTTCCAAATTAATCTCCTGCAAAGAGAAGGGGCAGAACAGAGGCATTATTGGTCTGAGAGCTCCACTGAAGGTGTAGGAAGGAACGAGCTGATGAATATTTTATTAGGGAAAAAAAAAGGATATGAAAATAAAATTGAATTCAGAAAAAAAAAAAAGAAAAAAACAAAATCACAAGATAAAGTCCTTATATAAAAAGTTAAAATTCTCCACTTGCTTTTGACGGCTGCTGTTTTTATTATTAAAGGTTTTGCTGAGAGTCTGCATTTTGATGTTAACATATGAAAATATGTTGACTGGCACAGAAAAACAAACTCATAAATTTCAACTTTAAGTATCTGTTTTAATGTATTATTGTACTTTATTGGCAATATTCCACCAGCAAATGTCTTTTTATTATTGTATCCCCTCTTTGCAATAAAGAGGAATGCTGTTGACTGGCTTCCACTTTGGGAAATATGAAATCATTGTTTCTTGCTAGCTGTGGGCAAGAAATAGTTTTCAAACCATGCTAAAGTTACAAAAGTGTACTCAGAAAAAAATATATAGCAAGAAATATGTTAGTACCTTTCATAAATTTTCAATACATGGATACAGCAAGATAATTTCCAAGCATAAACAGACCCAGCAAAGAATATATATTACCTTAAATCAGGAATCCTTCCCCTGTATGACAAAAGATGGGTTGTTTAACAGCATAAAACAAGTAGACTTGAGCCTCGTACAGTATGATACTTCAAACAGAAAGAGAAACTTTAATATTTTACATAACTAGTCTACTATCTCTGGCTAAATCCTTTATCCCCAACTGAAGCAAAACTCCCACTGGCTTAACAGAGTTCTCTGCCTGTCTACAGGGGCACTGTCCAATTAATTCCTGCACAGGCACTCAGTCTGTGTGTATCTCCTTCAGTCTAAACATTTTCCTTGGAAGCTGAACAATACAACCTCAGCCTACAATCCAGAATTAGCAGGCCTACTGTTACAGCTACTCAGTAACCAGATGGTTGAAAAACAGCTATTTCAGATTATTTTTGCACTGTTCTTACTGAAGTTTATTTATGATTAACTAGTAAGGTCCACTATGGAATGATTCATTGTATTAGTATTTAATGTACAGGTCTAAGTTAAAGCCTAGACTCTTTCATGGGCAATATTTGCATCATTTTTAGGGCAGTCCCTTAGCATTTTTACATTTTTCATACACAGCAGTTGGTATGAAAAGTTTAATTGCATCCAAGGATCCACTATAAACCCAACGATTTATTGACATATTGAAAGCTGATTGCAGAAGACGACACTGTCCTACTCGAAGCAACAATTTATGGTTTCAGTCTAAGTCCCAGTGGACATGGGTCAATTGCGCTGTAAAAATCTTTGACACTAATTGGTGATGCTCCAGGTTACCTTATTGGCAGTGACCTACGGGGAAATTTCTTCTGCTTTTGCTTGTGTTATATCTGCTCTCTGGGCAGATAAAAAGCTATAATTTGGAGGCTTGTGAATCTAACATGTTTCACAAGCACTAAATTCAATGAAAACTAACCAGATTCTTAAATTCAGACATAAATTAAGTGACGTGTTTGTGGAAATTAATTGGTTCTCATTAGATGTATTCAGTTCTGCAGCAATCAGTCTTTTGTAATTTTAAATATAAGACTGCTGCTGCACGACACACAAGCCAACATACAAGTCCTGATCCAAAATCCATGGCAGTTACTGGAGGCCTTCAGCTGACAGTATCAGCTATGGCCATTGCCCATACAAGACACAGGCCACATTACTTTTGAAAGGAGTTTCTTAAGTCTCCAGTGACATCATAATCATGGATACTTCAACAAGACAGTTGTATCCAAAATGGAAATGAGCTTTATATGTGAATTTCTTGCAGGCATGTATGCTGTCTAATGTAAGAAGCAGTAGTAAATTCATGTGTGCACGTGTATTTATGTGCGCGCATAAATATTTAGCAAATACAGCTTTACTGCAAAAGACCTCCTCATTCCACAAGAGTTAGAACTAACATGAATTAAGGTCTGAAATGACAGTCTTCCAAATCTGAGAACACCAGGAAAATGCTGAGCCAGCTTTAATTTGTATTTATTGATTTCAGGCATTTCAGAACCAAATCCTGTCATTTCAAAGGAATCTAGAAACAATCTTCCATTTTCCAAAACACATTTTTAATGTTTCACTTTTCTATGTTCTCTGCAATCTCAACAACAAGTATCTTTTTAACGTCAGATGAAATCAAGGGAGAGCACTGGGGACCTCCCATAGTGGTCTTTTATTACCTAGTTTACACAAGCAGCGTATCTGGGACTCCAGTGATCTGGGATTTCTAACAAGCAACGTGACATTAACTACAGCAGATGCAATATTTGACAAATTGGTAAAATGATAATTGTAATGTCGTCTCAGGAAGAAGATGAAGAGAAATCTAAAAATCTTTGCTTATTGCAAGCACTGCCACGCACCGAGAATGAGAGGGAATCACATATATCAACAACTGGGACTAAGCAAGAGGGTATTTGGTGAAGCACTGGCCAAGTACACTAAATGCTCCACTCCATTTGCCCTTTTCAATACAGGGCAAGTAGCACGCACATGCAGTTCCTATCTCAGCTTATGATACTGAAGAAAAAAACACAGTAACTTCCAATCTATAACCTACCCCCTCTCCCCAGTCCAACATCTCAAAATACAGAAGGTAACGATTAATACATCCACACATTTTCATGCAGCCTCTTGTCTTACTGACTGACTTTTCTTACTGACTTACTAAGGAGTACACCTCTAGTCTGTGTTAGCAATATGTGCTATTCGTTATCAAGAAATAAAAAAGCCCTCGTTGTTATTCTTCTATTTCCATTCAGTATGAACATCAATTTTACTGCTTAGAGCCATCATGAATTTTTTTAACTCTAGACTGAAATTAAAAAACTAATTACAGTAGTCCCATGCAAACACAGACAAAAACCCTCACGTGGTCCTTCTTCCTAAAACCTTACAGTCTCAACACACTAATGTAATGAAGCACGAATAACCAACTATTGATCAAAAGCAGTTCTGAGCTATAGCTTCAGTGGGAATATACAGGAACGAACACATTGGAAGTACCACAAGAAAACCTGCATTTCCACCAACAGTTAGCATAAGAGGCACAGATAGAATGACATGGCTAAACTTGTTACAAGTTTTTGTGTTTATTTTTTGGTAAATATGGAATTTTTAAAAATCAGATTCGCCCTGATTTCTGAAGTATTCTTCCTTCCTTCATGGAAGGTCCTGACAGCTAACAGCATATCCCGAAGAGACCAAAGTTCCTGCTTCCCAGGCCGCTGTTACTCCCCTTACTCCCATCAGTCTCAAAAGTTATCTGAACCCAGATTCAATCCTGGTGACTTCAGGTCAAACATGTTATTCCCAGTAATCCCAACACTCACCAAATAGTCACTTTTTGCGTGATTTGCCAAGTTTGCTATGTCAAACAACCCAATACAGATGTGCACAGCAAGAACATTTCACCCTAAGATATCATAACATACAATTGACAGGGAGCTGACAACACTCTTCCTCCCTGTTACTGGTAAAGGTGGTGAACGATGCTGCCAGCCAACAGCAAGGACCCGTGAAATTCACTGCCAAGGAAAGCTGGGCTTCTCTCTCCTTTCTAGAAAGATCTGCATCTTTTAGAAATTGACATCCTGGAGCCATTCTTCTAATAAAAAATGTCAGGTAGGTAGATACACTCCAAGTTCCCCAACTATGCAGCTTCCCCACAGTCACCACTAGGGAAAAAGAAGCTGCTTACCAAAAAGCAACTAGACTTCTTCCAGATGTACTTGTGCACATCTGTGCATCATCAGCACATAGGCTGTTCACTTCTGAGTTCAAACCTTTCCTAGTAGTACCTGCAATGGCACATACCCCAGGTCTCCATGCTTTGCACCAATGCAAAGGAGTTTTTCCACTCTTCCCATTCCTTCTCAATTGTAAAGCGTCAGATGTACCAGGTGTCGAAAACAAACGGGTGGAGAGTGATCTATGACACATTCTCCATGTGATTCATGTAATTTTCTCTACCCCATGTAGCAATATTCTATACTCACATTTCAGTGTGGGCACCTGAAGCAGGATTTAGTTCAATGCAAGGTAGACACAAGAAAACTGGAGAAAGAGCAATTGAAGCATGACTTCGATGAGTGCAGCAGCTGTTTAGCTGTCTCCAAATACATCTTGCACAAATAGTCTAAAATTCATCCAGAATTCATGTCGTGGATGGACATGTACTCCAGGATGCCACTTAGGCTCTGCAGAATATGATCTAAGCATTGCAGTGAATCTGCTCTGGCCACCTTTTCATGCCATTCAGAGATCCACTTGTTCTGTTAAAGAATAAGGGGTGATCTACTCATTACAATCCGCCTTGCTTGGCCCCTGCTTTTACTGGCATTAATGAGGGAGTCCTCCAGGCAATCCTCTTCTACTCACAAATGAAGCAAAATACCCTGTCCTTCTTTAGAATTTGTTCTTATCTGTATGTGAGGGCTGAATGCACAACAACCTGCCTACTTAGAAAAAAAGTTCAGACAAGTTTACTCTTTGTCAGTCAAAGACAAAGAGCTTCACCTTGAACCGAGATTGTTCACAGGAATTAAGGTTAAATAAAACCATTTTCATCTTTATGCCCTTGTTACAAAGGAGGAAGATGAGGTCATATTAAAGAATAAATAAGCAAAACAACAGACAAACCTGCATTTGATTTGAAAGAGACAAATTTGCAGGTGGATAGTTGCTGAAAAGGCAAACTCAGCTTATCCTTTGGAAACTTCTGTTAAGATCACTTTAACAGTAAGGTTTGATGTAGAGGCACAATCCTAAAACCTGGACTAAATACAGACGGCTCCTTCCTGATCTGGCACATTCCACTGACAAACAGATAAAGGGAATTTTTAATGCAACTGTTGGTATTGTTAGATTCTGTTTGTCTTTATTCTCTCCAACATTTTGTTTTTAACAGACAGATGAATGGGATGACTTTACTTGATTCATTGGCACTGCTAAAGCATTGACTTCTTTAACAGCAATCATAAATGGTTTCAAGATACAAAACAAGTGTTCTAGCATGGTCCATTGAGCAGAAAGGAGAACAATGCCTTCCCCGGTGTCACTGCACATGATGTATTTAATGATTGCTACCGTACGTTCCGATAAAAAGTGCTTTTAGTCATGTACTACATGGGCTTCCATCTTGTTTATACTCTCTGAAAAAGCTGCACAGACAGTAGCACTTTGGTTCTCTGGATTCAAAACTCGGAACTGCTCTTTTATACACCAAATCTTCCTAGTCCCTTTTATTTCCATTTATTATTATCATATATTTACACAAATATATTAGCATTAGAAAATGTTAATTATTGGCTGGAAAAGAGCATTGAGTCTACAACAATTTAAGTTTACTATAGCTATAAATGTATTACACCAGCACTCCGCTTGCAGCTGTTCATGAAAGCCTCAATACACTACTGTCATTCTCAATATCTTGAAACATTTTTCAACAAGCAGCATTTAGAGCTGATAGAGAAAAATGAACTTTCATTTATCAGAACATTTCAAATTTTTGTTTTTATTTCTTCAGAGATGAAAGCTAGTATTTTACAAATTCCTAGAAAACAGTATTAATACATTTGCTTCATTTGAAGTTTTGTATTTGACTATATGATAACATATTTGTAAAGCAAATAATCAATTTCAAAAATGCTAAATACTTCAATACCATATCAAACAGACATTCATCTAAATTGAGAAGCTGATTTGTGGAGATAAAGTATTATGACATCATGATATTTTCCTTGAGCAAATTAATAGATTTTTTTTTTCTCCTTAATATCTTTATTGGACTAATGTAGCTGATGAAAACCCAAAATCAAGTTTAAAATAGGCGTCCAGCTCCTGGCACTCTGTCCTTAAGCCTGTCTCCCTATTTCTCCTTCAGATTTGACACACAATCACAGGACACACTTCAGAGCATCTCCCTCCACCAGTTACATGCTCCTGGCCTGTACCTTGCAGGTAGAAGTTCAGGGCACTCAGAATCAAGAGTAGGTCAACTACCAGCCAACTTAAAGCACAAATACAACCCTAACCAGCCCCACCACAGGTCCACGGACGGTGCCTCTCTGTACCTCTGGGGAGGCATTAAAAGTAGATGGACTTTCAAATTGCTCACAAAAACAAGGAATAATTTTAACACAGCCACTTTACACCAGGGACCATGTACATTCTGATGCAAGCATCTCTCTGAGTCCTATATAATCTACAGAGTTATTCTTTTGAAACATATAACGACCCAGTTTATGTCCACTCCTCTGAGCAGCCATTTTGTTATTTCATGACTTTCAGAAAAAAGTTCTTCATTCCAAGTAAAGCAGATCACTTATTTCTGAATGATGGTTTCTGTTCTCAGATTATGTACTGTACCCTTAATTGTGCAGTTTGATAAAGGTAGTTGATATCCTCAGGATTTCTCTAACCTTTATTTTAGCACACTCCAGGATAGTAACACTGTAATCAATTAAAGCATGCTGATGGCACATGGGGAGCCCTAAATCTCCTATTGACAGCTCATCAGGGAAGTCAGCACTTTTGTAATTTTCCATTTAAATGATTCCTTGGTACAAAGCAGGCTCAAAGACTGCACTGTTTGTTCACTGTCCCATGACCCTGAAATGGAGTTTACAGAATTTTATATGTTTTTATGCATCTTTTATATAGCTCTAGCTTTCTTGGTTTAGAATTTTGGTTTTGTTGACTTCACAGAGATACACAGTCTCATTTCTAGACAAGAAAGAATATTTGACCAAACATAAATAAGAATAGTATTCTTATTTTTTAATTCTCACTTAGTTTTTGTACTATATTCTCTGTGTTCAGAGAACTGATGGAAAACACAATTCACTTCTTTAAAATAATTTCATTTCACGGGATGCAACTTATAGCAGTAATTCATACACAGATATAGTGCATGAATTCAGCCACTAATCCATTTCAGTGACCAAATTAATTATATTTAAGCTTTCTAAATCATTAAATAATACCCGTGAAACTAGTTACATATTTTCTTTTCTATAAATGCCACATGACTTCCTCTTGATCAATGTTAAGTTATAGCAAATGTCAAATGAATTAATAAAAAGAAAAAAACTCAGCAAAATTTAAATGATGAAAACAAAGAGCAAGGCACATTAACATAAGAAAAATAGCGGTGAAAGTTCTTTCCAAATGCTGAACATCATTGTACAGAACACAGACTTTCCCCTATGAAGAAATTTCATCACAGTATATCAGAAATACTTGGAAATAACAAATGCTGTTTTATCAGTTATTTATTACAAAGTACTGTATAGAGAAAGAAAATAAAGGTGAAGCCTTTTATTAGCTAAGACTCACTTTCCATGCAACTGTAGTGCTCTGACATTTGCAACAAAGCATAAGAACACAATAAATGTGATATACTGAGAGAGCTTTATGACATACCTTTTCTATCCTTGAACTCTAAACAAGGACTCCTGCCTCCCTCTCTGCCATTATAGACACCCTCTAAATATTAAAATGCAGTAATTTCAGATGGATTTAGATCATTGTGCGACAATGAATTGGTGCTCTTCCAAAATAGCTATACCTATTTCAAAGTGAGGAATGTGAACTATCAATGCAGAGCATTCACTGAGCTTTATGTAAAGGTCAGTTAGTTTCTGCTATAAATGTAAACAATCTGTATGGTATCTAAATTTCATTTTCACCATTGGAAATAACTCTTTGGGCAGATGAGAAGATTTAATTAAGTAAGAAAGGGAAGAAACTATTACAAAGACAAGAGCTGATACAGTAAGTGCTCTTACTTTAAGATGGGAAAAGTAATAAGATTTAAAAATAGCAAACAACTGCTAAATCATTATTGCTTGTCTCATTATATTGAATGAATTCTTTGAACTCCAGTTTTGATAACTTAAAATGGTAGCTTCTTACTTAAAATAGCTCCTCCATGTTTGAGTTTTTATGTAGAGAGACTTAAAGAGGATAAGACCTTGACCCTCAGAATACCCAATAACTATGAATGAAAACATTAAGGTGCAGATTGTACCAAGAGATACCAAAGAGAAAATCATCTTACATCCCTAAGGCTTACTCAGTTGAGGGTTTGGGGATTGATTGGTTTTCTTTGTTTGTTTAAGTCCAAAGCTACAAATTGCATCCACTTCTGTAAAACTGGATGTGTGAAACAAACCCAACTAGCTCTGAAAACGATAAGGAACTTCAAAATCAGGTGGGTTGAATAAGCTGCAATCTTACTGGACAAAAATTACTTCCATATGATACATTTCCAGCAGCATGACAGGTGTTTGCATCTTACATCTATATACACACTTACAATTAGACCTCATATGAATCCAGAGTGATTTAACAATACCTGAGTTCTTCACGGTCCATCACATGGCAGGAGGACAGAAGGTCCAATGGACACGTTATTGAGGAGAATGGCTTTCCACCTCTTGTTTCAAGACTGCTTGTTTCCACACATAATTCTGCAAAGGAAGGGAAAGGATTATTGTAATAAAAGTTACATTTGAACGTTCACTCAGAATATATTGACGGAGATCCTCTGTTGTTGGCAGAGAAGTTGAAAGAGTGTCCTGTCTTTAGTGATCGTGTTGTACCATAGCTAAAATAATAGTCAGGGTAGTCACCAAATATCTAGTAAAATTACAATTTGAAACAATTTTAACTCCTCTGAGACTGTGAAAGCCTCAGACTGAAGACACAAACAATTGTTTCCCTCTGCAAAAACCCAACCTAAAAATCAAGATTCAATTTACTTACATAAAGCAACCTTGTATGCACAACCAAGACTTTATGTCACTCCTTGTCATCATTCTTTAAAACCACAGATTTCATAGAAAAATAAAACCAAAGGTAGATTTCCTAATTACTACAGAATGTATTATCAGGCTCAAGAACACTTAAAAAGCACATTATTGATTAAAAGATGGGTTACATTTTTAAACTGTTGTCACTCTATTTTTACTTAATAACCTTTAAGATGCTCAAATCCAGAATCACAAAATTTGACACTGTATCCATGATTTTTTCTGTTCACTTTGTTTTCCAGATTTTTCCTTAGTAGAGTTTTTTGTGGTGTCACCTTGCTTTACAGCAACGGTTTCACATAAAGATGAGGTCACCAGAGTGAAGCACAAGCGTGTGCCGACAGCCTCGCAAGGAAGAATGGTATTTACTGTAAACTTCAAATGTAACTCCCAAATAAAAGCTTCCTCAGCCTGGAAAGACAAAGTCTAGCAAAAGTCTGGTATGGAGCTTCCTGTGCGACTTCAGTCATACTCCACCACTGCAGTTTGTGTTTTTGGAGATACGTAACAGAGATAAGAAAAAAAAAACCCTGGAGATTATAGAGTATCAATAAGCTGAACTAACTTTATTGCTTCTGATCGAAAACTCTCCCAGGGTTTTACAGAAGCTTAATAACTATGACCAATGCAATCTTCATGGTGCAACACAAAACATATGACAGTACCAGAAGATTTCCCAGAGCACAACTCCTCTGTGAATTATCAGGGAAGTAATTAAGCAGTTAAACTTTGTTGGTCTTGATGAAATAGTCCCATAAGGATACTCTGATGACCAGCAAATAGGAAGAAACATGTCCTGATTCTCTTCCCATTTTCACTGGTATATTTGTAGGACTTTTAAATTCTTCTGACGTACAAAAAGGCAAAAGCAGTAATTGGACATTTACGGACTGTGGGTCAGTGTGTGCTTTGAATCATGTCACTGTTGTCCTTAACTCTGATAGTGAGGGCATATGAAAAACTTTAATTCTGGGCAAGCTCATTAGCACCAGTTTTCCTGGATTATTATGTCTATCTGCAGTTCTTACTCAATGACTCTCTGGTAGTATTCTAGGTAATTTAGTTACTTTGAGAAAGATCAGTCGGTCCCAATGATCCTGTCCAGTCGGGATGTAAAGCCTGCAGACACACAACTACTACAGTAGCATTGCAGCAGGAAAGATAATTAGTGCCAAGATCAGTCCATAAACTTTATTTTAAATCTCTAAAATATTCCAAATATACTTGCTACTTAAATATCAACTAATACCTTTCCTGAGAGCTCTGAATGTTATTTTAGGAGTTTGCCCAACTCTTTAACAAGGTCTTCTATCTGTCTTAATTGCCATGTAATATTTTCTACTTCAAAATAGCTTATTTAGCTAGCTGTGTCAAATCTCATGATCAAAACAAACAATATTATTCTTCAATATCAGGGGTTTATGTTTTACTTTAACATCATTACCTAAAATTATTTACACAGATACTATCTGACACAAACAAGATGTTATATGTGAAGTATGCATTTTACCATGTGGAAATCCATTAAAGCAATTTTTCAGAGCACAGTTTAAATATACTGTTCCCGAGGTAAATTTCTTTGCTATAACATAAATACAAATTTGTAAAAGCTTCTAAGCAATAATTTACCACCTTGCAAGGTTGGCTTGGTACACAGTCGTGCATTAGTTCTAGCTGAAACACATTTAATTCCAAACCTACTAGATGACATTCTCAATAAACTTTGTCCTTAACTCTCGTTCTGAAGCAAGTTTGCCAAATTCCTGCTACATATTCAGCTGCTTGGAAGGAAAAGTAATATGGATAAAGAGATACCTGAGCATAGATATTAACAAGATACTAACTAAAGAAAACATGTATTCTTGGGGCTTCTGAACAACCGAGTGATCTGGAAGTTGCTAATTTGTAATGAGCAGGAGAAGGGTTTTGCAAAATGTTTTGGTTAAACCTCATGAACTGACCCCAAGCCAGTGGGAATTCTCCAAAGTCCCCGCCACTGAAAAGCATTAAATCTCAACAATATCAACAAACTTTTGTAACAGCATTGCCCATTCTAGTGATTCCATTGACAATGTCAATCAGCTTTTGGTGGTATTTTGGAAAGCAAGTGGGGAGGGAAAGGACATAAAGAAGCGCATATTAAGAAGCAGGAAAGCAAAGAGAGATCATATTTTAAAATGCTGTGGAATTTAACTCACCACTTCTGAACTTCTGAAGCTCTACAGCAAGGGCTGTTTTGCCAGGGGAGGGAGAAGGAACATAGCAAATCTCTATAAGCACTGTCTCACGTGGTGTCGGCGCTGGCAAGTAGGTAACACACAGACAACCCCTCTGTGAGCCCAGCTCCCACATCAGGGAACAGCTCCATCTGCTCCTTGACTTCACTGCCCAGTCTCTACCCTGACATACCCCAGGGGTGTCTCTGCAGCCCTCGGCAGTAGCTGAGCCCTGATTTGGGCTACTCAAGTTCATTTCAGCTTGTTTTGTTTAGCAAAAGAAGGAAACAGTGTTCACATAGATGTATGTTCCAGATTAGTGTAAGATATAAGAATAAAAGCTTGTTCCCTTTTTTCTGGTCCACAGGAAGCTGAACTGATGGAATACATTTGGTGAGTTTCTCTGCAAAAACCACGACATGAGCAAACGCACCAGTTCTTTGAAAACTGCAATCACCTTTGATGATAGAAGCAGTAAATAACAAAGAATTCCCAGTCTACTAATTAGCATGAGAAATGTTTGCATTTCTTCAGATATGCTATTGCAACGTGACTAGCAAAATCAGGAGAGGAAGACTGAACAGTTGAATATTCTGAGAGTTTAATAGGAATTTATTAGGAGAAAGTACTGCTGCATCATCCAGAGAATTCATCACAGACTGCAAACATAAAAGTGCCCAAGTTCTAAGTATATTCTGAGTCAGTTCATTTCTTTATTTCTTTTCTCCCTGCAAATAAAAGCAATAATTACAACATCTACTTTCAACACAGCTTAACCGGTATATTTGTCTATCAATTTTGAAGCGCTATGTTCATACAGATAATACTACTACTATAATACTGTAGCCAGCGGTTCCTTAACATCATCAGGTAAGTTGTAGCCCAACATTTTTGTGTAAATACACACTATTAGAGGAAAACTGACCAACGTAAGTGACTAAAAGCTTCACAACAACAACAACCACCAAATCTATATAACCTGTTTAATAATGTAATCTCATAGGGATAGAGAAATTTTATCCTGAGGCTAAAACATACAATTTTTTTTTTCTGTAGTTATAAGAAACCCTATTCCAAGACAGATTCTGAGATTAAAACATTTAATCTTTTTGATCACTGGAAGTAACAATCTTAGTAACAATATCAGAAGAAAAGAAGTAAACCAAATTTTAACAACATTCTGATTTGCAGATTATTTTTTTTAAATTCTAACCTATTGCTATTAACACTGTGGATCAAGGACAGTCCATGCAGCAGAGTTTCTTTATATTTTTGCCACTATAATGATATTGTAAATGAACAAAGCAATTCCTTTAAAATACACTTTAAAACCTTACTACAATACACAAGCCAGAGAGACGACAGTTAGAGGAATATTACTGAAGCAGGAGGAGAAACCCTTCAGATCTCCAGGATGTTGAACTCCTGGATGAAGGGATGAACCCTTCAGATCTCCAGGATGGACTCCAAATCTGAATCAAGCTCCAGAGATCAGGCCACAACCAAACATATTTTTCCATGTCTTCTAAGCTCTTCCCACCAACACACACAAAAAGCCCAAACCAAAAACCAACAAAACTTGTTGTCTTTTATACTTAAGAAGTACCTTGATCTTGTATGTAAATCTTCTCATCTGCCTGGGATATTTTTTCTTTTTCTTTTTTTTTTTCTGGGGGGGTGGGGAAGAGTTGGGAAGGGTGGGAAGACATCTCCTTTCATGAATTGCACATGATAATCTTTCCCACAGGCAGAACTGAGAGTGAAGCACAGTCTTAGACTCTGAACAGTATTAGGGATGTCCAAACAGGGTCATTCGAATCATCGGTCACTCAAGCTCAAACAACATTAGAGCAGTGCATTCCGTTAATTTTGTTAAGTAGCTAGAGCTGCAGGACACAAAATTCACAATATTGAGCCACGGGCATTAATGCAATAAAAGATTTCAGGGCTAGCATGGTGGAAAGTTAAACCTCATTTAATGGATATAAGAAAACCATCTTTAGCATTCCAGTTGTCTTTGCTTTATTGTATTGATTACAAAAGACAAGATTATGACTTGAGATCTCTGATGATATAAATAAACACTGAGCTCTCAAAATATTTCCAGGAAAAAGCTCCTATCAGAGAGGGAAGTAGAATATGCTCAGTCTGGCTATATTTTTGTAATTAGGTAAAAGATACGTAAAATTCTCATCTGAATAGGCTGTCTCATTGTTTTACCAACTGATTTGCTACAAGGATTAAATGCCAGGCTGACTTCTGACAAAGTTGTAAATGCTTAAGAAAAAACAACCTGGTTTTTTTCTGGCTTATTTAGATATTCCTACATGTCTTTAAATTTCATTAAGATTATAGTTGCAACTAAATGGCAGTTATTCCTCTCTCACAGTTACCACAGAGTCGGGGATCACTGCCGCTACACCACTTCCTTTGCATTATAATTTTAAAGTGCTATCATGTCTTCATGTGGTATTTACTTTAAATTCTTTCTTTTCTTACCTTTTCTCCCTCACATACTCACATCCCATTAAAATAATGGAGTTAGGAAGGACATTCAGCTGCGAAAGTCAGCACCATCAGGCCTCAGTGGGGTCAAGATTTTCAAGATTTTGGCCAGTTGTGCTTATTAAGTGAATTTTGAAACAGGAATGGACTTATGCAAGTTAAGTTAAAGGTGTATTTAAGTATTTTGCTGACGAGGGATGATTAAACAGGAAAGGAAGGAGTAAACAGCATAGTAAACTTTCAAAATTATGGCCTATCGAGGTCCCAAATGCAAATAATATACATAAAATGATACAAAATAATAAAAGTTAACTAAAAATATAGCCCACCCTCAGGAACACCTCAGAAGAAGTATGTATTATATTCACGCAAATTCTTAGATGCAGACAAGAGAAATGGAGGTTGATTGAAAGATGAAAGGACCCCTTTGCTTGCACATCAGTCCTGGTCCCAGTTCCCCAAAGCTCTCCACCCTGGAAGAGCGGCCTCAACAAACTACCTGCAGAGTGAGGGAGAAGAGGTTCTGAGAGCAGGAATGGGATGAAACAAGCCTGGGGCAGTATTAGGAGATAGGTGTTTTATCTGAATGACCTGAGCCCTTTGTGTTACTGAAGAAATGCTATTTTGAGGAGGAACTACCACATCTCTGGGGAGGAATCTCTCTATTTTTCCTATTCACAGAGAGCAGGAGACAGCATCCAACCAGTTATCCCAATAAAACCAAAACCAATTATGGCTGTGACCATCCATCAGCATTTCAGCTCAGAAGTTTTTTAGTAGCATGAATCTTAGTTCCTCACAACACTTAAAACATGAGTTCATCTCTACTGTAGGAAAACAGGCCACGGCTACCAGTAGAATCACAAACAGATTTTTAACTCATCCTTGAATATGTAACGGTATAAAGTATTTAAGGATGAGTTTACTAGTCATTGTCCAAGTTTGAGAGCTTATTGTTAATGACCATTATCACATTTCAAATTGTTCACAACTGCATTTAAGGACAGGAAATTCAAAACAACCTACATGAATCTTCCCTTAAACACTTGAGCATCAAACTTACCAAGTGTAAACTTCTTCACTAAATAAGAGCTAGCTTCCTATTTCAAAAAAATAGCCTTACTAACTAGAACATTATTTTTCCTGGCTAGAAAGGTAAGTTGTTCTGCATTTCTGTTTCCCAAGCTTGCCTTGCTACTTTTCCACACTTTACTGCTATGTAATGTTCTTCTAAAAGGAAATATTCAGATTGCTTAAAGCCTTTGAACTTAGTACACTTTCTTCCCTCTTTAGTTATAAATAAATACATACCAGGGTGGCAGCTGTTAAAGGAGGTGCCAGGTACATAAATCAAACAGACAGAGCCTAGAGGGGAAAAGGCCTCAAATGATAAATAATTACCAATTCTACAGAGCTTGATTACTGCAGAAGTAATGTCTGATTAAAACAAGACCAGGATTAACGCAGAAACCTGAGCCGATTAAAAAAAAAAAAAAAAAAAAAAAAAAAACTTTTTTAAAAAAGAAAAAAAGGAGGGGAAAAAAAAGGAGTTTCGATGCCTGGG
>NW_015090794.1:10085772-10167792 GCF_001431845.1 Calidris pugnax
TTGATTACTGCAGAAGTAATGTCTGATTAAAACAAGACCAGGATTAAAGCAAAAAACTGAGCCGATTAAAAAAAAAAAAAAAAAAAAGAAAAAAAATTTTAAAAAAGGAAAAAGGAGGGTGAAGAAAAGGCAGCTTCAGTGCCTGAGCTGAGTCCCAGTGCCAGGGCTCTGGGCTCCAGACTTCTGCACAGGAGCAGACAGACAGACAGACAGACAGACAACAAACCCCCGTAATGCCCTGGGAACCTTCTCCTGCCAAGGACTCCCTTTGGTCATCCACAGACTGGGTCTTTTAAGAGCCTGCAAAGCTCTGGAAAGTGTCATCTGGGTGTTGGTTATTTCACAGATTTTTTCATACCGACTTTACTGCTCTAGTACCCAAACTCTCTCCTCTGGTGGAGGAAATGAACTCTTACAAATCTTCTGAGGCATGGTAGTTACCAGCTATTTTTTAGGGTTTTTTTTCCCCCTCCTCCTTTTCATTCCCTAGTAAAGAAATAATTTCACAATAAATATTGATACAGATAAAATTGTTTTCTACTCCATGGTTTAATGGGAACACATTTTCCAGTAAGATTCTTCAGCATTTTAGACATCCCAGTGATAATTTGTTGTAATTGCTTTGAGTTAAATCAGAGAACATCTTTTCAAATGTAACATTTTTATACAGTCAGAAGCTTAATATTTTAGTTTTAAAGGAATGAATCTGAAGCATTTGACTTCACTTGGCTTTTCCAATACTGAACCAATAAAGGGAAATTATGAGAATATGAATATTTTTAGTCAAGAAGGGCTCTGAAGGTGTGGCTTAGGACAACAAACAGTTAGCTAAAAGGATGAATGGAATTGCTGATCTTAAAAAGACAGCCAGATACCAGAATTCAAGAACATTACACTAGAAACTTTGGCTACTAAACAAGCAACAGGATTTTGAAAAGTATTTAATACTAAAAAGGAATTAATCGAAAGATGCTTTGTGATCAGCCATTTTAACTTCAGACTGCTTATTCAGATTCTTTTTAGGTATTACCCTCTTTACCAAAATCTGAGGGGAAGATGGTGAGAGACTGCTCATAGCTAGACATATCAGTTCACATAAGGATGCGTAATTAGCCCAAATTAACATTATTGCAGATAATCATACAGTCAGTGTACCATGAACTTTATGTCAAAGTTTAGAAAAGAATGGTGCACTGATTTTCATGCATGTGATGTCACGGCTATAGAAGCAAGACAGGATCACATCCTTTGAACTTGAAAAAGTCATACAAAACCCCCCAAGCCCACAGATAAATTTGAACTATGCTTAATCAAACAAGTGATTAAAGTTCAGACACAGATATGGGGAAAAAATACCCCAAAGTAGTGAGTTATAAAAAGGCCCAGGAGCTGCCAAGTGCAAAAGAATGGATCGTTACAATGAGAGCCATGTCCAAGAGTCTGATACCCACAACGTACAGACCTCATTTTTCTCTCATGAAAGACAAGATGATTCTGCAGAAGGAAAAGAAAAATGCTGAAAGAAAAATAAATATTTAATGAGTCTGCCTACCTCTACTTTCTGCAATTTTCATATTTATTGGTAGAGCTCCCTGGCCTTAAGAGATCTAGTACCCGGGTTATCAGGAAAGGCTACTAACAGCCTGGTACAAGCATTCTGATCTCTAACTGGCATTGAAATAAATCCATTTGCTGGAACATCTTGGTTGCATCTCTACTACTAAATCCATGACCAATACCAGTACAGGGACATTACAGACATCCCAGCAGCCCTCATTGCATTAAGTTGTAAATGTAGACTTTTTTACTAGTGTCTTTATAGATGTTTGAGTATCTAACATAAAATATTCCATTACAAAGGGGAAAGCTAATAAGAAGCTATAACACAGCACAGCAAGGGCAATGATCGGGCAAACAGAGAGAATTATGAAAGATATATAAATAAATTTGCTTTTTCACTCTGAAAGGTTACAGCACATACATGCATACAATCTATAATTCTCCCATTTGCAGCACTGACTGCAGCATTTACTGATCTGTGTTACTACTGCACTCGTTTTAGGAAAGATGAGCTAAACTCATACCTATTACAGATAAAGCATAGTCTGTGTGACAAAGATCCAGAGACTTGTCATATATTTTGATACTGTTTTGTTAATGCTGGACTGGTAGAGTTTTTACTTCAAAAGAACGGGTTCCAGCGAAGATACTTCCTGTGATGCTTTGCCTGGAGTCTCAGCAGAATGGAAAGCTTTATAACCACATAAGGATTTTATGATAGATGCCTACAGGAATATGCACACATATATATAGTCAAAGGAGAACTACAGCAAAGTAGCCTCATGGTACCTCCAAATTATGATGAGGTTTAAATACTAACATGTCCTTGTGTGTTAACACGGCAGATAGAAAAAATATCTTTCCAGAATTAGCCCATATATTTCTATTTTTTTAAAAAACAAAATTAGACATCTTTGTAAAGCTCAATCAGGCAGTACTCTTCCATGGGAGAAAAAAAAAAAAATAAATGCCCAGCATCAATAGAATGCAAATCAGCAGTAATTCAGAGACACACAGTACAGAAGCCCTGGAATAATACGTCCCTGGAATAAGCCTTGGAAGCCCCGCTTCCATCATGCTCCCTTCTGCTGGAGTTAAAACAGGAACATTATGAGATTGGTAACGCTATCTCCACTTTAGTAGGGTACTAAGAGAAATTCGTCTCCAGCTCCTCTATACGTTTTTATCCCAAATGCCCCCAGATTGACTTGCCTACAAGTACGCAGTGAGATAAAACTTCCTCTGTAGTATAATGAACCAAACATTTGCAATGGTACCATATAACAAAGTAGCAAAAGAACAGAAAAAGAGAGCACCAAATATTCCAGAGATGCAAAAGTCTAAATTCTTCCAGAGGCAGAGTTACACCCAAAGCTAATTCGGCAAAAATCAGCATCCTGAAGTTCAATAGTAATTCCCACTATCTTTTTAATAGAAAGGAAACCCAAGCACCCACAATCTGTAAGTGTGAAGTGAAATGAATCTATTAATTTACAGCACAACTAAACTGAGTAGCCACATTATCCTGAAGGCAGTCGGCCGACTCAGGAAGGGTCGGAAGTAAATAAATCATATATGACTGTGATAAATGATCAGTGCAGAATGTGTCAGAGTGCAGGCCTGATCAGCCATCATGCTGAAATGCACTGAACTACCATGGGAAGTTTGGGGGCCTGCAAATATGAAATAGACTCTTGTTAGTGTCAGAACCGGGCAAATGATTTGCCATGAATTAATACAGAAGCAGAGCTTAGCCCATTTCACATTTCTAGATGATCAGAAAGCACATAGCGTTATTTTCTAATGTGTTTTCTGGTGTTGTCCCACTTTCTTTCCCCAGAACTGCAGATTCCAGTAATTTTTCCTATGGTTACCTATTAACAATGTCATGAATGGTTTAACTCAAGACACATCATTTATTTTATCCTCAAAGTCCCAATGCTTCATGCCAGTGTTAACAAAAATTCATACTGAGAAAACTTTCAATCCAAAATAAAACATCATTAAGACAGCCTGTATGTCAGAAAGAGATATTTACTAAGGGAATGGATCCCACTCCTTTTACATTCCCAACATTAGTAATGTTTGTGTCGCATTTGGGATCTTTGTCACATACTGTTTACCCTTGACAGGTACACAGACATATGACTTTCAATTCCATGCTTGAAGGCATGTGCAGAAGAAAAGCTTTTTTTTTTTTTTTTATTAAAAAGAGATTAACAGAAAAACTGTCAAACCAGAAAAAACATATCATCAATATAAACACTGAAAAAAACAAAACAAGTGACATTTCACAAAATTCACATAATCATCAATAAAAATAATAGGTTATAACCTTCATTTACCTAAGTAAATCACAGGGCAGATGAACACAATGACAGCTCTACCTCATTTGTTCTGGGGCAGAACTCACCATCTGAGGACTGTGCACAACCACAGCAAACACCCACTGATGTGTGTGCTCCAGATGCTGGTCTATGCCACCAGTTCAGGTGTGCTGTAGTGCCAGGGCACTGCCAGGTATCAGAACACTTAGTACATGAGAGACATGAGATTCAGAAAGTCAGAAAGGTCTGAGTTTCTGGTGGGGATAGACTTCCCAGTCCTCAGACCTTAATATAAGATTTTCCAAATTTGCGAAATACAGTAGGCAGAGACTAACGCCGCGGGCCTGTGACTGCTCAGTGGATAACTCCAGTAGCAGACCTCAGTTGACATTTGCAATCTCTGCTCAGTCCTGTAGGTCTATTATTTCTCTTCTGAGTACTCTAATGTTAACGGGGAGCTGAGACTAACACCACAGCACAATGCTCTGAAGGCTCTGACCTCATCTGACCTTGGCAAAGTCAGCCTCACTATAAGGCTTCTATTTTTCCTTCTCTGAATCCTAAGTGTAAGTCAAGTCTGACAGCAGTCCCAGAGATATGAGCCTACACAGGTAATAACTGTGCTCCTCCCATGGGGTTTACACTGATCCTTTTCAGAACACTCATTCTGAACCTTAAAACTGTAGGCTGAACTGAAGCCACACAACACTCCAGTGCTCTCAGTGAAGGAACACACAGAAAGCACTTCTTCTGGTGCATACAGCCACTTGGCAAACACACCCTGTATGACTCAGTTTTCTCCATCTCAAACACCAAACTTTACTCTAGGCTGAGGCAGCAGCCATGGGACTCCCCAGTCCCTGAACTTAATTGTTTCACAGAGTGGTCTAGCTGCACTCTTTCTTTGCTGCAGCAACATCTTCTGTTCCCTGCCCTTGGTACGTATCTGAGATTTATTGTTCTCAGAAGCCTCACTCCGATCTGGTCCCCAAGCAGAGCCCGAGCCCCAGGCCAGCAACTCAACCTGTTTAATCAGTGCTGAGCGCACGGTTCCACTAAGAGCTGTCAAATTACCTTGGCAGCCCTTCTGAGCTCCACTGCTACCGTGTGTCCTGGATCACTTTTTCTGCACAACTACTACTGCACTGGCTGCTATCGTTCTTTTTGCCAATGGGGACCTCAAAAGGGAGGGACTGAGTCCTTCATCTTCTAAACCTTGTGATGCTGGGCAGGTAATTGGCACACACACAGTGTCTGGCTGCCTCTGGCACCCTCACCAAGTGCAGGAGACAAGCCATTCACAAAGACTTGATAAAATTCTCACAGGGGGCGCAGCTCCTTGGGACCCTGGAAGAACCACCTCTAGTTTAGCATTTGAATACATCCATAATATCCTACTTCAAGATCACAATTAACGATGTCGTGTTTTTATTTTTAATGACGTGAAAATACACGTCAAGTCTGTTAAAAATCCACCTTCAATAAACCTTTTTTAGGGTACTGTACAAAGAACCACAAACAGATCCATGTATCTGTCGAGGTGTCTTCTTGATTAATAATGCGTTAGACTAAATTGTCTTTACAGCTTATCAAACTTACTATTATCATTTTACTGTAAATTTATCCCTTCACTTTGATATTATTGGCAAAATTAGAAAGTTAGGGCTGTAAAATTAATTAAAATCTTAATTATGTGGATTCTTCCTTGCAGTGTGTGATTAGATAATGCAGTAAGTTACCATAATTCCTTTTTTTTTAAAAAAAAAAAAAGGCAAGACTAAGAGGAAGAGAATTACCTAGAAAATGATGGGAAAAGATAAGGGATTTGATTTTTCTGTTAGATATACAGCTCTGCGTGCCCATGTATCTTGTAGAATCAGCTAATGTGAACGCATTACCAATTTGACAAGACATGGTATAAAATAACAGTATGAATCCATTTGCTTTAGATGCCATCACCAATACTGGGCTTGGTTTATATTCCACACATTCCTTAAGTTCCAAATTATTTAGACTTGGGGTACTGAAACGCATGAAATGTATCAGAGGAAACATCCCAAACCTTTCCTTCTAAGTTAATACGAAAGAGAGAGTTTTAATCCTTTTGGGAACAGAGTAGACAGTCAAAACTCATCAAAACATTTTTTCTAGTATTTCTCACCTGGGCAAAAAATTGGTAATGTTACAACAAATGGTTTTACTATCTCTTGTGACCAAACTGAAAGTCTCATTACTCTTGATGCTGGCTAAAACTATCATTTTCAGATGCTAGTGATAACATGAGAACCTCAGTTCTCATTATCAGAAAATAAAAAAGTTTCTAAGCTGTCACATCGAGTACAGAACCACGATAACATGATCAATGGCTTAAAAATCATGAGAAAAATCATTATTTAAAATAAAATTGTGACTTTGATGAAGAATATTAATATTAACTAGATATTAAATATTGCTTAAGAACACTGGCCTGAATCCTCAAATGCAGTATCCAATATTCAACAAGTAATAGTTAAAATTGCATAGAAATCATAAAATGCCATAGATTGAGTGGGGGAAGGAGCACAGTTGTGACCGGGGTTTTAAGTTCCTGCAGTAGCAGGGGATTTATTAGACAAAATTTCCAGATTATCTCCAAATGCACCCCTTTTCTGTAGAAGAACAGAAAAACCCTGCAGCAGGTACGGCTACTCTGAGCTAGGTAAAATTTCTATGCATCCCACACACAGGGATTAGGTCGAGCTCTAGCTCATCATCAACACACAGCAAACAGTTATCTAGATAGCACAAGGCATAATAGCACATCACATCAGCCATTTGATCCTAATTTTTCTTTAGCTGCAGTCTGTGTTTGGTGTTTCAGCATTAGACGGAGGGGGACAAAAAAAGTCAACCCTAGAACTACAAGAGGTAAAATAGTTTGTTACTCATTTATTCGAGTATACACTGCAGACCTCAAAAGCTTAATACAATCTATCATGGTGCAGATAAATGGAATTTTAGTCTCTCTTTAAAACCCACTGGTGACACCAACATGCTGAGTGCCTGAGGAGTCATATCCCACACTCCATTTTCTTCTTCTAAAAGCATACATTTTTTGTTAAATAATCCTTTCCATACACTTGCCAAAATGATGGTGAGATTAAACACCATTTTACTTTGCCAAGATGATGGCAACGTGAAATGCAGTTTGTAAGTCAAGTTTTTCTGTCGCATCAAATTGACAACGAAAAGAATGAGAAACAAGTGATGAAATGAAAATTAAAGCAAACAATTTACTAGCAGTTAAGAAAACGTGTTCAATTGTAATTTTGAGCTACATTCAGTCCGCACAAAGACAGATCTCAGTGACTGAAAGGAAGCACTAAATTCATACCACAAATCACCCCCTAACAATTCACCCTGCTCTGAACCTTTTTGGGTTCACAGGCCGCTAACTAATATTCAGCTAAGAGGCTTTAGAAATGTAGATTAATGTTTCATGCTCTAGGGAACAAGCTCATCACCAACTGTGTTGAGAAACTCTTTTTTCCCCTCTGGGAAACGGAATCACAGAATCAGTTAAGTACATTATGGTTTCTCAGCTCTATCTAAGCCCTTGGTACAGGCAACTAGCAATAACTTTGACTGGGGTAGGTGGACAAGGGGTCTTTGTTAAAATGCCAATTAGCCACCAGTTTGGTACAAATTAAATGTATTAGCAGCATTCCAGCCATGCTACTCTTATTCCATTTAATTTCATCCATTAAAAAGTAGCACCTATTTTCTATATGTGCTCCTTGACAATCGTCAAATGACCATGAAACAGACCATGCCTGCAATCACACACCTCACTGCTCCCCCAAACCACCAACAAACCCAAGAGCAAAAGCACATTTCAGGACTCCTACCAGCACCTTCCCTTTGTCATACAGGGATGGAAAACAGAAAGAGAATTAGGTTCCAAAGCTACATTCATTATTATGGTCATATCTTACAGGAGATATCGCAGCCAATTCTTGTTGCAACTTAAACTGAACGTGCAGCCATGTGATGAGAGACATAATGAGATTTTTAACAGAGGGCTGCATCTGAGTGTTTGACAAAAAAAGATTCAGCTGGGGTACAATGAACTGTTATTTATTTCCATTTGAGTTTAGCAAAGGTTGTCCTACACAACTGTGAAACAATTTTACACTTTTTAAATTTATTAGCTTTGAACTGAAACAGTAAATAAACTATTTATTTGGGGTTTTTTTTAGCATCTCAAAATGGATTAACAAGGGTGTGTAGAGCATATACCGCCACCGAGAACAATTTTTTGATGGCAGGCTAATGGGATTGCAAAGGGTTATTTTGCTGGAGAGATTTTCAGATGCTTTCTCTCTAATGAAGGTTTTGTTCCTCACTTACAAAGTGTTTTTTGCTTTTCCTTTTCACTCTTTTTTTTCTTCTTCTTTTAAACAAGTCAGGGAAAGGTGAATTGCCTTGGAGAACCATGTTATCATTGGACTAAATTAAACCTTAAAAGATCAAAGCTTTCAAAATCATGCTGAGATCAAACTGGGATCTTTGGAAGACTTAGAAGGAAAAACACTGATCTTTATGGTTTGTCTGCAAACATGTTGCTCTTCAGTTGCTGAAAATATGCAGGAGGAGTATGCTGTGTGAAAAACCAATCTTCAGTGATAGCAGAGCAGCTTTTACAGAAATTGATCTTTCCTGAGAACAGGTGAAATTCACCTCTGTTCCCAGAGTCCACAGGTCTTGTCCTGGCCATGCAGGCTGTTCATTTAATTCTCTAATGGCTTAGTGGTTGTGCTATAAATTTTATCCCATGTGACCTTCTAAATCTCTTCCCCCCACCAAAGATTACTAAGAATAAAAGAATATTTAAATACATTTTTAAAATCTTCCACAGCAGTGGAGAAAACTGTTATTAAGCCAAACACCTGTTGTCTTCAGGTACTCAAAAGCTCTAGTGACTAAAATGGTCCCTGGGGCCTAAAATTATTTTTCTAAGGTTTGATAATTGTATACCTATATCTACCTGCTCTCTTAGTAGTGGTGCATCTCCCAGCCAGCTAAGATAACTCCTGATCTTCCTGACCAAACAGAAAGGCCAGATGTCCTTTTGGCCAGCTTTTATTTCATTTTCATTTAGCAAGGTCAAGCCCTGCTAGTTCTGAAATGAGTGACTATGTTTTACTACACAATTTAGTTGGACAAGAAGAGAAGCTGCCTGTCTGGAAAGACAAAACAATAAAGCTTATCACAATTCATTTTTATTACTATCATACCTAGAAACCCACACCCCAAAACTAGAGGGATGTATTCTTGGACAGGCACAGGAGAAACCTTTCACACCTCTCACTTTCAGCCTTTCCTACAGCAGTACTAAACTGCTGCTTGACCTGGGGGACTCGGCTTTGTGCATCTGCCATCAGCCAGAGTCCAGCTCGTGCTGTTGAACTGCTGATCACACTCTGGATGGGTTCCTCCAGGCTGGAAGCCCTTCTTATTTCCATTCCACTGGTCTTATTTCTGATAACTAATGCCACATACCACATCCAATGACGCCATCACGGCAGCCCCTCTCACAGTGTGGGTTCCTGACCTTCAGAAATCTTGGGATGGTATTTGCGAGCACCATCCCTGCAAGTTAAACATCTAGAAGTGTAGGGATCTGCCTGGGGTGGCAGGAATGGCTGGGGCTGGGCCTGCCCCTCAGAAGCTGGGCAGCCCCACAGATGCTGTAAGAGCAGCCACAGACCTTGGGCACAAACCACCTGCAGGTCCCCATCAAAGCGCAGGGGGTGGGGAAGGGTGCAGGCCAGGCAGCCATTAGGCCCTGAGGTAAAAGGGGCCGATCAGAAGAAGGCATTCCCTGCCAGGGCTCCACTGCACCCCGGAGGGATGGAGGGACACTGGGAGCCCCGGCCCCGCAGCGCACATCCAAGGGAGCAGGCTGTGCAATTCGTAATACTCCATCCACCTGTGACCAACGTGTTTGAGGGCCCACGACACTTAGTCCCCACATCGCCTCTGATCTTAGGGTGCAACACGAGTGTACCCGCTCCCTGCCCCTCCAGCCCAGCACAGTGAGGTTCTCTGCTGTCTGCTGTTTAGCTTCAGTTTAACATATTGACTTGCAGTTTTTCATAGGAAATGTGGATTCCAGAAGAGCATTCTGCCTTTCACAGCAGCGGGAACCCCCGCCATGCCTCTGGAACCCACCGCAAGCCAAGCGTTCATCTCCCTCACCACCGAGGGCCCTCTGGGCCAGCAGCCCAGCGGGGAAGGAGGCCGAGGGGACCACCTTCACCAGGGCCTACGTGCTTCCCTTTGCCTCCTCCGCTGTCCACAGTGCCTTAAAACAGTCGTCCATCCCACTGCTTCTCCTCCAGTCTTTCCAACCTCAGAGGCACCACATTTATATCACGGTTTATATAGAACAAGATAGCAGGCGGGGGCATTAAAAAGATAGAGGCAGACAATTATAAAGATTTCTTTCTTTTTCCACAGGACCATTTTGGGTTTATATTCTCTTCTCTCTAGCGCCAGAGGAGAACACTGACAGCGTTAGAAAGCTGGTCTCGCCTGCAGTAAGAGGTGATTTCACCTACAGCAATTTCTTCCATGCTTGACAGGCTAAGTAGAACTGCTATGTCCATTTTAAGGCAGTAGCTGTGATGATTAAACCTTCCTTATAAAGCTCATTGCCTCCCAGCAAGGTACCGAGGATACCACCTGTCATACGTTGTTTTTTGCAACTTGCAAACCGATAGCAGATCCCAACAAACAAAAAAAGCCAACAACCTAGCGATTATTCCTACTGTGAATGGTGAGTAGCAAGTCATAGGAAACCTGTGATGACACTGATCACTATTACTGCTGTTTACACAGCCTCATATATTTTTGCATACATTTCTGAGAAAATTGGTAGGAAAACTGCTGCAAATGTAAAGGCACTTGGATGTAGATAAGGGCAAAAGGTTTAGATTTCCAAATGACAAAGAGCCACATGAATCAGATTTCAATATCGTACAGATACACAAACAGCAACATGCCAAATTTAAATCTGTTTGTCTTCACCATGTCCAAAAGCTTTTTCTCTCAAAACCTTTATTCTTGGGATTTGTTTTCCAGTATGAATATTTAAACATAATTTTCTCCGGGATTTCCTAAAGAAATGATGATGGCAAACATTCCTGGACTAAGTTAATTCTTCATGATATTGAGGGAAAAGAACTGCAAGGTGAAATACACTCATCAAAGTCCTCAACTTTTGATTATCTAGTACTCACAATCAACTTAAACCCTTGACAAATAATTATTTAGACTTTAAGATAACAAAGATCAATCTGACAATTTGTAATGGGAAAAAAAGATCATCAAATTATTTCAGCAATATTCTCAGGGGATTTAAATTACCATAAAATTCAACACAGTGTATGAAGCTACCATATTTTACAACATTGTAGCAAATGTTCTAACAGGACATTTCAGGAGTTCTAGCAATGTCAATAAAGAACTAAAAGTATACATAGAATTTTAAAGAGCAATTCACTTACCTATTTTAAGAATTGGACAGCAGTTACAAAATCATTCTATTTCGCAAAGCCATAAACTGACCAGATTTAATCACAATTTAATTCAAAATAATTGTGTCACATTGAATTTGTTTAATTTGTTTAATTGCTAGAATGTTTTCATGTCACTTTAAGAACAACATCTTAATGCAGTACTCTCCATAGGTAAAACGGAAATCCACATTATTTGTAGCAGAGTACTGGGGCAGGGGGGCGAGGGGGAACAACTGGATCAGCTCAGTATTTCTGAGCAGCTATGTTTGCTGCATCCAAAAGCATCAAAATGGTATTATGTTTTATTACAATGAATCCACAAATGAGTCCAACAGAATGATAAATCCAAGTATCATTCATGCATGAATGCTACTGCAAAGCAGGATGAGAAATTATTTGACATACAAAATACAATAGATGGAGCATATAAAAAGAGAAAAAGGCAGGCTTAGTGTGGGATTTTCTCACAGTCCACCTGAACTATGGTGCAGGGAGCAAGATAAACAGGAAGAAACAAAAACAACCTAGAAGCTGCTAAGAAATACTAGGCACGTTCTTATGTATACATTTTCACACGAAAGCAAAATTGTAAATAGCAAAGAAAACAGCTTGCACTCCCAAATGTTGATTTATCAAACTAGAAAAGTAGAAGAGGCCATTTTGATTTTTAAGAAAGATTTGCTTTTCTTCAAAATGTACACCTTATTGAGCATTTCTATCAAACTCCTGAAGTAGCCCACAGATCACATTTTCCTTCCACCAGATTTTACAAAATGGCCTAATTTTTGCAACAAAACGTGTATTGTTGCAGCATCACCGCCAAATATCAATAATTATCATCTCTAGACATATTGTCAAATCCAAATCACAAACAAAAACCATGCTGTCTTTTATCCGACCCAAAGTTTCTGAATTCCCTGAGCAGCTTTCACTGCTGTTAAGAGCAGTATTACTTGAAACACTTGCACAAGACTTCAGCAACTCCCTTTGGGAAAAATCCAACTAAGCCTTTAAACACATGCATAGTACATTTTATGTGAACATGAACATCTCCACCAATGTCATCAACTCTTCAGCAGCCTTAAAATTAAATATGGGCTTAAAGCATTTTCTGGATTAGGGCCTCTCTCCTTTCTTTATTAAAATGGGACAGTGGCTATAAGCCAGCAGAAACTCTAGTGATAAAGTAGAAGACATAAAGTTGGCGAGAGATGTGATAAAATTCACTTCTATACATGAGAAAATGACTTCCATAACTCATTCCAGGCTTTACTTCTTGTAAATAGCATAGCACTGTAAAAAACATACTACGTATCGTTTCTAGATGCACACTACACTGATTGCTTACTAGTTTTAATTCGCAGAGCAGGGAGCACTCTGAAAGGTTTTTTCCCTTTTGTTTCATTATCTTTATTGGATTTTTTTCCTTTGGATGGAAGAAGGGAATATAGAAAAGCAAAAAAAAAAAAAATAGTTTCAGAAGTAAGACAGATCTACTGAAGAGGCAAAATTCACATTGCAATTTTTCTTCTGTTCAGTGGGCTGGATGGATGATCTACCTTTCTTTCAACTTGCCTTTGCTGGAGACAGATCTACTGAAGAGGCAAAATTCACATTGCAATTTTTCTTCTGTTCAGTGGGCTGGATGGATGATCTACCTTTCTTTCAACTTGCCTTTGCTGGAGGCAAGAATAGTGACAGTATGTTATAGGACTAGCTAAGGTGCAGAGCAGCTGGATTCCCCAGCCTTCTATAAAAAGCCCAACAGGATGAATTTTGTTAAGGTCTTAAACTATCAATTACCTTTACATAGCTCTTGCAACACTGACTGCTGAGATATATAATCTGGAGAAAGTTCTGCTGGCCAAATACACATTCTCCATTTTATTGCATCATGTAGCTGTCAAAGAAGTATCTATCCAAATCTTTGAAACACATAGCTGTGAACAGATTTTTATGGGATGCACAAAATCCCAAGGCCACAGTGACTTTGCCTTAGTTGGGGATCATTAATTATTTGTCATCCCCTTGTATTAGGCACTGCTAAAACAGAGAAAAAACAGAGTCCCACCTTAAGGGATCAAGTCTTCAGTGACAATAAAAGCCCACAAGACAACTTGAACAAATTTATTTTTGCTATAAAAGAAGTTAGGGACCTTATTCACATTGAAAAGTGGGGTGCTCTGAAAATCAACTTTAAAAACATTTTTAAAAACCAAAACAACAAGAAAAGAGAGTTGCATTTCCAGAAGAGATAATCTCCTGATGAACACATTTTGCATTGCTGAACAACAGGAATAGGCAGGCTACTGTACCCAGAACAGCACTACAATATCACTGCAGTCTTGGTCATTTGTTAGGTGTATAAAATTTATACTCCCTGTGTTGAAATAGATAAGAAAGGTAAGCAAATCAGACACTACATAACACATTCTGGTTTTAACTTGGCTCTTGCAATCAAATGCAAGTAACTGTGAGCAATTAAATCTTCCACTTCACCATTTATTGCTACCCAGTAGAAGTTCTGTCAACATAATATGAGGCTATCCCATAAAGATCCCAAGGGATAGAGGAGTTCGGTGGGCATCCAGCTTCACAGAGAAAATATGAAAATATGGTGAGACACAAAAATTCTCAAGTGTCCTTGGGAGAGCTTATAATGTCACAAAGCCTGAGGATTGTCCCCAGGAGACCCCTCTGCATTTCCCATGGAGGGCAAGTATGAGAGATGGATTGGTCTCTGCGCTGCTGGCGGGATGTGCCTGCGCCATAAACTCCAATACTGCGGAACAAACAGCCATAACTCCTAGTTACAGATAGCTGTTACACCAGAAGACAGAGAACAACTCAAAATTAGCAGGATTCAAGACATCTTAAACTTACTTGAATCCTCTGCTAGTCTGCATACGAATTCTCAATTTATACCTTAGCTAGATCCTCCACAGAAAGCAGCATCTGAGCAACAGGGAGAGAGAAATCACAAGCCAGAACTGCAGGACCAGCAGCTATTGCCTTTTACACATCCACCCTTCAACGCAGTCTCACAAAGCTATTTGGGTAAATTCCTGGTCAAATTTACCAGAATTTACAACAGTACTCGATTTACAATAAATCAGGTATAGATTTGTTGCCAATTTAATGTTAATACATTATTCTAGATGGAAAGTGCCTTGGGGTTTTTTTTGTGGGTTTTTTTTTTTACTTTTAAGACTGTAGTCTACGTACAGTGTTAGGGTTAACAGAAGAAAACACGGTCCAGGAAATATCTAAGTATTTATACAAAGCCTCTTGAATTTAAAGTATACCAAAATATAATAAGGATTAACATACTTTTTTTTAATATCAAAATTCACTATAAATTATTTAAAGAGAGATCTTCCCATCAAATCCCAACTCCCTTCCTTCTCATAGCACCATTATTAAACTAAGAGAGAAAAAAAAATGATGAGAAAGAATATTCATCTTCAGAACTGAATCATCTACATGAAAAGTTTTCTATTTTCAGGCTATTACCCAATGGAATTTACTGACTTGAATTCAAGTAAAAATAGTTTTTCTGATTTTTATTCTTATAGTTAATTAGGACTTTTTTTAACTATCTTGTCCTGATTTCAGACATGAGAGGCCGCTCTTTCATTTAGCAGAATGCTGGAAAACCTGTTGACTTCAATATATGCTTCTCTTATCCTGCCTGAGAAGACAAATCAATACCTGTTCCAGGAAGAAGAGTACTTAGTCCCAAACCTACAACACTTCAACATAAGTTTCTACTTATTTATTTGTATCTTTCTAAAGAAATTACTTTAACAGGCTTGATTCAGAAGGGTGCTAAGACTTGGCAGTCTCCTGGAGTCATTTGTGGTTTCAAATGTTTGAACCACGGATACCCCCCACAGCTTTGCTCACTGCGGTCTGTGTTTTTGAAAAGAGATACAGTAACAATCTATGCCCTTAGCAAAGAGAGTAAAAGTAGAAAAGAAGTGAATGATCAGGTTTGATGGATAAACACAAGGCAAGTTTTACTAACTAGAAATGGTAACCCCAGTGAGAACTAAGCTCCTACTACAAACTTTTCCTAGCAGCGTTCCTGAGATATCCTAGGGATGTGTAAAAGCCTGTAGAACAAAAGCAAAAATAAAGTTACAAGTAGAGGTAGCACTGGGGAGACCAGGGATCATTAGTAGCTCAAGGATTCCAAAGGAAAAATGCCAATATGGAAAAGTACAAACTCCTGAAGGAAGAAAACCGGGGAGGCTGGTCGAGTAATCTGGTCAAGTTGTTGGTCCATTTCAGTGGTCCTGGTGGGAGAGAGCAACTCAGCCACACTGAATATTCATCCTAGGAAGCCAACCCTTCTTCTCATAACTGATGCCTCCTGCGACAGCATGCACTCTTACAGGGCCAGTGAGCTGACACTTAAGCTGATACCGAGCTACTGATACTTAAGCAAAGTCCTAGCTGATTGCACTGCGCTACCCAGTAAGTAATTGCTTCAAATGTTTCAGTTCTAGTGCTTGCAGAGTCTCTGCGTGCCTGGCTAAAGGTGACCAAACAAACTAACCCAGCCAAGGAATGGTAACAGCCACTGATTTCACTTACAGCTTGATGAAAAATAGTGAAGTAGAAATTTTCTTTGTAGATAGTTTGATAGTCAAATTTTACCTTGCAAATAGATGGACCTAATTCCATGCTCACCGCCAATGAACAGCCCTTTGCCAAACAGCTGAAGCCACAGCCTAATCCTCGATTGTACGCACCGATATCTCTGCGGTGAAAAGGTTATGGATAATGTGAAACTTATGAGAGGAGAAAGATGAATAGGAGATTGTGTTGTATATATGTTGTATTATTAAGAGTAATGGGGAAACAATTTCCACACTGATTTCTAGCCTGGGACAACCTTTTAGGTGATGACGCTGCAGATACAAACCTCACCATTTTACTGCTCCAGACCAAAACTGGAAATAAGACACACAACAGCACTTGCTGCTCCCCATCCTACGCCGGGCCCGTAACAAGTAAGGGAAAAGAAGCTCCTTCATGGATGCACAGCAAATCACCAAAACCACACATAATGAAAATAAAATCCAGACACAACAGCCTATTTTCTGCTAATGAAAATTTTGTGTATAATTACTTGCATGATCAAAATCCCATTGGTTTTAATGGAAGTCTCTGAATATGCAAATGTCCTCTGATCACCTTCAAGGCATGCATGTATCTATGTATAAGAAAACACATTATCAGAATTTCATTGTAGACATAAATACAATAATCAACATATGTTGATTTTCATTTCTGTGTAGTTGACTATCAGATAGTGATGTTATTATCATCCAGATGAAATTTCCCTACAACTACGTTAATAAAAAATGTTTCTTCATGTGACCCATGAATATGAGGAGTTGAGTCAATGTACACAAGAAAAATTGGCTGCTTGAAACCTGTGCCATATTTATAAGAACTGTGAAGTTAATGTTCATGAAAGTCTCTTTTAAATGAGTCTATCCTATAAGAACTTGTTTTTAAAAACATCTTTTCAGGCTTGTCCTTTTTATTTCATTACATTCTGTATCAATTCTGACAAGAGAATGATTTTATTTTTTAAATTAATATTCCTTACATCATCTGACACAGTCTTTACTATTCATCTTAAAAACTCCTTTCAACATCTGGCAGAGTCAGTGGTAGCTGCCAGAGCTTTTTTAATTCAGTAATAAAAGCAGGTGCTAAGACAGCAAATCGAGAACTGGTAATGTTCAGGTCTTGTTCTTGATTTCTGCATTCTTATATTGTTTTGAAATTAATATCAGTCCAGCTCAGAAGAGCTAGGTTTTGTCTATCTCACCTGCAGACATTAGAAACAACTTTCTATTAAAATATTAATTGAATAAAAACTTAACCATGACAGTGTTTGCCTGGACTGAAACCACAACTCCTCAGACTACCCCATAACAATTCATTTGCTCAGATCTCCAGCTCCAGCTGGATGAAGAACCCCAGCACCTCCAAGGTCTCTAGATGGTGCTCCAGAGGGAGGATGATGCTGTTCAGGTGGGGGCTCAAAGAAGGAAGCCTCCCACCAATCAAAAGGCCTCAAGAACAGTAGTTTAACCTTCAATTAATAAACCCAAATGTATCAGTAGAACACTTAAGCACTCATTTAAGTTTTAGTCACGTTTAATGATAGTAAGACTTACCATTATACACAAGTGCTTTAGGATTAGAAATGGACGTAAGCATTCGCTCAGAAGTTTCAATAAATGAAAGCCTTGACATAGATATAAAAAGATAATTAGCTTTGTATTTGACTTTTTCATCAGTCTCTCAACTGACTTTATAATAAACTTCAGAATTCCTCCCCTTTCATATCCTTTTCATATGTAAGTCTAGTAAGACTGCAGAAAGAATAATTTTAAAGATAACTAACAATTTTAAGTTGCCATTCTGACATCCAAAAAAACAACTGCTTACATCTTTTTGGTCTCCTCACCTCCCAGTCTGGAAGAATCCAGTAGTTATGGCAAGGATTTTGTTGAATCTGAATAACATTTCCAGGGTACCTCAGAATAACTGTCTGACTTTGGAGCAGAACATTAAATTCTCTGTTACTTGCTATGCTCCACAAAGCAGCACAGGAAGATGCATGAGCTGAATTCTCTGAGACTTGCTCACCACTACTAGAAGAATATCTTCTTCAGCTGATAAAATGGGGAAAAAGTTTATTTAGCAGAAGGAAATGAGGTTTGCTCAACAGCTATCAGGTGCTGTGGAAAGCTGAATTTAGGCCCAGAGCTACCAGAGACTGCAGCAGGTAAATGGTAAGACCTCATGAACCTTCTTGCTGAAAAAGTATCCAAGAACAGGTATCCTATATTGAAGAAGCTTCATCTAGATCAGAAACTTACTCTTCCTGATAAAAATGACCGAGGCTCACAAACTACTTATCACATTTATCATAAGTTATATAATACTGCATTAAAAAAGCAATTTCCAGAATGCACAACTGCTGCTGCAGCCCATAGTGAAATGCTATCATCCTCCCTGTACCCCATACAATTTCTCTGCCTTTTCTTTTCTCAGTCTACCATCCTCGGATTCCCCTTCCCCGTGTCTCCCAGCGACAGAAGTAACTTTCAGAACTGTTTCTCATATCCAGGGTTGGCTCTCTATCAGCATAAAGAACCTCCGGAATGAATAACTGCTTTATTAATGTCTCTTGAAATTACAACTTGACCTGCCTGTTTGTTATCACTACAGCTTTCTCAGTTACAGAAAGGACTGGCCTAAATAATTAGATAAAAGACTGCCAAGCAATGATAATGCATAGTGATTTTTCTATTTAAATTACAAGGCCAGTGAATAAGGGAAACATTTGTGGCTTCTCTTTAAATCCCAGCAGGCAATGAATGAAGCCCTTAACTTATACCTATGGGATACCAAGGAGACAGAAATCACTTTCATGACAGTAAATATCTGCATTGCCTTGTAGTTCCATTGCATTCCGTATTGAATTTTGGTCATCTCTTATCTGCCCTTAAAGTCTGAATTTGAGTCAACCCTTAAAGTTGCAACAAACAAGCAGATGCCCTTTTCAGGCTCATGGGATATTCCAAAGTTGTAACTCCCTCAAGAAAACCAGATTTTTAGCTCGACTCAGACAAATAACATCACTACAGTGTAAATCCACCCTTTCTGTCTCTGTCCTAGCCTAACATGTCCAGCTCAAGAAGAACACTGACCTGTTGGAGCAGGTCCAGAGGAGGCCACAAAGATGATGAGAGGGCTGGAGCACCTCTGCTATGAAGACAGGCTGAGATAGTTGGGGTTCTTCATAAGAACCAGACACTAGGAACACACAAAATGCCATCCTACCCACATCACAACTCTTATCTACTTAGGAAATGTACCTAATGATTGTCCATAGTGAAGGCAAAATCCCATGCCAAAGACTTCTGAGGATCTGTTGATACCTTCTCATAATATGGAATTATGCACCATCACCCTTCTTTTTGGGATTGCAGCTCCTGCCACTCCTTCCAGGTTTCTTTAACTACTGAGTCAGATAGCAACAATTCATTTGGATGATCAGAAGATACCTGGACAGAAGGTTTGGTCAGATGTCCCAGGACACCAGTTCTCTATAACCTGAGGCTATCAGAGCCTCATTAACATACTAATGACAAATTTGGAGCAGCAGAGTGAAAGTCTGTCTCCTCATTGATCACTGGAGTGGACTTGGCTGATTTGGCTGGCTCGGTGACTTTTTCATCTATCCTCACATCTTTCTGCAAAGCTCAAAAAGCTTCATGCCGAGACAAGGAGTATCATGCTCTGTCTATTTAGAGAGCTCTCAAGTGTGTTTGGGTGGGCTTGGGCTAGACATCCCTGGAGAGAACCCAACGGAGTAGTCTCATTCCATTTTCTCAACCGTCTGTGATACAGCTGTTTGCTATCATTTCTTGTCAGCCACACAAGCAAAGGAACAATTTACCCTTGCCATGTGACTGACAACACGTTGGCAGGCCAAGAACTTCAGGTTATCAACATATGCAATGAACAAATGGTCTCATATACCTCTAGTTTCACCCAATTTCTTATTGCCTAAATGACAGTTTGGGAAGCTTAGCAAAACATTCTAGCAGAGCTTTTCAACTTTCATGTGGGTAGGGTTTGGTTTTTTTCCCCTCTTTATGATTAATAATTCAATGCTTTTACTAACATGACTAAATCCAAAATATGCGTAATTAGCAGAATCATACAAAAGCTCTGCAATATCATGCCTATGTTTTTTGGAAACAAATTAGAGTTTCCTATCTGCAAGTTTGATGCAAATTTCAGCCAAAATCCACCCAAAACAGCAAAAAGAGCCTGGAAACCAGGTAGAAGTTTCACGCAGCATACTTCAATAAGGAAAATCCTACTTTCAGGTCTGCCTTTTTGCTGATACTTCAGGATACTCAGAAACTAATAACCAGCTTTGGACCATAAGGTAGATTCACAGATAATTCAATGAAAATTGCTTTTATTCCAGAAGAAAGCTGGACAGTGCTGTAGACCTGGCGTTCATGATTAGTTTATTAATATTTGATTAATCTCATAGCAGGAAGCGATCATTAGTGCAGGAGCATATGTCTAGAGCTATGCAGACGAATTCCATTTCAGTAATATTTGAGAGGTTTTTGCAGAGAAAAAAAAAAAGCCAGAAAATTTTAACTTATAAAAGACTTTGTATGGTTTATATGGTCCAATGACTTAGCAGAAGAAAAAAGTACTAACTACACTTAGAGAATCTGTGAAATTCTAGCATTCACTGGCACGGAACAAAGTGTGTGTACCTTTACCACACCAAATATCCATGAAGTGTCGGCAGCAATCCTAAAACTGACTTTTAGCTTTTTAAAAAGACTAATTCAGGCCCCACTTTCCTAATTATCAACACTATAATCTACATTAAATGCAAAAATGAAATATCAAAAGAAAGAATAGTGTGTGACTTCCAACTACCCCAAAAAAATGACATATTATGAAATTTTAATCTTTCCCTGACTGATTGGTCCAGGTCTTAGACAAGTATTTTGCAATATTTAGCTGCCCAGAGGGGGAGCTCCACAAACCTTTCCGATACTTGCAAATCACTAATAGTAACATCACAAGTATATTAGAAACCATGCAGAAAACCTATTGCCTAACTTGCACAACAGGCTGAATGTTTACAACAATGTTTTATTTCAAAGACTTGCATTCACTCTCAAGGTATTTATAGAGGGCACTGCAGAGAAAGTAAAGGTTTGTGAGGGCACTCCTCACACTCCAATAGAGGGCACTGCAGAGAAAGTAAAGGTTTAATAACCAGAAATACCATGGACTAGTAATTTTAAAAATAAATAATTAAAAAGATGATCAAATTGGCAACAAACTAATCCTGTGCCTGAAACTAGCAACAGAAGAGGTTATATCAGCATCTGTTACAGCAGCAGGGTTTAGATGAAAAACAAGAAAAAAAAATGGGGAGAGAGAGAGAAGAGACTGAGAAGAAAAAGCTTTTCTCTAAAGGACTGTCTTTTCAATTTATTATGAAGGGTACAAAGAGCTAACAGAGCCTTTTAGGAGAGATTTTCAAAGCTATCTTGGAAATTACACATTCATAGATTTTCAGGGCTGACAGAGGCCACCATGTCCATAACTTCCTGTACAACAAGCCAAAACTCATGCTCCACATTCACACACCTCACAAATCTTTTGCAGTTCCTGGAAATTCTTCAGTCTTCCCTTCCCATCTAGTGTCATGTAACTTCTTCCCAGTTCCCTTCAATAAAGTCATAAATAACATGAGCCAGCTCTGCTGACTGTACTTGTACCCTCTGAGTTCCTTCAGAGCACCAGTCACTTGTGCCTTAATTTTTTTCAGGGGCTTTGCAGCCACACAGTGTGTGTTACCCCTTCCATTGCCTTTCCTCACTCCTGCCTCTTCTGCACATTCTCTCACCAACCGTTGTATCAAAGAAGTTGTACATGACTTTCAAAAGTAACCTCTTCCATTCCTCTTATTCCAAGTTAGGATAATCGTTATCCATGTTTTAAAAACACATTAGAGAAGTTCCACAACATCCATATGCCTCTGGGCAGTCTCCAGTAGTCAAAATAAACCTTCCTAGGTACAGTTTTTATGCCCATATCCGTTGTTTCACAGGGCTTGCTGTGCTTTCTTTTCCAGATCTCTGATCCTTCACATTGCTCTGCCCCAACCTCTCTACAGGAAGTCAGTTCTTCCCTTAACACGATCATGCCAGGAAATCCTGGGGAAGTCCAAAGCATGCATAAGCTCTCTTTAACACTAGACCCACCAGTGTATTATGTTGATCTTTCACCATTTTAAGTTTTTAGTCAAGATACCATGTCACAGAAATCAAACCCATAGACAGATCTTCATCAACGATGGCAGTCTTATCAATGACATTTAAGATTTCTTCAAAAGCACATCTCATGAGTCTGACATGATCTATTTTTCATAAGGCTGCACTGACCTGCATTACTACCTTCATTTCCACATTTATCAGGCCTTGTATAATTCATAGCATTATTAACTTTGGGTTATTGGGTGAAACGTTAAGGAGAAGAACGTGTGTCTTTATGGACCATAATCTGGCTATCGTGGCTGTAAAGCCTTGTTGGCACAGCCCAGGAAAGACCAGTTCCGATACAGCGACGTTCACTGCAACTGAGCAAAGGGTAAACAACAGCACGTCCAGTGACAGACCCAGGGCATGACTGAAATATCCCGAGCAAGGAGGGGACAGCAGGCAGGGGACTGTTTCACACACCCCGTGCTCTTTGAGCATTCACCCAGGCAAAGTTCACTGAAAAGAACCACGTGATAAACAACAGCTTCTGAATTTCCTTGTGTAATATCTTGAATAGCATCTCATAAATCCTTAAATGAGCAATTTATTTTGCTGTGCTGATCATCTATAGTTTTTTATTAAATTTTGGTATAGATTTTTATATAATTTAATCCAATAAAATTTCAGGTTTTTCCTTGCGAGAACAGAATTAACACTCTGGCTGAAGCTGCCTCTGGCTTCCACAGCAATTTTTTAATGTGCAGATGCAAACTGTCCAGGAAAGACGGCATGTTGAACTGTTTCCTATTATTTTATCAATGAGCATGACTATATCCCCCATGGAATTCTTTCACAGCCAACTAGACTTCCTTTTCATGCAGCAATAAAAATGGAAAGTTTGTAAAACTGGACACGCGAGAAGCTCTTTCTGTCATGTTTGCAATCTACATTTCAATTCGAAATAACTATTCCTTGTGAGCTGTGGTTTTTTATGTTTTGGTTTTTTTTTCCCCAGATACTGTACTCTAAGATACAACACTAAATTACACTGATTCATTATTCCTATTAAAACAAACAATAACCTCAAATTGCTTAGCAAACCAAACAATTGCAAACAGTAAATTTGAACAGTAAAACAGGGAGCACGTTGGGTAAATGTTATTTCCCTGAACAAGGAAAGCTTTCGGCAAAGTGCTTAACTTGAATACAACAAAAGGCAATTTAATTTAGTAATACAGCTGGATGAAAAATGGAGACCTCAGGTTTAATAAGAAGGGGGAAAAAGACAAGCATATATCATCCAAAAGGATAATTATGAGAAACTATTTTGTATGATCCAGCTAAATCAAAGCTTTTAATGCTTTCTTACTCCTGTCAAAGGAGGGAGATTTAGTGCTTTAAAAATGGGGATTTTGCAGACTCCACTGCCAAGAAAAAATGATTTGTCCCTTGATAAATTACTATTGGGTTTTCTACTTGAAAAAAAATACACTTACATTGAAATAAATGCCAAGGAATGGCTAGAGAATTTATATTATTCACTCGTATCTGTCACTGGATTGGTTGAGAAGCGACAGTGCTATTAAAAATGTCTTCTTGCTTCTAGACATAATGGCACAAAGGGGCCAGGCGAGCCTTTCGTGAATGGGAAGGATATGTATACAAAAATAATGGTAAGCAAATCTTTATTCCCCTCCACCATCCTGACATACTAGGCTCTAAAGAGAGACTCTGTGTGTGTGTGTGTGTTTTGCGTTTAGAAGCTGCCAATTCCAATGAAAACTCCCCACCCACTGGGAGGGAAATCGCCCATTCATTTTCCTAAGGACTTTCAAGGGCTCTTCAATAAATCCTAGAAAATTTTTCCCTTTTCTGAAGGAGGAGAAAAACATATGTGTAGATAGGACATATCTACAGGGATGTCAGCTTGAGGGCTGCATTGCAGTAAAGGCAATTTTACCCCAAAGAAATCCCTCTAAGGGCCTGTTCTGTGCTTTTTGTCTGGAGAAGCTCACTCTATTTTCTTTTTGCCCAGCTCTTGGACAAGAACTACAGGGATCACCTAGGAGCAGAAAAACTAGGCTGTCACAGCCACTGAGAACAGGGAAGAACACTCGCTGGGGAGCAGTCCTGTCTGGTGGCAGCTTGTCTAGGGGTTGTGTGGGGACCAGAGGGAAGTCCCTGCACAGGCCTGCAGGCAATAGCACCTGGGAGCCACTCAAGTTGCTAAGGAAGAAACACGGATGTGCACTGCAACTTGGCTGGAGACAGGCATGTTCCCAGCAGACTCCAGCCCTGTGCCGTACGTGCTGGTTGCTGCGGACAAGCTGCTCCCCCATGGGTGCCAAAAGCCACCTGAGCTCTTAGCTGTCAACCTTCAATCTCTTTAAACGCTGAGGTCCCAATTGCCAAAAGGCTGGCCTTCTGCTTGTCACCAAAGCAAAGGCAGAATTTACAGAGTACATGCAGATGGCAAACAAACAAAAAAAGCCATTAATAAAGCTGGGATGCCAGCATGCAAGGGTAATAGAGCCAGGCAGGTTTGCAGGACTGGGATATTAGCTTTACGTAGTACTTAAACTATTCTTTGATTAGTGCTCATTTTACACATACTTTTCATTAGAGTCTGAGGCTACTAAAAATATCTTCATTCATTTCTGAGTTTGAGGTCATCTTGGCGCACTTTTTTGTTATTCTGTTCCATCTAAAAGGCTTCTAAAAGACGAAAAGATTAATTGTAACACCAAGTTTCTACCAACATATAAGAGATCTTTTGGTTATTTAATCGCTGATTGACAGACATCTATCTCCTCAGAGCAGCATCAGTCCCACATTTTCATGGAACCTGAGAAAAATGCTTCTTTGGGCCCTGAACAATATTTATGCCTACTAATTACATTAGTATCAGGAAGAGAGCTCTGAATACACAATAAGAATCAAAAAGCAAGAATAAGAGTCTTTCTATACAGGCATGAAGTTGTACTTCTTTGCAATCAGTCAACATATGCAATTCAGAGCATAGAGCCAGCTGGAAAGAAATAAGTCTGAGAGAAGTTTGACTAAAAAGCAGTAGTTTTTCACGTAGAGCACTTAGTCTCTTAGGGTGTCTCCTCTGCTCACAGGACCAACCAGCGTTGGACCCGATTCATGAGCCCAGCATTTAGAAACTGCCAGAGTACCAAGACATCAGCAAAAAGGAAATTCTAGCATTAAAAGACAGATTATAAAAATTCCATCTGAAAATGGAAATCGGTATCTCTAGAAACCATCACTACAAATTAGCCAAAGTTAGAGGGATTTTATGCAGTAATTTCAAAACCATCTGGTTTACAGAGTCTTAAAGTGCCTACTGTTTAAAGCCATATGGGGCAATGCCACCAAACCTGACCTCTAGTTCCTTGAGCGTACTTTACATCGATCTGCATGATTATGCCGGGCACTAGGGTACTAGAAATTTCATTTTTACTCTTTCTGCCATCAAAACTCCAAGATTATTTCACTAGAAAGCTGCTATGTGCACCAGGGGTCCTCTCACTTTTAAATGCAGGAAACAACTGGTTTTGGTGAGGATTTTTTTCACTTGAGAAAATGCAGTTGAGTTTTTCAGTTCCCCAAAAGCAGCTTTTGTTAATATCTAGTGAGTTACAAATAGTATCCAAGCCTCTCTTAGTAAAAATAAATAAATAAAAAAGAAGCAACAGTAAAAGTCACAGAAGGCATGAATTATTGCCATTCTGATGTCTCAATTCTTTTTTCACATAGATTACGCTACCAAAACAAAAAAAAGCACAATTTCAATCTATATCTTTCTTGTGACAAAGGCTTCTCACAGAATTCATAATTATATCATCTCTAGTCAATAATCCCATAGCCCTTCTAAAACTGGCATTTTGCAAATACACTACAGAAGCTACTTGAGGCAGTAATTTATTTTCAAATAACATCTTTATGTTATCCTTTGGCACGTAGGCTTAAGTGGATTGTTTATCTATGAAAAATTAATGTTGTAGAAAGTTTACCTCCCAAAGTAAGTTTTGTTAGAAAAACAAAATTTTCTTCCTAGAAAATTCAGTTCTAATCACTAATTAGCATTCAAATACTAATATTACATGGAGAAACAAAATAATAAATAGGGATTATAGCAGAATAATCCTACTGGAGTTTTTCTAATATATTGTTTTCATGTTCCTAAATCTTTGAAGAATTAAAAAACGAGGCAACTGATTGTTTCTCTATCTTTTACAGGTGTTCACTTACAGTAGTTATTCCTTAGAACTATTTCCAAAGAAACATCCATCACTGCTAGAGCCAACAATTCCTTTCAACCTAGCAGTTACAGTTTGGGTAGAAGGCACTTTAACATGACACATCATAATGGGATTCAGTTGTTGGAAGCTGATGAGGAAAAAATAAACAAACAATTGTTAATTGTAAGGATAATTAACCTGTAGAAACTCTCTAGGATGAGATAGAGTCTCAATCCCTCAGTGTCTAACCATCAAAGATAAAAGCAGGGAATATGGCCTTAACAGAAAGAATGAGATACGGTCCTTTGGTCCGTGCCACTGCGGATCGGACCGACTCATCACACACTCTCCTGGCTACAGCCATAAGCTTAAATCCCCTTCCTTGCACCCTTTTATCTGCCAATAGTGACAAGATTAGTATCACCATAACACTTCTGCAATCATGGGAGCTCTGTAGCACCTGGGTGCTATCAACAGGCTAAAGACATCCCATCAGGTCAGCCCTATTTGTGCACAAGAGGAGGAGATGGGGACCCTGGTGAGGCTGTCCCCAGCAGCTCATGAAGACGCGATGGTACGGACGATCAGAGACCTCCCCTGCACGGGGTCTCTGACAGCACCTTCGCTATGGCTTCGAGTGTTTGTACAGAGCTCACAGCACCTCTGAGACGGCTTTCGATCCACGCATCATTAAAACAAATCAGCTGATGATTGCACTCTCGATTTAGTGATCTCCGTTGGAATTTATGGGGCTGCAGGACATTTTCAGTTCAAAGACGTTTAATCTTCAAATCTCTTCCCCTTTGATCTTAAACTGCTATGTCTGCTGACAGTCAGGACAAAGGATAAATCCACAAAATCAAAATGGTTTTCTAAAGCTATCTTTGTCAAAGGAGCTATGAACAGAGGACACCGTCAGAGTTTCTTACAGTCCAAGATCAATTTTGCAGGCCAAATCCTCAACCAACATAAATCAATGCAACTTCATTCAGATAAAGTTGACAGGATTTTATACTACCTGTGGAACTGGTCCTAACTATTTGCATGTTTCACAATTTTGTGAGACTCTTTAATGTCTGCAACAGCCCTTAATGAAAAATAGCCAATAAACAAACAAAATGCACCTCCTCATAAATCTTTCTTTAAAATGCTAATAATCTAGCCTGATAAACATGCAAACAAAGTAATCAATTAAAGCGGGCAAGAGATATAATTTTACAAGAAACAGTAAGCTCAAGAAGAGGTACAAGATATAGAATGCATTCACAGGGCTACCATTCACCTTATTTTTTAAAAATTATAGCCCTGTAAATTTTTGTGGACTGTTTATACAACATGCAAAAAAGGCAGTCTGTGCATGAAGTAGCCATTGTGAATTTCCTCATTTCTGTTCCCATTAGCTGAAAGTATACAGCCAATTCTCAGCCTTGTATTTTGGGTCATAAATCTGCTCCCTCTGTTCCTTGGGCAAATTAAAAGCTATATATCTTTTGTCAAAGTCTTTCTGACACAGAGCTCCTACCTTCAGGGCCTAAGGCTAGCTGTGTGTCTAGGAAAATTATATACAATAGGCAGTGACAGCCATGGAGTCTAGCATTTAGGCACTAGTCAACATATTTTCATACATGTAAAAATCATTCTACCTTATAACTTGAGCAAAATTTATACATATTTAAAAGGATTACAGGAGTATGAAATAAGAAAATGCTTTCAAAAGGATAGGAAGGTGGTCCAAATTTGATATCCTAGCAATCTTTAAAACTATGCTGCATTAAGCATATGCATTAACCTCTGCATTACACTAATACAGACTACACTATCGGAACCGTAACCTATTTTCTCGTGCTTTAGCAGTTGCCATGCTTCAGTTTCTGATGAATGTGTGGGCATTGCTTTTGATTTCAGCTGAATGTGCAAACAGTATATGTGTTTTAATTAAATGCCTACAAAATTATGTTGTTTGGGAATGCCAGCTTTGTCATGTATCACAGCAATGGCTTGTCTAGTTATATTGGAGTTTTATGGCCTTGAAATGAGGCATTGCAAAATGGCAATATTTAAGATGCCCCACATGAATTGCTGCATTGTGGAAAATTTTCTAAGCGATGGGCTCCTGCACATCTTTTAAAAGCTGCAAGAAGCTTGCAAAGAAGTAATTTTAACTATAAATACACTGAGAAATATTTATAAAAAAACCTGACAGTTTGATCTAATTATTTGTCCAACAACTATGCCACTCTGCCCAAGGCTGTAGCTTTTCACTGTATGTGCCTCTCGTTCTCGTTACGCTGCAAGTAATCGTTGTTTCATACTTTTATCTGAAACACTACTTGGCCTCCTTAGACCTCTTTGGTTTATAGCTGCCATTTTCACGATGTCATATCTCTTACACTATGATCAGAGGTGTTCATCTTTTTCCTTTCCTAAGTGATATTGTTGTCATATAATTTACTTTCTCAGCTATTCTGACTGGAAAAGCTGGAAGGCCTGTCTTCTTTACGTTTAACACACAGCTACAATCTGAATACAGCTTGTAGATTTCATCTGCGGTTTCCATTTATAGTCCATTTTGAAATAAATATAAAGCAGTGCTACGATCCAAAGATACCCGTTATTCCTGGTTTTGAACACGTGGTTTATATTCCTTAGGAGAGTGGTTTGCTTTCCAACTGTCATCTTTTGTCCTGTCTCAGCAGCTTTAGGATGTTTTTATGGGTCATTCAATTTTTCCTTCTCAATGTTGATGACAGTAGTCAAATTTGAGGATGTGATGCTACTGTCACCTCATTTAAAGCAGCACTACAGGAAGGAAAGTCATATCTCATTTAAGAACAAAAGTTATTTACAGAACAAAATGTGACAGAAAACAGCATTAGAACTGTTTGCAGAGGGTCTTGTAGTAGGACACAGTCACGGGACAGGAAGGCAGCCTCAGGTTCCACTGACTTTCCATGGAGGTTAAGAACATGTCCAGGCCTTGCCAGTCTTAAACTACTTTGTGCATTTTGCACCAAGACAATTTTAAATCCCCAAGTCTCATGTAATTAGAAAGGCAGCACAATCCAGGAAAGCAACCAGGCATCCCAAACTGCTACACCGTGTAACTGAAGTAGATGATGTTTATTGGGCTCTCAGAACATATAAACGACTAAGCATCGCTAGCACTTCTCAACTGACGGTAGCTTCCCCAATGCATTAAACAGCACGCTTTTAATAATGTAAGTCTCCAATAAATGAGGCCTCGGTGGGCCCAATCCGCAGCTGGCAGGGCTGTAACAGAGGCATTACCACACCTGCAGGGCCACGCGCGCTTCTGCCAACTCTCACACCAGCAGAAAAGTTCTCCAACTAATGGATACGTACAGCAAGGATGTGCAAGTCTGCAGCCCCAAAAAATCCATGCACTGCCAAGGCTTCACACTGAAACCCATCAATTGGTTCTGAACACCTCTGCCTATACAGATAGAAACTTAGTTTGGTTTATTAAAAAAAAAAAAAAAGTTACTTTATACTATCACATCTTGGGCTACACTGGTAAAATTTTATACATTTCTTGTGGAGGTGGAATTTTATAATAAATCCTTTTCTGTTTGCATTGCTCAGTGACCTTACAGTGCTAATAAGCCTTCATTACCCGTTAGTGTACAAGCCTTATGACTTTGCTCATCTGACACATACTTTGTGTCTCCAGTAAACTTATTGATCTCAGTAGGAACATTTAAGTAATAAAGTATTACTCTGTGTGAGAAGGACTATCAGATTGCGATCCCGAGCAAACAGAAATTGTTCTCTTTTTAAGTTGCTTGAAATGAAAAACACTACAACACTGGCATATCTGCTTGCATTGTTATTTTAAATTATATACACACAGCAGCTTAATATAAGAAATTATATGCTCCCTAGCTGACACATTTCACAGTTAGAAATAGATTTTAAAACCGTTTTCAAATAACAAATTGACAATCTTACTCCTGCATTCTGTGTGTGCACATTCCTTAAAAGCACAACCAGAAGGGGGAGTACAAAATTGAATTTATTAAAATCCACTGCTTAAAGAATTTGCAATAGATTTTTTTTTTTAATCACTCAATGGAGAGAAATATTTTTTTCAAATTTCCTTTTAAACTTCTGCTAGAGGTCACAGAAATGGAGATAGGAAGCTACAGCAAATGCACAGGAGACATTTATGCATTTTAACTGCATTTAAAAAACCATATTTCTGTTTCTAAATAGCTTCCCAATTTCCAAATATTTCTTTTTTCTAAAGGATTGCAATCCCCATTCATGCACAGAAAGAGCACGTCTGCGGTGGGAGTTTGCTAACTTTAAAATCTCCACAGTAGAAAGACTGTCAGATACACACTGAGATCTGTCTAAACATTTTCTTCTATGAATTAAAACTTGCAAAATGGAGTCTCTCTCCCATGATACACTACCATGAATTGCCCCCATGACAGAGAACTGTTTGGTCCTCAGAGACTTCAGAGCATCATGAGGTTCACAACCAGACGAAGGACCCTGCTCCATACAGCAGAACATCGGTATGAAAGAATTAAAATTAGAACATAAATTTTGGTTTGACATTATGCTGAAAACCGTGGGTTCTTGAAATGTATTCAGATAAGAGATAACCCAAATTGGTTGGTATTTCTGATTAAAGATTTCCAGAAGGGGACATGATTTCAGCCAGTGCTGCTAGTGACACGTCTTCTGCAGTATTTTACAAGCAAGCAGCACCAACAGGATTCATCTCTCAGAAGCTGGAGTACACAAGAGTGTAGGGACCAAGTGCCACAGCCAATAAGCGTATCAAATTAATTTATTATGAGGATTGAACACCAAAGAGATGGTCCTTTCCTCAGAGAAGCTGGAAATAGGACTAAAGAGACTGTATAAACGCAATCTTGCAAATGAAAAAACCCAAGAAGTACAAGGGAAAAAAAAACCACATTGGCACAAGAAGCCCGTGGCAGAGACAAAAATGGAGAAGAGAGCTCCCACATCAGCAGCTCACCACTAACCACCACTACTGCCATGTCCTCCAGTGCCACAAAAATAGCACCTTTTGTTCTCGTCTTTTCATTTTTACCCGCCATTACTTACAGAAGTTAGATTTTAACATACTCTAACAGCAACCTAAAGGATGTTATTTTCCCATTTAATTTATGTTCTAGTTCATTCTGTCCTCTGTCTTCCACCCCTGCTTTTATCCTCCTTCCATATTTTAACTTGCATGGAATGAGCTCAAAGAAAGCAGGGAAATCAGACCCTCACACAATCAACAAGTTGAGAATCGACAGTTTATACTTAAGCACTCTAAAATTAATAGAGTACAATTGAAATGAAAGGCAGAAACTGTCTTAAGCTAAGTGCAGCAGTTTCATAGGAAGATATGTTCTTTTCTTCCTTACAGCTGAAAATGAAAAGGCATTTATATATTTCTGATAAATTAAGATAATATATCAATATTATTAATGATGTCTTTCACCATTGCCAATGGAATTCACTGTAAACGCTGACAGATGCTAAGTGGACTCAATAAGAGGATTTTCAGATTTTTCCAAGAACTAAGTCGGGTCAAAGATTTTTCAACATTTGTTTTCCTATGGAAATATACCAATTTATTTTAGAACTTTGCACATAAAATTGAAGGTAGGTTGAGATTTACCTTCAAAAATCGAGGAATTCTCTTTAAGTGAATTAATCTTGGAAGACAGTTTTGCATCATCCTCTCACATGGTTAAATGACTATGTTTTCATCAGTGACATTAATAAGACTGCTCTAAGATTCCTACTGCAAAAGCAGAGCACTCCAGGACATCTTGTCAGCAGTGTTACACACACCTTACCTGCGTAACAGACAACCAAGCACAGGTGCAAACAAACGGCTCACCTCTAACTCTTACAAAGGGTAAACAGAAATATTTAGTTCACACAAAGCACTATATATTCAAACCTACTCATATACATTGACCCAGCAAGCATCTCGCTGCACACAAATAACCACACTCGCATGAGGCAAAGAGCCTTCTCCCAAAATAAAATTAGATTAATAGAAACAGCTCCTTTTGGAACACCGTGGGAATTCTCTACTTTCGGACCAACCATTTACATGAACCTCTGATAAGATTCAGTAACATTAATAATTTTGTTCATATATAATAGCTATCAATATACTTCAACCAATAAGTACCTCATTGCTTGGATAAAAATGTGCTAGCCACTGACTAAATTAGTCAGAATCTATTGTATACTTGAATTAAAAAGAAGAGCTTTGTTAAAACAACATTAAGCTTCACTTCTGTGTGATTCAAAGATCAATTTAGATTGAAATACTGACCATGCTATGATTAATCAGTGAGGAAATAATAGATTCAGGTTCTGTAATGTTAGTAATGGCAATGCAGTATTCCACATGAACTCATAGGTGCTATCCATGACTCCGTTACTCATATTTATACTTGTTATATTAATACATACTGGATTATAAAATGATGATTTTGTCTGTAAGATCTGCATAGAAATACTCCAGAATGAAAGGAACATTTGAATCCATAATTCTGGTTAGAAGAAGGAAGGAAAAGAACACAGAGAACTGGGGTACCTCCTCTTATTTCCCGACTGAGGACCATGCACCTATTCACAGAACAAATAACCGTAAGCTTTCCTCTGTCTTGCACAAGTCCAGAAAAGAACACCAGAGAAGGCAATTAGTTTAGGGACCAATTATCTTCCCTGAATGTCTTTACAGAAGGGAACAGTGAGACAAGACTTGGAAAAAAAATCAGACTTTGATAAAGGTCAGTGACATATAACCTATTTTGGCAATTACTTGTCAAATATATGAATGGTTTAAAATACAGTGAAGCAACTCAGCAAATGTGGTGACAGGTGTGTTTTAAGCAACGTGCTCACTTATTCTTCAAAGATAGCTCTGAATTTAACACTGGCAATACTGACATAAAAGCAGGTGTGGGAGATCAAGGAAAGCAGCAATATGCCTTCCCCCTGAGTCGAAGGGGTTACTGCCACAGATGTGGTGTGTAATCTAAATGCCATTGGAGCTGCTGTGCCATCAGCCCCTCCAGGCTCCACTCTCCCTTCCTCTCTAGTCTTAACACAGAGAGGATGCTGGCGCATCAGTGAACTGTTTGTACGCGAAGAGGACCGACTCTTCACGTGCACCGTGGCAGCTGGAAAGCTTTCAGCCCAAGATCTGCAGCACACTGAACAGCCCACTATCAAACATCTTTATTTTGTTCTGCATTGAATTACAATTTTCTTCCCTGGAGAGTCTCCCTTCTAGATCCCCATATAAAGATATATGCTGTTTGGGGTCAGATTTGAAATGTTTGACCCACCTGCTGTTCAAAAGCTACCCAGGCTACGTTCCCCCCACCAGTTCTGCCATTGTATGATTTTATCTGTGCCAGTGGTGGAGGCTGATTGAACATCAGGAGGGAGAGAGAACATTCTATAAAACTGCAGGCGGAAAAGGTTTGCCAATTATTTTTCTTCTCCTGACTTTTAGGATGCACAGATTCCTTTTGGCAGTTCCCCTTGTTTTGTGCCCATAAAATAAGTTTAATGGCTGAATTTTCTTTAAGATAATCAGAGGCTGTATAATTTATGCATCCGAATAGCATTGTAGCCAGATGCAATTTTGCTTGAAGTTTCAGCATTACAGTTAGTAATGACTCTGCTGGCTGTGTTTTGTAGAATTTGCAATTTATTTAACAGTTGACTGAGCACTGACCCCATATAATATCACCATAATCAAAGTGCGGTAAAATTAAAAATTAAAAACGAAAAACAAATCTGTGCCTTCTGGGAAACACATAGACTTCAAGTGGACAAGGTATAGAGACAGTCTCTGAAAATGACAGGTAACTAACACGGTCTTTAAAGTTTATAGCACATACAAACTAGCCAATCAAAGATTTATCTGAATTAAGGTTTGAAACACTCCCTCAGTAAGAGCCATGGCTTGAGGCATTTGTTTTGTCAGTCTTTGCTGCCATTCAACTCAAGCCCCTTTCCCTGATTTGCAAGAGTTGATTATTGTCTGATCAGAGGAGTATCCTGTGCTTCCAAAGAGCAGGGGCACTTTAGGGGGAAAAAAGTTCAATTTCAATTACTGTCTATTTCAGCCATGGCTTCACAGAGAGGAAGAGCAATGCCAAATCAGAAGCCAGGTCTTTCTGGAGTACGCTGTGATACACGCATAAAGATATGCCCTTGCTTTTCCAGACTCCACCAGGATGCCCCCAGCTTCCCCGGGCTCTCACACGCTCTGCAAAAACCCTTCATTGCTCCCCTCGGCCACTGCCTGCCCTGCCCGCCTCTTCCAGTGGGCTCACACCAGACCCACAAGTCTCTCTTTGGGTCATTACTTTATTTTGGTCCTGTTTATCATAAGGTTTGCACTTCATCCACCTTTTTAGCCCACCCACTGAGTGACGTTTAATAAACTGTATTCTTCATTAACATTTCCTTCTCAAGCATTATAGATGATTAATGGTGATAGAGAAATACAGTGTCATCAGCATAAAACAATGATTAATGGTGATAAACAGCATCATCAGCATAAAAAATACAAAGTTATTTGAAGAACTAAAGTTACCACTTCAGGAGCAGAAACAGAATTTGCTGCAAGTTGAGTTCACCTCTGCTGTATTCAGGTACGTCCCTCTTCTGCCCTGTTGACATACCAGTGTGACTGAGGCAAGTAGGACAAAACCTATTTGAGACGCCGCATTGCAACAACAGCGTTACTAAATACACAGGGAAGATGGTTTTCTCTCAAACTCTGTTGTTTGCTGTTAGCACATCCTAATTGTATTGTTAAGCCAATTTAGATGAGAGGCCACTATTCCACACGACTTGCAGCAGATGACAGTACACTTTATCTGCCAGCTGGGATACAGAGCCATGGAAGAGTCCCTTTCAAAGCACTCCAAAGGCTGAAATGATTTCTCAGCTGGTTACCATTGACACTACCAATCCAAGTGGAGTAAGAGTATTTCCAACAAAGTTAAAAAACGGCAACACAATTGAAGACAGTGTTGCGAGACAGCAACTCGGCATTTTAAAAAATGTAAAACTGTGAAGAAGTTTTGCATCATAGCACACAGTCCCAGCCCACTTGATCCAGCATTGAATACACGTTCAAGACTACAAAGCTTCAAGATCTATGCAACTTCCCAAAGCTTCTCAGATCAGTGATTTTTTTTCCAAAGAAAACAAATCCTAATGACAGCAAAAAAGACAAAATAACATAAACAAATCTTATTAATTCAATGGTCCATTAGAAACGGCCATATGACATTCAGAATTTTCTGAAAGAGCGATGGGCTGCACAGCATGATAGCTGGCTTACATCTAGGCCACAAAGGAAACCTAACAACACTGGTTTCATTAAAAAAAATTAAATCTCCATAAGTCTTTGTATTCTTCTCTAAGCAGAAGTCACTCATTCATAGTAAAATAAATAAATAAAGACAAACCAAAAGAAAAACCCAACACCTTTCACGAAGGCTCATTATTTAGAGGTAGATCTTGGTACGAAGGCCCCTCCTTTCTAGCTCAAATAAGGGAAGTTTTAGACTAGATACAAGGAAGAAATTTTTTCACACAGAGTGGTGAAACACTGGCATAGACTGCCCAGAGAGGTGGTCAATGCCCCATCCCTGGAAACATTCAAGGTTGGACAGGGCTCTGAGAAACCTGATCTAGGTGTCCCTGCTCCTTGCAGGGGAGTTGAACTAGATGACTTTTGAAGGTTCCTTCCAACCCAAACTATTCTATGATTCCATTATTCTTCTCTCTCAGAGTTGTAAAGTTGTTCAGTGATTTACAGAAGATTTCAGCCATTCAAATTATCCTTCTGGCTTTGCAGGGGAAGAATTTCTAGAGGGTTTAAACAGGTTTCATCCAACATCTCCCTTTAAGAAATCAAAATAAGGGATAAAAGCTACACTAACGTAATGTCATCTCTCCATCACAAAGTGACAATGACAATAGCTGGATAAAGATTATCTGGAGGTTTAGCAGGTCAGTAACAGAGAGCTGTCCTTTAACAGAGCAATGTGTTGGGAGAATTTTTATCCTTCGACATCCACAGTGGTAGCACAGGGCATTCAAGGTTATTTCAAATCCTCCAGCACTTTTTCTGTAGTTCACTAAATAGCACAATGAAATGTTTCCTTTCTGACCACGGTGTAACACAAAATATTTGCTAAGCACCACCAGTTACGTTCTGGACTTGCATGCTTAGGAAGGTCAGGTTCAGTCCAGATACGAAAGTTCAAATCACAGCTAGATTTTACGGGCTTGTTGGAAGTTTCTTCAAGCTTAACCTAGTCATCTTTGATGCTGTCCACAATCTTGGATTTCTTTTTTTCCAGAAAATTTCCTCACTTCTGTCCCCTAAATCTACTCAGGCACGAATGCCCAAAGCAGAAGCGCTCAGCTCTGTGAAGCAGGGGAAGGATCACAGACAATTCCTATCATCTCTCATTCACAGATCAGAAACAGGCTTTTCCTCCTCCCACATTCACTCTCAGAGCTGCTCCTAAGAAGCCAAACAGCGATTATTGTCTCAGTCTTGAAACCCTTTAAACATCCCATGTCAGAACTACCTACATTCAGAGACTACTGTTTTCCTTGTTAAAGTGGCCTTCTTCAGAAATTTCCATAGGAGAACTGTAATAATGCTTACAGAGCTCGCCACCTTTCCTACCACTTTTATTCAAGAAATTTGATCCAAAGGCAGAGAGTTAACCCACCAGATTTTGAGCAGCTGTAAGTTGATGTTAGTGGCAGTGCACAGAAATCACCAGACCTGGAACAGCATAAACCAGCCGAGGACCGGGCCCATAGGCTTCGTGAGGTACAGCATCACAGCTGTGTCCCGTGGGCCTGTGTGCCTTGAGACTGAGAATGTGGATGCCAGAGAACTACATGTTAGTGGGATACAATGGCATCCTCCAATTCAATGCAGAGCTCCTCCTCAGCTCAACTCTACAGCTGCTTTGTGCAGGGAATTTGTACTTGGAGATTCACAATTAGTAAAAATAGAGACATCTTTTATTTCTGAACTGCAGTAGCTCCTTAGTCAATATTCCCACATCACTCTAACGGGGGTGGCAGGGAGTAGCAATAGTTGGTGGGGAGGCAGATGAAAAGGTAATCTACTCCTATTTTCATTCTATATCCATATTCACTGCAGTTACGGGGCCAGGTACGCCAAAAGTCAGAGTACTTACTAACTTGATAGCATTGTTCCTAATTATTTGCTGTTCCTTCCCATTAATTTTCAAACTTGACTATCTTGATTTCAACATTACTAAAAGAGTCATTTAGAGAAATAATGGAAAAGAATGGTTCCCGTGGCAATTCATGCTGTCCTCTTCCATAAATCTCTCTCCAACTTTAAACACTTGCATTTACAGCTACAATATTTTTGACCTTTATGCTGTTTCTAAGCCTCTTTCAACCATCATCAGCAGACTGACTTGTGCGAGATTTTCCTCCTGCATATTTTAAGTACCCAGATACAACAGGGGAAAGATAAATCTGAAACATGTTCTCCTCTCTTGCAAAGTGAAAACACCATGATTTTGCCTTCAGCATTAACATTGCACATTTAAAGCTACAACCTGAAGGTGCAGTACATTGCACTTATCACAAAATTATGCAAAACGGAAGCCAAGGAAACAGGGATCCTTCTCTGCTCAGGTACTAGCCCACAGGTAAAAACCTCTCCTAAGAGGAGAAAGAGGAGCACACAGAAAGCAATGACCACCACACTAGTAAGCAGCACACACATCAGTTCCCTACATGCAGATGCACCTTCTCCACAATATCAGCAAACGTTTTTTAATCAAACAAAAATCTTTCCTAGACGTTTTAAATATTTGGGTTTGCATTTCACTCACAGAGCATGTGATTTCCTCTACTGACACAAATCTCAAAGCTGTCCATTCAAGTCTAGCAGAAGCCAGGGTCTTTCTACCAGGATGAAGAAATGCTCCCTGAACAGATTAAGTGAGTTTAAGATGCCCATCAACTACATGAGGGGAAGGGCGGTAAGAAGTATTTTCTCTACATTTGTATTTAAATACTTGAAACAACTCGCTTTGACTGCATTCCTACAGCTGCTTTGTGCAGGGAATTTGTACTTGGAGATTCACAATTAGTAAAAATAGAGACATCTTTTATTTCTGAACTGCAGTAGCTCCTTAGTCAATATTCCCACATCACTCTAACGGGGGTGGCAGGGAGTAGCAATAGTTGGTGGGGAGGCAGATGAAAAGGTAATCTACTCCTATTTTCATTCTATATCCATATTCACTGCAGTTACGGGGCCAGGTACGCCAAAAGTCAGAGTACTTACTAACTTGATAGCATTGTTCCTAATTATTTGCTGTTCCTTCCCATTAATTTTCAAACTTGACTATCTTGATTTCAACATTACTAAAAGAGTCATTTAGAGAAATAATGGAAAAGAATGGTTCCCGTGGCAATTCATGCTGTCCTCTTCCATAAATCTCTCTCCAACTTTAAACACTTGCATTTACAGCTACAATATTTTTGACCTTTATGCTGTTTCTAAGCCTCTTTCAACCATCATCAGCAGACTGACTTGTGCGAGATTTTCCTCCTGCATATTTTAAGTACCCAGATACAACAGGGGAAAGATAAATCTGAAACATGTTCTCCTCTCTTGCAAAGTGAAAACACCATGATTTTGCCTTCAGCATTAACATTGCACATTTAAAGCTACAACCTGAAGGTGCAGTACATTGCACTTATCACAAAATTATGCAAAACGGAAGCCAAGGAAACAGGGATCCTTCTCTGCTCAGGTACTAGCCCACAGGTAAAAACCTCTCCTAAGAGGAGAAAGAGGAGCACACAGAAAGCAATGACCACCACACTAGTAAGCAGCACACACATCAGTTCCCTACATGCAGATGCACCTTCTCCACAATATCAGCAAACGTTTTTTAATCAAACAAAAATCTTTCCTAGACGTTTTAAATATTTGGGTTTGCATTTCACTCACAGAGCATGTGATTTCCTCTACTGACACAAATCTCAAAGCTGTCCATTCAAGTCTAGCAGAAGCCAGGGTCTTTCTACCAGGATGAAGAAATGCTCCCTGAACAGATTAAGTGAGTTTAAGATGCCCATCAACTACATGAGGGGAAGGGCGGTAAGAAGTATTTTCTCTACATTTGTATTTAAATACTTGAAACAACTCGCTTTGACTGCATTCGTAGTGTTTAAAACTAGAATATCAATGAGAACAGAGGATTCTAAATGAATAATGGAAAATACGTGCACACAAAAAAATCATTAATTCCCTCCAAGAGTACATGATTGCACAGCATACACAGACTTGGGGAAAAGCAAAACATCAGGTTGCTTCTGCATACAACAAAATGAACCAAGTTTACAGACCATGAACTGATTTGTAAAAATCACTTTGTGTATTGCTTTGAACAACAAATTAAGCTCCATTCTCTGCCCCACTGCTGCATGGACTGTCTGAGGTGATCCAATGTTTTTAACTATTTTTTCGAACTTGAGTTAAAATATAGTGCACCCAAAATACTGCTTTCACAGGTGAAGTGGAAAGGAAAAAGACTAGAGGCTGAATCTACTTATTTCTTATTCAGCTGGGAAAGGCAGAATTGTTTTAGTCTGCCTATCGCACTTGCGGGCTGTTTTCTTTTTCAACTCAGAAAGCAGTTTTTGTAATAGCAATTCAGCTCTTGTTCCTTAGACTATGTAGAGATTTGTTTAGGCTTGGATAAATGCCCAAAACATACTCCCAACTATTCCAGTTCTATTGAGTCTCTGAAAAGGCGCTACATGTATCTTTTCAGAATTTACGTCTTTTTATTTTAGTCTCGGATGAAAGCACACAAAGCTAAACAGGGAGAAAGGGGGGAAAGCGATCTGACCTTACACAGAGATAAAGAATGGCTCATTTAGACTTTGGCTGGAGTTCTGGATGGATGACCATCTTAACTTTTGTCTGATTCCAATAATTCTTCCAACAATATTTTTCAACCCTGGGTAACCAAAATTCTGACTTTTGCCAAGTAAAAGTGTATTATAATGATGTGCAGAAGCTATGCTTAAAGAAAAAAGAGGTGTATGTAAAACTGTTATTTTTGCACTGAAAGTCTATGGCAACACATTAAGCTACATAAGAGTTGGGAGCAGTCTCTCATCAAGTAGGAAGGTTTTCACCTTAAATTTGGTGTAAAAAATAAGCAATAAAGACATAATTCAAACTTTTTAAAATAAGAAATATCTTAATACTTAGTATTCCAAAAAAATAAGAAGTCTATTTATTTTTCCCTCATGGAGAACTTCTCATTAAAGATACTTGGTAGATGATCTGGCTGTCCCCGTTGCGAATCTGTATATGAACGCAATGCAAATGCCACGTGAGCAAGCTGGTGAGTAGAGTAGTAAATCATGATCACAAGTGATCACTCCAATATCAGTCATTCCTCAAACGTGAAGAAAAAATACCTTGTTCTCATTAAAAAACATGAGCTTGTTTTCAGATGAAATCCCCCCTTATTGCCTCAAAATGGCTTTATATGAGACCTGGGTTGCTGTTTAGGTTAGTGGGCATGTCCCATTTTGCAAAACAGAGAACTCTTTGCATTGCGATTACTTACATTTAAAGCATCTGAAAAGCAAAAGAGAATAGGCTTCCAGGAATATTCACTCATTGTTAACGTTCATTCACGCTTAATAAAAGTTCAGTTCATTCTTGTAAATCTTTCAGGTTCTCTTTTTACAAAATATCAGAATGGTCATGTTTCCAGATTTTAAATTATCTACTGCCGTGCAAGAGGCTAATAAAATCCCTACTGTTCATTTACATACCTCTACAACAGCGCTTATGAGGAGGAGAGGCCTGTCTCCCCAGGATACCTGTTCAAGCACTTGCGATGGGAATGGAATAAAATACTCTGCTATAGCACAGGTTGGGATTAAAAAATCTCTTTTAATAACCTCCTCCTCTTGAACCAAGTAAAGAAACCCCAGCGTAGGTTCCACTGCATCGTTTTCAAGAAGTAGCAACTCAGACAATCAAGAATCATCTCAGCTTCATTTGCAAGAGAACTCAGTAAGAAACACTCAATCAACTGTACAAATAGAAGAAAAAACCCAGCCCAGCTCTAAAGCATTCCAGAAGCTACATTTTAAAAGAATATGCATCCAGAAAGAGATATTTATTAACTGCTGATTGTGAATCCTTCCAAGTTGCCAAAGACCCCCCAGAGAGACTGCAGGGAGGCAACGTAAGCTTTGCTTGGGGTTAAGGATATTGTGGACATAGCACAAGGCACTGAACGGCCACCAAGGAGAGGAACGCTTGCAGGCAAATTGACAGGAAATCCCAACAGTATTCGGTATTTGGTATTCGGTTGATTTGGAAAACGAGATCATTATAAACTCAGGTGGTTTGAAGGATCTAAATATTAAAAGAAGAGAGGAAGAAATGAAATGCAACAGAAAGCAAGAGCAATGACAGATACTGGAAAGGAGCAAGGAAAAGCAGATGCAGTAGTTCAAAATCACACAAAAAGAGAAACAGGGACAGAAGGATTTCAGTAAAGAATAGAAAAATATCTATGTTTATTTTCATTTGAAGCTAATGGAAGAAAGAAGCCCTAAAGGCATTGGAACAGTTGAATTTTCATAGCTGGTCTGGTTGACATTTTCTTTTGAACACCAGATTAAATAACACAACTCAGCTAACAGCATCTTTACTATAAATGCTACGGGGCTAAAGACCAGATAAGCAGCAGCATTTAAAGGCTTTTTCCCTATGCAAATGTGCTAGGAAATGCTATCAACACATGCATATATTAAGCAAGATGAAAATACAAAATTTGTTGACTGCTCAAGTCTGTTTTTCAACTTCATAATCCTGATGCCAACACCTGACATACATCAGCCTGAGGTTTACATATGAGATGACAATTCCAAAGTTGTCTTAGAAATAGAAAACTGTAAATATATTTAACTAAGCACGTGTGATTGCTTATTACTTATACTAGAGTAGTGTTTGGGTTTCTCAGAGTGAGGTTCCCTTAACATGGAACATGAACAGATTGACATGACTGTTACAATACTTGAACTTTTTCACCTGAAGCTCCCATTCTCAAAGGCAACAAATTAACAAAAATATCCGCTCCTGTGTTAAGGTTAGACAACAAGCCTCAAAGTTATGAAATAAAATTGGAAACTATAACTTCAGAAGAGACTCCAAATTTCAAGGATCATCAAATCTTCACAAGGAAGCATCAAACACTAAAAATATTGATGTGCATTTCAACGTTTATATGTTTTTTATCATTTTTATATTACTTAAAGCTTCATTATTTTAACTTTTGAAGCTTATAGTAATATAAAAGTACACAGAGCGAGCAGTATTTTCTGATTTGGAAAAAAAAAAAAGTATCATCTAAAGAAATAAGGGGGAAAAAATACAGAAAATAAGGAGGCCTCAGAGAAGAAGGTGTTTTGGGAACACCAAGCAAGATGTCACAGCAGTGCTGAAGTCATACCTTTGGGTGCACCCACCTGTACATTTGCAGACTGAGCCCAGAACCACAACCACTATACCCAGTACCACACACGCTGAATACAGGTATGGACACCAGTGACGCCCTAAATAAGTTGGTGGATATTCCCCTGGGAAAACAGGTCTGCAAAGAGCCAGATTTAGGGAAAAGGACCTAAATTTTATTACCATTTTTGAGTCCAGACAAGTTTTATGCTGTAATATAACTGCTGTAATGTCTGATATACCTGACTTAAAGGACAGAATTGTAATAAAGTTAGAAGCGTACAAAATTGCAGAAAGGACAATTTAAACTGAATCTCTCAACATTAACATCCAGGTTTTGAGCATTCAAAAGTGAGCTATGAAATACCAGAAAAAAATACATTTAACTTGAGGCCTTTGGTAAATGTCAACCAGGGGAAATGTGACTTAGATTATTAGAGAGAGTCAAAGAATATAATCCACAGCAGATCACTTCAGCCCCAGCTAATTACTAAAGGCACCAGTTCATTACACTGTTGTAACTGTATCTAATTCAGTTTGCTCTGCAGTTCATCTATTATGTCTTTTTTATGTGTTGCTGTACTGGCTGTTGCAGTGTACAATCCCCTCTGAAGGTGCTTCTCAACCCCTCCAGTTGCCACTAAGCAAGTCCAGAAGCTGTAATTGAGGTTTGCTCAATTTTAAGCTGACTACTAATCAGCAAAAACAAGGAGGAAGAAAAAAAACCAACAGGGTGGGTGGGTGTGAGAGACAGGGAGAGCAGGGATAAACTGGTGTTTAAAAATCAGGACCACGGTTGAGACATTTTCTATAATAAGAGCTAAGCAACTGGAGTTGGTTAATAGGAAACCATTGTCAGATGCAAATTTGAAATTCAAAAGAACAAAGCTATTTAACCTATGATCAGACCATTAAGAAGATATATTTAATTATAAAGAGGTATTGAAATTTATTCCCATGGGATTCTGTTGGTGTTGAAATTTTACATGGATTCAAGACTTATGTATATTCATATATTCAGAGGAAAAAAAAAAATCTCATCCAGGGTTAACAACTACAAGTATCCAAAAATTTGTAAGTCACAGGTGATTGGGGAAGTATCCTAAAAGGTCTTTTTTTATGCTTGTTCTCTGCCCTGGACACCTTTTATTGACCAGTGCTGATTAGCTGAACTTCTGCTATGGCGAAATACTATCGCTCAGGAAACCCACCATCCCCCTGATTCACTTGGTAAATGTTCTGAACACAACATTGAAAACTATTTGCACAGTTTGTATCTTTTGACTGAGTAAGCATAAGGTGGCTATAGCTATATACATCTCACAAACCTATACAGCAATTAAAAATACTTCAAGCTCTCCAGAAGCAGCAGCAAAACACTTATTAACAGGAACAGATATTTTAAATTGTGCGGTATGAAGTGTCAGTTCATGAAAATACATACTACGTACCAAAGAATATTTACTATCCATATCTGACTTTCCAGTAGTTAATAATAATGAAAAACAATTTTTTAAGTGACCATAACAAATTTCTTTTACACGGTGCATGCCATTCTTGTCACTTTTACGGCTTGGAAATACAGCAACATAACAGATATTAAAACTGACATTGTCCCATATTTTAAATAGTTGTCATCTGCTCATATTTTTTGTTTAATAGGGTTCTCAAAAGTCATTCACAGCTAATTGGTATTAGTTTTAATTGAGTTTTGTATATGTATTAGACAGAAAACTGAAAAAAAAAACCAGCTTGCAGTAATTTCCTGTACAATGAATCAAAAAAGTGCAGTGTCTTTGAAGATACAAAAATTTCGTTCCTATATAAATTAAAAATAACTGAAAGACATGAGAAACTGTTGGGATTCTCAATATTCGGACAAGTTCAATATGTGAGTGAAATAGGCCCCATTTTCTTCCATTTGTAGGGTGGATAGACAGTCCAGCTGTCTCTAGCACACATGAACAAGACAATCAGGTGGCTTAAAGCCTCCCTTGCGATAAAAAGCAAAGCCCCAGCTGTACTGGCATCACACTGAGCAACGCTTAAAGGGAGCAGTCACTGATGAAGCCTTTAGAAACCTGCCTAAAATCTAAGTTACAGTGGTATGTTCATATTTTTGGCCCACCACTACTTTAACTCTCAGCAGTAAACTACTGAAAATACTGTTTCCTGAATTCACCAACAGAACTGTATCCTAAAAGTTTCTATAGGGGCCAAAAATACAGCAACCGCTAAAAACTTCAGTGCAGGAAAACGTGGACAGAAGCAAGTGCGTTCAGCCCCAGAGAAACAGCACACTAATTCGAGACAGAGCTCGACCTCTGCCCTGGCTACACCTTGAAGTTTAGCTCTATACAGAACAAAGTTATGTAGGTGAGACAACTTGTTACCCAACAGCACTCTCATCACACCAGTTGCAAACACGTCCACAATTCTTAATACATATTTTAAACGCTGTGAATTGAGGGCAGCAGTCAGATCCCCTGATCTAGAGGAACCCTGGACAGAACCTTCCTTCCAAAGTCAGCTTTGTTTTCTTGCTTTGACTTCAAAAGAAGAACTGCTGAGGCACGTTTCCAAGAGGATAACAAGCATCTACTCACAGGATCTGGTCTAGGAGGTCATGAGTGCTCCCTGACAGCGCACTCAGATTTGCACATTGTCTATTGCCTATTGATGAGTCTAGATAGCATTTTCAGGAATAGGATGGCAAACTCATAAGACACATCTGAGCAAGCTTTAATTTGTACAAGGACTTTAACAGATTCCCTGAACTGATTGCAAGCCATAGGTATTTAGGCAGCCGATGAGTCTGCTATTGGGTTTTCCCTTCTTTTTAACCTGTATCAGCCAAAGGAGGGCAAGCTGAAGTACGCCTACTCACTCTTCAACTGCTCCTTTACCCAACACAGCATAGACACATCACTACCTTTACGCAGCACCACATACATCAAGTCTTTCTGTGCCTCAGAGCCTCTTAATCCAAAGAAGAGATAAAAAACCAACTGCATCACACAGCGCAATACAGCAGGCTACTGGGTGTTATCACCTCCTCGCTCACTAGAGCTCACTTTCATGTCTGCGATTTCTTTTCCTCCTTTTAAGCCCCAATCCTTCACACCAGAGAAGATAAGGAACCAAGGAACATTGAGAAAAGCATTTTATAGCCTTATTCTGTCTGCACTGCTGGGAAGCCAAATGCAAACATTCCTACCTGTGGCTCGTAACCAAACCCCAGCACCAGTCAGCACTGACCTCCATTCCCTGCCTCAGCAAAACCACGTTCCACAGCTGTACCCATTTGGGTGCCATCAGCACCCCAGGGTTAGACCTCAAACCAGCCTCCCTCATGTCCCAAATTCATCTTAAAAGTCCCCAATGTTCACAGATTCCCGCATGAAGATAATGATCCTGGAAATGACCTCCCCAGCTGAAGTCTGGAAAAAAGTGGTATGGTTCAGCTTGTAACCCTCCACATTCAATTCCAAAATACAAAGAAGAAATGAACTTATCTTCATTAATACTCTCTTACTACGTTATGCAAGAATAATGAAGACTTAATCACACGTTGATGTTTGGTTTTGAATTCACCTTCCTAAGGCTTTCCATGTATGAAGTGAGTCTACTAGTAACTCATGGACTTATTGATTGCTGTATATTAAATCAAGAAGGATCATTTGTCCTCCAGGTTCTGCCTTCAACACAGTAAGCAAAGCTCTGTTTTCTAAGGACAAAACAGTTCAGATAATGAAATAAAGACTTTTCCTTAAGGCAAGATACAGAAAACACACTGAAAGCTGAGAGACGTGTTGCAAAAATAGAAAAAAAGTTTAAAACCAAGGTGTTTTCATCAGATAGCTTTTTTGCCTATGATCTCAGTTCAGGTATCACACATTAGAGAAATAATTAGTTTACTGGAGTAATTCCTGCTTATCCATCACCATGTAACATTAAAAAAAATCCATTTCACAGCATTCAGAGAAAAGAAACAACCTTGCAAATGCATTGAAACACAAAAGAACAAAAAAGAACCATTCAAGGTAGCTCCTGCATATTGGCAAGGGAAGCAAAAAGCTTAATAGCAACTGAAGTCATTTGTAAGGAGCGTTCCACAGCACAACATCAGCAGCAACGCTTGGTGACTGAGGATTCATTAAAGTGATGGTGAAACACTTGGCAGGTTTGAAATGCTTTCCATCTTTGAGCAAAGAAGTTATACTACACACAGTTTATAAGGCTACCAACAGGTCTGATCATATATTTAAAGTAGACATTCTTTTCATTAGAACCCTTATGGTGAACAGAAATTACTTGCTATCTTTCTTTTCAACATTTTTTTTCTGTTTCTAATGACATGTGCCAAAACGTTTATACTGTCTTTCTTTCACCATGCCACAGTTGCAGTCTGCTCCCATTGGTCTTCCCTAAAACTGAATGTTTGTGCCCCTATTGTTACCATGATGCCAAAAACTGATTTTCAGATTAAATTTTTGAGTTAAAAGCCTTGAAAAATTTTAGTTTAGGGAGAACATATACTTTTTAATCCAAGTAACAACAATAGCTTGGTCATCATGTTTTTGCATATTTTAATGCCCTATTTAATGTAGTTATTTTTCCATTTTAAAAATGTAATATTTCATTTCAAAATGGAAAGCCCTAATACTTGCTTTCTACAGCATTCTTATCCTCCTACAAAACTCAATCCTGCAAATTAGTTTTGGTAAGAAGATGACTGTATTTTGGGGTGAATAAGTTAGTTAATGTTGTTAATTTTTGCCCAGTTGCTATAGGATTTCTGCTTTGTACAGATTTGCATGTGCTAAGTCACTTAACAAGCAGAGGGTATATGAGCTGGTGCATGCCCTTCCAAGGGCCAAATAGCGGACGTCTTCTAAAATAGCAAGGAATACTGCCTCCCCCATTTTGAAAACTATCCAAATTTTACAAATCCTTACTTTCACGCAACAGATATTTTCCCACACATTTTTCTTATGTCCTTTAGCTGCAGCACAGCTGCAGCTTTGCTTCTGCATCACAGTGAAATAAGGAAAACTCAGTTGGAAAGCATTAAGCCTCTGAAAATGACTGCAATTACAGGTCAGAATTAGAAACCTACTGAATACAGGTTGCCCTGGAGCCTGCTGTACCTGGATTTGGCACAGTTTTTGACTGATGTCACCTCCCATTAATATCAGTGCTACTTAACCCTGAAAGAGTGCCAGAGTTAGAAATGAAGCTGACACAACTAGGTTTTAATGGTCTCCAGCAACAATGTTTACTGCTCCAAGGTAAAAGGTGAAGAAAATATGTTGTCCTTCCATATACCATTTTAGCAGATCTAGGTAAAAAGCCTTTTGACACATGGCCTCTTACAAAGAAATTGAATAAAAGTGTAATCTGCTAGAGATATGTTACCACACACTACTACTTGCAAAGGATATTTTTGTTTCTTTTCTTTTCTGATTCATGTGCTTGAATGAATGATCTCCCACTGCAGAGAATTTTTATCAGAACTGTAAAACTGGGAAAGCCAGTGGCATTTACTTGGCAGCACAGCCCTTGTTCATGAGCCCAAACGCAACTACGAGGCTTGTGACAAAAAATACCTCAATGACCCCCAGAGACCTCTCCTCCTTCTCCCTGTGCCTAACAATGTTGCCACTGTAGCCAGCGTCAGGTAAGCAAGTGCTCAAATGAGAGCAAGCAACAGAGCAGGTGAGAGGCAAGAGTGCAATTAGGATTGCCATGCGATTAATTTAATACATTGGAAGGGAAAGGTTGGAGGAGAAGGGAGAGCAAAGCTGGCCGATGCCCGATGCTCAGCATCAGGCAGTTCCAAGGCTCTCAGCCTGTGATGGTGACTGAGGATACCCATGGCCTCCCACAGCATTTCCGTGCTCTCACGTCCAAGCCTAAGTCGGCTGATGATTCCATCAGGACCATATCCAAGAAAAGAAACATAAACCAGCTCAGAAATAGCATTTCCTAAAATATAAAAATGTTTTCTCTAAGGAGTACTTTTTTCTCCCCCTTCAGGTATCAGAAATACAGATAACAGAGGGAGAAACAAGGGAGGTGGGAAGAGAGGGAATTTTGAAATCAAATTCACACTAAAGAAATGGCACAGTCACAAATAATTCAGCACCTCATACTGTGACTCTCTCCCCATTAACTTTTACATAGCAAGCTTGGAGTTAGTCAAGCTGGTGAGCTGGCAAAAACTTTTGAAAGTAAAATGCAGAAAGCTTGTTCAGCGCACGACTTGCCTGATATCCCCCAATCTCTAGATGTTTCTATTTTTAGCTGCAAAATAATTTGTATACCAGCCATCTCTTTCCTCTTCAAGAGAGTTTTCTAATTACAGATACATGCCAGGAGACAATATTTGAATTTAGTTTAATTTATAAATTACCTTGAAGCAGGTTTGTCCCTGGTGAATTTAAAACATTATCTAAAATTTCGTGTTTTATCCACAGCTGTCAAGTGAGTAATTTCCCTGCCTTGAAATATATATAATGCAAAGTGCTAACCCCGAAGAGAAGGGAAAAAATTAATCAAAATCTCTATCCTCAAGAAGAAAGAAATCTGGTGGTACTACTTTGCATCCCACGAAATTATGACAAATTACCGATCCAAACTGTATCCAGTATCGAGCATATGGGGTGGCAACACTGATTTAACCGTTCTGGAATCTGGATAGCACTGTGCATGGTATTTTACAATGTACAGAGAAAAACAGCCTCTCTCTGAAAAAGCTTAGTCTCCTCGCAGACAATACCAGCCAAGGGTGAGCGAAGAGGAACTTTATTATCTCGGATTTGCAGAGGCACCCCGAGCACAGAGCGTGGGAGCTGACTGCACTCTTGAAGCCTTTGCCAAAAGATGAACCTGTGTGTCTCAATCCCAGTTTAACACTTTACCCATAGATCAAGCCCCTCTCATCCTGTTGACTCTTGCCTGCAAATCCAGGCTGTTGGAGCCCACATGTAGGATCTTTATTTTTTCCTCCTCCTCTCCACATCCTTCAAACACTTTCTAGTTTTTCCTTTTATTGCTAGCATTTTTAAATCAAATGTTTGGAACCCTTCCAGGGCGATGGACAGCGAGACTGGCCCCTGCACCCTTTGATATGCACTTATTTCTGTTAGGAGGGCAGGTTGATAACAGCGTGGCCAGTACCGGTAGCTGCTTCATGCCAGCTTTCCCCAGGCTGCTCTGCATCTGTGTAACCGCTGCTTGGAAAAGGAACAGCTGAGTCCTCACTCTCTGCTGGTACTTTTGTTAATCCCACTGACAATAATTTATGCCAGTAGAGATAGACCAGTGAAAAAATCCCAAAAAGCAATCAATACAAAAATTCCAGTGGAACTGCTGTAACACTTTGACTGTAGCTCTATGTGCAGTGGTTTTACATCAACATAAAGGGTGACACAAATGATTTAGTGGCTGACCGTGAATGAGACAAGTTGTCTTACCACCACAGAAGACATGAGAGTTTGGGGTTTAATGAAACCTTGAGAAGTAGTTTAATGTTTCCTTTGGGCACACATGAAATATTTACTCCTAATGCAAATAAACTTTTCAATTAAAAAAGTAAAATTCCTTATGAAGATAAAAAAATAAATATGGAATTTAAAATGTTTTTACTTTAAAGTAATGCTACAAATAATCATAACCCTATGATCATCTGCAAATATCATAGTCTCAAAATGTTAAGAATCCACTAGATCTTTAGGAGCAAATCTATCACCCAGCTTTTATGGGAAGGAGGCACAGTGCTAACAAAGTCTGACACAGTAAATCAATGACAGGACTGACTAAATATCAAAATCCCCTGATTCCTATTGCAAACGTTACTCCCCATTACCAACATTATATATGTTCTTTTAATACCAAGTCTTAGTCATAAAGTAACTCTACTTCAACTCTATAAACCTAGGATGAATAACCTTTTCTGTTGTTTTAACTTTCTGGGATATTTTCTATTTCCTGAAGGTAGATGGCAAATCCTTGTCTTCAGTATAAGAATTCCTTGTGCCCACCCTCAATTTTTTTTTCCTTCTTATTGGTCTGAATGTACCCTGTTATAATGCTCATGCCTTAGCTCAAAGCACAAGCACATCAGGCTGCAGGTCACAGACTCGCTGCAGCCTGTAGGATCTGGCCCAGCACCAAAGATGCAAACAAGAATTTTCCAAGATTTTTGACAGCTCTTGAAACAATGGTAAAGCAATAGGGAGCAGCACTTAACAGTGCTCACCAACACACTCTCAAGACCACGATCACATATCTCAAAACTATTAAATACTTGTCACTCAGAAAAATAAGATGTCTGCACTGAAGAGAATTTTTTTTTAATCTTTTCATAATATTATCTTCTTCATCACCTTGATAAATACCATTTAGCTCCTGAGTGCCTAGAAAAAACCTAAACCATGGCAGATTTAAGTAGGAAATCCCTCCAAGCAACAATCAGCTTACACATATAAAGGCCTTTCCAATGTGGAATGTGTATATTTTGAGATATATATATTATCTCACACACTCCAAAGCTCTGGGCACCATCCATTTCACAGGGTATCTCATAATTCCTGTTTTCTTTACATGAAACGTGCACTAGCATTTTCCACTCCCTGCCACAGTGTATCTGAGGCTAGGTACCTATAGTCATTCAAATATACAAAGCCTTTCCACTTTCTGAGACAAGGGAATCAGTTCCTCTCAGTTTCTAAGCCAAAAAGAGAAACAAAGCTGAGTTAGCAATAGCTTAAGTCCTGCTGGATTTTCCTCCCAAGACTTGCATTTTGTGGGAGATTTTGCGGTAAGGGAGCAATTCTTCTTAATCCCATTCCTGCTTTGGTTTAGCTGCACTAATTACAATATGTATGAAGAAAGGAATAATAAATAGACCTTTTGTTGGGACCAAGCCCTGATTCCGGACGTTCATACAATCCATCCGAAATTCAGTGGGTTTGGGTTGTTGTTTTTTTTTTGATAAAACACTCAAAGATGGGGATATTGGAGTTGATGGAGTGGAACTGTTCAAAACCGCAATTCTTGGTGTTTCTTTTGTAATATGCTCACATACACTGCTTTAATGTGCTAGAAAGCACTTGATGCACTTCAAGGGCTAGAAAGCCTCTTTGCTACAAATTCTCCATATTAGAGAGGGCTTGCCTGGCAATGGATAGCATTATGGCTGACACATAAAGGAATGAACCATGACTTTTCAAAACTGTATCAGTGAAGTACTGTTGTACTAACACATAACCACTGCATCCAAACTCATTGCAAATGATGCAAAACATACAGATCAAATACAAATAAATATTCTACTTAATCAATGCTCATTCACATTTCAGATGAATGGAAACTGCCATATATTCCAAGTTCAGTCTGACCAGCCTCAAAAATGCATTATTGACACCAGAGGAGCCTGATCTGAGGGACCAGCAGCATTCAATAGGGGAGAAGATGGAGTAGCTCAAGTATTACAAACTCAATCAGCTCAAAAGCTATTGGATAGACCTTGGGACAGCTAAGAAGAGCAAGACGTTCTTTCCTGGCACTGTTAGACAGACAAAACAGCTCTTCATAAATCTTGGCACCCATTGCTACTGATGATACTTTTCCTTCATGATGAGTCACCATTCCTGAGTGTGGGGAACAGTGCTGGCAGGCTTCTCTCTGGAGTCTGCCCTCGTACCTTTGCGACTCAGCTGCAAGGGCTTCTGTATCAGAGATGCTCCTCCATGTTGTGGTGGTCTCTAATTTGACATTTAGAATTGCCCCAAGCAGCTGTTGGCCCCATTTTCTGATGCTTGGCTAAAATAAAAACAGGAACTCCTCATCTACAGTTTCATGTACCAGCTGCATCACTACCACACGGATCTTGCATGAGCAGATTTCATTGCAGTGAAATGAAAGAGGGCAATGATGCATTGCACAGACAATCACACCAACTATTCCTTTCTTCCTTTCCTTCAACAGATTTGAAAACACAGTTTATTTCTCCCCTTATTATCACTCCTTTAAACAAATTTACAAAACACCCCAAAAGCCATTGCAGCAATGAATGCTGCTGTCCTTAATACAGCCATGCAAGGTCAGGGGTTTATTTTTCCCTCCAGTCTAAAGGCAAAAGCAATAAATTGATAAAGAAAAGAAACGAATGTAATGTCTCCCACAGATGGCAAGGGAAGATTAAAGATGAAGTGGTCTGTTGGCTCCTTGGTATTCTCTCATTACTCCACTGTCTAAATTTTTTTTAAATTAGTATTTTGATTAAATAAAAATTCCTAGTGCATAGTCTTAACACTGCTGATTTTAGATGTGAGTGCTGATGCTTCAATATGTTAGGCCCATAAATGCAAATTGAAGCAATCACACAAACATGGGAGCTGAGTGAAAATAGAGCTGAAAGGTTTTTAATCCAAACAAACTCAGTCACTTGATTAAAGTTCTTGAGTAATTTGCCCTTTGTGATGTTTTGGGGAAATCTACTGATATACAGGATATAAATTCTCTTTTCTTTTGGGTACCATCTATTTCCGTACTTGCAATACAGTGGAAATATATCCAAGCTCCCTGTAGCCTTGCCGGCTGTACTCAAGCTAACTCCATTTTGGGAGCAATATAGCCAGATTAGCACGGTGCTACGCCCAGCCTATTTTAGCTTGCTTCACAGCAGCCTGCTACTAAGTGTGCTGGAGAGAAGTTTCACTGGCATTCTGGCACAGCTTCCTCAATAGTCAAAGAAGCTTCACTTCAGCTTCAAATTCTGAGTGAGAAGCAAAACACACCCTGTGTGTGTCAGTGTAGGTGTAACACACAAGCTACTGTTCTGTAAGTCTGCATAATTATGCGTGCATATCCCATGAGCCACAGACTGTTCAAGCTGAAAGAGCCTTCCTCCTGAGAGCCACCCATTGGCTGTCATAAGAAAATTAGTGGGGACCACTTGCTAAAATCAAACTCTTTTCTGATCAACAGCCCTAGACAATATACACCAATGACTTATAGGAGTGGTTACACAGGTTTCCGTAACTAGTAATGTTCATGTTTTGGCTTCTTTTGTGTTTTTTTTGTTTTTTCTAAAAAATTCTAAAAGATTTGAGGATTGTCAAGGTATTTCCATTTTTTTGATTATTATTAATATTATTATTTTTAAATATTACCTGGAGAACTAGACACCAGTTTCCTTTCTGGTTAGCGGTAGAGAAGGTATTTAGATGTTACATCTGGAACGCTACCACAATGAAAAGAAGTCACTCAGCATTGCTTTCCTAGGATGCAAGTGCTGTCACAAATCTATAATTTTCTAATTCTGCTTATTTAAGCAATTTGGGGTCAGTTATAGGGGCAGCTATGTTGATGCCATATACCTTGTCTTTTTAACTTTTGATTAAGAACTTGCCCTGTAAGATGCAAACAAGACATACCGACAAAAGGGTTGATTGATGGACTTCAAGATGTAGGTGTTAAGAAGAAGAAACCAAAGAGCTGGTCCCTTTCCAGCCTGAGATCAAAGAAAGAGGATGGCTCCCACACCATTGCAAATTTTTGTCAGCAGTAAGACCACATTATGAATTTTTTGCCAGTACAGTTTCTTGTTGCTATAACTCTTTGTGGAGTAGTAAATAGCAAAGGCAGATTACTATTACAGAGAGATCTGAATCACTTGCAGCCTAAAAAATGCATTTTCATACAGCCGAATGCAACATAATACGTCTGGGAACAGAGTAAATCTACTAAATCTACAAACAAATCTGCAAAGTAAATCTACAGGCTGAAAAAGCTTGTCTTGGAAAGCAGCAACACAGAAGATTTAAAGGTCACCATATAGAAAGTTTTGCAATTTTTGTGACAAATAGTCACTTTGCTGAAAAATGCACTTAACAAATGTAGTTTAGGGAGGGCAAAATTTGTTAAGTAATTCAGGCTGAACTGGAAATAGTATTCAAAGGTGAAATTTCAAATTCCTGGTCTGCCTAATATAACTTTTCTATAGTTTAATCATAAAATGTACATGTGTCATTTATATGGTGTAATGCATACATTTAACAACATTATGTGCTAAACTGAATATACTTAAGAGTTAGCAGCTAACGTTTCACATCCTACCTTGCAGCTGGGCTCTGAAGCACACTGCGCTTTCCTCCATAACAAGACTTCCTAAGACAAGTCCATTTTCTGAGGTCCTTTGGAAATGAGATTCAGCAGTTCTCATAGAACCCCTCCTGTTACTTTGAAAGCAGTTTCATGGGCATTCACGTGGTGGGTTTTTTCAGGGGCCTTAAATGATCTGTTCATTCACATCTGAGTTCCCTCATATTATCCTTATGTGGCCCCACCAAATTAATGGAGTGCAAGATTCACTGCCACACTCACTGCCCCTTAAAAAGAGGCCCTCTTTCCTACCCACTTCACAGCTCCAGCAACAGTCAGGAATTATTAGTGTTTGATGATCTTTCATTTCAAGACTTCAATCTCTGGTACGTTGAAATTGAAATTCCTTTGCCTGCAAGGGCCCCAGAATCTGACAGCTGACTTCTTGAACTTTCCTAAGCTGCAACAGCAAAGAAAGTAAATCTACCAGCTCTGCCTCTTACAGTAATAGCATTTGTTAAAAAAACAAACACACACACCCCAAAAAACAAAAACCAAAAAAAACCCCAGAAATAAAAACAGAAAAAACAGAAAAAAGCAAAAGCCAGCAGTGCTGGCAATGTCTACTGAAACCACTGTCCTCACTTTTTTTTTTAACTCCTCCATTAGTTGAATTAAATCTTATCTACTTAAACGCTCTATTGAACAGATCTGTTGACTGGTATATCTTTCTTGGATTCAGCAATTCCAGATGCCAGAAAGATTAGAGAAGCAAAAGCACATTAGCTGCTGCATTCCCATAGTCCTATCAACTGTGGGGCTTTTTTCCGAGAAAGAAATGTCTGCCATTGTTCTGCTTTCTCTTCTTCACACCTTCTCTACCCAGCCCAAGCTGTCCTAATCCACTCACAGAGAGGGGGGAAAAAAAATGAATAAGCTGGTAAGAAAATGTAAGTCTTCTTAGCATCATAGGCTCTTGATGCACTGAAAAGTTCTACTCCAAAGATCGTTTCCTTCTAGGTTCAAAATTCATCTACGCCCTTCCATCGGTGACACAGAATAAAAACAGGTATTTATGAACACCAAACACTTTTCTAAGAATGGCAAATCTCATCTCCTGGCATGCATTGGTCCTCCCTGAACCACAAAGCTACGCAAAGCTCCTTAGGAATCATAACTGTACCCAGTTGAAGATTAAAGAGAGCAGGAGCAGCACTTACCTCGGTCCTAATGACAAACAGTAGTATATTTCTGTGGCCATATACTGTCTGATCAGCAGTAGGTCCCTACTACATAATTTTTCAGCTAGAGGAAGCAATAACCCAAGATAATATCCAAAATAGCCTAAGCCATGAGATTCTGTGGTGACTTTTCTCTCCCCTAAAGGTCTCACCAGGAGTTTAACTCTTAAAGTACTGATAACAAAGCTAAAACTTCTATTAACTTCTATTTCAGAGATTATTGAATCCTTTTGAGATATTTACCTGAAATTAAATACAGATGCGTATATATGTAAGGGTAGCTTTAAGAGTCAATAAAGGAGGATTCAGGCATTCAGAGGATTTAGGATTTGATGGAAGAAGAGGACAATTTTACTGGTCAAAGAGGCAGTTATTGCAGTTATTGAGTCTTTAAGACTAGTAGAAATTAATAGAATCACATGTTGGAATCCAGAGAAAAATCTGGGAAGCCCAGAAATGCAAGGCATCAAGGCACAATAAACAGAAAAAGACAAGATATTATATAAACTGCAGATTTCCATTATTAGCCCAATTTCAAGCATCCTGTCCCATTCACCATATCTCTGAAAAGAGTTGCTTTTAGGAACAGAGAAAGGAAAGAGGCAATGGTTTATTTAAGTCTAAGCTTACTAGACAGCCTTCCTACAGCACAGGGAATATTAATACCCGACACACTGACAGCGAATTGCAGTTCTCTATTTTGGGAACAAGGATCATATACCACGATGGCTTTTAACATGAAAATGACAACAGGCCACCAAAGTGTCAGGTACAGAGAGTTTGTAAAGTACGGATAGTTTTCTCTTTCAGAAATGAACATCACTGCTTTGAGATGGTCCAAGCACAGAGAAAAATATCTTTAGCAGTGCCCTTAACAGTGCAGTTCCCCAGCGCAGCCCGAGTGCCAGGGCATCCAGAGGGGTGGACATTTAAAACTAAGGAACATTCATTAAAGCTAAGAGCAATTGCTTAGCTATTGCATGTTTCTGTCCCTATACCAAGCCTTCACACAAAAGGATTTGCATTCACACAAATGTTCAGGATGTATCTTCTGTGCATGTAGGCTCCAAGTCACTTGGGAACCCCTCGACAATTTGTACAAAAGAAAGCTGCGTAGTTTTCAGTTTGATTCCACAACTGGATGAAGTTGCAGTGACATACACCAGATCTGTTCCTGTATCTGTCACTTAACTGTTCTCCTGCTTAGTAAATTCAAGGAGAAGACAATGCTTTGTAACAGACAGCAACAAATAAGAATATAGACAGTTCTTTTGGACTAGACTTGATGTCCACCTATTTCAGTACTATGGCTCTTACAGCCCTCAGCATTAAATACTCTAGGAGAAGCAGCAAAATCTGCATTAGGCAGATAGCAGGTAATCCTCCCTCAGAGTGGATCCCTTCTAAATTCTCAGTAGAACTGGAGAAAAATCCCTGAACAGTGGAGTTTAAAAATGGCAGGGTTAAATAAAACTGTTTTCAAGAAGCTCATAGGTTGAAAATAAATCAAAATTATTTACCAAATAAAAAATATTTAACCCATTTAATGAGATTGATTGGTGGTGGGTATAGGGAAAGGGAAAATACATTTCCTCTCTACCTGGTCCATGAAATCTAATGCCGATTTCTTTGTTGTACTGAGAATAAGGTGGAAAAGATTAGGAAATGTCCTTCCTTTAGTGCTATTATTTCTGTGTGCACTGCATTGCTATAGTAAGTCTAAGCATATCAAAGTTGGTTGAATCATTAGAATCATACTCTAAGCCATTAAGAATTGTTGCATGCCAAGCACAGAAGCTTAACTGGCCAACTCGTAAGCAGAAGGATTTTCTTCCTCTCACACAGATGCAATCAAACTCCAGCAAGACAGCTAATTGTAACCTAATCTTGTCAATTCTATGTGCAAAAACAATTTTAGGTATAATTGGAAAACGCGCAGAGGGAATAACAACAGGGTATTTCTGGCACCTTCTGGGATTTAAAAAACAGATTCAGTAGTATCTATTTAATACCACTAGTGGTAGCAGGGCTACATTTGCTAAATCAAATAATATTGGACTAATAAGGACATCTGGAAACAGTTGGTATCAAAAAACATTTGATTTGTGTTTCCTTCATGACCACAACGCACGGCTAAAGCAGGTGCACTGTTCTCTGCAGTGGAGGTGCCGAGCATTAGACACTCCAGTGGAAGTTGGGGAGAAGCAGTTGTAGATAACGTTGACAAAGGTATCTAAGCATAAATAGCAGCACTGATTGAAGGCCATCACATTATTTAATGAGAAGAGAGGGGTTTGCCCCTATTAGCATATTAAGAATTACATTTAACTACATTCTCATATTAGACTTGATAAAATATCAACTAGAAATACAGAAAAAAGCATTGCATGAGCTTCCAAAAAGAAAGGGAGGGTATGAAATGCGACTCTATGTCACCATACTCCTTTCAAATAAAAATAGGGTTTGATGTATCCATTTAAATCTAGTGCCAAGTCTTACTTGGTACCTACAGGAAGCTTATAAAACAAAGATCTGGGGCATTCAAGGCCTTGATTTGTAGTCTGACATTATGCCTTATGAATATTAACTTTTTACTTATCATACAATTGAAAATTTAAGGTAGATAGAAGAGAGCCAAGTGCACACAGAGTAAAGGGCAACGGAACTCCCCATGAAAACTCCTCCTTTCACATCAGCTAGCAGAACTGGGCCAGCCAGTACATTTCACTACAAGTATTATTCCTAAGAAGCCAAGCTGGGAGACATTTTTCCGTTGAATATTTTGCCTATGTCATGAAACGTTGTGTGTTCTTATGATGATTCTTCCCGGGTGTTTTAACAACAACAAAAAACAGTTGTTTAGGGAAAGCAGAAGAATCAAAACCCAGCAGTGTGTTTCAAATGTAAAGTTCTGAGTTTTCCTTTCAAAAAGGGAATTTGCACAGTTCTGTGTTAAAAAAAAAAATAAAATATAGCTTATGATTTTAATTCATTTTTCTGAGCACTTTACACCCAGACAGAATACCCCCTTCTATATAAGAATCTGTAGCAGGGGCAAGCTTAGGGAACATCAAGTAGACATGCAACAGAAAATTGAGTCCCTCGGGGTCCTACCAAGCAGATGTGGTGTCCAAAAGTCTAGGATAAAAGATGTAAATTTTCCCAACCGGTGCTCGAATCCTGGACCATGCTTCCACTCCCAACTCAAGGACAGATCATATTACTGAGCCTCTCCTTCTGGTGCATCAGTTCAAACACTTTTGAAGACCTCATTACACACATTACACCATTGCTGATTATTTTATTTAGAGAACTGATAATTTCAGTTGTCTGGAATTTAACTGCTGAGCTATCTACAGCAACATCAACCATAAGATCACTTTAATAGCACTTGGGTACCCAATTATGATAGCAGTAAACTCATTATAGTACGTTGGTCAATTTGGCTGTATTACTGATGTCTGTAAAGATCTGTACTGCTATAATAAAGTTATTTTCCACCCCAAAACCAGTTATCGTATTAGTAAGTTTAATGGGCTTAACTGCATGGGTATCAGGGTTTGTAAGCACTGCTAACCTACTGAGGAACTACAAGTCATATAGTGAATGCAGCAAATATGGCTATTCTAAGACTAGAGGGTGGTAGAAGACTATGTTTGTTATAGTCTTACACCATCATGATTAAAGTGAAATTTTCTTTGCTGAGTCAGGGGACTATTCATCATTTCGACAAACACAAACACATACTCCAACACGATGTGTACAAATCAGCAAGTCAAAAATTGTATCAGCAAAAGCAGGAACCATTCCTATGCTTGCAGTGTTTGCTGTGCTCAGACCTCTCAACAAACACTGTATTCTTGATAAAAATGGTAAACAGCAGCTGTTCTTTTGGTATGTCTTTAAGCTCATCCTCTACCAAAAGAAGAATCAGTACAGAAACTCCTGTGTAGCAGTATGGACCTTGGCATTATTCCAGACCCCCATGAATTTAGTTTCTTTAGATTTTGACTATCTGCTCTTCTCCTCTGCTATTTAACTATGCGCATTGTTTAGGGCATAGTATGCTCTAAGGCATGGTCTGGAGCAGTGAGGGTATAACGCTTGTTTGGATGGCTGAAGTTAAGAGGAGTGATAGCTTTCCTCTCTGTCCAATGAAAACAAGAATTTAATTTCTGAACTATACAGCAATGCAAACCCTTCCAACTTCACAACTTGTATTAGAACATATCTGCACATTTGCTCTCTCTTTATCTATTTTCTGTTTTTCCTGTTTTGTTCTCACTTCTGCATTTTTTACCCTCCCAAAAACCAGCTAGAGATGGAAAGCTACATAAGATCAGACAGGCAGTTCTGCTAACCACTGCAAATCTTTTATTTGTGTAATAGAAGAAACAGAAATTATGCATGTTAGGAGGGTCAGTCCCCTCCTCAAATTATCACAGGCCACACTTAACAGCTGTACAATTACTACACTGGTTGGACCCTTATAAATCTACTTGTCACCACATACTTAAAGAGAGTCCTCCTGTTATATAGGGGTAAAAGATATAACAGAATAAGAAGGTCTGCCACAGAACAAGGCAGCATTTAAAGGTCTTATCTACCTATAACTCAGCCAATCACCTAAGCAAAAAGTTTTGCCTCTTTTATTAATGGCACTGACATAAGAAACTAACCTCAGAAAACGTTCTTAGTAGAAGCAGCTGTCGTAACAGAAATGTAAAACCTGTGCTGCCTCTGCCAACCTCACTTCCCAAACGTGGCAAAACCACGAGCTGTCTCTTTACAGGAATTGGGTATAGCCTCACCAGTGACAAGCAGCTGGCTTCCACACCATGAGTTTGAGACCAGGAATCAGACAACGTACAAAGATCATCAGCCTGCTCAAGGAGAGAGAGAACACAGACTTGTTGGAACAGGAAAGGTCCTGCAGGAAACTCCATGTCAAGTAAAGGTGCAGGAAGGAATCCCCTGTCTCTTCAAACAGGGCTCGAGACAGGTACCCCACAGTGTAGATCCAACCAAGGGCTGAGCTTCACTCGGGCTCGTGGTCAACAGATGAGGAGTGGTGGGTGACACTGCTCAGAGCCACTAAAGTCTGTTGCTGCCCTCAGGTTCCTGGCAATGTGCCCCCTCTGTTCTGATTTGCATTGGAGGGTTTTTTGAGAGACAGGAGATTCATCTCCTAGGATGAGAGCCACTCCTAAAATAAGCTTTATGTGTTCAGTTTGTCCACTGGTTTACCATGGCCTAAAAGTTTTAAGAATTAACAAATCTCAGCACAGAACCACTTGGGTAGAATCTCAACAAATTCAAGCTATTGCAGTATTAACCATTGTACTACTAAACAGAGACCCAAAAGACATGGCTTTTAATGCACAGATCTGTTAATTATAATGAAAACAAGCCAGATCTGTAACAACTGTGTTCCTTCTTAATCTACTATATAAGAGGCTGCAGACTACTCCATGGAGCTTGTTTCTGAGGGCCTTTACATATGAAATAGTATTACATGAAAGTAGTATTCGCAGAGGTCAACTGGGCTAATAATAGAGCTGGGTTTTATGCAAAGGGTTCTAAAACAAAATGGATAAATTTTAAAAGCAACTAAATCTAAGACAAGTAATTTAGTATGCTTTGTTGTTCCTATATTGAATTTTATAATCTGAAATTTATCCCTGTTCCTCACAAGATAAAAAATAGGCGCCTGTTAATAGCCTGAAATCTCACAAGTTTCATTGCCCTGAAGTACAAGTCTGCTCTTTGACAACTTCTCTATTAGTGTTCATAAGATTCCATCCTTTTCCGCACAGAAAGAATCAGATCTCCACATATGAGATCAGACTTGTTTTATAAGAGCGCAAGACTCCCATAGATCAGTTAATCCTGTCGGCAGCAACACTTCACAGAACTATTCTGCGTGTTATTTTTACATGATCTCTCCTAGCATCAAAACTAGGTCTGTGCAAAGCAGAAAAAAACGCAAATCCACAGGCAAAAAGAGAAGTCAAGTTCTGTAACACACTAGTAGTTCAAGTGATACTTGAAGAGGATTCATTTACCTTTAGTTTCAACTTTACGTTGCTTAGAGTTGTTAAAGAGACTGCAGTGTACATTGAGTCTCATTTTAAAAATTCAAAAGCTGCTTAAAATGATTAAAAAAAGGAAAAAAAATTTAAAAATGCAACCATTGCTTCCCTGTTAGGAGAACAGATAACAGTCATTTATAAGATTACTTTATCCCATATGCCCAGTCTTGTCAGATTCATAATCCTCTCTTTGTTAGGTACAGGATAACATCTGCTTACAGTGCCAAATTCCAAGCCAGCGCCATGAGGCTGGAGCTCCTCTCCTGCAGTCTTCAAAGGCTGATTAACGGCAAGAGCAGGTGCAGCTCCTACAGGCTTTGCTTGATGACTTCCCCCTCTCCTGTAACTCTCCTTCCACCATCTCCCCTGATAGTTGTATTAAAAGGCTCCAATATCAACACATCTGAGGCAACTGACTTTTAGATCAAATATGTTTCCTGTTCTCAGCTTCACTCAATTATATTTCAGTTTTGCCTTCGCGTGCTGGCATTCTGCTTGCACCCGTGCTATGCACTTTGAAGGCACCACAGGGTCTACAGCACAGAAATAAAAGCTCAAGCAAATCCGAGAATTTTCCTTGCCCGAACAATTGCTGTCTCATGGGTCCTGCTAGTGGCCACTCGCAGTCACCTTTCCTGTATGCTGGCCCTGACACCAAAATAAAGTACAGAAGGCAAAGAATCCTGATCAGGCACAAAACACGCAGCCTTCATTGACAAGACGTGTCAATGAGGGCATTAAAGAGATTTAACAATTTTCATATCACGTGAAATACACCTGCATACACCAAATTCACCTTTGCAATGACACTGTAACTGTACAGCCTAGAGACACACGCCAGATCAAATCTCAGTGCCAGTGAACACTGTTCAAGTAAAATTTAATGAAAAGTATGAACCTCAAGCTAAACAGAGGAACCTGTTATCATCCAAAATAAAAAGAATGCTAGGAGTTAAAACAAAGTGAGGTGGAGATCTTCTGGTTATTGTTTTAAATGCAACAGCAGACAAAGAAATGCAAGAACAGCATCAAAAAAATTGCAGGAGAAGAGGAAGAAATCGAGAAGAAATAACTGCTTTCCTGTGGAAAAACAAGCAGATAAAGACAGACTTTTCAGTGAAGCGTTGCATGGTGAAATCTTGGGGAGCAGTCTTTCATTTGTGCTCTGTAAGTAAAGTACTTCAATCTAGAGAGCTGACCCCATCACCAGTTTTTCCCCAGAACTGAGCAGCCTGAGCTATTGTCTAGTTAAGAGGACTAATGATAAAGAAAATGAGGTGCCAGTGTAAAACAACAAAATGGACAATTCAAATATGAAAAGCTTGAAAAGGCAAATATAGATGCTACTGACAGACAAAAAAAGGAATTAACTTGAGATGCTATCAGCTATTTTGCTGCCTCTTGTGTGATTCTAGAGCCTTTGTCCACACACTGGTGTTTGTGGCCCTGATTGTGCACAGAAACTCTGCTAACATTAACTCTTCACACTATAAACTCACGTTAACTTCAACAGGACATTCATCTCCACAGATGTATACTCTGGCAATAGAGATTGCAATTCAGAGTCCTGCAGTTCCGATGACTTCAATAAATTATGCATTAAGTTTAGGAGTGGTGTAATTCTTTGCAGGATTGGGACCCGATGTGAAAATCTCTTCAGGAAAGAGACAGTTCCTTCCTGTGTTTTTATACGAGAGCCCCAGTCTTTATTGCAGCTTTTATGAGACACTATAAATTCAAAACTCAACTTCCCTAGATTGCTACTTTTTCTTTTTTTTCTTCTTCTATTTTTGCATTTCACTTAACCTGCACTATCTACAACGAATATGAGAGACCATGCTTTTTCAAAATAAAGGAAAATGAAAAAACACCCTTGGTCTGCAGTGGCTACCATTTCTGCCTGTATTGCCATTGATCCAATGATATTTTTGCACATCCATCCCTCCAGATTTATTCTTGAAAAAACGATAACCAGTCAGAAGAGTTATCACCTTGTCTCCTTGTAGAAATGCATTGCCACCCGAGCCACAATTCATACAGAGAATATCAAGGCCAGCAGTGGAATATCTATGAAACTAAGAGGTAGGAGCATTTCACCTAATGATGAAACAGAATCCACAACAAAATCCCATTATGTGTTTCTTGCTGAGATAGGGGGTTTTTTAATAATATTGTTCCAAAGGCAACTGGAATCCATGTTGTTCACACCTGAATAATGAAACAAATCAGATAAAAACTACTCTTTCCTATTGCTGTTATTCATCCTCAACTTGCATTATAGATCAACACGTTTCAGCAATCAGCAATGTGCTATGTGTTGAACATTTTTTTCAAATGGAAATAGCTAAAGCAAAATCAAAGGGAAATGTTGTGTCTTTGATGTAGTTCCATACATTTGTTATGCTGCAAGGGCTAAGGCTGCTAGACCCAGCTGATGTCAACAGATTGGTTAAATCCTCTTTTAGACTTTGTGGAAGGAACAATTAAATCCCTGTAGATAAGGCCACAAATGCTTTAGAGATGCCACGTTTTGTGAGCTATTTAGTTGCCTGGTTTGCTGCTTTTGTGTTTCTAGGAGAAGGCCTAAAGAAATAGCTGAGACCAACATTCAGAGATGAGACAAAGTGAGATCTTCCAAGCTAGACGGGTAATCACTGTGTCAAACTGGGGTACCTGAACAAGATGATTTCCTGATCATTCTTTCCTTCTGTGTGGAAAAGAACAACAGCATGTGCTGTCTGTGGAAAGAAACATCATTGTACCTAATTACTAGATACCCGATTTTGCAGATGACTTTAGACAAAGGCAAAGAACTAAGTTTTTCAATATACTGAACTTGTAACTACATCATGGCTGACAACTAAGGTTTTCAACATACTGAACTTGTAACTACATCATGGCTGACCTAAGACTGTTGTAAAATATGACCAAAATGTTTGCCAGCTCATTTCTGTCATAGCACACACGAACATTTTCCTGAGTGGAAGGAATTTGAAGCTTGGGAACCTGTAATCTCTTCAAAGGCAGACAAGCTCCTGTCACACATCATTAGGAGGTGTAAAAAAACCAACTGAATAAAAAAAAAAACTAAACCACAAACCAACAAAAAACCCCAGCAAGCTATGTAGGCTTTCCTAGAGGAAAAAATAATAATTCACACAAGTGGCATAATTGTATATAATATGTAACCACAGGAAATAACTACTTTACCATGTTCATCCATTCAGAAAACAGAAAATGGAAGTCACTTAAGCTAATCCTTTTTAGACTTGCACAGGCTGCCTCCTGATAGAGCGGCTCTGGTTGTGTACTGCCAGCTGCGAGCGCTGCTCAACTACCTCCTTGAAAGCTGGTTTTAATTCGGACGACGGAGCCCGTGCGCACCAGTACAAATGAAAAATGCCCTTCCCACTCAGTGCCACCTTCAGCTTTCCCACGGCTGAAAATATTGTGCCTCCAATGTGAGAACCACTTGTGTTTCCTTAGAAAGGAACACCATAGGGATATGTAAAATAATGAGTGGTTTAGGTCAAGTTGATTAGGCTCCCCTGTTCATCCTGAAAAATAACACCAGAATAATGGGGAAATTCAAGCAGATGAGCTACCCAGCAAAACAGGAAGAAAAGGAAACGTACATGAAAACAACATGTTGTGGAACTTTTAAGCAATTGACAACCCAGATAAATATTTTAAGGGGGCTAATATATAGAAATATAATTTTATTTTTGGTTTGCTTTGTTTGGATTTGGAATAATACCACTACTCAAGACTCCTTCTACACCAGAATTACATGTAATAAAATCACAGGGTATTTGAAGGCACAGGTTTTGAGAAAGAAGTCATTCTGAACAGTATATTTGCATTACTATAATTAGTTTCACTGATGTCAACAGGGCTATCAAGGAGGTAAGGTTCTTCCCAGTAGTGGTAGCAAACTTAAATGAAAAGTAAAAACAAAAGTAAACAAAGCAAGAGGAGATGTGAAAGTTCTCAGGGGTTTAACTTCTGTGGCTCTACACCATACATGAAAAACAACTTTTCCTCACACATGAAAGCAGGTCAGCACCCAACTCACATAGACAGTCATCGATCATCTAAAGCAGTATTGAATACAAGGGGCAACAGACACTATTCCCTTTGTTAGTCAGCCCTCCTTGTACCATCCTACATTAGCATGGAGAACAGAGAAAGATAACAGGTTTTGGCTACTCAGAGGACATTTACCTGGATACCATCTCCAGACAACACCTACCTTAACGTGCCCCTTCAAAATGTCTCCAGACAAGCTAACTACACAAACTTTGCTCAAACTATATAATAACAGAATGCCAAGTTCCTTCAAAATCAAAGCATTAATTGAATTTCCCTGAAATAACTTACAGAAAAGATGCAGACATTTTGAAGAAGTCCAAAGCAGCTTGTTTTGACCTAACAGAAGGAAGTATTTCTACAATTCATTTTGGAAAGACTGTGTATCAAGGATAACGCACAGTAAACCATGAAAGTCAAAATTAAAACATTTAAATTTAGTGAAATCTTGGGATCCTTGGAAGAGATGGAAGAGAACTGCAAGGGATAGAAGGGTGGTTTTCTGTTATTTTGTTTTTGTTTAGGGGTGGTTTTTTAATTTGTTTGCATTTAGGAGTTTTTTATGTGACATCAGGGATTTTTTGTTTCACTCCAGTGCAGAGCTAAGCCAATTCTGAAATTTGAAAATCTTTCACATTTGGAACTTTCTCTGCCATAGAGCTCTTATCAGAAGCAGCACCTCACAGTGCTTCATAGTTTGGCATCTCACTAGCATATCCAGTAAATGGATTAAATGGATCCATTAATTGGAGTTGGTTTAGGTGCTTCATAATCCTACCTAGACAATCAATACACACTTGCTTCTGACACAACTACTTCATTACAGAGGTCGCAACTGCTTTTGCACCAGAGCTTTGTTACCTACTGATGCACTAGTCACTGAAGCGTTTCTGGAAATTGGGTGTAGTTTGTTAGGAGCATGTTGATCCTGGCCCTCAGTCTACAGAAAATCCTGCCAGTAGTTGTAGCTTTCTCCATGAGTTTCATACATACAAAGCCAGAAATCACAGAGACACACTGCCAGGAACTCGGCCAGTATCAGCTCAAAGCTTTAGATTGCCAAGGGTTGTTTTTTTGTTTTTTTTTTTTTTACTGCAATTTTAAAAGGGAAATTTATTATCTAGTATTTTTAAGCCAGGATTTTATTTTTTTTTTAATAGCCTTTTTTTTTGTTTTTTTAAACAGATCTACTGTGGAGAAAGATAACATTTGCAAGAGAAGCTAAAGAAACAATAATTTGAGTTTATGTGGTAATATGATTTATAATAAAAAGAAAAAGTTAATTTGACATGTGAATGGTTGGTCATGACATAATGGCAACAGGCTTTCTCAATAGTGATAAGCCTGGTCTGATCAAAACGATTCTTTTGCTCACAGAAAGAATGAAGTTAGGAAAACAGCTAAGGGAAAAAAAAAACTTCTACTGTATCTACAGTAGAAGTAAGGAATGAAAAAAAAAAAAAGTCACTACCTCCCAGATAGTTGAGATAATGATTGTATTGCAGATCATTTACAACACTTATAAGAAGGGATCATTTGGGCAACAGCTATGTCAATTTATTGAAACAGTTAAGACAACCAAAGAATGTTGTTTTTCTATTTTTGTACTGCACAGCTCTCCATTTGAAACTCCATCTGAAAAATGTTCACTTGTAGCTGTTCACAGCTAACACGTCATCAAAATCCTGATCAGCAGATCAAGGCATCATTGAAACTTTAAACCTAAAGCACCAGGCAACTGCAACATTAAATAACATGCAGGAGAGGATCAACCTCCCTCTCTTAAGAGCTGACTTTTTTTTTTTTTTTTTGCCAAACTTTTAAGTTTTGTATCTACAGTAGAAGTAAGGAATGAAAAAAAAAAAAAGTCACTACCTCCCAGATAGTTGAGATAATGATTGTATTGCAGATCATTTACAACACTTATAAGAAGGGATCATTTGGGCAACAGCTATGTCAATTTATTGAAACAGTTAAGACAACCAAAGAATGTTGTTTTTCTATTTTTGTACTGCACAGCTCTCCATTTGAAACTCCATCTGAAAAATGTTCACTTGTAGCTGTTCACAGCTAACACGTCATCAAAATCCTGATCAGCAGATCAAGGCATCATTGAAACTTTAAACCTAAAGCACCAGGCAACTGCAACATTAAATAACATGCAGGAGAGGATCAACCTCCCTCTCTTAAGAGCTGACTTTTTTTTTTTTTTTTGGAATTCCCCGGAGAGGTTATTTAATACAGGCTTCAGTGCATTTATCACTTTGAAGAGGATTTCACTTTTAATTTTCTAACTCTAGAGGTGCAGCTTTTTAAAAGCTGTGGATGTTCTTGCTTAGCTATCTGCTCTGCTACATATTTCATACAGAAAATTTGACTTTGCTACAACTTCAAACCTTTTAAACCTTATGAAACTCAAGTGCTAGTTCATACTGCATGATCTGAAAGCAAAACTGGTTCACAGATGGTGAGGATCAGAATCCGGGTTCTTATGATCTCTACTAACTAATGCACACTGTAAGATGACTGCTTTTCTTGTTTGTGGGAAGAAGGAGGCAGTCTCAATGTGTGCATGTGCACCAAGTAACAACTTCAGCAGTGAGCTGAAGTCCCCATATATGTACTAAAACCAGCCACATCCACCATCACTCACCTACTGCTTTCTACCCAGATGCAGGAAAACTTCTTTTTTTCCTTTTTTCCCCCATGGCCACATCAAAGAATAAGTCAGCACTTCAAGTGTCACCTAGTGCAAGGAACGTCTCTAAATATGGAGCAATCCCATTATGGACATTTACAAGCTAGAGCTTCTCCTTGTTATTATAACATATTTTACTTAGCAAGTGGGCTGCCTCAGGATCACCTGATTAGTTACCATGGATCACAAAAGCCATTGATGCCAATTACCCTCAAGTCTGAAGTCAGACAGTATCACTTGAAATAAGAGAATACTGAAGTTACCCATAGAATCATAATATAACTCAGACTGGAGAGGACCCTCCAGTTGTCATTATGGTCTGATCTCCAGCTCAGAGCCAGGATAACTTTGCTGTTGGATAAAATTGCTCAGCTTTGTTCCAGTTGAGTTTTGAATTTCTCTGAGGATGAAGATAATAATCTAGAAGTTTACCACAGATGCTCGTGAAGTACAAAACTGTGTATAAGCAACTGTGGGAATTTAATTAGAATTTATAGCTCAGAATGTCTTTTCTATGTAGTAGTTTTCACTAAAAGAACTGACTCTATCCCTTACCTTGTTTTAGGTGCTTATATTGCCCTTTCGGTGATTAATTGTATGTTTTGAAGCTTTCTAGCTTTGACGTTTACTGTTTTGAAATAGTATACAAAAGGTTAAAAGGAAAATTTTATTCTGTCTTGAGCTTCCAAAGCTGAGTACATCTGTAATAATCTTATTTTGACAGATTTCCTCTATTTAGCTTTTTCCAAAATTAAAGTTTTACTACTATCACACGTATCAGAGGTATCTATTTTCCTTTTACAACTAATCACTAATTGGGTAGGTCTGATAGGAGCTGGTTTCTGTTATGATCTCTTTTTGCAAGATTATTTTGTAGGCAAAGAAACACAAAACGTCTGCCATGCCACAAGTCTCTTTTCCAGAAAATGGAAGAACGTTCTGTTGAAGCTGCATAGAAATGATCCTATTATATGTGAACCGTTTAGAGCACAGTGGCTTCCTAACAATTAGAGCTTTATGTGTTTCATTCACAGCTTATATAAAAATCCTCAATAGACTATTTGCCCTCTCCTTCTCCCACAGAAAGTTTGAAAAGACATCAGTAAAGATCCTTTATGGCATCTAATTTATTCTCTTGAAATTACCTGCAATTCCTTAGTAAAAGAGACATTTTTAAATGAATTATCTCTCTGCCAATTACAACCTCTCTCATCACATGCTGGCTCTGCAAGAGCACCAACATGACAACTTTTCCTAGTTAAGAAAAAAGGCGATGCATTTTTTTTCTTATGGCAGCTTGATTTTGTTTTTAAATTCACAAGTCAGCCTTGTGAACTGTATTCAGAATTCAGGTAGAAGTGCCTTGGTTTACAGTCTTGTGTAAAATACCTTTGAAGACCACAGAAGCGTGGAAATAGGGAGATGGTGGTGATCTCTCTCCCATAAAGCAGCTAATTACATGATCATCTTGAACTCTCTGAAGTCAATTACTGTAATTACTGCAACTATTGTGTTGTCATATTTCATTTGGAACAAAATGGTAGCATGAGAGGAAACTGCCAAATATGGTGTTCAAGACTTTTTCCACTTTATAGAAATGTGTTTAAAATGAAAGCTTCTGTCAACCCCAATAAAGTGTTCCTAAACTCAGGAGGCACAGTCACTTGTTACAACACTCCCTGTTAATGTAAACCACTGTAAAATGTAACAAGATTAAATAAAAGGACAAGGCTCGAGTATGTCAAACACAGCCCCAGCAGGACAGAGACTATTAAGAGGCATCAGCACTGTCCACAGGGCAGCCTGAGGACCTGTTTCTTTTTCCTCCTGAACTCCACTGTACCAAGCAGAACAGCTATTTACACCGCCATCGTGCATCTTCTGTTCAACCAGCTTATGCTAGGAGCCCTGCGTAAACCAGGAGATAACTCAGCCATCACTTTAGGTAACTGATGATCCCCAAAACAGAAAATTGCATCTGGAGAAAAACTTTTCCATCCTCAAGAGGTTTTCAGGAGTTTGCTTGGCTTAAACCACAGCTTGAATAACAAAAACATTATAATACAAGGTTAACCTCAACTTCATCCTGATGGAACTATTTATCTGTCACACAAAGATAGGTATATTCTCTGTGGACTGCTTTTTTTAAGGGCACATACACAAGCTATTTTCTCACTACAGTGAGGATGTCTAAATAAATCTCTTACAGACAAGTAATAGGAAATATTTCAGCTCCAGATGACTACACCCCACTATTTCCCAACCTTCAGGAAAGCCAGTGATTCTTTAAAAGTATTAGCACTTCTAAAAGAACAAAATAGAGACAGATTTACAAAACATGGTGGTAACAACCTCTGCATGAGCCCTCAGTTCTAACTTCATACAAACTCTTCTAATACTTTTTACCACACAAAATATGCCATGGTGTATTATGATTCTGTGTTTTGCTTCCTTGAAACAGGATACAGATGGTGATACAGGCAGTAGTTTTTCCATGCTGTAAGGTGCCATAAATATTCAAGGCTTTCTCCTGTAACTCTCTATCTCAGCAAAGGCTGAGCAGATTCTCCAGGGACCAAGGGGTAACAGTTTTAAACTGAAAGAGGGGAGATTTAGATTGGATATTAGGAAGAAATTCTTTCCTGTGAGGGTGGTGAGACACTGGAACAGGTTGCCCAGAGAAGCTGTGGCTGCCCCATCCCTGGAGGGGTTCAAGGCCAGGCTGGATGGGGCTTTGAGCAACCTGGTCTGGTGGGAGGTGTCCCTGCCCAGGGCAGGGGGGTTGGAACAAGATGATCTTTAAGGTCCCTTCAACCCAAACCATTCTGATTCTATAATTTTGTCTTTGTACATGTTTTTATGCTGCTTCTTGAAGACATTGTCAGCAGAAAGGCCACTTTTTCTTGGTGTTTTTTTTGCATTTTTCATATCAATTTATTTTGAGATTAACTCTGACTCAACTGGTAAAGAAAGCTGGTCAACAGATGAAGGACAATGCAGCACTTTCATACTGTTATGGATGATAAAAATAAATAGTTTTCATTCCACAGTGTTAAATGTATTCCATGTTTTCACAATGCCTACTTAATAGTTTTGGGACTCTGTGTGTGTTTCCCATAGAAGAGAAAAGCAGAATGCACTTCACCATTTTTTTCCTCCTCCTGGATCTAATTATTCTCTAATTTAAATGCAAAGGCCAATCCAGGTTGCTCCTGAGACACTGTGGGACTCTATTAGGATCTTTTACATTAAGACTTTTTATGATAACGATTATATGATAAAGAGCATCTGGAGTCTAACACAATATTAACACTATTTCTTAAAGGTGCAACCCAGTTTTTGCCGAATTTAACATTCAACCTCTCTGTGCTTACACAGCCTGGCTTAAGGGTAGAGGGTATTTTCTTCCAAGGAGTCTGCATCAGCCATGACAGGATGAGGAAAGCACAGTGCAGGGACAATAAGACTCGATTTAAGATCCATTAGAGAGGAAGTGCCGCATCTTCAGGCTCTCCTTAGTTAAGTCCATACTGTTCCATTACCTTCTACTTTGAAATAACCTGCTATTTTGCTTACGTAATTTGAAAAACAACAACATCAAAGGTTTGAAGACAGCCCCAAATAAACAGAATACTTGATCACATATGCTGTAACATAGTATTACATTACACCCCTTCATAAAACCCCCATGCTAATAACTGAGAGACTGCATAGAATTGTATTAATTTGTAAAATGAACAGGGAATATCATTCTTTCTGTAAATCTTCTAGCTGTTCTGATGAAAACTAAATACATCCACTAATTCAGAAATCAGGTAGTCAAGTGGAATATACAAAAGGTAAGGTTCTGGTTTTACGAACCAGATTCCCTAGAGTCTAAGACTTTAAAGATCACCCTCTGTAGTTCTGTAGAGTGTGAGGGGTCCTCCCCTGAGGAGGAAGGAGCAGCAGAGATATGTCAGTGTGAACTGACCACAATGCCCCTTCCCCTTTCCCCTGCACCACTCAGAGAAGGAGGTAGAGAAATTGGGACTGAAGATGAGCCTGGGAAGAAGCAATGGGTGGGGGAAGGTGTTTTAAAATTGAGTTTTTACTTCTCATTACCCTATTCTGATTGGATTGGCAATAAAATCATTTTCTCCAAGTCGAGTCTGTTTTGCCCGTGATGGTAACTGCTGAGTGATCTCCCTGTCCTTATCCCAAGATAGGGGATAGATTTCATTTTAGTTTCTCTCCCCTGTCCAGATGAGGAGGGGAGGGATAGAGCAGTTTTGGTGGGCACCTGGCATCCAGCCACGACCAACACACCACACGATAATTCTCTCACATCTTGCGTGCCACTGCACAGATAGCTGTCTATGTACCTACCCAGTTAACAGAGACTAGCACTCATACAATTAGATTTTGAAAGATCCAACTTCAAAAAGGGCTTGAAACACACAATTTTTACTCTAGACAGTTGAAAAGGGCTAACTCCATTCCTTACTCTTTTTTCATGTATAGTACGAACTTTTTGTTACTCTTTTTGATGAAATATTAAACACATATATGAAGGAAAGGATCAGGAATATGAAAATGCTTTAAGAAATTTTTTCTAATGGTTAGCTTATACAACTTTAATAATCTTATTATATTACCACATCACTACAACTGCACTATATCTGTAAGAAAAGTAGTAGACTAAAAGAACAACAAGCCATCTTGCATTTTTACATATGCTAAGATATTTGATCCAATATTTCATCTGTGATCTTTTTGCTTTACCAGCGAGCTTCACACCAATATGTAGTTTCACACTGATAGGCTGTTATATCACCATAAACAGAAAAATTCCACTAATTACTGACTGAATAGTGTCCATATATGAAATTAAAGTGTTTTTCTGCTTTACGGTAACTCTGAGATGAGCTCAGTAGCCCACAGGCTATATTACGAGAAGAAAGACACTTTCCCATCTGAGATATAGTTTCAATCTATAATTAATGCACACATAAATGCCTCATTATTTCTGTACAGACTTGCAGAAGGGACACTTTAACTGCACATTTTTAACTAGATAGGACCTATTAGTTAGCAAACTGAAGCACAATATCAAGAAACTTCTGTCCTCAGTGTTCTTGAGCTGAAAAAGCTTACTGAAGCCTCCCCTAACAAAGAAACCAATGAGTTGAGTATGTACTACCACAAAAAACAGCATCAGTTGGCCCATGGTGCATTTTCTGATGCTCTCAGTGTAAGACAAGCTAATTCACGTGGTCTCAGATCCATGTTCCGTGTTTGCAACTGTTCTGTTCAGTGAATAAAACAAATAATACCCATTTTTATTATTTTTCTAATGCTACTTTGTGAGATATTTCATACACTTCCTGAGGAATTACACATAACTGAGGAGGAACAAAACAAGTGATCTCTTACGAATGCTTTCCAAGGAAAAGAGAGCATACAAGACCAAGGGCTATAAAAGATAACTGAAAAAAATGTAAAATTCTATACTAAAGACTTGACATAATTTGACTTAAATCAGCAGAATAAATTTCATCAATTTCTAGGTCTAAATTATTTATTCATTTTAGACTATTTTCATAGTCTAAGTAGTAATAGGAAACAAAAAAACCAAACAAAACCCCTATGTGTCCTGACAATATCTGACTATGATTTAGACACAGTCGTTCTCCAGAGAAAATGTAGCCTCAAGACAAACAAGAGTGCTGTAATTTATATTATAGGTATTCTTTCCTTTCCAAAGGCAGAGCAGGCAGTTAAATGTGACTATATAAAACCAATATTCAAAGTTGCATTGCTACTTAAAGAACTAAGACGGAGTAGACCTCTGGAAAAGGAAAAAAAACCCACCTTTTTTTATACTTTTCCACTCCAATTCTTCATGCCACTAGATGCCCAAATGAAGATAAGAATCTTTCAGGAACTAGTTTAAACATATAACTAAATTGAAGTCTCAAGGTTCTAAGTAGGCCAAGGGCCATCATTATTAGTTTTACTTTCAGTTAAATTGCTTTCTTGATAGGATTTCATGACACAGGAAATTTGTTTTCTCAGATGTGCTTTAAATGTGCCTGGTTTGTTCATTAGGATATTTACATAAAGCAATTCTTTTTTTTCTTTTTTTTTAGAGGGAAGACACTAGAAAAAGTAATTGTTCCATGATTTATGTTGTACTATTAGAAAAGCGATCAGACTTTAGGAAAATAAACCAATTGTTCTCAATATGTCCTTTATAATCCAACATGTGATCAAGGAGTTACTTATTCCATTGCCACCCATAATTATAGGCAATCTGCTTCCTTGTCTTGTCCAATAACTGCCTGATACTATTTGACAGCATTCCTACTCTGAGCTAATGCCAGAAGGTCAGTCTGGACTAATGAAACATGTGAAATAAGCAAGACTTATCTAGTTAATAAAACCAATCATTTTTATTCCTTGCCTTTTACATATAACCTACAGAGCCACTTCTCAAAGCAAAGAAAAGCCAAAAAAAAATGGTGAATTACCCATCACTGAGAAGTATAGTACTATGTAAAGCCTCTAGCATGGGACTCTCAGTCTGGTATGTCCTTCAGGGAATCAGGGGAAATCTGCATTACAATATGACGCATGATTGACTGGGGACTACCAGTCAAAATGATGACATTAGCTGCCAATCAACGGAAGAGGCAGTTAAAAGAGAAATCTTCTTCCAGTTACACACCAGATCCATGACTAGTGGGGCTAGTGATATGCTTCATCTTTCCAGTGTCCTATACAAAGCAATCTCTGGGTTTTGTAATTTCTGACAGTTTTGCAACTACATATGGAGAGGCTTCTAGGTCAGAAAGAGGCCAAGATCAAGACGTAGGTTTCAGATCCAAAAACAGTGAGGGGCAAAGTCTAAGTCGATGTTTAAGGAATGATTTAACTCCATGGAAGTTAGAACCAAAAGGATTTATTTGCTTTTTTAGCAAGTTACCAGTTGATTTCACAGGAGCAGACCTCAGAATTATGAGAGAATCCATCTCCAGTTTTCCTGACTCCATGTCCCTTCCATAGCTTACAGCCTTCTGGGAAAATGATAATAAACTCTAGGACAAGATTGGTAGTTGCTAAAAGGGATCATTAGACCATCTAGTCTATCTTTTCATAAGCCAGGCCAAATAGTTTTTACCAGTTACTCATGCACTGAAGCTTAATAACTTGCATTTGATTCAAACATACCATCTAAGAAGACATAAAGACAGAAAAAGCTACCAGCTATATTAAGTAATAGTAGTGCCTGAACAGTTAATAAGCCTTGTTGTTACAGTTAGGATTTATTTCTAGTTAGATTCTTTCTAGCTTTAATGACAACTCTAATTTCCATAGCTCTGTACTACAGCAACTGCAACATCACAGACTGAGACGATTTAATGGGTAGAACAAGCCTAGGAAATTCCTAGGAATGCCTAGGAAACTTGGTGGTGACTTGTCAGAATTTGACAGCTAAACTATCCACAGCTTTCCCATGCCTTGAGCATGTTCCAGTACATCCCAGCTCCCCACTGCACATGTGAATAGGCTAAGCACATTTTTCACAGACTATTACTTCCACAATACCTTCTCCTTCCTCCCGTGAGCAACTGTGACAAGATGACAGTGATGCTATGTGTCTTCCAAACAGGGATCTTTTTGAAAAGCAGGTGGTGCTGGCTGAGGAGGTAGCAAGCCATACATATATGAAGGACAATTCAGGAGATAACTGAGCTAAAGGGAGAAAAAATTAGAAGGGTTTGGATTTACATGTGGAACCGTATACAGAGAAAAATATATTGAAAAGAAGATTTATTCATAGACACACAGCAAAATACCCACAGTTTGGGAAATAAATCTTACAGCCATCTTAACCTTAATGCTCCCAGGAGAAACCAGATGTTTCTGAAACTGCAATTCAGTTAGGACCAAAAAGTAAGCATTACCACTATAAAGCTGAACATCTTTTGAGATGTGGCTAGAAGTGCCAGGGATGAAGCAGCTCTGGGTAGTGGCAATACAACTCATGGAATTTGTGTTTCTTACTACCTGGGATTCCAAGTTTAACCCACCTGCATAGGACTTACAAACAAAGCGTGGCTTCTGCTTGTAGAGACCATCAATTTGATAAAGATTTACACAATATTTATGCCATGGGACGTTTCCAAAACTGGTGGAGGCCACTTCATTATTCAGACCCATTCCTATCACCCTATAACAGTTTCAGAACTACTCTACCTTTTAATGGTGCTACAGTAAGCCATGTTGTTGTTTGGTCTCTTCTTATATTACACCTTAAAGTACAAGACCATTTTTGCATATTGAGAAAATTTTGTTCTTTGTACATTGCTTATTCAATTTAAAAAGAAATCTAAGCTAGGTTAGAGTAGCTTAATGTACTCCTTTATTTTCTGGTTGGGTAGCTATTTTCACAGCTAAGACTTTTACTTCAGATTAGCACACAGAAGACAATGATAATGCAGTCTGTGCACTACAAAACTTGAGGACCAATTTTATTTTTCAGTATGGTCAGCCGAAGTCCAAAACACAAAAGACTGCTGCACTTTTTCTAGCCTGTGTGCCATTTGTTACCTTCCCATTCCAATGGTAGCAAAAAAAACATTAAGAAGTAGCAATCATGTAAAGAAAGTCCTTGAACATAATAAGGTTCCATGTAGAGGCTTAAGACCAGGTTGGATGGAGCTTTGAGTAACCTGGTCTAGTGGGAGGTGTCCCTGCCCACAGCATGGGGCTGGAACTAGATGAAATGATCTTTAAGGTCCCTTCCAACCCAAACCATTCTATTATAGATTATGACCAGGGCTTTAGACATACCAGGTTTTACAAATAAGAGGTAAGCATCAAACAACCTAAATACTTCCAGTCAACATGTCTAAAATTAAAAAAAACCCAAAACCAACAAAAAAAACCACCAACCACCCCACCACAACTCCAAGTTCGTGATCTTCTTTTCTTCACTGAAACTAACAGGTGGTTCACCCAGTGGCATAGCAGCTATTTACCTTTCCTTTATGGAAAGAGTAGCTGACAAGTTCTCCCACAATTGAACAGCTGCTTCTCAACTCTCTCTAACCAAGACAGTAGACTGACACCAGGGTCTAATGAAAAAAGATATGTTCAAAGACCTGTTGTTACATCCACAGAGCTTTCCTACAGAAATCTGAAGGGTTTACTCCAGATACTGAGGAAAGAACTCTTAACAGAAGTACCTGTCCTTTCCAAGCTAGACAGCCACTACGAAAGCACTGTGGAGTGGAAAATTAAAGAGGACAGCAGAGGACTTTCCTGGAAGGCCTAGTGAAGAGCAAAATCTGTGAGAAAGATAAGAAAGAAATCTATTTAGAAAGGGAAAAATAGTTGTTTGACAAAGGGAATAGAAGAAGAATCATCAAAAGTGTTTGAACCAATTTCTCAGGGTTAGTAAACTGTACCTGGGAAACACACACTTATGTATATAATGGTCATTGCAGACATGGCATTATAGAATCAAAGAAAAATAGCGTTCATTGGGACATCCCAAGGTCCTGCAAACACACCGCTTTTCCCTAATATTACTGTTTCCTTAAGGACCCCCCCTGATTCTCTGTTATCCTGGTAACCTGTTCCATTGCTTCTTTATCCTTAAGATTAGGAGGTTTTCCTAAGAGTTGGGCTGATACTTTCTTGTAAAAATGTACTTCTTTCCCATTCAAGTAGAACACAGATTATCCATTTCTTCTTTCCAGCAGTTTGTTATGGATCTGAACATTGTCCTTATGTACTCCTCAGACTTCAAAGTTAGAAATAGCCTTTGTTTTCTCAAACAAACATCATTTCTTATAAATGCAATTTAGCTTTCTGCTGCATCACATATAGCCTAACAAATAAACAGAGACATTTGCCCAACCATGTCTACCTTGTGATTCTGCAAAGATACGTTGACCTCATACACTTTGGACTGTGATATTTTATTGTGGTGCCAGGTATGTAACTCACAATTATTGATACAGAACAAGATGCTAAAACCACCAGGTGCTAATGTTACCTGGAGATGACTGTGATACCCTCCTGCACTCTGCTCTTCACTGCCCTTCACACCTTGACTCCACTGTGTCTCTCTCCTGTGCCTTTGCCTGAATGTGGACAATAAAACTGAAGGGTCTTTTCTACTCACCCACAGCAAGGGTTAAAAGCAAGCTGCACCCCTCCTTTCCCCTCCTCTTCCCACTGTCTGCTCCTACAAGGGCTGTAGCATCTCTCCATCTCCAGGAAAAGGAGGGAACAGAGCATACCTAGGAGTAGAGTGGAAGCTGTGATTCCTGGCAGGTGGCTGTACTGAGGTGGCACCAAAATGATGAAAGATTCCAACGCTTTGTCCATCATTACCTAACATCACCTTATGTTGTTTCTCTTTAAACAGTGAGAATTTCAAACCACCCCTTGCTTAAAATATCCCCAGAGCTTACAGAATTACTGAAAATGTCTTTGATTGAGTGTCAGTGCTACTAGATTATTCATTCTTCAGATTTGAAACGTATTAAAAAAAAAAACCCTTATGATCAAAACCAAAACTTGTTTTTATCTTTTTGTATTTGGCATCTAAAATTTTCGTTTCAAATAGCATTTGCTCTTTTGCTTAAGATTTTATTTCACTTTCACTTTCTATCAAGATGGACTTTAAAATGTGGTCTGAGCTAAAATTTAATATGCACAATAAAATTTACTATGTAGCTGAACAAAAAGTCGCTGCACCAAAAATGGTCCAGTCCAGCAGTTTTCTAAATGATGTAGGAGAAAAATAATGGGGCAGAGTAGCAGAAGCCTGACCCTATTCCCATAAGACTGTAAGATTTATCACCTACATAAGCAGAATGCTACAGAAAAGAGATCTATTGACCAGAGCAATAACTCACAGCCCAGTAAAGCTAGCTGAGATGCTAGTCTGGTATTTGCTGATAGTACCTTTATTATGTGGTACTCAGAATCTTTTTAAATAGCCTTGCTCAACAAGCTACTGTTTTTAATATTATGCACCACCTACTCTTTTTCAGACCAGCTACTTATTTACAGTACTGATATTCAGGGGAGGGGGAGCTGCAGGGAAGGATTTATAGCAGGGGGGATTTACTGCTTGAATTAAAAACTGTGTTGCCGCAATTCTTGTGGATTTCAGGAGAGGGGGAGCTACAGGCACATGCTATCCTGGTATAACAGAAATATTACTCAAACAGAAATATGTTTGCATAATACCTTCTATTTGAATAGAATATTTACTGGGGAAATGAAAAATAAAAAAGTCAGAAAACTGCTATCACTTGCAATGCATGGGCTGAATTTTTGCTGTTTTGGGTACATGCAGGGAGACGCTCAATTAGCTTTCTGTTTTGCAGAGCCTTTCTTCAGGGGCTCAGATAGCAAAGGTACAAGGTCCTTCAGAAGTCATCGACTACTAGAAGATGGACACAGAGGGCATCATCTTTTCCCAGTGACCTCGTGTCAGAGCCCTGAGTGCAACTCTTCCCCCGAGAATTAAGCTCAAGGCCAGCGCTGATAAGGTGCCTCAGACTGCTTTGAAAAGAACTATGAGAAGCAGGGGCCTGGCCCTGTTTGCTCCGGAGCTGTATTTAACTCAGGCCATCAGCCCTTGATCTCTGCCGGAGCCAGGCTGCAGCCATGCCCATGCCCAGCTGTGCCCCTCGATGATCCGGACCCTGACACCGGGACCTGACTTCCCGCCCTCCGCTCAGATCCGGCGCTACAATTCCCCCGGAGAAAGGAAGATAATCTTCTTCCAGCAACCTTTAGCTACAATCTAGCTATTTTAGCCCAGCAAGAGAGTCCAAAATGTACACAATGGATTGAAAAAAACAGCCCTAGTCTTTATTCTCCATTTTCACAGCTTCAGCATCAGACACGCTTCCTCTATTCTTTCAGGATTTGAAAGAAAATTTAATGGCCTTTTGAAGTCCTAGGCAACCACAAGTTGTAATAAAACATTTGTTTATGATTCTTCAAAAGTTATGTCAATTATTTGTTAAGGTGACTAGCTCAAATATCAGATTCTACAGAATCCTAACTAAAAGAGAAGCTTAATCCAAAAGGATTCTTACAGGTTAGCTGCATGAAAACATGCTATAAACAACCCCCCAATGAAAACGTGCTATAAACAAAGCACAAATAACATAACAGAAAACACCAGCCGTTCAGCTGAACCCAAGAATCACCATTCAGTTGTCCACCCAGCTATCCCATCCCACTGAGAAACCCACGAGGGGGTATCACAGACCCAGGTTGGATGGGACCTGGAAAGATCACCTGCTCCCACGTTTTGTGGGGAAGGCAACCTGGAGATTACCCCGCACCCGCCCCTTCGCCCTAGGAACACCTCCAGTTGCACCCCCGGGGAGCTCGCTCTGGTCAATGGCTGTTCTCACTGTAAGAAACCTATCCCGGTGCAACTCGTACCCTTTGTCTTCTCCACGGGCAGGGTCTCTCCGCACTCTCCCCCTGCCCAAGGGTCCCCTCAGAGCCGCCCCGGTGCCCTGCGGCCTCGCGCCCCCTCACGGCCGGGGCAGCGCCTCCCCGCCTTTGAGCCGCCCGCGCGACCGCCGGCACCGCCCCGCTCTCTCCCCCAACT
>NW_015090794.1:10167802-10242708 GCF_001431845.1 Calidris pugnax
GCCTCGCAAAGCCTCCCAGAACACTGCACCTGCTGATGATATTTTTTACCACATAAAAACCGCTCTTTCTACCTGGATGTATTTTCTTGAAGAGAAATAATTGTATCTTGTTACTCTGGGGTATCTCTAGTGGCCAGATGGCAGCTGGTCCTTCTCTGTATCTCAGAGGAGAGAAGCTCTCCCCCGGTGCTGTTTGGGGAGCGGGGACTGTGTTACCTTGTAGGGAAGGACTTAGCAACCCTAAGAGACTCATAAACTGAAGATGCCGAGAAAGCACTGAGGAAAGGAATTAAAGGGGTTTCTATTCTCTTTTCCAGCTGTTGCTCAGACAAACCATAGCACCACTGTGCATTCTTCTGACCACTAACAATCGCACATACTACCCTAAAGTCTGGTAGAACTCACGCCTGAACATCAAGTCCACACAGCAAAGTCCGTCCACGGAAACACGTCTCACAGCACAGCGAAGACACAGGCTGAATATCTGCATTTATGCCCCCAACCTTGGGGGCTTCCCTCTGTATTTGCTCCTATAAGCCCAGCACTTTTTGCCAGGAACCATTTAAATTTACAGGGGAAAGAGGCACAAAAGCCTGAAATTAGTCTATGTTTTTCTATGTGAAGCTTGATTTTCACATCTCCTTTGGAACAAAGAAAAGCACTAAGATAGTATGAAATAGGAAAAGTTTCTCTCTATTAAAGATAGACCACTTTCTACAAAGAACGAGAATGTTTTCATCTCTAGTGCAGCCTGGTTCCATGCATTCTAAATTCCTCCCAAATGTTGTGTACAGTTACCTTTAACAAACAACAGCAATCCTCATTAATAAACAAAACCCAGCCTCTTGTCTCTGAACCTCTAAAGATCCACTTGACAACACAAGTCATGTGTGTGAAAAGATCAATGCTTACTAAAGGGTGAGGTGCGCTGAGCAACGGCCCAATTCTACTTTGGCCTGTAACGAAGTTTGAGACCAAAATTTCTTTCAGCACAGAGGGTCATATTTCACACCAAGGGAAAAAAAAAAAAAAAACCCACCACAAAAACAAACCAGCAACCGAACCTTTGTTCATGAAAATATAATTGCCTCAGGTAAAATCAAGTTACATAATTAGAATAACAAAGAAAAATTCTACCACACACAGTACATCTGTTGCCATGTGCATAAATTCTCTATGACTTGCCAAAGTAATTTATCCACCCAGAACACACATCCAAGCCGGCCAATATCTAGTACTGAGCAGAAAGGAAATTTAAAGAAAGGCACATCATTTATCATTACAGACAGCTCAGCAATATTGTGAACAGGGAGCACAATTTCAGTGGAGGGGGAAGAGGGAGTGGGAGAATGAAGATTGGAAATGCTTGCTGAGCTCAGAGCCCGCTGTAACAGCAGCCTGACATCGGGATCTCAAGGGCTACTTCCTCTGAGAAAAGAGGAGTACAGAAAGCCGTGTCTTAACCATTCAACCCTGTCCCCACACATACTGTAATTCAATGAATTGCTATTTTGTGATGGAAAAACTTGCTGTCAGAAAATTTTTGACCACCCTTGCATAACTTGCAGTAGAATTTAATGTGAAGAATAAACAAACTCACCACTCTATGGCAGTCTTAGATTGAGGCTGAAACCTTCTGGATTTAACTGTTACAAAAAGCCCATTTTCATATGCTGCATGTAAAATTCTACCCCTTCCTCTCCACGCTTAAGGGAGTTCTTGGCAAGGATGTCCATGCAGTTGTTCCGTACAAAAGCTTTTCTGCTGAATTTTTCAACACACTGTTCAACTTTCTCGGCTACAAGATCCTAGGGCAGGGCAAGGCAAGTGTACATTATTAGTGGTAATTTCGCTATTTTATTCCCCCCATCTTTACCGACAAATCAAGTTTAGATAACAGAATATAGTGACATACAGGTCTCAACTTCATTCTACAGAATCTCATTTTTTATTAAAATTAAGGAAGATATTAGCTCCTAGCATCATGAAACAAGCCCTAAATCCATGAGCAGGCTGTAAACAGTGTCTTTGTGAGGTTTCAGGCTCCCCAGAGCTTATACACCAGAAACGTTCTGTTGTTCTTGATGATGCATCAACGGTGATGCCCAGTGAGATACTTGGAGGCAAGGAGGACATAACACGTCTCCTGATAGAAGAGAAGATAGGAGCTGCAGGGAGTAAATTTTACTGGAGGCAGATTTTGAACAAGTAGTTTGGGAGACGTCTATATTTTCAGGAGCTATTTCAACTGAACTGCCTCCAGCACAGTCTTGGATGAAAGCACAATTGCAAGCTGCTGAACGCGAGCCACAGTCAGTCTGTTCCTACTGCACATTACAAGCCTTATTCAACTTTGTAAGTGAGCACAGGCCCTTCTGCTTCCACCCTCCTTTTGGAGATGCCATGGCAGCATCATGCCTTCTTTCTAAAACGAGACACTTTCACCTTTCCAGGCTGTGGACCAGAGAAGAAGAATCTGCGATCATTTTAGCTGTGTGCACAGTCAGGGATGCAGCAAAGAATTTCTATTCTCCTCCTGCACATGTGCCAAAGGAGCGTGTTTTCAGTTCTTAATTTCTGGGAGGTCCTTGATTTTCCTGCTTCAGTTTGAGGCACAGAAATGGCACAGTCATTTCTCTGCCACAGAGCTAAGTTCAGAAAAATCAACTGGCTGCACAAGAAAAATGAGATTATGAAAATACATGTCTTCTTTTCAGCCATGCTGGAGAACTTAAGCAACTGTACAGTAAATATTTTAGCTACTTTGAGATCCCAAAAGCCTGCACTACTGCTCCTCAAAAGAGAAAACAAATTAAGGAACAGGAAAAACAAATACAAGGAGGAAAGAAATAACCAGAACCTGTAGATATTCCAACAGAGGAAGAACGAAGGAGGTACTGCTAACCAAATGTTTCAATAAATCGTAAAATAAAAAGACAAAGGCTGAAGAAAGTCCTTATTGTTTATGGTCCAAGACTTATATCTGTCATTGCTGAAGGATGAAAGTAAAACCATATTCATTTTCCATCTAGATGATCCCTGACACAGTAGAAGTACCACATGAGCCAAGATGGCATTACCAAAGGAATCACTGGAGGCCACTCTGCCTTCCACCAACAGAGTTTTCCATCAAGCATGGTACAACAAACCCCTGAGACAGTGTGTGCTTTGATACTGAGAACGCCCAGAGTGAGCCAATAATGATCAGAAGTAGGATGAGGAAAAAGTGTTACAATGAATTGTAAAATCTTTCAGTTAGAAAATAATTAATGAGCTAATTGTGATTTCCCTAGAAGGTGCACATTATTAATAAATATTGCTATGTAAATGCAAAAACCTTAACTTGACTAAAGTTCAAACTGTGAGTTATTTGTGGATTGTTAACCCTGAAAACAGACTACTCTTTTCTTTTCCAGTACACAGTATGTGACACGTCATCTGGCAACTGATCAGTGATGAGAAAACAGAGTAATTTGATACAGAAAAGTAAAACAAATCAATGACAATTAATAAAGAAAAGCAAAAGAAGCAACTTGATTTTTGCTACCAGTGATTATTTGCAATTAAATTTGCAACAGATGACAAGCAGTATGTAACTTACGTTAAATGAATTGTCTAAACTGGCTGAAGTATTAAGAAGCATGTTTTTGAATTTCTTTTTCAAACCATCTGAGCAACTGCAACAACAATGGTTTTCTGTTCTCTTTTCTGTCCTCAGAAGCACATAAGAAGGTGAAAAGTCTTCTGCTTTTGTGAGTGGCTAATAAATATTACATCTGTTCAGCAACAGTGATCACTGAAACTTAAGACCCACCTCTATCTCCATGAAAATGCAATTACAGGTACTCATTTTCCTCTTCCTTTCCTACGTGCCATCAGCCTGCACCAACCAAATGGAAGGCTACTAGATAATTCTGATGAAGCAGCCAAATTAATCCTAACCACTTTCCAGTCTGCAGTTTGGGGAATTCCACTGTTAATATCAGAAAGATGTATTTGTACATTTTACCCTTACTGAAGAATAAGGGCATTTTATGAGAATCCATTTGACCAGTGAGAGTTTAATCAGACAATCTGATCTAAAAAATAATAAAAAATCCCAGAAAAAACCACCACAATTTAAAAAAACAACAACAACAAAAAGCCCAAACCTCCTCCTCCCCAAAAACCCCCAAACAAGTAACCCCTACAAAAATAAAAAAACCCACAGTTCTTTTCACACCTTGATTCCTTTTCCTTTAGGATGTTCATAAACCTTATTAATCCAGATTGTGCGTATTTTATTCAAAAGTCAAGAAACAAACTCGGGCTCAGAACACTACTACTGGAAAATTACAAATTCTCATGGCTCAAAGGGTCTTAAGTTTAACATGGTGGAGGCAGAAATGGCATACAAAAAAAAAAAAAAAAGAAATGCAGAAAGTATGTTTGGGTTTTCTATGGCTTTCATAGAGAGTCAGAGATCAGCCTGGCTTTGCCTAAAATAGGATGTAAATTTTCACACCCCTGGCAGTTTGTTAAAGAACACATGGAAAGGTTCAAACTGAAATAACGCCTGAAAGTAGATAGCTTGACACTATGTCTGGACTGTGTTTTAAATAGTTTGCCTGGTTCTAGTTAGGACTCTCTCAGCCATATTTGCTGTCGGATGGGTGATTAAATGACATGTTTTTAAAACACGAAGCATTGGCCATTTTGTGTTTCTAGTGTCATCCTTTTAAATTTCATGGAAACGGAGTGAAACCAACCCAGATTGGGTTTGAAATTCCTATCACTAACTGTACTTCAGTTACCCAACAAACAACACTTATTCATGTAGTACTTAAATGTGGTATAATTGCTATAAGGGAAGCTGAAAAATTGTCAGAGAACTATAATCTTAGGGAGAGATGAGGTGATTCGTCCCTCTGCCCTTCTCCTGACTCACCTCCTCAGGTTCTTGTAAAATGATTTGGACTTCTCAGATCAATGTCATAACATAATGCAAAATAGTAAAATTATTTTCTCTTGGGCAGGAGGAACCAAATTTGTGAAAAGTAGACAGACAAAGCTCATGCTTTACTTTTTAAAGCTCTTGCAGGAAGTAGAAAACAATTTCAACTGGCTGAAGAGCACGTTATCCAAAAAATAAGTTACAGTTCCTCTACTATAAATCAAGTGCAAGAAATCCTTATCTTCATCAGTTGCTTCTCCTCATCACTACAATTTACTCTCCAAATCTGTTGTGCTGATTCAGTTGTTTCTGTGGAGATGTTTCAAAATAGACCCGCAAAGTAATCCAGCTGTGGTATTTAAAAATATTCCCACCTGCTCAGAGAAAAGGGTTGTTTCCCAGAGTGGGCCTGGTGCATGGCCAGACGAAACAACCCTTCGGATGGCTGAATATTCACCCTGTGATCATCTCCGCTGCCAGGGCGAGTCTGAAATGGTTCAGCAGAAAGGGCTCCTGTCCTCAGCCAGATTTCCTGTTAAAGAAATCACACTGGATCCGGAGGCTAAATCCACATTAGGGTTCATTATGGGTAGGTCTCTCCCAGAAACATCTGCAGAATGCCATCCCCGTCACCTCCCATTAAAGTTAACTCGTTTATTATGTGTGTATCACAGCAGGACTTGGCCTTTTGTTCCCTGTCAATAGTGCAACTTACACTGTACTACCCAAAAGCCACCCAGAGCAAGCATCCTTTCCCGGTTATTAAAGAGAACTGGTGCCAATCAACCTGGGACAGTGCAGAGGCTGAGCCCTATCTCAGAAAATTCTCAGACGCTGACAGTCTTATAACAAAATTAATTACTACTCTGTATAGCCTGATTGACAGAAACCCTAGGCCCTTTGACAGTGACATGTAAAAATACAATTCAACGTGGATGTAGCAAGGCACACTGAAACTGGCCTCGTACTGTAAGTATTGTCAAACATCAACTGCAAAAAAAACCAGCCTCCTCTTTTTGGGGGTGGAGTCACATTTTTATTTTCATAAAAGAACCAGCCATCAAATTTCACCTAAAAAAAAAATAAATCAACAAAACAAGTCGTTAATCTATTCTAATGTAAAATACACAGCTCTAAACTAAGGAATATTTTAAATGAAAGAGTGAAGTTCAATTATTCCCACATAACCTACAGATGTTGTAGGGAGTCTAAAGCATATGTGTTTGCTTTAGTCATTTTACAAAATGCAAAGGCATATATTAGCTTCTCTGAAAAGTTAATTTTTATTTATTTTTTTTATCCCTAGCATATTTGAGCACAGGCTCATTCTTTTCATTGGATAATCACAACTGAAGGTGCAGATACTTCTTTGTTCTTTATAAGCTTCCTAGAGACAAACAGAAGAAGCTATTCTGCAGGGAAGACTCAGACTCTTAACAAGAACAGCTTTTGCAAAATAATGTTGTTTGAAAGCTAGGAAATGAAAGGGGGACAGTAGTTTTAACATATTTTCAGAACAGATTCCTTCCATAAATTTGAATTGCTGCAGTTATCTGGTACAAACTTTGGCAGATTTTTAGCAGACCAGATGTCCACAATAAAATGTTATTTAATGTATCTGTGAACAGTTTCCAATATGCAAATAACTCAGTTTCTGCAAACATCTGATGGACAACTGCCAAAATGATGGGTGTTCATTTCAACAGAGAAGAAGTGGCTATAGAGATTCTTAGCTCTCTGATAAAAGCAGCATTTAAACGATTTATTATCCATTTTATAATAGCGCTTAAGAAACTTGCTTGTTTCTAGCAAACAGTCCAAAAGCATAATAAAGTTATAATAAACTCGGGAATAAAATCAACAATGCCTTCAGCATCAGAAAGATAGAGAAAGAAAAAGCAAATTATGCTTAGCAATTGTTTTCCACAGAAATTGTACAAGATGCTTTCATGTGGTTGCCGGATTTCAAAGTGCTCTAGTAATTTGCACTGCTCAGTCTTAATTTTGCTTTCTGTGATCCTCTGACACTGACAGGCACCGTGACACAGGCCAGCACAACAATAAGGCCCACTGGCTTCATGACGAACTTGTCTTAAGAGAGGAGAAAACATCCCCCAGACAGAGCGCTCCTCAATGTTAGGAAAGCCAACTGGATTAGAAATAACTTCCTCAGTAGCCTCCAAAACATCAGCAACCACCTCATCCTTCCCACTGTACAGGACCCATGGCAAAAGGCAACAGGGCAGCTTTGATTCTCAAGTAGAGAATAAGGATTTACAGCTCCATCACTCTTTCTAGACTTCTTCATGTTACCTATTTTCTCATTTTCCTGAACAATTGAAAAATTTCACCCAGCTGATGGGTCTTCTCAGTTTGTTGTCATTTGATTTTTAAACAACCACTTTGCTGACGTACTAAATTGTCTCCGATTTATTTTATTAATCTTATAAGAACATTAACAAAATCAGTTATGTATGGTATTTACTACGGTAAATCAGTAGTGTGTTCTAATTTATGAGAAAGCCCCTTTCCCTCTGACTCCAAAGGAAACATGATTGACCCTGACACAGTTATGTGCTCCAGAGGGGAGACAATCTGTCATGTTCAATCATTTCTTGATCAAATCCAAAATGGCAAGTTAATTGTATAATTAAGGAAACAAAGCCCTTAGAAACTTTCGTGTTCTACATAATTTTATAATGGGTCTGCATAAATAAAATAAATAAGATCTGATTGAATGGAGAGAAATTTCACCACTGCTAAATAGATGTGATACTAAGAAAAAACCACCAACGGCTAATCTCCAGTGCTTGAGTCCAACTAAATAACTTGAGTTAGATATAAGTATTTTGGAATTAATATGAAAAATTTGAACACAGTTGCACCTCATTTAGGATGTACCATGTTTAAGACAAAGAATGGACCGCAAAACCAAAATTCTGTCTTACTTCTTGAGGTAATCCTGAAAAAGACAGAAAGCAAAACAATTTGTGGGAAATTGGGCTACCAATGCTGCAATACTTGGTGTGCCTTTCACATCTTGGAGGATTTTTGCCAAAATTGGAGCAATTTTTGCCAAAATTGCTGCTGCCTATATCTAGAGGTCGCTTTTTACAGCCAATAAAAGTTCATTTTTATAATACAGAACTACCTGTTTGGAACTCTGAACCAGATACTTAACCATGCACTGATTTATTTATCAGTGAATGGGCCCACACACATGATAAAACCCATTATTTATAAAGCAATGTGAAATGCACTGATTCTTTTTGATACGTTATTCACCAAGTACAGTGTACCTGCACTTCTCATTAGTGGAACTTCTTCCAGCATTGTATGTTCTGAATAGCTTTCAGAAGTCTCCTTCTCTCTCCCAAAACTCTTCCACGAAAATTATTTCTTTAGCTTAAGCTGTCATGATTTGATTGAAACTCTAAAGAAAATAAAGTTCATCTTCAATTTTTGAACAATCATGGTTTTAAATTCTGACTTCAGCATAGCTAAAAACTTTTGTAGGATTCTGCCAGCATTGCACATTTGAGGATTCTAATGATACTTCATATTTTTTAGCAAAAGCAAGTAGGTTAAAGCTGTCTTTCCAGCAAGATATTAACTTCTATGCTTTGTCCAGTAGAGGTACCTACATATTGCCTGTGAAATTTAGGTCAGTTGGTGCGTACTGAGCTGCAGGAACTCCTTAAGATTCCTAATTGTTGGAAGGTATCTGAGAAAGCCCAAACACCATAGTCATGAATTAGAGAAAAGTCAGCCCCACAAGTTTTGATGCTGGGGTACTATTTTACGTGTGTGTTTGTTTTAAATACATTTAAGCCACATCTACATCCAATAGTGTTACAAAACAAAAGTATTTCTTGAAATCTTTTTTTTTTCTTTTTAAAGTAAGGAAGAAAGTATGGGGAGGACTGTGAATCCTGTAAATTTCAGAGCTTCCAGTCAACTCAGATGTGCCCAGGGGGATGGAGGGGATGCTTATTTATTCTTCTAGAAGCAGAATTACTTTAGGACAGGGTGAGGAAAAATAAAGGAAAAAGAAGGGAAGGAGGAAAAGGAGATAGGACTAATTACAAGCTGCAGAGATTAAAAGGAAGGCAGCGCTCACCTTAGGAATAACGTTGGGGGGACAGAACAATTTTTAATTTTGCTTTTTAATAGAATCTGGACTGTGAAACTCACTCAGTAACTTTAAAATTGTGTAATAGGCCCCCCAAACTTGTGTATTTATTTTAAAATTACAAGCTTTCCAAAACAATAACAGTTAAGTTCTTTTCCCTCTGACTTTTGCTTTCTTTTCATTATGACACATTTCCCAGCTTTTCCTCTTCTTAATTATGTGTGAGAAAGTTTCTAAAGTTTAGCATAACGCATGAAAAGAGAACTTGAAAAAAATGCGTAAAATATTCTTAAATTCACGACAAAATAACAAAGTTTGCTGAACACAGATACTTCCGTTTTTTTCCCTTATGCTACTCTGCTTAAAAATAAACCAATAAAATCCCTGTAATGCACAGTGAGATGTACAGCCAGAGCGGTGAGATACCAGCAAGAATGTAGAGTGTGTTCTTCTACCAGTGCCAGCTCTCCCAGGAGCCGAGGGAAACCAAATAATCCTGCCTGGATTCATCAGTGTTTAATCAAACCCTGACTTTTCCCTCCCATCAATTAAAAGATTTGCAGAAGGCAGAAGAGAGGAAGAGGTAATAAGTCTAAAAGTGATGAGGGAACTGGAGGGTCACATCAATAAAGACACATTTTTGTAACAATTGTCTTTGCTTCAGAATGAACAGAGAAGCACAAAGAATCTACTTTCTACAACCACGCAGAGGAGCTGTGCTAAATCTCTGATTAGAAAAAGATTTTCTTTAAACTTTTATAGGAATGAGAAGGTCTCCACTAATGAGAGTTTAAGGGAATTTCTTAAATCTAAAGTGAAGGATACCAGGAGTTGAACATAACCTGAGGGTTTTCCTGTGCATGTTCGCTAATATTACAAAGAGCTTTCAGAAAACCCTCTGAAGATCCTGTTTCCTGCAGGAAGAAAAAGAAGCAGGGCAGATAAGACTTTGGGGAGCTGAAAAGGAAAGAATATTACTGTAAAGTTACAAAGACAGTATGTTGTTAGAGAAGTGAGAGTTTTCCAAATGCTGTAATATAATTCCTGTATCTAGGAGGTAATTTGAAATGAAAAAAAGCAGAACAGAAAAGTTCTCTCCTTACCCCTTCGTAAGACAAACTGTCCTAGCATACAGAACCAGTGCAACCTGACCAGGAATATGATACTGTAACTGGGATAACAACTAAGCTCATTGATAGCTCTTGTGAAAACATAGCACTGAACCTTCCACAAACAGTAACTGAGCCCAGGGCTTTCAGGATTTCACCCAAGGAAGAGCTGGGGAAGTGCAAGAGGATTTGTCACCCTTCAAGAGATACCAGTCAAAGTCTCCTGTCCTGCCTGCAGTGAGGAATAAGACAGTCCCCATTCACTCCTAGATGGCATTACTGTCTGAAAAGTGTCCCATTGACAACAGTGAACTTCAAAGAACAAACAATACACACATTAGGTCATTTAAAAGGTATAGCTTTTTTGTGGGCATATCTAAACACAACAGACTTGCATTGTGCTGGCTGTCTGCATGAAGCAGGGACAAACAGCTGCTCCTCCTGTAATTCTCCCATTACAGTGATAATTGTAGCATGTCAGGGCATGAAAAAGTTTAAGCTGCACCTACTCAATGGCCTAGTGCCAGGTGGAAGAAAAACTCCAACAAAACAACCACACCAAATTCATCTGCCTTTATTGTGTTCAATGGAAGCACTGTTTTCTAAATAGTATATTGCTATAAAGCACAGAGAGGGGAAGATTTAACCTTTGTATAAATGGAGAGCAGTCAAGAGCAGTAGGAGCTCACGTCAGGTAAGAGAGGCTTATCAATGCTGACAGGGGTAGGAATGGGGAAGTCAGAACACTTGCTCCTGAGCACAAGGTGTCAGACTCACCGAGACCTTTATAAAGCTCTTCTCTGTTTCTGTTTCATTACAGAAAGCTCCTTATATGTTGGAAGATCCACCAGGGAAGGGAGCCACCTTTCCAGATCCTGAAGAAACCAGTAGCTTGCCCTTCCAAAACAGACTGAAGTAGGAAATATTGTTGTGATGGCTGCCATGGGAAAGGGACCAAGGAGGGCAGCACTTTAGATGTTTTCCTTGGAAGACAGGGCACTTCACAAAACAGACTTTCAACTTGTGGGGACTGCAGAAAGCTTCTGGGGCCAGCCAATGGGAAGACCCAGCACGGCTTGCATGGGGTCTGCAAGGACCACCGATGGATGGGAGCAGCCCTGGGGTGATACGCAGATGGAGAACGGGCCATGGACACAGAAAACAGACTCAAGAGGTGGTAAACTGGAATGAAGAGAACCAAACGACAGCCAGGTGAATGAAGACCTACCAAAACTAAGGCATATAATGGACATAAAAAGTTGCTGTGACCTGTTGGTCCTGAAAGCACTGTAAATTGTCCACAAAGAAACACATTGAAGTTTAGTGCAGGAAATTTAAAGATGGCAGAAAGACCATCAGAAGGTCTTTCAAAAAAAACCAACCGATAATACATTTCTAAACATTGAGAGAAATCCTGAGGCAACATCAAAGAGGATATGCCTTTAGAAATTATAGTGAAGAGGTCATAAGGAGAAACTGCTGGAGCATCCTGGCCCCTTAACAGGAACACACCGTATGCAGCAGCTACAAGGAATGTACAGCAGGTTGTAGCAGAGAAGCAACTGGCAGATGTGCACCTGATGTTACCTCAAGAGTGCTCTCTGAAGCTAAAGCCTTCACTGGCCCGTCTCCTTAGAAATCCTGGGGCAACATCAAAGAGGATATGCCTTTAGAAATTATAGTGAAGAGGTCATAAGGAGAAACTGCTGGAGCATCCTGGCCCCTTAACAGGAACACACCGTATGCAGCAGCTACAAGGAATGTACAGCAGGTTGTAGCAGAGAAGCAACTGGCAGATGTGCACCTGATGTTACCTCAAGAGTGCTCTCTGAAGCTAAAGCCTTCACTGGCCCGTCTCCTTCACCGGGCCTCAGCTGAAACAGCTTCACGCAGTTTATCTAATATTAAATCACATCACACTTGTCTGAGAGATCTCTCTACATGTAAGTGGAATAGAAGCATCTTTCATCCTCTTTTCTCACATTCATTTCTTCAACAACCAAAGTTTGTTTTCTTAAAAAAATTTAAGGTAAATTATTCAAAAGAGATGCTATTGCTTCATCTAGATTAAAAAAAAAAAAAAGGAAACCAAGATCTAAATCTGATGCTTTCACCTGAAATTTAAGGTAAAATATTCAAAAGAGATGCTATCGTTTCATCTAGATTTTTTTTTTTTTTAAAAAAAAAGGAAATCAAGATCTAAATCTGATGCTTTCACCTGAAATATTTGCTTATGGTAGCCCACACTGTCTTTCTCCCATTCTGATGCACAATGGAATGTTACATCTACATCTCTGGTCCTCAGAGCTTCCATTGCCTGAGCCCAGGAGCAGCTTGCTGAGCGTGACCCTGACTGGAAGTATCTGCATGTGGTGTCCCCTGTGCTACAGAACCAGTCTCCTGGATGGTATTCACATATGCAAAAGGCTAGACAACAAAATCCAGTTTGAATTGTCAACTCTCACACATTCAGCATCTAGAGGAGTACTATGTCTGTTACATTTTGCACCAAAAAAACCCCAAACCAACCAACAATCCAAAAACCAAAAACCTCTGAAAGTGCTGGGAATGGGGATAATAGAATTTATAACCTGCTTAACATCAGCCTGAGATTCTGCGGGTTAGGAAGCTTTGGTAAGACAATACGCCAGTGGCTGACACAAGGTTAACTTTTGAAAATAATCCTGTCTCCAGTGCTCCCATTTCACGTGTACTTTATGCTACTGTCTCTTTTGTTACAGTCTTGCATGCATTTCTGAAGTGAAACTCAGAAAAACATGGTTCTTTAGCACCAGATAGAACCTCAATACCAGGCCTCCTTATACCTACTACACAGTTGTGGTGATTCTGAATAATATTTAACACTTTCTGTTTCTCTCAACACAAATTCTGTTTTCTTGTCACAAAATACAGGAATAAAACTCTGTTCAGTATTCTAATAGCAGCACAGTGTCCTAGATAAAAACATAAAATACTTGGAATACTAGTAGTAGCTGGGGGGATTGCGTTTATGGACTATTTGTTACCATGTTCTGTGAATTGCAGGAAGCGACTCAAGTGGATATTTGTACTGGTGCAATCTTATCTGCTGTGTCTAGAGTGGCTCTCCTAATGTGGGCATTTGTGCCGCCTTTGTATTTTACACGGCCTCCCGAGAGGAGAAGCAGTAGTGAAACCAATAAAGCAGGCAATAAACCCTTATTAATAATGTATGCAGAGCTATAGATGTCTATTTATATGATACCATACTAAAGTGTAAATGCATTGCTTTTTTTTTTTTTTTTTCAGATGAACATGAATGACCAAAACAATATTCTTAGCTTTTTACCAACAGCAATGACATCTTCATAGTGCTACATGTTAAGGAACTCTTTCAATACACACACACACAAAAAAAAGCCCCCGTATTTTTACTAGTCTGTATGGAATTATAATATTGGTAAGAAAAAAATAACAAACTTTGAAGTGCAGAAAATATAGCTAGTGTTAAGCTTATGGCTGAAGAAGCTAAACAGAATATTAGTATATGACATTAGTGTGACATGCTGATTTTGTAAAATTCAATTCAAACAACGTTTGTAAAAACTTGAAGGTTTATTACTTCTTTACTATTTCTCATCTAAGCGGTGATGTTGGCACCGAACAGCAAACAGTAGAGACTGTGACATCTTCCTTTGGAACTGCAGCAGAGATACAGTCTCGCACAGACCTTAGCCAAAGATCATTAGGCATTTTGTTGGTGACAAACATTATTAAAACCTATTTTTTAGGCCTTGGTCATATAATCTGATCATTTTTTAGCATGCTTTTAGGTCATTACAGGGGCTTGGTGCAACATATTATATTAACACTTTACTAAGTCAGTGTGAGGCTCACAAGTAAATGAGAAGGAGGTAACATGGCCATTGTCAGGGGAGACATCGAATTTCACTTCGGATTTAAAATTTTCATCTTGCCAAGAGCATCTTTGGCATACATATTTGGTTAACTGGTAGATCTGAACTATCATTACTAATAGACATAGTAAGTATTTTAATTGTAAAGCAGTAGTTATAATTGTTACCATTTATTATTTAAGTCAAGGAGATCCCAAATCTTTTAGTAAGCCTCTGATGCCCTGAATTTTTGGACTCAAAGACAGACAAAAGCAGAACAAGCAAAGCTTTCTTTTCTTCTGTAGTGACAAGACTACAAAGCAGTACCCTCCTCTGCTGGGGTTTTGGTGTATATGAGGAGAGACCAGAAGGATTTCTGTTTGATCAAGCGCTTAATGTGACAGTAGGATGTAAATTTCACTTTTTACCATTTTTATGCAGTTGACAACTGTGGGCCCAGGTGAGCAGTGTGAAAATCATATGAAACTGATTTTGCAACTGTAGTTATTCGCACACTTGCAAGCTCTGCTAAATTGCCAAAGTTATTCTGGCCCTACTCTGCATTCAGTGGGCTTGGAATAGAGAGGTACCAAACCCAACATGTCCGTGCCATCAGACAGCAGCACTAAGAACTAATTTTTCGTTATGACTACAGAGTAGCACTTTCCCAGCTATTTCAAACTATATTCTAAAAGTACATTGGGGACAGCATGAAAAAAGTGTTTCTACCATTTGGTTCATTCCCCAGCATACATCCCATTTTTTATTCCACACAGGAAGAACCAGCTGTGTCCACATTCCCAGTCACAAAGACCTCTGCTGCATCTCACCTGAGATGAGGACCTTTGCTGCCCAGAGTGCCATTCAGTGCTTGGGATAGCTTTGAACTCCACCAGAGTCACTGAAAACAGGACATCTGCCATGGACGCAGTTTATGTCTTTACAGTCTCCCAAGCCAACCACGGCCACCTTATCCTCTCATCTCTCCCATTTCCTATGGCTGTCTCAGTTCTTATCATCACTTCTTCCTTTGCTAGCTTCTCAGGTTAGAGGGGAGAAGCTTTACCTGCTGCTGTCAAACAGGAGAACTGGGGAGCGTGCAGATACAAAGGAAATACAGGAATTCAAAGTAACTGTGATTTAAAATATATTCTTGAAAAAAAGAAAGATCTGACTTGGTCTTTGGGAATGACAGAGTGCGATTTTCGTATTTTTGCAAAAAGGACTACACACATCAAGGGAGAGCAATACCCACCTGAGAATTTTTGTATAGAAATATCTTTGAAGAAGGCGCTTCCGGCATAAATTCTACAATTGCCAGGGGACGGACAGGTAGTTCTTCACAAGAGGAGGAAAAAAGAGTTATAAACAGAAGAAGTCAAGTAGTTTGGAGAATAGAAACAAATCAAGACAAGAACAAAAAAAAAGACTGACAAAAGAACCTGTCCAATTTTTTAGAAAGTTTCAAGCTATTCGATACTTGTTTGCAGGAATGCTGAAAATGTTTGTATCTCTCTGCAGTGAAAGATGGACCCCTGAAGAATTACATGTTCATGTTGGATGAAGAGACAAGTTTTCAGCCTCTCTAGGGCTCAGCACTCTGACATACACAGTGAGGCTGGATAATTGCTCAGTCCTACAAACACCAGAATACTTCAATTTAACAAAAAACTTCTATCTAGAAAAAGCACTGAAAACATACTGGATTTGAGCATTATTAGGATTAAAGCAGATGCTGTTAGAACTGAATTGGGATCCAAGTTAAGAAGAATGTTTAGCTATCTCACCCATCCTGACTGAGATGATATAATTTGAACTTTATGAGTTTCATTAATAGAGAAGAGAATAAATAAATGTGAAAGGGTGATGATTACATGAGGAGACACATTAAAATGTTCAAATAAAGCTGTAAATAAATATAAACAAAGTTGCAACAGAAAAGTAAAATCTAAGATGTTTGACCTACAGGATAAACAATGAAGCAAGACCCTGAGGCTTCCCTCAGCTCCTGCTGTGTCTCTTTGAACAAATCACATCGTTTCTCATGACTCTGACTTCCCTCCTAACCTTTGCCAGTCTTGTCTAGTTGGCTGGTAAAGATCTTCAGGCCAGGGCTCATTTCTGACTATGCTACACGAAGCACAATCTCTATCAGGTCTTCTGGGCAGGCTGGTACGAAAACACTGTACTGCAGTACCACTGAAAACTGGTGAACAAATGTATGAGATGCAGCTTGGTTGCTGAGAGCATAAAAATGTCCATACAGGGTCAGACCAAAGCTCAGTGCAGGGTTCAGCCGACCTCCCTGTTGCTAAAGGTAACTGTCCAGGAAAAGGCATAAGCACGGGGCAAGCATTCAGGGATATTTCCTTAAATACTCTCTTCCCAACCCAGCTTTGTAGCTCATCGACTTTTCAAGCCAGCAGCAGTGCTGCTGGTATCTTTGTTTAGATGTTGCAGCACCAGCTGAACTCTTCAGCTATGGAGGACATCCTGCAGGAATTCAGGTCACAAGTGCGGGTGGTGAGTTAACGAACGAAAACTGTTATTTTACAGTGATGTGGGCAACTGCAGAGTTTGTTTCCTGAGGAAATCACACAATGACTGGTAAACGTAGACAGTGAATGCTCTTACCTACGGGGAGAGGTTTTTTCCACGATCTGGTAGTGACATGGAATTGCTACCAAAACTCCTAAAGCCCCTGAGAGGGTGTTACATACTGCGTTTCTATCGGGAGCTCCATGTCAGTGCTGATGACTTCCTGGTAACCCAGACTCGTATGTAAACTGCTTTTCTGTTACTTTATGTTTTCCCTATAATCCTTTCATTCTGAATAAATAGGATTTTGCTTTATGGAAGCTGGTTAACCTTATGCTGAACTAAAAATCAGACTTGCAGTTAATTACCAGGATCCACAATCTAAAGCCCTGCAATCTAAACATTTTATAGAGAGAAAATTGAAGCACAAAGAAATTACTTAGTCCAAAACAGAAAATCTAATCAGACTTTGGCAGAGTTCAAAACAACATTAAATCTCTTATTGTAATTGCAAAACATATTCCAGCAAAAACTGATCATCAAATAGGAAAAGGAAATAGCAAAAGTATTAAGAACTACATATACAGTATGGCATTTGGGATGTTATATTTCAAAACTTTATCAAGCCATTAGCATACCTAGTAATAGATTTCCAATTATATTTTTTTTTATAAGTGAAATATATGGTAGACATGGAGAAAAGAACTCTTATTTGCTTAGGAAAGGGGGACATAAAAGTGGCTGAGAAATATGCACAGTGTATCTAGTATGAATATGAAAAGCGTTGCCATCACAGAGTGCATCGCTAAACACTTCAAAAGGGAACTCCTGTTTTCCTGAACATCAGGAAGGCAGATCCCATTCTCCTCTGCACTTCCATCATTTCACTTCTGTATTATCTCTCTTGTCAAGGCCGGTAAAATCATAATCAAGCGCTGCTTTTACATGAACATGTTTGGACCTCAAGCTGCTTGTACTCCAGAAGTTTGGGCAGATGCCTGGTCAATCATTTTCCCACTTTTCAAGAGTAAATATTTATGTGCATATGCAACATAGGCACCCACTTTGGTGAGCCTGTGCCAGCACACACAGATGATTTGGACAGAGATTATCCAGACATAATGCACTATGTCTTCACTTGGAGACACTGCAGAACTACCTGGAGAACACCAAAATCCTTTGAGATATGGCTGCAAATGTAGTGTGAACCTCTTACCACTGCATCAGGTCAGCCCGCATGTAAGTCGAAAAAGTATGCACAAATGGTGCTCTAAAGTCCTACAGAAAACTTCAAAATTTACTGGCGAAAGACCTTAAACACTTAAAACGTTCATAACTCACATCAGTGTTACCTGCTGTTACTGGGCTTTGGTTCTGCAAAGCGTTCAGGATGAAATACACACGCACTTAGGAAACTCTCAAGTGCTTCTTTCACTCTCACCAAGTGAGTCCCAAAAATATTTCCAGAATTATATTTCAAGGCACAGTGATTCTTAACTTACTCTGCCACTGCTTGGACTTGCTTGAAGTATCCTGCAATGTCTTTCTGCACTCACTGCATCACCACTGGCTAGAGCACTTCAGTCTCGCACCACTCAGGGAGAAGAGGTATGAGGTAAATAGCCAAAACTTGCAAGGCTGGAGGAATAGAGTCTCCAGAGTCCATATCTCTACACAAACTGCTCACTGAAACCAATTTGGAATTCTCTTTGATTTAGTATTGTGCCCTTTACAGAGCAGCAAACTAAGAACACCAGCTGTTGATTAACTGTCAATTCAACCCACTCCCCCCGTTCACCTCTGCAGCGGATCTGCAAATGTAGCCACCTGCAACTAACAGCCCCATTCAAACAGGAAGGAAAAATTAAGAATAAAAAAAGACAACCCTCCTGAAGCTATGAAGATGAATGAGAGATGCCTCTCTGAAAAATGCCCACGTCAGACAGCACTCAATAGATCTGCCAACAGAAAGTTTAGTACCAGGCTACTGGGACAACTGGGAAAAGAATGGTACAGTTGTGAACTGTTTGGAACCTCTAGGACAAATAATAAATAGCAGTTCACGACTCTGAAAGAAGCTTTTGCTTGGAATCTTGTGTTAGTCTGTGGGCTTTTACAGATAAATAGATGCAGGCAGCAGAGTAAAGACATTGCTATTAATTTCCAGAGAGGCTAAGATTTGACTGCCATTGCAGGCAAACCCATCAAGAACTAGTGTATGAAACATCTAAGATGCCTAGGCAAAAAAATAAAAAAAAAACCAAAACCCTGTACTGGAGCAAAAGCTTTTATTCTCAGTAATTTTCTCTGGTTTTTTATTAAATTTATCTTTTTAACACATTTTGGAGACAGTAAGTTTAGTCTCTTGAAAAACAAACATATGAAAAAAAGCACTCATCTGTTTCTGTTCAGACAAACCAAAAGGTCTGAAAGCAAATTGACCCCACAGCCTGAGCACAGTGGCTGCCAGCCCTGCCAGAGCTCCCAGCCCCACCACATCAACCCTCTCCATCTTGTGGAAGATTCTTCCTTCTCCTCCTCCATCTCGTGCTCTCAGAGATTTCCCCAAGACGCAATATCACATAGGACCTAGAGGTCCCATACACCTTTCTGGAGTGGCAGCTGGTACCAGTTGCCATCTGAAATGGTACTGGATACCTGTATTTAGGCAACGGTGTGGCTGGGTGCCCTCTGTGCTTCACAGAGGAGTGGTTCCCTTCCCAGCACTCTGATTCAGACACCAGCAGCCCCAGAGCAAAGCAAGCCTGTTGCCTCCCCATCCCACCTGCCTACACTCCTCTAGGAAAACATACTTTTCTATAGGATTTTTAAATTTTTTTTTTTTGAAGAACATCAAAACCGCACAATAATCCTATCACCCTAGTCACTTAGGCTTTGGAATTTACATCTATGGGATCTACTAAATCAATGCAGACCATAAAAAAAAACAAAACAGAGAACATTAAATACTAAGCACAGACAATCTTCCAAGACATGTATCAAGGTGGGAGAAAACTATGATAGTTGTTATTGTCGAGAGCCTGAGCTTTCCTGGTGAAATCTGAACCTGCAATAAATATACCTATTTCTTTACAGTGTGTCAATTTTTCTTGCTGTACTATTTTTAAGACATTTCTAGTAACAACAACGGAATAATATTATATGAATAGATATAGTCTATACGCAGCATACTAGAAATCCTTAACTACTTGATGATACTATTGGCAGATGAGCCATGAAACACTGCTTAGCTATTCCTTTCCCAACAATTTTAAAATAATTCAGGTCAAACAATATTCTTACAGTTTAGTCCTGCCGTAGATTTTAAAAAAAGAAATAAATAAAATTTAAGCTTGAATCAAGTTCGTGACTTGATTCCAGAAAAATAAAATAATTTGGCATTTACCTATTTATATCAGAAATGATCCATCTTGGATTCACTGGCGATGGGTTGGGCATTTGCTTTCACAGAGAGCTAGATACAAGGAGAGGCAGTATCAGTCTCTGTTGTCAACCAGAAACTGTCAACAATTTGTGAGAGAAGCAGAACTGAAGCAATGTCCTCTCTTTGTGACCAGCTGACCAAGGGGGCCAATTATTTTAATAATAAGATTGCTAATGGCATGCTGAGCATGAAGCCAATTTCTTTGCAGACATGGGGGGCACGTAAGCTCCCATGTCCTCTTCTCCCTTGTGAATGACCTTGGTGACCATCACAAAACTTGCATCTACAGCCTGATCCCAAGTCATACAAGATTTCCTGACAAATTCTGTCCATCCTTCTGAGAAGGATGGCTCTAAAATACTGTATCACTTAATGTCACTGCACTGACAATCTTTCAACTATAGGAATACTTAGCATTTACCAAGTGCAGAGAAGTGGAGAGGACCGACACCTGCAGGCAGGGATTTTTTTTGCAAATCCATTTGCTATTTTCTTGTCTGTCATAAGTTCAGGATTCAGCATGTCATAAACTCAGAATTCCGTGGCTCTGCACTACAGGAGGAGGGCATGTTTGGACAGGTAGGCATTACTGAAATCGGCACATAAAAGCTGTAGCAATAGCAGACAAGACGCAGGAGCAGTAGGTGTGTAACTACTGGAGAAGGCTATATAACTGAGGGAAAATTCAGTTTTCAGAAATAAATTACGTCTCTCGTACCTAGTGTAAAAGGAAGGTGACTACTGAAGCTTCCCTCCAGTGACTGCTTCCCACTTTACTTTGCCACCTTCTATCTCTCAGCAGTATCTCACTCAGCTACACGGTCAGCATCCCAAAATGTTTATTTACAGACCAGTAGTTGGTTAAGCTGGCAACAACCTATGGCTGTCACCATCTGACAGCTGTTTGTTGGCTTGCAGAAAGTAAAGTGGTCTGTGTGCAGCGTGGAGTAGACCAGGTGTCCACGCCATTAAAAATGCCAATGGCACAACCATTACTAAGTGATGCCACCAATGTCTGCAGAGGGGCCAGGGCTGGCCAAGCACTGGTGAGCAAAGAGTATGGTACCAGCCGGAGGACGGTCACTGGAATCACTCAGACTGTGTTTGATGGGAGCTGGACAAATCTGTCTGCAGGGCTGCTCCTCCTCCTGGCCTCCGTGTTACTGCACAAGTCATTTAAAAAGTGACAAAGACAACATTTTTCCTGAAAACCTTACAAGATCTGAATCTTGCCATGGTTTGAAAAGGGCTGTGAGATCTTCACCTTGATGAGCCTTGTGCTGTCTAAAGCAATTCAGCATATTCTTCTCTCCACTGAGCTATCAATGACATCTTGCGCAGTGATCATGTAAAACAGGATGGCAGAATCCACAATTCTGAACATAAAGCAAAGAGATGGTTTTCTTTGGAACAGCTTAATCATTTTTCTCCCTCTAGTTCCATGGGTTTTCTGGTTTTGCTCCACTCAGCAACTTTGCAGTGGAGGGGCACACTGAACCGCATGACCTTACGGAATTAGCTACCTGCACAGTTCCAAATATAAACTGTTCTCTCTGCGGAGCGATCAAAGACACTTTCTTTTTCATCAAAACTGAACATGTTAACTAAACCACCATGACAAACTCTGTACTATTGCAGTCAAATCTAAATGGCTGTTCAGTGATGCACAACAACCTCTTCTTTTAAATTCTAGCCTGCTTTGTCTAACACAACCAGTTACAATTCCATTTTTCATTCTTTCCACATCCCTTCCAACCACCTGCAGTCAGAGCATGTGTTTCTCAGCCAATCAGCTCATACTCTGTACCTGCCGATGCAGAGATGAGCTGAAATAAATGGATAACACAACCCACCTCCTGCCTGATTCTGGCACTGAGTAAGCTTTAGGAAGGGTTTCAAGAGCTTAAGTATGTTGGCAATTGGGAGCTGCCTTTGGAAATATATAGAAATAAAACATAAGTGAGGATCACTTTGTGGTCTGATTTTAGTCATTACTGGCCTAGATTTTCTGACTCTGCACGTCAGTTACCTTTAGCTTTGTTAGAATTTCTCAGCACTTCACAACCAGGATCAAAGTTACTAATCTTGCAGAAACTAGCCCATAATTTAGCCCAGTAGGGCTGCTTAGCAGAAGCCCAACATTGGATTAACCAGGTGCATGTGAAGTAGAGAAAAGCAGAAAAATGGCAGATGCATAGCACCTGTCCACTTAAGTGAGACACTGTGGCTATAATGGGAACTACCTTTAATTATCTTAAACCCAAACAGAAAGCCATTTTTGGAGATGCCCATCTCTTATAACACAGGGGTTGTTTCCAGGGTTATTCACATCTCTCCAACATTTTCAGGTACCCAAGAAAATAACGTTTTGTATATATTTTACTAAATTTGCAATGCCTTCCTTTCCTTATGTCTAGGCATATATTATCAATATCTATGCATACTGTTTCTCTGGGAATTTACATCTGTATTTTAGCATTTCTTAGTTTGCAGAGAAAATTGAATAAAAAAGGACTATCAGACAATATTAGGTGGTGCTGGATACTATTACTCAGCTTTGTAATTATCTTATCTCTACCTGCACAACCATAGTTTCAATCAAAAAAACCTCAGTCACTTCCACTGCTGCAGAGAACATGGGCCAACAGATCACTTAATCTATACCTACTCCTCTGCAGGGGTGATAACAGAAGTACTAACTTCCCCAGGATAATCTCACATCAGACTCATCTAGGAGCAGGAGAATCGCTGCTGCATGAAGCAGCAACACGCTGAGATGCAATTCCACCACAAGTTGGGTTTCCTTGAGACCAGAAGTTACAACTCAGAGTAGATGTAGGTCCCATCTAATGATTTTATTCACTTCTCCGCATACACTCACATCGAACCCTGAGAGTTTGGTTTTCTCATTATGGCTGTACAAAGAATAGAAAGCACTTTGCAAGCCCTTTCTCTTTTCACGCAGTCCTGTAACGCTGCTGGTAGAAGAGATTTTGTTCTTCTCCATAGCACTATAGGATCAAAATAGGGGTAAAAGCTCACACGTGTGAGCTCTGATCACTCATAGCCCACTGCGTCTCTGGGCAGAACCATATCCAACCCCTTCAGCAGTAACTTGGGCTTACCAGTATTTCACTATTTAACTGCCATTAGAATTTTTCCCCCAAAGGATAAGCAGCAAACCAAGAAGTGTGGGGAGAAAAAAAAAAAGAAAAAAAAAAAAAAGAAGAACAAACAAAACGGCAGCAACCCCCCTCTCCAACCTCAAGAAAACAACTACAGCTTCAACAAACTGTCTTTTGCATACAGTTCTATTGGGTAGAGAGATAAAATTAACCCAAAGTGTTCTGCCAAGGCTGTGACATATGTCAACCGCAAGTATTAGTACTGTGGCATATGCCTAATTTATAGCTTTTACAGAGCATTTTCAGCCCTGATCATGCTTCTCTCACACTATTTAAATATATTTTAAAAAACAAAGAGCCCTGTAACACATATTCCCTAATGCACATTTGCAAGCAAAGCATCTATGGTCTCAAATCCAGCATGACTCACGTTACAGAGCAAAAAGAGTAAGATGATTAAATAGACTGGCTCACCCAGCTTGTTTTTACACATCAATAAATAACCTCAACACAGCAGAAATAGAGATGTGGTTTTCCGTTTGGAGATAATTCAAACACTGGCTCTTCTTCAGACCTTCCACACTATGTAAAATAGAGCTAGGCGAATAATTCATTATGAATTATTCATTCAATTAATTTAATTTCTTCTGCTCACTAATTAACTATCTTGACTTTTTTGAATGTTTTCATTATCTGAAAATTATTTACTCAACAGTTTCTATGAATAACTCCTTGCCTCTAGATTGTTCACAAGCAGATTACTGCAAGAAATCAAAATTGTAAATTCAAGCTGTGCTGAATAGTTTTAATTAGACATACAAGCCACGTGGCATTTTTCTGGTTCCTTATTGGATACATGAAAAAGAAAAACCAAAACCAACACAACACCACAGATATCTCCTGCAAACAAACACATTCCAAGAATGAAATTTATTTGCCACAAAAATTCTTGAACATACTATTTTTATAGCATAGAATGATTTCATCTTAATCTTTGAAAATAGTAATAGAATAGTAAACTAAGCACATTAAATTAGAAAAGTACACCACAACGTCATGCATCTATTCTTTAACTGCTTCAGCTTCCCCTAGAAGTCTGGGTTCTCTTCTAGGCTCAAACCTGCACCACGGCTCCCTACTCTGAGTCTGGATAAGGGAAGAAGGACGGTGCCACCAGTAGGAATAAAGTCAAGAGGATGCTCGAGTCCCCTCTCTAGTCTCCATCCAAGGAGAAGGTCATTTCATGGCCAGGTTTAGCAGGCTGTAGGGAAGCTCTTACAGAGGCTAGATGGTTCTTCTTCTGCTTTCCAGAGGAAATTGAAACATTTAGGGGGATAAACAAAAAGACCATGTAGAGTAAGTTTTTGTCTTTTCATTCAAATCACATCTCAGCACTGGGGTCAGTATTTCCTTACAGTGGCACCCGGGCGGGTCATTGAGCCCTCTGTGCCTCTGGTCCCTGGCCACAGACACAGGGACAGGAACACGTCCTTATTTCACTTGGTTGATGCAATAGTAACAAGCATGAAAGGGAATGATGGAACAGGAGGCAACTACAACAAGCAACCAGAAAATGGTCAATAGCAATGAATCTGGCTGGGAAATCATCAATACACACTGAGCCAAAAGCCTATCAACTTTCCTGTAGCCAACCAAAGGAAGTTTTCCCCTGCATCATCTAATAACAACAACAACAAAATCTCCCCGAAACCCCAAACCTACACTGGACATATCTTTCTTCTTCCTACAGCTGTTGTTGCTTGCAAATGGGAGATGTTCACTTCCACTCCCTCTAGGAGAAGTTAAGATGGCAAATAATAATCTATCAGAGCGTAGAGCATTTCAAAGAGAAACACAGAACTACCAACAACTACCTACTGTTTGTTTCTCAGAGGACATGGCAACAGACCATCTCATACGGGATGGAAGAGTGAGAAGCAGCTATGATTGCTGTAATCATTACTTGCTATTACCTGAGGGAAGTGAGCTGTTGACATCAGTTAAAGTCACTTGGCAATTCTCTTGCCAATTTACAGCCAAGAATTTGATGTGCTTCCCACCCACCTCAGGTGGAGGAATTGTGCTGTGGACATCTCATCAGATGTGAACAATCAATCTTAAATGAGCTCCTGAGACACACATGATGTGAGTCACCTGCTAAAAGTTACAGATGTGAAATGGAGGTGATGGTTAACCAAGTATATATTTTCATAAGAAACACGCCAGATTTGAATGTATTCACCCACAGGAACAAATCTTTAACTTACCTCTGTGCAGATGATAAATTATTTCGATTTAAGTCCTAAAGTGTCAGTTTGACCTTTTCTTTCAACACATTAAGGACCCCATACTCCACAACTGAAGCCTTTATGGAACAGAAAGCTATATGGAGGCTTTGCCAAGCAGAACTCCTAACATACGTTACAAATGAAACTGTCTTTAAAAAAAAAGAACAAAAACATTTTCAGATAGTGTATGTTACAAATAGATAAAATATGATTTCTGTTAAAATAATTTCTCTCTCTATCTTTAATCTAATATAATGTATTTCCAGCCAATTAATTTCAGTTAAAATTACTATCCTACAGTATTTTTATTCATACAAAACAATTTTTCTATAATACCACACAGATCTGTATCGATTAAAATCCTTGCAGACGTTCTTAAATATTTAGAGCTGAATTTTAATTTGGCTCACAAAAACAATCTTAACTCATTTCTTGACTACTGGAATTCCTCTTATTAAGTCTGTAGCGTATGTGTTACAGCAAACAGATGAAAGTCTTGGTGACAACATGCATAATGAAGAGACCCCATTCCTTACAGAGAAGGCTAATTAATCATTAGGTGAGTGCTAGTAAATTTTCTGAATCACCAAGTTTCTGACAGACACGCTGTTAAGCCAGCAAAATGCCCACAGATGTTACTTGCCCATCAGAGGGGAACATATTCTCTTGAGGACTCTGAGCATCTTGTCACGGTTTATTTATTTATTTTTGAATGAAACAAAAAATTAGCAAACCCATGTAATGATTAATGTATATGTGCAAGCAAATAATAATAGCATGACGGCTATTAATAATTAAAACTAGTGCTGGATTTTAAGATACTAAAGCAGAAATGTGAATTGCTTTCCAGCAGCTCTGAAATGGGACAGTTAATAGATCTACTGTACTCTCTCCCTAACAGCTTGAGCATAACTTAATTCAGAGAAAACAATCCTGAAGTTTCTCAGCAGGATTCTGTTTCACTTTACTTTCTCCCTATGCCTTTTAGTGCTTTACTAGAGCAGTCTGCACACAAAAGCTCCATCACTAGGTTCAGTGACCTGTGGCATTCTCTCCCACCGGATGTAAAAGCCAGAGTCCTGATACAGCTCCATGTCTGCCAAGAACCACCCCACCCACACTTCACCTGGTGGGAATGGGGGGACACATCACACCACGCTTCCTCTGAGCGGGGCTCTCCACTGCCCATGGGAGCCTCTGTTTTCCAGGCCAGGATATGTCTGAATATGCCACAAACCCAAAGGCAAAATTAGACCCAAGCCAAACAGCCTTTGTAATGCATCAGATACTCGGACCAGGCTTTTGCAGGGTACATATTATGACAATGTACTACTCAATGACACCTGAGATCTGCAGTTTAATTTAAATTCTCATTCTCCTCCACAGATTTTATAAGGATGGTCTCCAAAAAACATTAATGAGGATTTTTTAAGTATTTCTGTAATGACAGGGATATTTTCCAGGTGCAGAATTCCAGGCAGGGTCTCAGCAGGACTCAAGCCTGGAACCTCGCTTCCTCACTAAACATTTTCTTTTCCACAATCTTTAACTTTTTTTCCTCCTACCATTATAAAATATATTAGGGGCTGGCATATATGAAAACTACTGTTTCTTTTATTCCTCCCCTCCCTCCCCAGGTATTAATTACATTACAGTTCATTAGCTGAGCTCATTAAGACCACAGTACAGGTAGGAAATAGGTAATTGGCTAGGTACAATTATTACATCAATTTAATTAGCTGTTTTGTGCTTTTATCAAAAAGGTGACCTCTGTGGATACTGGAATAGGTTTCCCTCCCTTGCTGCTTGCTGGGTTGCAGGCAGCCGTGGGGCTGTGATTACCTAAGAGAATGAAAAGCCACGTTAAAATTGCTTTTGCTGTGGTTCAGGCTGAGGGGAAGAGGCAGCTGTATCCAGGCAGCTGTCGTACAAGTGTGTTAGGTTTTAATACGACTCTGTCCCCCCACACTTACTTGAATGCCACTGGTGCTTTATTGTGTGCCAGGCAAAACAAGCCTGGCCCAGAAGCCCAATCACATCCTGGGCTGTATCAAAAGATGCATTGCCAGCAGGTCCAGAGAGGTAATTCTTCCACTTTACTCTGCTCTGGTGAGACCTCACCTGGAGTATTGTGTGCAGGTCTGGAGCCCTCAATATAAGAAGGACATGGACCTGATGGAGCAGGTCCAGAGGAGGGCCACAAGGATGATCAGGGGATGGAGCACCTCTGCTACGAGGACAGGCTGAGGGAGCTGGGGTTGTTCAGCCTGAAGAAGAGGAGGCTCCGGGGAGACCTAATAGCGGCCTTCCAGTGCCTGAAGGGAGCTACAGGAAGGCTGGGGAAGAGCCTGTTTAGAAAGGCCTGCAGTGACAGGACGAGGGGAAATGGCTTCAAGCTGGAGGGGAGCAGATTTAGAGTAGAGATTAGGAAGGGGTTCTTTACTGTGAGGGTGGTGGAGCACTGGAACAGGTTGCCCAGGGAGGTGGTTGAGGCCCCATCCCTGGAGATATTCAAGGAGAGGCTCGACGAGGCCCTGGGCAACCTGGTCTAGTTGGGGGTGTCCCTGCTGACTGCGGGGAGGTTGGACTAGATGACCTTTGGAGGTCCCTTCCGGCCTGGGCAATTCTATGATTCTATGGGGAGTGTGGGAGTGTGCTGCCTCAGCCCAGCCTCACACAGGCTTCGTACCCGAGACAGGCCACATCTCTTCAGATACCATGACAGGAAAGCTAGAGCAAAAGAGTTAAAAAGAATGGAAGAATACAGAAAATATACACACATCTCCATATAAATGCAACTGAGCTGACTGATGCCAACAGCGGAGGCCCTGGGACATCCCTCTTCTGAGCCGGTGCCTCTGGCAGAGCAGGCAGCAGTGACCCACGCGGGCTGGCTCGGTGACAGTGCCACAAAGAGGACAGCAAGCCTTTCACCCCGTGTCACTGCTCAACCCTTGCACAGGGCTCATCACAAGCCGCCCCAAAACACTCCTAGGGGTTTTTTATTTTAATATTGCTTTAATTAAACAACTAGAATGATTTGTTCCTGAGAATACCACACAAATGAACGCCATTGATGGGAAGCAGCTCTAGGGATGCTTTCAATTAAAACAGCAATTGGTGGGGGTGGCAAGGCATGGTCCAATTCCTAATTAAGTAAATGTGACATCTCCCACTGACTAAGCGGGGAGCTGGACAAAGCCCAAACCAGAAAAGGAGGGGGTTGAGCAGCGAGTAAGTTAAAAACAGTGTTAAGAGATTTACTTGTCACCTGTATAGGAAAGCATCTTTGTGCAGTCTAGAAAGAAATTCCTATTTTCCAAAGAATCTTCTACCTAAACAAAATGTAGAAATACATTCTGCTTAAGTAAAAAGAGAGCAAGATTTTAAGTGAAAAAGGTGGGTTTTTTCAATTTCATCTTTGTACTGATTTTGAAAGTTTTCTCTTAAAAAATAAAGTCTGCGTGACTACTCTGAAGCTTCACAGTTTTGTTGGTATTACAGACACTCACCCCCAAGTTTCACATTGCTAAAATCCATGTTTATGTACTTACTGCTTCAATATTATGTAACTTCCCTGTGTTGGCAAACAGCACAAATAATACCTGTCTGTTTGTGCAATCACACAGGGGATGTAGCTGGGATTATAAATTACCTCCAGACAAATAAGAGGCACAAAACATAAGCTTGTCAAGTCAACTGGAGCAAATTGGTATTGTGCTGGAACAAACTGGAGAACTAACAAGCAATACAGATGAAATCATGGACAGCTGAAGCAGATCCACAGTTTATCTTCCAGAGTCAGTTAATGTCAATGTCAGTGGAATTTGCACAAGCAACAAACCCTCAACCTCAGCTCTGCGCTAGCTGACATTTCCCTCCCTTTAAAATTGGCAGTGTGAGCTGTGGAACCTAAATTTAACCTCTGGAGAATATGCCACATGACATCTGTGTTCTTTATATGTTCAGCTTAAGACTTTGAAAGCTAATTTATCCATGCACCACCTCAATAAGTGACTCGCCTAGCAACTACTGAACTTCTGTCACTTGTTGGCTTCTATTGGCAGAGCCTTTTTCTCTTGGGAACTCATTCTTTAATAATGACCATCTTAGACCCCTGAGGATGACACTAATGAGCATTTGAAAATGCCAAAAATATCTAACAGCATTCAGTGATTTTTGAAGAAAATATACCTGTTAAAAGTGGCCACTGCGGCAAGAGATTTTTGCAATAAATTGTGCCAGGCTCTGTTATTAGATTCATACTCAATCTCACATCCAAAATACAAACATTTAAACAGACACCTGAAATACTGAAAGCCAAATTAAAGATTTCTTACAAAGTGCTGCCTTTGCTACGTGCTTAAGAGAAAAGTACGTGAGAATTGCTAAACAGCTTCAAAATAATAGACTAAACTACAGTGACAAAAGAGCTATAAAGTCCAGTTCTATCTGCCCCTCTCCAAGATCCCCTGAATCCAGTTGGAAGTGAAGGAGGATACAGATAAGTGGCTTTTCCCCCAGCAATTACACTGGACCTGTCCTTGCATTGAGGGAAGGCAGTGATGCTCTCACCCACGAAAGAGCCACTGCACTTTTTGCCCTGCATCGACCTACATATCCACAGAGTCTCTGCAGCTGTACAGAAAAGTCACAAATTGTACAACCATGCGTTCACTGAATTTCCCTCCTCGGTGAAAGCAGATGGTTTTTTTATTTCCATCTCTATGGTCTTTGTTGCATGTATGTCATCAAGACAAGAATACAAAATAACTCCATACGTGCAAAATAAACATTGAGAAAACAAATGAATAATGCACTCATACACTGGTCAAAGAGGCTGGCTCCATGGTGACTCTACTACTCATTTCCTTTGGTCTACGCACCCTGTGCTCTTCTCTCCATCTTCCCCACTTATTTCTCTTAGGTTTCAATGTTGCATGGGTTACAGCAATGAGACTAGAGAAGCCTGCAAGGTATTTTACATGAGTTTGAGATGGAGACTAAAAGCACCAAATAAAAATCGATGCTTCTACCACTTCACAGATATTCTTAAGATCTTCCCCTAAAGAAGTAAGCAATATTGTACCCAACTATATTAGCAACAAATCAAATGTTCTGCAAGCATCACAAGGCCAGGAGAAAATGAGTTTGAGAGATTATCCTCATTCTTACTTACACGCCCCCATTTATGGAAACACTCAGCTATATCCTCCCTTTATATTAGAGCAAATTAATTAAATAGGTTACCATTTAGAACAAAAGAGGAGAAATAACCAGTAATATAAAGCCACACTTAATGAGGAAATGTTACTTGAGAATAGATTGATAGATGCATACCAAAAAAAAAAAAAAAAAAGGGAGAAATTTTCAAGGAGTTTGGTTGCTTAAAGGAATGTGAGCTGGACCAAAGCCACTCACGCTTAACTTCAGCACACAAGCCAGCTTTTGTGCCAGCTCGGTGAAGAAAGATGACTTCCGAGCAGCACTGCCGTCTTGCTGCTGAGTTATTGATGACCACTCATGGTGGCAGAAAATATTTTTGTGCTTAAAGTTAAGAATAGTGCTGACTTAACAGGTTTAAAACTCTGTGCCTTTCATATATCCATAGTCATTTCAATGAAATGATGTGCTTGTTTTAGGAGAATCCAGCTCTCCTGAAGGCTAGCTAAGAGTTTAAATTACTCCATCTATTTACAGGTATTGAATAGCAAAGTGCTGAAGGAAACTATGTCAGAGAATGGCTAGATAAATGTTGATAGCATCTTGTCACCAACCTGAGATGGGTTCTTGCACTTATTTAAACATCCAAATAACTTTACAGGGGGAACAGGAACTATTCGTATGTATTATCGAACGACTGCATAAATGCTGTGTGGATCAGAATCCCTCTGCCCTCTCTGTAGGATAGGAGCAATTTCTTTACTATGTGTTGAACTTTGAAAAGGGTCTCAATTCCTGCCTGTAGACTCTAGGTATCAGATAAAGCATTAAAAACAAAAAACAAAACAAAAACCCAAAAACTCCTACATATCCAATTTTTTTTGATCTACCTAAATACACACAACCCAAACATTCTCATGTCCACTATTCCAGTGAGTGAGTGAATGAGATTGGGGTACTGAAAACTAGTGGAAAAGAAATTCAGATCAAACAAAAAACTATGGCTACAGAGAACAGCCTTCATTCCAAATTATTAGTTCCAGAAAACATGCCATCTAACCCACTGGAATAGCTGAGAAAAGAAAGGCTCTTTACAGTTTCATGAGATCGGTGTACAATTGCTGGCAGATATTAAAGACAGAGCATGGTAAATGGCCAGGGCTTTCAAGGCAACCATTTCCTCATTCTGTCTTTGGTTACTGAGAGGTGTTTTTCTGCTTATTTATTTCCTCTTACGTTTAATTCAACAAAAATAAACACAAAGCAGAATCTGAATTGCACATGATTAAAATGAATCTCTTCAAATTCTACAGACCCAAAATCCTCTTGGTACCACTTTATTTTTAAGGGATGCCCAACAATGATTTACTCTGAGATGAATAATGCATTTATATCACATACCAGTTGTAGCAAAAATAATCTATAAATGTTTAATAAATATTCTGTAATGCTTTTGGTGAGCATGTTATAAATAAGTAACAATAGATTTGCAATGAAATATTTATATGCATTTTGGCTATTGTTATGCTTTAAGTGTTCGAGGAGCCATTACTAACAAAGTGAATGGAGTTATCAAGGTTATAGATATGTTCTGTAAGCTATTTATAATGAAGTGTTCACCACTTAAAGTAAACGCATTTGTAGAGGTTGTTGACGAAGTGTGTCTAAGAAACCATTCATACTAAACTCTGCACAGATATAAATGATACGTAGTCATTTGATAAGTCATTTATAGTGAGACATGAAACTCTTCTCTCTGGGAATATATTGTAAGATCTTTATGTGTTCCTGTGCACAAACTGTATCATGCTTACACATACATGCGTAGATCTCCACAAATCTCTCACAAGTCGTATTATTACGACTGCATCTTAGCTATCACATCCAGGTAACTTGAAGGCTCAAGAGCATGGGTAACCTCCAGAGAGCCACTGGGGTCAGAAAGCAGCTTCAGGGTCCTTCCCGTGCAGTGTGATGTTAAATACCCAGTGCTTCAAGGCATGGCTGCAGACGGAACACACCGAAGCCCTGGCTGACTAACAGGCCTTAGGAGTCCTACAGAGATCACGCCAGCCTAATATATTTAGCTAATTCCATCTCATTTGTAGTGACAGCAGCTTAAGACAACAACACCTCTTACTCTTACAGAAATACCCAGAAAATAATCAATAACATCGCAAGTGTTTCAAGGAAAAAATTCGTAATGTTTAACTCTACACACACCCATCCTGTCTGAAGAAAAGCCATTAGATCAGGTTCTGACCTGGGCAAGATAAACTGTGTCCCCCAGAACTTCACAGACTCAGAATACTCGTGGTACTATTTAATAAGATATCCATGAATGATTCATAGATATATTAATAATGCATTTGTATCACACACTGTTATCATAGACTTACACTTCGGGTTTCACAGCACCCTTGTTTGCGGTGCTGCTGTCTCCCAAATCTGCCCTGAGTGTTGCTGCTTTATACTCAAACCATCCTCAGCACTTTCATAGCCCCTATAAAACACACTGATCTATCCAGCAACTGTGTTCACTGCTTTTACTGACCCTCAAAGACTCAAATGCTCTGGACAGTGGCATTGTTTTTCTGATAGAAAATCATAATGATTTCCTCACCTAATGAAAAAAGCACTACCAAGAGCTGAAAATGTTTAAAACCTGTTTTGAATAATACCATTAAAAAATGGAAGGATTTAACTTCCTCTTACACAGCCACTCACCCAGGGTTTAACAACAGAGGATTTGGCTTGAAAAACTGAAACAATATCAAAACAAGGAGTTGAATACAGGAAAAAGTAAGACTCATTTCTGTATTTCACTTAATCTTCCAAAACATAGGACTGTTACAGGCTGCTGGAACATGCATATAGCCACAAGAGAACTGAAAAATAAATGAAGACTTCCTTTCAGTCCCTCACAAAGATGCCAAAGTGGGTGTCATTGAAGGGAAGAGGACATCAGCATGAGATAAATTAGCCAAATCACTTGCTCAAAATATGGGATTATATTGTGTTAAACTTCCAAGGAAATAAACACAATTTTAGACTCAGTAACTTTCTTTGACATTAGGAGCTGCTGTACAGCAACTGTAATGCAAATTTAATTGCTGTACTATTTTGTATGTACTTCTACAGCACTGATTCATTCCAGGGTCAATATGAGGTTTACTCATTTCGTGTCTCTACCAGGAGTGTCAGGCACATAGAAGAAGTATTAGATTTTGCTCTTCATTTATCCCCTTTCAAATTGCAAAATAAGTAAGACCTGAAACATGAAAATAACCTTCACTCTGTCTTTAGCTACTTGCAAAGGTAAATTCTTATCTAAACTTCATCCATATCCTCAGCTTTATAGCAACACTAAAACATTAGAGGGAAATACTTTCTAATAATGATACATTAATGAACAATAAATTACAGAGGAAATACTACTTAGAACATCCATATTAATACTAAATGAGTTCTTCATTATTAATATAGTATCATAAATATAAAAAGGAATTATCAATAATTAGGCTATGATTTTATATTGTTAAACACCAGACATTATATTTTATTTCAAGTAATTTTAATAGATGTTGAAAAAGTCATCCACCTTCCTGCACAGAACTCCAAGTCAAGTGAAGCAATCTGTGCAAAGAACAGGTGCTTCAAATGCACAAGCCCTGCCATTCCTGCCTTAATTCAGCAATTATTTCACTGACTAACAGGGGAAGCTTGTTTTCATGAGGATTATAAAATTAAAGCTAACACAGCCACAGATTTCAGAAAAAGGGAGTAATAATAATTTGTACTGTGTCGTGGTTTAACCCCAGCCAGCAGCTGGGACCACACAGCTGCCTGCTCACTCCTACCTGGTGGGATGGAGGGAAGAATCGGAAGAGTAGAAGTGAGAAAAAAAACCTCATGGGATAAGATAAAGACAGTTTAATATAAATAGAACAAAAGCTGCACACGCAAGCAAAGCAAAACAAGGAATTAATTCACTACTTCCCATGGGCAGGCAGGTGTTCAGCCATCTCCAGCAAAGCAGGGCTCCATCACACATAATGGTGACTTGAGAAAACAAACCGCCATAACTCCGAATGTCACCCCCCCACCCCAGGCTTCCTCCTCCTTCCACCAGCTCTATATACTGAGCATGACATGGTATGGCATGGAATGTCCCCCTGGTCAGCTGGGGTCAGCTCTCCCAGCCGTGTCCCCTCCCAGCTTCTTGTGCACCCCCAGCCTGCTCGCTGACAGGGGGGTGTGAGGAGCAGAAAAGCCTTCACTGCTCAGCAAGAACCAAACCCACCACTGCACTACGGACACCGTTCTCATCCCAAACCCAAAACACAGCCCATACCAGCTGCTGGCAAGAAAGTCAATGCCATCCCAACTGAAACCATGAGAAGTGGTATAACACCTTTCCTTTTGTCATCATAAACCATTCTATAAGCAATATGAAGCATGTCCCTGGGCTCCTGTGCCTAGTGTCTACACCAGTGCAAACAGCTTTTTGATTGGATTTCATCATCCCATGTTTTCAGATGTTAGACTCTAAGAGTGCAGAAGAAGAATGTGGCATTTTCCCACCCAAACCTATTCTGATGATACAAACACAGATTTATCTTCTCATAGTTATTTTCCTTTTCTTCTCTCATTTCTTAAGCTTCCCTGATGAAAAAGCTCTGATCCAGCTGGTAAAAAAACCTGCTGTTGGTGATGCTGCTTTATCATAAAAATGAGGTGAAAAGACACAGTGTTTAGGCAGTGCATAAAACAATTTTTAAAAGATAAGGTTTTGTTCCTTTTGTAGCAGCAGCCAAATATCAGTGTAAAGGAATCAAGTACTTCTGTGTTTAAGTGGGAAAATAGGGTCTCATCATATATAATAATTACATTTCATGCAGCAGAATCTTATTAGTGTAGTGTATTAGAGGGGTTTGGGCTGTTTAGACTTAAGTGGTGGAGCTGAGGAAAGGGACCTACAAAAATTCTTTTTAGTTTTCTGTCTTCTCATTATTTAAGGAAAGCCTTCTGTACCGAGATGAATTTGCACAACCCATCATTAATAAATGCTTTGAAAATGTAATACTTCATAATTTTACTTTGTCACAGATTTAAAAGAAAAAAAACCCACCATGTACACAGCAAGTGACAAACTGCAATCTCACAAGCCACCGTGTCTATGCAAATGCTGTCAATAAGGTTCTAAATAGCTTGTTCATTGCCAGAGACTCATACTGAAAATTGAAACTCTTCTTACCAAGCTATTGCAGACTGGAGGTTGTTTTTCATTTAGATAGCACTGTTTAAAATATAACTATCTTGCTGAGATATCATACGTCTTTCTTGTTCTTTGAAGCAGCACACAGTTCAGAATTTTGCTTGCCAGCGTTACAGAGGGACAAGTGTCACAGTTGCCACGGGCTCCCTGCTGGCCCTGGCCCTCTTCCCATGGCCCCCTCCGGGCTCTGCAGAGTCCTCTTCAGTTCACCAATACTGATGTTTCTCTGAACCATCAGTAAGCAGGTTCCTCTTGCCAAATCAGTAAAAAAAAATCCACACGCCCTTGGTTTTTTTTGTCATTGTTACTGGGGCTAGATACCCCCACACACGCTTGTTTTTTTGTCATTGTTACTGGGGCTAGATACATTTAATACTGGGTCACCCCCGAGGTCAGAGAGGGGCAGCACATGGGTCAGAGCCAACACAAGGGAGGCAGTGGAAGCTCAACCCAAGGGGACAGGAGTGGAACCACCCTATATGGCAGTGACCTGTTAGGCCAACTCTACCTTCTTAGCTGAAGCATCATGACAGAAGCATCTGCAACCCAACTTAGTCCTAAAAAGCATGTTTGTGATGGAGTTTCCACCCCAAGGAGACAGGAAAGTCTTAGAGATGCAGCTGAGCTATGTATTCTGTTCCTGCACATCCTTCATGGAATGAGTGAAGTCAGATGGGGACATAAACTATAATCTGGGGACAGCTAAAAACCACAAAAAAACTGCTGCAGTGTCACAGCAGAAAAAGCCAGTAAGAAATATTTAGAAAGAGGATGGATTTATTATTTAATGAACTTTTGTGGGTTTGTGTGGATATCTTAATGTCATAGTTATGCTACAAAATAGTAACCATCAAGAAGGTCTATAATTAGGGAAAAACAAGAACTTCACTATAAAGTGGAACAGCCTGTCAGATCCAGATTTCTCTTTCACAAACTCTTGCAATTGCAATGACAAGACTTCATTTAATGGATAGAAGACAGTAATACTGCTGCTTTCTTGTGGTACTGATCTGCTTTGAATAAGAAAATGTTTTCCTTTCCTCTGTTTGTTGGAAATTATGTGGAGGCTCCAGAATGCTCAGGTGCATTCAGTGCATTCAATTGAAAAGGTGCTCCCAGTTTCTGAGGCTGTATATTCGATTAATGTAATATGTCACAACATTTTCAAAATGCAAGTCTCTTAGAAAAAGAGACATTACTGTGAAAGAACAAATTTAAAATACATGTAAAACACATTTTCCTGGGAAAGTATTTGATTCAAATTGTTAGAAGACAAAATCCCATAAAGGTCTCTTTTATGCCTTCCTTCTTAATCATCAGCCAAAGTTTCAGGACCATAAACTGGTATCAATGGAAGCTGCATCTCAGGAATGAAAGGAATATATGGCCTTTAATGGAAGAAATTTTTACACTTAAAAGAGGGAGAGGGAGCATTTCTATGCTTTGCAGTCATTCAGCATAAAATTACTTACTTATTATTCATAACTATCTTTAAATGCTTTATTGAAGCATAATGCAAAAAAGTACCTGTCCATACTTAAAAATGAAAATTTCATCTATCCATACATTTGGGTTTGGGCTTCAACATCTATTAAAGGACTCCATTATTCCCCCTTTTTTGACCTTGCTAAATCAGTGCACCATCATTTCTTGGGTGTGACAGGGACAACGGCATACCAAAAAAAAGTCACAGCAAATTTCACTTGTATTGCTCACAAAGGAAAGGTAAAGACAGAGTTGCTAAGCAATAGCAAAAGAAAGTATGAGGTGCAGCAGGACTTGCTCTGGGTATTTGCTGTTCCGGGACCCACAAAGTGCATTTTTTCCTTAAGGCTCGCTGGTAGCATAGAGTTTACTTGAACCCAAAAGCTTCATGCACCTCCACTAAACTTTCTCATTTCACATTGAAATCCTTCGACTTATTCCTCTCCCCTGTGCTCAGGATATACTGATTCTGCTTTCTCAGATATTTTGGGGAGGAGGAAAATAGAAACAACCGCCTTTCTGCAGCAGCCCATCTCAGATTCTGTGCTTCTGCAAATCCTGATGTATCAGCAAGCCCATCATCCTACCTGGGCCTACTCCCAGGGGAGCAATCAGCTTGTTTTTCTACACACACAAAAAGAAGCTTTTGAGCAGCAGGCAACTATTCTCCTGAATTTGGCTCAAGAATAACAAAACAGAGAAAATACCTGCCAGCGCCTGGATCAAGCCCAGCATGCATTCACATCAATTCCATCAAAGTATTAGAGCACTTATTTACAATTTGCAAATATTAAATATTTTTTCCAGATTATGAAGCAAAGCCTTAGTGAAGAAATAACAGTGATTTCATTTAGCAAACTATTTCACCTGCTAATGGTTGCTGTTTTTCTGATGTCAGTAACTATCCTCTGCTTTACTTCAAACTTCAGGTTCATGCAAGTCTTCCTCAGGTAGAAAGCGCAATTGCCATGAGTTCCCCCACCCCTGCCCTCCTCCAGCTTTACTCAACTGTGCTGAAATTTCACTGAGACCCCGGCACCACCCTCTGCCCGTTCTCATTTTACATCCTCAGGGCTCTGCTGCAAGCTCACTGGAATGGGCACACTTTCCCCACCGGCCCTCTAATTTTTTTCCCATCCCCACCTGCAGAGTGCAGTCCGAGTTACCTTACCTCCCTCAGAGGCTCCAGGTGTAAAGCAGTGACTAACACACTGATACCCTCTTTTTTTTTTGCAGCTGCAACAGCTCAAGGTACTAGGTGGGTTGTTTGCCACACAAAGATTTGATCCGCTATAATTAAAGAGACACTTGAACCTTTCTAGTTGCTCCCCAGCCAGACAGAAAGGGCAGGACATCTATCTGCCTCCAGAGGAATTTGAGAAAGAAAAGCAACCGGCTATTCTTTTCCCACTTTGACACATGCCTTTGCAATCCCAGTGTCTCACACAAGTCACTTCTTGGACCAGAAATGGAAATTAAAGTCCTCTAAGTCTCAGTGGAGAACACTGCATTATCTGTCCAGCCGGACCAGCTCTGCCAGATTTAGTGAGAAGGTTTAAAGAGTTAATGGCAGAGCTGCCAGCCCTCTGCCACACAACACAGTGGCTGTGCAGCGGCTCCTTAGCCACCATACTTGGTAGCCCAGTGCCCTGACCTCAGCCACTGCCTGTTCCCCATTAGATTTACCCCTGGTTTCAAAGTCCAGCACCCACAGGCCCATCCTTGCTCCAGGAGTCACAGCCCCTGGCAGCGGGAAGCCTCAGCACTGGAAGATATTGACCTCACCCCCACCTCAGAGGAAGGAAGTCAGCCACGCTCAGCATATCAAAAAGGCCTTTTCCTATTGTTTAATGAGAACCCAGGGTATACACCGGAATAATGTTATTCTGCAAATGAATGGACTTTTCATTCTGTTAGCATAGTCTCCCTGTTGGTTGGAAGTTTACTCTTTCGGTAGTTATTCTGGTGGAATGTAATCATTTAAGGTGATTTATGGTGCAGCTGTATGCAGCTGGCTTAGTGCAAGGTGAACGCACAGTAGTACTTTAATAGTTCTTTTCCATTAGTAGGTATGTTTTTCAGTTGGCTTCACTGCGATTGGAAGAGTTGATAAATGTAACATATAAAACACTGTTGGTAAATGTCTGCAGGCTAAGAGTAAGCTTACTGCTTGCCTCTCAGAAGGTGAGATAACTATATGCCTCTAGAAAATAACCTTCCAGGTGATAGCTGTGACTAAAAATTTGATGGGGAGGAGGAAAGAGTGTTTACAGTAGTGAGCTTAAAAGGAGTATCTCTGTTCAGAAAGAGATCTAGAGGGGAAAGCACAAGCCTCTTTTCTGGCACTGCTGCTCTTGCTTACGGGATACCTTTCTGAATATCGACACTGATGCTAAATGGCATTAATAATTGCTAAGTTATATTAAATTGTATATCAATCAAATTAATAATGTCTACCATACTTGAGGCATTTAGGTTCTTCAAAATCACTAGCATCTGCTCCTATTAAAAATGACAGATGATTTGCAAATCCAAACTTTTGGTGAAAAACATTAGCTAACAAGGTGAAATTAAAATTTACATCTTGTTCCAACATAATGAAGATAATTAAAAACAGTGATAAAACCCTTTGATTAACCCACATCCCATTTTGAACAGCACTATTATGCAAATTAAACACAGAATATTGTAAACTTAGTACCAGCAAAAGATTCCAATATAAACATACTCCAATTTAAAAATTAAGAAAATATAGAACCATGTCGTTGGATCTCTGGCTGCAGCCTTTGTCACTGCTGAATTAAAAAGCAGAACTGGGGGCATATGCCACAGTGAGATAACTCATGTCTTGAGTTGCTGAAGGATTAGAGTTTGCTCCTGTTTCTTTCTTGTACCAGGCATGACATTATTCCCACAATGATTTTGGTGTATAGTTTAATTAGCCTCCTTACTATAATCAAGCTGTGCTCTGTCATCAGAAACGTTCAAACCCTGCAAAATATGCATTGGAATTGCTGCGTTCTGGGTTACTGGGTTTTGTTTTGGTGCTTTTAGTTCAGTTTTATTTTTCCAGTAGTAAAGATATCACAAAAACGTTCATTTTCAGTTCTGCCCAACAGAATGATGTCTGGCAGCGCCGTACGGCTCTGAGCATTCAAAACTTTTGTTCGAAGTCCTTTTGGTTCCCCAGGAGTCCTTCCTTTGCTCTCTACAGCTACTCTGTGAAGGCCTCAGCTGAAGACAAAAGCACATCAGCAGTACTGAGTTTAAGGATTTCTTTTCCTTCCGTGGGTATGCTTGTTTTGGAAGGACGATTCAGGGGCTCCTGCCTGCAGTAGTTCGGGCGGGTAAGCCTGCATTTCTGGCACAGGACAGGGACAGCTAACAAGTATTCAAAAAAGAAACTTCTTTAAATTCACAATACCCATCTTGCAGAGAAAACTATCACTGTGCAGGGACACAGATGAGGTGGTACAAGGGCTCTAGTCTATCTCTCAAATACCAGCTGCAGCTCAGAAATACTGTATACAATGCTCTCTACCAAATTTACAGTAAGTCATTGACCAAACTACTTGTCTGCTTCTCCCCCCACCGCCCAAATTAGAGTAGCTAACTTAATGAAAAATGATTTTTTTTCTTTTTGTCGCTTAGGAGGGTCTGAACATAAAGCTCTTATCACCAAGCCACAGCTGTAGGAGGAATCCTTTAATCACAGCCTTCCTCCTTGAAGAAGAATATAGATTTATGACCGGACTTTGGTTACTGAGCGAGAAAGAAATATTGCCGCCAGCCACCATACTACTTCCCATAGGCTGTAAACAGCTTTAATCTGCTTTAGCTGTCATTTTGAAGTCGAGAGATATTAGAGTACAATGTAATTATGTAGTTGTGGGCAGAAGCACAGTTTATTTTCTTTAAACTAAAGTGGCAGAGGTAAATTCGGAGACTGTGCCTAAACAAACAAATCCTCCTCCCCTGCTCTTACTGCCCCCGTGGCTGCAGCAGTCCCAGCCCTTTTGTGCCGCTTCGCTCGCTCCGCTCTCCTGCTAATACACTTTCATGGGGACCCTGGCTTCCTGCCACGCTGAAATGAGTTCACACCTCTCTCTTGCACACACACACACGCACACCCACACCCACACCAAGAGAATGTTTTCTTGGATAGTACAAAAGGCTACTGGAAAGGCTGTATTGCTGGTTTTGGTAGGAGCACAACAGTGACATGTTCACCCCTTAGCTTCCCAGGGCAAGAATCCACTCCCATAAGCAGAAATGCTCATTTCTTACTTGCTTAAATATAGCTTGGATCTGTCAACCCACACACCCACACACACATCAAGAGAATGTTTTCTTGGATAGTACAAAAGGCTACTGGAAAGGCTGTATTGCTGGTTTTGGTAGGAGCACAACAGTGACATGTTCACCCCTTAGCTTCCCAGGGCAAGAATCCACTCCCATAAGCAGAAATGCTCATTTCTTACTTGCTTAAATATAGCTTGGATCTGTCATTATACAGGGAGTTCTAGAATAACCTGATTAATTATCATTTATTTTTGCTTTCATAGCTAATAGGCTTGTCAGGAAAGAAAACTCCTACTTAATATAATGCACATTGAAAAAAGGTGTGCATTTAGCTTTCACCCCCATCTCTAGAAAAAAAGAAAGTAGTTCCTTTTGAATTTTTTGGGAGGAAAGACCCACAAATTCATGTCTGGAACATGCAAGCTACAGGTATAGCACTTCCGTGAACAGTTTCCTGTATCCTAAGTGAACTTTACAAACATTAAGTTACAGAGTTATTCTTCATCTGACCTAACAGTTTGTTTAACATGTGAAATAAATTCTTCAACAAAAAATAAGAGAAAGACCAGTTCTCTACCACAATATCTCAACTGACAGCCAATATAGTACCCATTTCTCAAACCTTTGCAACCTTTAATTCTGTCCTGTACTTGAGAAATCTTTACAAATTCTACAAATATTCTCAAAAGATCCACCTATTGAATCCACTTCAGTAAAGCAGAGCCATAAATGCTTAAGTCTAACTTATTTTAGCATATAATCTAAGCACACACTTAGCTTTACTGGAATCTATAAATGCATAGAACTGTAATAATCAGACATATATTTCCTCACCTTATTTATTTCTTTATTAAGTGAGCACAACGAAATTATGTGTTCTCCTATCATTAAAGGATATTTCCTTCTTGGTCTGAGGTTTCAGGGAAGAAAACACTAAACCAAACTTTCTTCCTTATATGATGTAATCCTGCTCTTTTCGCACGAGTTAAGACAACAAAGTGCAGATAAATTGCAGTCTTCCTGGATTTATATTGTTCTATGTTGCATATTGCATTTTAAAATTCATAGGTTGAGGGATCTATTTGCCATCAGCTCCATGCTATTGCCTTTTCAAAGAGCTACTGTAACTATTATGCAGGACCATTGCAACCTTTCTGGATTTCCATACCAATAATCTCCTCCTGATTGTCTGAGTTTGTCCACCTCCCAAATTCTATCAGAAAGTGCTTTAAAAATCTGAGCCTGTTACATGCTGAGTGCCATCAGTTCAACTGGTTTTAGGAGATGTCTAGACAAGATGTCATGAATTAAAACCACTAACTATGACCTAGAGAAAATATATTTGTTCATTCATTAGCAAAAAGGGAAAAAAAAAAGGCAAAACATGGTTTATTAGATGAATTAAAAGGAGAGTGATGTGCTAGAGCACTGGGAGCAGTAATTATCAATTCTGTCTGAAAAGGGAATAAACAGTCCTGCAGGGCTTTTTGCAGCATGATTTTGCCTCTGTATTCCAGCCAGGCATCAGTCCCCATGGAATCCAAATAGTTATCCAAGCAAATTATTCCTGCTAAGAGCAAGACTTCTCCTAGCACGCACTCAAGATCTCGGTGCTGTGGGCCTATCAGTAAGATCTATTGGGCTGAACTTCTAATTTCAGAAGCTGGGGATTCTACATCTTTGCTAAATATAAAAAAGTAAAAATACAGTGGCATATACGCTTCAAGAGTCCTTACTACTACCCAATAGCTCCCTCAATTCTTTATTCAAATGAAAGCACAAAAAGGATAGGCAATTTTAGTGTCACTTCTGAACTTTAAAAAATGAAGTTGAAGAGCAAAGAGGACTGAGGAAAATTCTAGCACAGTCTCAAAATGAGAGCTTCAAAGATTGAGCAGGTCTTTTGACTAAAGACAAACATTTTCAATTAATAACTTTTACGATAAATTGTTGTGATAATTAAAGGAGACTAGAGATTGGGTTTGTATCAGATGTTCAAGAGAGTCAATGACTGCAAATTTCTCCATGCTCTTCTCCCTCAGTATTCACCACTCATTCTAGACATTAAAATGAATGGTTAAGCATAATCCTGTACAAAACAGCACCATGGTCATTAAAAGAATCCTAAAAAGCAGTCCTATCATGTCTATTGAAATAGACGGGGATGTTCATTCAAAACTGGCATCTGCTAGTGGAAGATACCAAGATAAAGATAACCATCAAGAATATCTTTGTTGGATTAATGTCGTAGGTGGGGTCACACTGACACTTTTCTGTAGTAAGCTCTATGATTAATAAAACTGCTTGGAAAGTGGTTCTTTTAATGACAGACAGATATATATTGTATGACCCAAGTTCTTCGTAAATGCCATCTTATTGTCAAAATGCTGAGAGAGAAATTTGATATGATTAATGTTCTTTCTTTCTCCCTTTTCCCCACGCTGATCAAATATTAGCAACTAATCTAGTTGCCTACACTGAAGCGATTAACAATAAAAGGGTGATTTCTGCAAAATTCAGTCCTTGTACCTTAAGAAAACCCTTTCATTTTACTCATTTTGCACTACAAATAATTAAGGGATATGAATCAGAGGGCTGGAAGTGACCTCCAGAGATCAGTTAAATCTGTTTCCCTGCTTGCAGGCAGAAAAAATCATACATGGGGTTTCCCAAGAGATGCGTGTCTATCTGAGGTTGTTAAAGACCTGCAGACAGGGCCTGTACAGCCCCCTAGCCTCTCTGCTCCAGCATTTCATGACCAAGGAAAAGCTTCTCCTAACATCTGAGCTAAATTTTCTTTTCTATAGTTAGAATTTCTTATCCCATCTGCCATCAGCATAGAGAGACATATGCAGTTTCAGCATTATTTTGAACTTACCCAGGATGACATTTTTGTCAAAAGGTGTGATCCCAGTGACTCGGGCTGCACATCCCTGTTGTGTCACTTGCGATGGCTCCAGTGGTTTAACATCTGTCAGCTGAGCTGCTGATCCACCTGAAAATGAATTGAGAAAAACAACTGGGTAGTTTTGCAGCAGATCAATGTCTGCAAGGCAGTAGGAGGTCAGCTCAATGGTTGAAACCCCACCTGATGCTGCTGCTTCCAAGAAAACCAGCCCAAGATCCTTTCCCCACTGAATTTCTACCTAGCCAGCTGTTTTCTATCCCATGTAAGCCCAGTACTTCCCTCTTATCTCTGTTGAGTAGAGCCATATATCTATAATAGTGCCATGTATCTATAAAAAAAATTATACATCTAATCATCAGACTCAATCTCCTGACATCCAGGAAATCATTCAGATTTCTCCTAGTTGGTAACATCTGCAAGTTTAATAAACTACTCTCTATCACATCCTCCTGATCATGGTTTAGAAAAAATTAAATAGCTTTGGTATTAGACACGGATAAAATGGTGGGCTGGTTAATGCTTCTGTAATTGAGGACACCTGATAAACATTTTAATAAAAAAGAACAGAATGCTGTTGATGCATCACTCAATTAGAAATTAGGCCTCACTCCTAACTCATCAGCTGAAACATCAGAACAACTGGAAAACAAGTACAGCAAACATAGTGGTCATGCTTGATAATGAGCCCAGGTTCTTTAGAGAATTAACTTTATTATTTCCTTTCTCACACTAGCCATGATGGATCTTCAGAGAGATGCAAAAAGTACAGTGACTACTCTTATTATTTTATTGTAGCTACAGCAATTAGAAGCCAAGACTTGTGAAGAAAAAGAGAGCAACTGCCTTTAAGGAGGAATAAAACCAACAAACACTTGATGGAAAATTACTGCAGTTACTTAGGGTCTAAAGAAAATCAGTTTTCAGCCACTTCATGAATATCACTGTTTGCACTCAGTAGTAATCTCCAAGCTGTAACAACCCTCATAATTCTTTGATACAAGATGTTATTGAGGCCAAGAGCTACAGTAGAGCTAAGAAAGTTTTCTTCATAGTAACACCAGCAAGGCCCTTTATGGTCTCCATGGGGAAGGTAGAAATACCAGAGGAGACTTTGAAAGACATTACATAAACTAATTTTTAACAAAAAAGCCTATTAAAAGTGTTAATTGAGACTACCAGAAGTTCACTTTTGAAAAAGAAATTAGTTGAAAACTAAAGGGTTCTCTGATAAGGTTTGTGTTTTCTCCTCATAATAAGCTCCCTGGTGCAGAATCAGGGATGTAGAAGAGGGAAGGGGGCATAATAAGGTGCAGAATCAGGGATGTAGAAGAGGGAAGGGGGGAGAGAGAGAGACCCTATCCAAGCTGGCCATTTTTATCCAAACAACAGTGTTAGGAATGCAGATTTGCTGCTTTCCATCCAAATTCCCAAACTACTGGTATCAGTAGTTACATTGTTCCTCCCTTCCCCCACAACCAATATCTACTCTTCTTTCACCTGCTTCATAAACCAGAATTATTGTTTCTTATATAAGCCTCGAGAAATGGGACACTAAATTAGATAGACTACTGGCTAATCTGTTAAGGTGATTCTTGTATTCCTCATGGAGACCAGTTCTTGGAAAGTTGCACTCATGAAGCTAAAATTCATTCCCTGTGGAGAGAACCAATATAAGGCTTTTGTGTCACTTCTAAGCCCTACAGCTGTTGTGCTGCATAGATATTTATTTAACCCATTCATATTAGTGAGCAGGAGCTTCAGGATTTTGTTCAGTCATTGAACAGACTCTAGACCAGGTGAAAAGAAGAAAGGAAGAAAAATAACATAATTGTGTCATCTACACCGGCTAAAATCCTACAGGATGTTTTCTACTAATAGGAGTTTTAAAAACAAAGTTTAGAGATGTAATTTGCTGTTCACAGGGGTGCAGTACTACCTCTCACCACTTCCTCATGTCCCTTCCTTTACCTCAGAGACTGCAAATCAAACACTTATTTCTTGAATATAACAAAACTGTTAAAAGTACAGCAGTTTCATTTAAGCACCAGAAGAAAAATATTTATGGTTAGAGCATTATGTGCTAATATAACATTCAACAATTAGAATTACTTGCATCCAAATTTTATTGCCAGTTAATGGCATCTAAAATAATATTGATACCAAACGATGCAGAATATCTTCCCAGAAGTCTAATTCTCATTCATAAAAGTTCTTCATATACTGGCTTGAGTAATGATACAATATATAATGGGAATAATACATCCCATTTGTTAATGATTTTCTGCAAGTTCTACATTAGAGTTTTCTTTAAATTTACACAGAAAGCTTAAGAAAGTAAACTTCCTTAAAAAAAAAATCATAAATTTTATGGTGTCAGTGTCTGAAAGCAGCTCAATTTTTCCTTGTAGTTCTAACAGTACAAAGGGCAAATCCAAACCAGACCCCAAACCCGACAAGCTTTTCATGTTTACAAGGATTTCAATAGATTCCAGTCCAAAGGCACCCAAAGATGGCCTCGTTCCAGCGATCACAGCACTGCAAGGAGTCCTTTTAACCCTTATGAGCAAAAGTAAGGAGCAATCAAAAGAAACTCTGGCTCACTGGTATGCAACGAGAAAAGGAAGCAGTCAACAAGAACTCAGGTAGTTGCTAATTAGCCAAGTTTTCCCATAGCTATGAGAGCTTTCAGAAGTAAGCATTCAGCTCATTTACATGTGTTAGGAGGTGAGCACTTATTGATGACTCTTGAGAGCAGTAGGGGGCTGGTGAAACCCAAGCACTGAACTGCTTTTTATTGCTCGTGAAACTTTGCAATCCTAGGAAGTCTATGGAATAAAGCAGATACACTCCTCCAATGGGTTATTTTTTTGCTGCTCTTCATTCATCCCTCACTAAACTCTTGAGAAGGAGTAGAGCTTATAACTCCTTTACAGAGCTCAGTCATTGAGATCGTGCCGTGCATAGTAAATGCTCTCTGGTTGCCCTTTCCTACTGCACCAGTTCTCACTTGAAACTATAGACAGGACTGTGTGCGGTCTCCTCGCCTGCATTTTGCAGAAATTAGGGTCATCAATAAAAGAAGTCATAGCCACAGTACAGATTCCCTTGATTCACAGCAGGAGGGAATGCTACATCTGAAAGTAAGTGCTGTCATTTCAAATGTCACCCAGTATGTCACCAAATGTCACCTTCCTAGATTTTTTTCTGTAATGACAGTTTAAAGCTATATGTGATGTTTGCTGAACCCCATGGTAGATCATCTGTTATGTTCCACTTCAAAATCAGATGCTAGACCTTCCTGACATCTGGCAAGCGATTACCCTGTAGTTACAACAGTACAAAATGAAAAGAAACCCAAACCACCTCCCTACACACACACTCACGTGCGCACACGAACACACGCAGGCTCAGCAAGCCTTTACCTTTCAAAAACAATTTCTAAATGTCTTCTAATCCACACATACACTTAAAGATCACATCAGCACCTTCACCTTTCACTCCCCATCCGCAATCGATTTGTCTGCTGTTTGTGGTCTTTAGGGGTCACTTATTTGGAAAGGTGAGCATTTCTCTAAAAACAGAGATTACTAGACCAGGTGAAAAGAAGAAAGGAAGAAAAATAACGTAATTGTGTCATCTACACCGGCTAAAATCCTACAGGATGTTTTCTACTAATAGGAGTTTTAAAAACAAAGTTTAGAGATGTAATTTGCTGTTCACAGGGGTGCAGTACTACCTCTCACCACTTCCTCATGTCCCTTCCTTTACCTCAGAGACTGCAAATCAAACACTTATTTCTTGAATATAACAAAACTGTTAAAAGTACAGCAGTTTCATTTAAGCACCAGAAGAAAAATATTTATGGTTAGAGCATTATGTGCTAATATAACATTCAACAATTAGAATTACTTGCATCCAAATTTTATTGCCAGTTAATGGCATCTAAAATAATATTGATACCAAACGATGCAGAATATCTTCCCAGAAGTCTAATTCTCATTCATAAAAGTTCTTCATATACTGGCTTGAGTAATGATACAATATATAATGGGAATAATACATCCCATTTGTTAATGATTTTCTGCAAGTTCTACATTAGAGTTTTCTTTAAATTTACACAGAAAGCTTAAGAAAGTAAACTTCCTTAAAAAAAAAATCATAAATTTTATGGTGTCAGTGTCTGAAAGCAGCTCAATTTTTCCTTGTAGTTCTAACAGTACAAAGGGCAAATCCAAACCAGACCCCAAACCCGACAAGCTTTTCATGTTTACAAGGATTTCAATAGATTCCAGTCCAAAGGCACCCAAAGATGGCCTCGTTCCAGTGATCACAGCACTGCAAGGAGTCCTTTTAACCCTTATGAGCAAAAGTAAGGAGCAATCAAAAGAAACTCTGGCTCACTGGTATGCAACGAGAAAAGGAAGCAGTCAACAAGAACTCAGGTAGTTGCTAATTAGCCAAGTTTTCCCATAGCTATGAGAGCTTTCAGAAGTAAGCATTCAGCTCATTTACATGTGTTAGGAGGTGAGCACTTATTGATGACTCTTGAGAGCAGTAGGGGGCTGGTGAAACCCAAGCACTGAACTGCTTTTTATTGCTCGTGAAACTTTGCAATCCTAGGAAGTCTATGGAATAAAGCAGATACACTCCTCCAATGGGTTATTTTTTTGCTGCTCTTCATTCATCCCTCACTAAACTCTTGAGAAGGAGTAGAGCTTATAACTCCTTTACAGAGCTCAGTCATTGAGATCGTGCCGTGCATAGTAAATGCTCTCTGGTTGCCCTTTCCTACTGCACCAGTTCTCACTTGAAACTATAGACAGGACTGTGTGCGGTCTCCTCGCCTGCATTTTGCAGAAATTAGGGTCATCAATAAAAGAAGTCATAGCCACAGTACAGATTCCCTTGATTCACAGCAGGAGGGAATGCTACATCTGAAAGTAAGTGCTGTCATTTCAAATGTCACCCAGTATGTCACCAAATGTCACCTTCCTAGATTTTTTTCTGTAATGACAGTTTAAAGCTATATGTGATGTTTGCTGAACCCCATGGTAGATCATCTGTTATGTTCCACTTCAAAATCAGATGCTAGACCTTCCTGACATCTGGCAAGCGATTACCCTGTAGTTACAACAGTACAAAATGAAAAGAAACCCAAACCACCTCCCTACACACACACTCACGTGCGCACACGAACACACGCAGGCTCAGCAAGCCTTTACCTTTCAAAAACAATTTCTAAATGTCTTCTAATCCACACATACACTTAAAGATCACATCAGCACCTTCACCTTTCACTCCCCATCCGCAATCGATTTGTCTGCTGTTTGTGGTCTTTAGGGGTCACTTATTTGGAAAGGTGAGCATTTCTCTAAAAACAGAGATTACTCACTACCTTTTTTAAAATGGAAGTTCCAAACAGACCTATCAAATACATAGGGGTTGGACAGACAGACATCCAAATTCTCTCTTTTTCGACTAAACAGACGTTTGTAAACAGACACACATAGAAATATGTCCCAAGTATGAACATTTAGAATAAATAGTACGGGAAAGCTTGACCCACTTTGCCACTATTTTTCATCAGTTTCCATTAATGGTAGGTTTTGTTATACATTTTTGAAGTGTTAATGTTCTTTGCAGTTTATATTGGCCCATTTTGAACATCAGCCACACAGCATCAGTAACACCTGGAGTACATGAAAGAAAAAAAGCAGCTTGTGCACATTCTCACAGGAACTCTAGCAGAGTTAAACAGTAAATAAAACTCTCAGATCCATCAAGCATCACGCTCCAATATCATTCAACTCTTCTACAATTTTATATCTAACACCTGTGCTCTGACAAGCCTTCTTTTTAGCAATTTGCGTCTCCAAAAGTGACCTAATCTCTTACCCTCTTATGCAAATCTTAAACCAATGCAGGGACACTTTCAATGCATTAATTTATTTTTTATTAGCATTGTTTCTAAAATACCTGCAAAAGAAGTGGGCAGTGTTATTGCTGACACCCTCGGGGTTTATTTCCTGACTAGCTCACAGTTTATCAATGCTTGCTTTTTTCTTCCCCTCAACTTTCCCCCTGCTCTTTATTCTTAAAATTCTTAACACTTGACTCTACTTCAAAGCTGCCTGTGCTACATTTATTGTCCTGCCAAGTGTAAGGCTTCTCTCTCTCTGCTCTGCTTCTGACACTAAACTCAATGATCAGTTGATCAGTCTAGCCTATCTGTCTGGCTGTTGACATTGAGCCTCTTCAAGCTTCTGTTTTCCTGTTCTATTTTTGTATCATTCAGCAACTTGCGTTTTCCTCTGAGGTCACCCTTAAAGGTCCATGTGTCATGTTTTTCATTTCTGCCTTGTCAGGAAAATCTTGCCACTGCATCTATCAAAGTAATCATCAGGCCTTGATGTAAGAGTGTGGTTCCTCTCACATTTTTCATTACCAGATAATTTATTAATATCCTCCTGAGCGAGACTAGATTTATCTTGATAAAACCACTATCAGTGGCAACACAGTATACAGCACTGAAAGTGTTCCGCTAGTTTGGCAAACGCTCAGAGAAGAGGTGTCCTTTAACCTCTCCCACCCCTTAATTCCTCAGCAAGATTTTGGCTCCTGAGGCTCTGGAGGCTTTTGGCGTTGGGCCACTTCAGTAAAGCTGACCTGGGTCAGCCTCCTCACACCAGCCCCTGCAGCACATCTGGCTTTTCCTTAACGACGCTCTGTGTTGCTGGCATGGAACACGTACCCATTACATGAAATAAAAGGAATGTACTGATACACATAGAAAGAAAAAGCTTTAGAGTTAGGAGTGCCGTCTGATACCGAGAAACTACAGGCAGTCATTTCACATTTCAGGTTGGGCAGCCCCCCGACACTTCTACCCGAGTCCTCTAGCAATTGAACCCTGCCCATGGACCCTCCCCACCTCGCCACACTCTTCCTCTAACAGCCATTTCTCTGTTACATTATCTTGGCTGGAAAAAAACCATCGTAAGGCTACTCAGCCAGCTCCCCGCTCTATTATATACTGAAATTAAAGCACAGGAGGCCCTCCACGAAAGCGGCTGGCTAATGACTCTCCTGGTGGACATTAGGCAAGAGATGCATTTGTGACATGAGTGGCAGCTGTGCAGACACCAGTTTATGTGATTCAGCACAGCTATTTCATTAATTGTGTTTCACGGTTCATTTCCTCAGATTACACTCAAAATAAATAAATAAATAAGAACACAAAGCTGCTGTGTTCTCTGAACCATCCACCAAACAAAAAGAAGGAAAAAATGCCCTTATTTTAATTGGCTTCCTACATATTTTTCTGTCTTAGGTGCTTTTAAAACTGTAAAGTCAAAAATAAAATAAATTGCACTTATATTCTGCTGTCTAATTATCTCTTCGGTTTTCCACAGAGACTTGGTAGCTTACAGAGAGCCCCACTATGAGGAAGCATTCTCTAATGAAAGTGAAAATATTATAGAGGCTTACCTACAAACATGACGTGTCTGTATCTGCGGCTTTACATGTTTATGTTTTGTAGCTTAGATTTAACACAGAAAAACCGTATATGCCGTCTTAGGAAATCAACAGTTTAGTTTGAAAACTGACCCTTTATGTATCTTCATAACTAGGTGCATAATGGAAAAGTAATTACAAGACACGACAAAAAATGCAAATCCAGGGATGGAAAACAATTGCTTTGATTCAAATCAGTAATCTGAGTGTTCTAGAAAGACACACAACTCATGTTTGAGCAGACAGTGACAGGTGACTTGTTGAGCACCACAAAAACCATGGAAAGCAGCCAATGTGGTCATGGATTTTTAAGATTAAAAGTTACGGGACTCTATGCCAAGAAATTGTTGTTTGATAAAACAGCAGTTTTCATATCAGAAGGTGCAATTTTAGAAAAAACTTTTGTAAGGAGATTTTTCTGGCACTGAAATTAGCATGAAACCCCAACCCAATTCCAGCGCTTGTTGCTGAAACCTTTGTCACTCATAGCCAAAAATCAAGCTGAATCAGATGCAGCAACCCACTCAAGATCAAAATCTCTATAGATTTTTCAGAAGCCTTCCTTAGGAAGTTTTTCAGCTTTACAGAGGAAGAGATGCACCCAGGAATAGCCTTCAGCTTTTCTGTAGAGCAATCACATGGGAATGTAGGTTCAAATCTTCATTCAAAGTTAGTCAGAGCACGTTCTAGATATAAGCCTTAGAAAGCAGACTCTTCATGAGAAAATTAACAACATCCCCTCAGAAAACAACTACTTTTGACAGGGAGAGTATCTAGTGCTTCTTTTTGTTTGTTTTTACAAAAGATGCAAATATTGAAAGCTCAATGTTTGCAAAAAATTGAGAGTGAACATATTTAGAAAAATATGGGGCAGGGAATCTAGGCAATTGCTAAGATATAATCATCCATCTACTATAAATATCTGCAGTGTGAAAAAGGCTCTCTCTCCCTCTGTATTTCAGTGCTGCTGCTAAGCACTAAGCTTTTTTGTGGTTTCATTTTAGTAATCAGGATCTCTCGTACTTCCCGGACAGATGGCCATTCACACTTCAGTGCTCATTTAAACACATACGTCAATGATGACAGAACATTTCAGCTGAGAACAGGCCAATGTAATCTTCCAAATTCAAGGCTATCTGTCATTTTTGTTGGTTATATAAAACCAGAGTCAAAAGAAAGTAGGACTGTTCTTATTTGGAAAGCTAGAAAGAAAATGGAAAATTCCACCTGGCTTGCTGTCAACACGAAACTCTGGCAAGGCTATTTAAAATGATTTGAGAAGGTTTGAATGTCTAGCCTCTTCTGATCCATTGGCAGTTGCTCTTGGGGCCTGCTAAGAAATAGGAGAAGCTAATATCAGATTAGAGAATGAATGTTGGACATTGCGGGCTGCTCAGAGCCCCCACAAGAGCATTAATTCTATATATCCTCTTCAAATCCATCTCATGTTTATAATGTAATGGTCCTTCGTTTGTCTCCTAAGGTATTAGATAAGTACATGCCAGCACCTTACAGCTGCACTCTGCAATACACAAAAGACAAATTGGAAATGGAGGGCAAAGTATCTTCCTCACTCTGACGCTGATCCCCTGTGTTTGCTCTGAGTGGACGCAGTACTTATGTGGATAAATAGGCAAAATTATTTTCCACTGCTGTCAAGCCAGCGTCTTAGACAAGAAAGAAAGCATTTAAATTTAATAACATTCTCTTCAGCTTCAGGCTGGACTATGTATAAGAAATAGAAATCTGAAACATGAAAAAAAAAAAAAAAATCTCTTCATGACATTTCTGGCTCCTGCCAGTCACAGGAAGAACGTGCACTTGGCCAAGAACATCTACTTAACTGAGGTTATCACCAAATGATGAAGGCAATCTTTTGGGAACTTTGACAAACCTAAACCAACCTATGAGCCATTTAAAGGTGAATTAATTAGTAATTAGGACAACAGAATCAACACAGGGGAGCATTTAAGAGAGTGCATATGTAATCAGCCAATAACTATCAACACAGCAACAGAAGTGTGACACAGTATGAGTTTCCAGCACATCCACCTAAGTGCATGGCTTCCTGGCCATGTGAATCTCCAGTAAGTCACCTTCTGCAATTTGCACCTCAGCTACTAACCATAAAGCTAAAGAGGCTCAACCAGGAGTAAAAAATTTCCCTAAACTTTTGGTGCTGTTTAACAGCCGAGTCTCAGAACTCTATTTTTCAGGAGTACTGCCAATAACAGAGACACTTATTGGACTGTACTTTTGACATTTGTGTCTGCAAAGGGAGATTTCTCATCAATAAAAGTGCAGCAGTTGGATCAACAGTCCAGTCAGAGCTGCTAAACAAATGGGTCTTACAAGTGAAAAACAAAGGTCATGAAAATCAGTTTGACCCTGAATGACTTTATCATTCTGAAAATAAAAGCTGTGAAAACTGTGGCATTTAGGGAACACATTTTACAAGTGAGTTAACTGAATTTATGCTGCAGTGACTCACAGAGTCAGGGCAACCATCGCCACCCCACTGTGGAAGTGACACCAGAGGTACCTGAAACTACCAGCGCATTGCAAGAATGCAGCCATGATCCTCACGCGTGGATCACAAAAGATCAAAGAGCTGTCAAAGCATTGGTATTTTTCTGCCATTCCTGGTACAAAAATTTAGAAACAAATTATTAATCTGAATAAAAATCTTTGAGATAATGAAGTATAACTATTACCAAAGGCATAAACCCACCAGTGAGTAGTTGGATTTAACCTTAGTCGTGTGGTTAGTACTGGAAAAGGCCCCTTAAACAAACTTGTCTTGTCAAACACATTGTGAAATAGAAGAAGCTGACCCCAGAAGGATTCTTCAAGGCACAACACAGGAGTGACTTTACAGATCAGCAGCTTTAACAAAGTAGAGGAAGTGACCCAAGATAGGATTAGCTGGATAGGCAACCTGTATGTGGTGAGCACCTGATTGAGCTGGAACAAGACAGATGAGAATAAAATACCCTTCAGCTTCTTGCAGAACCCAGTGCTAAACTTTCTGGGGAAGAAGATAAATTTGAAGGAAGAGAATAATTAGCTTTTTGTCTGGAATGTAACTGGTAATTCATTCTGACTGAAGAAAAAAGAACGGTTTTTTTTGTGGAGGAGGCTGAAGGTACCCGAAAGAATCTCTGTAGCTCATGTTTTTGCTTTTTCTGATTTAAGGTTTCTCTTGTAGCTGGTGGGAGCATTTGAAATTGACTGAATGCAGATAAGAGGGCAGGATGGTCAAGATGCACGGTCTTTTTACAAATTGTTTTTCTGCATTTTGTAATCATTTGTGGTTCACGCATATGATGAGATCCACCACATCTGGCTGACATTCCTCTATGGGAGTGTCAGCAAAGCAGAAATTGCTTCTGGGTGAACAATATTCATTTAAAATACCATTTTTTATAGAAAGCTTTAATGTAAAATTAATTTCTTCATAACTATCTGGAAATGCCATCACTCTTTTTGAAAGTAACAGATGACTCTCTGTGCCTCCTACTGTAAGTTTTGCATATTTTGCTTATGTAATCTCTGGCAAAAATTGGTTAATAGCCACTATAGACTTGGGTGCAATATGCATCAAATACTACAGTTCTCCTTTGCATAGGTCACACTGTTTTACCACTCGGTACAAGTTATTAATTAGATAAAGATTTACTGAATGCTTAATTTGAATTTCTGATTTTGGGGTTTATTTGTTTTCAGACACACGTGATTTGGAACTCCAGTATAGTTTAAGATAGTTTATGAGAGCTCTGAATTTCATTTTTGCAAGCTGCTAAATTCACACCTGTAAACATGTATTTTGAAATCCAGATGAAAGGAAAAAATGACATGAATGAGCATTATTGCAGCACTTAGATTTGCAAGTGTGTTTCTTTCAATATCCCTCCCATAAGCAGATTATTAAAGTAGTACAGGCTGTCCAGCACCTCTTGGCCTCACTGAATTTTTCAAAAGGTACCTTTCAGCCAGAGAGAGATCTGTCTGTTCGGTAGCCTAAGTCTAAAGATTATGATTCATGATGTTTCTCTACATACAATTAGTCAGTTCACTACATGCCGTCTCAGCCCATTCTCCTATCACTTACAGGACTTATTTTTGTCTCAGTTTTTTGTGTACTTCTTGACTGCATAATTACTACTAATGCCTACTAATTATGGCATTAATTCAGGCTTCAGTCTCTGTCAATAACGTAAGATCAGTTCCTCAGTAGGACACATTAGCTTTTATGGCTTTTGATATAACTTCTTTTGGTGATGCCCATCAGTTCACAGGAAAGGGGGGAAGTCAACGTTCTTCAGTATTCACAAATATTCTGGTTTTTAGTCACCTTCCTGTTTCAGTGATTACACCACCTCAGTCACACAGCCAAAGTAGGTAGGTGGTTGTGGGTTTTTCAAGCCTGAATCATCAATATGCCATTCCAAGCCTTCAGTTGAGCAGGACTGCTTTAGCCTAAACTAGGCAGAAGCAACAGGAAGAATTTGCTTGGACTATCTAATTATTATTTGTGGAGCAGTTCTGTTCAGTAATATTAATGACCGTATAAATAACAAAATAACTTCTTAGAGTTTTGTAAGATGTAATTCTCTTTTAATACCTGACCTTCTTATGTTTTAATAAACTTATTGAAATTCCTTTTTTAATTATTAAACACTGTAGCTATAAAAAAAGAGAGAAAATGCCCTGGATATTGCCTGTGGTTTAGATATCATAAACAAGAATTTTGCCTTTCAAATGTCAGTTGTCAAACATTTTGTTGTACATATGTCTTTCATTTAAATATGATAGTAGCTACACTGCCTGAACTGCTTTAAAAATGTCAATCTATAGATATCACCAGTACAGCCCATTTTTCTACCTTCACTTATCTCATAATAGCTTGTACAGGATATCCAGCTGAAATCTAACTCAGTACAGAAAAGAAAGGGCAGCCCCTTGCCTGCAAGACTGACTCTGTAATGATTACCGATTTTATTTGTATCGTGTTAGTGCCCAGGAGACTTGCCCCTTATAAACGACACTAGCACCAAGAGCTGCCCCAAGTCCTACTACCAAAGGAATTACAATCTAAAATCTTTAGATTGTGTGTTCCTCAAATTCGTCTCATAGCTAAGTTTAGAAACTAAGTCTTTCTAAGAATATTTCTAAGCAAATGGACTCTTCCCCTTGTTTTCTTCAAACATGCATCACACCCCAGAAACCTGAATGGCAACTCGGTTACACGAATGTGAAGTTAACAGATGAACACAATAACAGCAGAAGATGTGAAATCACTGGCCGTGACTCACTCAGTGAAGACATACCTATTTCTCTCTAGAGAAAGACGTTTGTGTGACATGTCAACAGAAGATCTGTAACCACGAGGCAGAACCACTAGAAAGAAAGACTTCAAGGGCTAATGAATCTTTTGGAAAAAAAAATATGTTTAAGTAACAAGGTTGTCCACGCACAAGCAGCTTTGAAAAATCTTTAAGCTCTGTTTCTTCAGGTAAATCAGAACCCCCTAGCAAACTAATAACCAATGCCAGCATAGTATAGTTGAACTTTCCTTGTAAATGGAGCAGGAAGAAAGGACTGATTTTAATGAGACAGAGATTGGTTATGAAAAAATTACCCCAAACTTCCAGAACACTTTTGTATTAATAAGCATCCATATTTTTTTGTGAAAGAAGAAAATAAGAAACTCCAACTTTTTTCTTACTCGTGTTTTCTGAAATTAAGTTATACTTACCATTATTGGACTGTTTGAATAACATCTTTTGCTACCTCATACCCTAAATAAACAGTTTGAAAATTTGTAAAACGCTATTTCAGATGGAAAGTAGTCTCCTAAAAAACTACGATCCAACCTGCAGCCATCTTAGCTCTGAAGAACAGATCATTATTTGATTATCAGACACACATGCCAAGTCATAAATTAATATTAAAGTCAGTGATGGGACCTGAACCTTGATCTGGTGGCTTCCCAGGTGAGTGCTCTGCACTTGAGGTAATAGAGTAATTAGACAGCTTTTCCCTCTGAAGGATAATTGCTAATACATGTTAGCTGTTGGAGAGGAAGCCCTCCTGAGGAGCAGATGTGGGTTTCCTTTTTCATTAAAAAAGAAACTTAACTTTTTCAGTGGTTAACCTTCAGCATATTAAAATGTTTAGTGCCTAAGTTAGATAGAAGTGTTCCTCTGAGTAACAAACAATTAAACATAGCAGACAAGTGGGAAAGTAAGACTAAGGTTCTGAGACAAACCCACAATGACAATTAAGTGAGAGCCGCTCTGCTAACCATTCTGTGTAGGCACAACCTACAGCACTGCACCCCAGCAGACAACTGGTACAGCTGTTGATAAAGGTAACTAACCCACATGATCCACAAGAAGCTCATGAACAATCTATACCTTACCTACAATCATTATTTTTCAGAGATGATACCCGAAATGTGTCTCACTACATGTGTACAAGTCCCTCTGCTTACAAAGTGTGAGAGTTCAGTTTCCTCATTTTCCTGAACTCTGCTATTGCTTTTGGAGAGTCATAAACCTGCTTATACATATGCATATACATTTATTAAGTAAATGAGATTAATAAATGTTATTTGATCTAAATCTATTCTAATCTTAGCAAATTAAGATTACCTTGACCCATACAAAGACAGAAATATCACATATACTGACTCTTAAAAACGATAGATACTCAGAAATTCTGATAGATGAAAGAGAATTGTACAACTCATGAATACAAAATGTAATACCATGTCAGAAGCTCAGTCTGGTCCACTGAAATGTGCAGAAGTTTTCCTATTGACATGAATTAAGCCAGGTTTAGAGTCTAAATCATTTAGGTCTGATCCTGTCTTCCCTTACATCTTCTGTGATCACTAGCATTTTAACAACTGAGTGTCCACTGGGTATGAAATGCTGCTAGTCTATTGAGTCTCAGAATATAAATACCAGGATTTTCATTTCCTTTTAGGTATTTTTACTTCCAGAAAATGTTTTTACCTTCAGAAATGCAACATAAGATACATCTCAATATATTACAGGTGAGCATATTATATTGCTGGACAGATTCCACGGGCTTCCTCTATCTGGTAACTCCGAATGAGAGTAACAAAAATCCCTTCAACTGGATTTCAGTGCTAACACGAGATAGATTTGAGCAGCAGAGCATCCTTTCCTTAATTCCTTTTTTTTTTTTGCCTTCTCTCAAAAATTTTCTATAGCATCTCTTTCTTTCTACATCTTTCCAGGCTGAACTGGCATTCCTGGAATCAGCAATACCTGTCAATCACTAAGAGTTAAGTCCACTTCCAGAAAATTTGAGCTATCAGCATGGCAGCATTAGTGCTGCAGGGACAAGTGGTATGTCAGCAGTAGCAGATGAAGCCATTTACAAATTGCATTAAAAAAGAGAGGGTATGATTACTGACCCCTGGAAACAGAGTGAAAACCCATTATAGCATTTTTGGTTATTGTCCCAGACTGCACAGTAATTTTCATACTATACAATAATAAAACACCCTTTTGTTTTCAAGCGACACTTCCCCATGGCGCTGCTTTCCAGTCAGATCAACAGTATGCTGGTTACATTCTTCAGGAGTAGATGGAAATTCAAGGTTCTGTCCATAAGTGCTTACTGAAGACTTCTCTGAGGTTTTTGCACATTTGGAAATGTTAACTTAGGTGTCCTATTTAAACTGCAGTTTGAACAGCCACATACGCCAGCCTCTCAGCTTAGACTTTTTCAAATAGATGGCTGGTTTTCTTGAATTTCTTTTCATAAATAAATACCTGCACGTATATAAACCTGACATTTCACTCCGATAATAAAAGACACAATTCTCTTTTTCTATTAATGTTCTTCCTCCATGGACCTGCTACCACACAACCTCACAGATAATCTCTTGACATTCAGGAACCTACTTGGCGAGTAAGTACCTGGCAGTATAGTGTGAGGTAAGGCCACGCCACTGTGCTCTGCTGCAGCAGAGAATTAGAGAGACAAAAACACTAAGGCCCACATCTTCAAAATTATTTATACACCTGTCTTCATAGATCTTAAACATTCATGGATTTCAAAACAGCGCATCCATAATGAAACAGCAAGCTGAAACAAACTTTCCAGAGCCTCAGATTAGTGATATTTCCTATTCCCAAAGGCAGCCGGTCTGTACACGCTGAATTTGCTAGCGCCGTGCAGGACCTCAGGCCCCGCAGCCCCTGTGTTTGCACAGGAAGGCAGCACATGTGCAAGCACACAGACTTCATCTCGGGGAGGGGATTTAGAGTTTTATGGATTAAAAGCTGCAGAGAGGAGATTTCCATTACAACAAAAAGCAAACAAAGGAGAGCAGCAGTGAGAACTCTCACTATGCCACCTTATTGCCAATGTATCTCAGGAAGGACAATTAATGGAGGTCTCGTGTCTGCATATTCATCAGTCCTTTTGCTGAGACTGCCAACATGAATAACTATGAAAGCTACTTGTGGTGCTGGCTGACAACTGTCCTCCAAGAACCTGAGCAAGAGCACTGTGACCTACAAAACTTCATTTTACATCTGGGAGACTTCTAAGTCCAGTTTGGTTCTTTGGAAAAAAAATGGCTTAAAATGATGTTCAGCTCTGGGGTTGGATTGGGTGCAGTTACAATTGCAGCTGGGGAGGGTCTCTGAGATGTGAGATGCCCCGGTGTAAGACTGTTTTATTCAAAATGCTGTGTGAATGTTTTGGAGTGGGAAACTATTTAACAAATTCTGCATCTTTGTCTGTTGGCAGGTTACAATTCTGTAATTTATTCATCCCTGCTTTATCTGCCAAACTCTCTCCAATTTTCAGTCTATTAATTGGACACCAACAGTGTACATTATGAGTATCTGATATTCATCCTATTGTTTCTGATTCTCCTCTGGGTGAGGAGAGATCTTGACAGCTGAGTTCCACTGTGACCACTCAGGCTTCCCAGTTTTGCATTAACTTTCTGATAAACATTCTCTAATAATCACCTAAAATTGACTGTTTCAGCAACATTACTGCCATTAAATTTACTTCTCTGAATATTCACAGAAGTCAGCCCAAACAATAAAAATCCAATATGTTACTGAATATAAATGAGGTTAAAAATGTGTATTAATCTAAAAATCTTTTGCTATTTGAATATGATGGATAATATTTCGGTCTGGCATATTGCTAACATTGAGGTATTGATAATATTTTGGTTCAGCAAGCACTGCTTTCAAGGATTTGCCGTCACTACCCTTTATGTTCCAACCAACGTGCGTACCATGGTTTTATTACAGTTCATTTATTAATCTGGATCTGAAGAAGCTATCAGTTAACGTATTAAAACTGACAATAACTATACTGACATCTTAAACCTGAAATTTGTTTATAATATTGCTAGCATTAAATTTTCCCAGTGTCTAGGATTAAAAAAAAAAAAAGTAGCTTATATAGCATAATTTGTTGGGTTTGCCATGATTTATTTCACCCATCTGCATTTTCTGTCTGCATTATTAAGCATCATGTTTGGCACAGCCATTTTAATCTATCTGGCACGGAAAAAAACTTTTCTCTGGTTTTATTTCAAAATTGCTGAAAGTAGTATTTTAGTCTATTTCTTCATATCTATTTAGATTAACTCATATTTACGAAATGAGCAAACTGTGTCACGATGCTGGCCTAAGTTTCCTTTTAAATTTACCTTGGTCTTTTAAAATCTGAAAGATATGCTGGTAGAGAAGATATGATCCATGAGACATAATGACCATTCAGTAGTCAAAGAGGCAGTTACTGAGTTGATGTTAGCAAGGAGCTCAGAAAGTCAGCATGCCAAGACGAAACAGAATAGATTCTGCATGAAACCAGGGGCTCTGTATCTGTTTTGTGCTCATTCCATTAATCTGAAATCGCAGACTCAACAAACCCATGAATAAGGAGACCAGACATCCTTTAGGTTTTGGTGGTGGTGTTACTAAATAGCGAGTTCTTATGTCTGGATGTGGAGAATATGGTTGGGGTTGGGTTTTTTTCAAATTCTTATCTGAGTGATTATGCAGTAGAAAGTAGCCTTTGGGGAACCAAGTTCCCATCCAGTTTAGTTAGTTTTGAAATGGAAAAAAAAGACAAAACCAGTGTTTTCTACTCACTGTGACTTTCTGAATATTCTATTCCTCTAGGGTTGTTCTGGTTTTACATGATTTTGCAATTCCCTAAATTTTCTTAGCTGCCTTTAAATGTTACTGTAAATCCCTTCACCCATTTCCAGTTTGGCAAATCAGCTTTCTCTTTGTTTAACCCTTTGTGACAAACATATTTTAAAGGCACTTTTCTCCCCTCATCTTACTTTCAAAGCTATCAAAGAAGACCCTTGGGATCGCTAAGGATACAAGGAAATTTTTCACACAAGGAGCCTAATGCCCTGATCACATTCGGGGTTGAGTAATTGCATTTCATGCATAGTGCATGAACACGTGGAAGAATCTCCTCTTTGCACTGTCAGCTAGACACAGCACTATGGATCAAACTGTTATTTTTCAGATTGCTGGGAATGCTTTATGGAGAGAAATATATATCTGCCAGCAAAGCATTTTCCAAATGAAGACAGAGCATAAAACCACCCTGCAAGTAACACAAACTGGTAATGGTGACATTTTGCAGTATAACTGCATTTGCTAGCGCAGTAATAAGAGGTAAAGAGCAAGGTTTTCATGTGCATGCAATGTCAGGGAAAGTTGACAGCATTAGCACGCTGCTTGTGCTGGAAAAATACAGGAGAGGCCTCAGCAGTGTCAGGAAGGATTTCTTCCTGAGAAACACAATGTCTCCTGGCTTTCTTGTTCTGCAGCCTGACCAGCCGGGTTCCGCAGCGGCAAGTGAGAGCGTGCCCTGTGCTTGTCAGTCCCACCAGCACGGCCGCAAGCAAACATCCACATCCCAAACACAAGCTGAATTTACAATCTATGCTGCTCTTCTCTCCTCTTTTGCAAGCATTTGTCTCATCTTCTCTTCAAGGAAACAACACCAAGTTCTAACAGAAGCAGCATATGTGAGCCACTATCAAGTTATTTTTTTCTTTTTCCCCAGGAAAGAGCAAATAATACTATCACTGGCGCAACTGAAACATGATTAAAAAGGTGTGGGTTTTTTAAAATAAAATCTGCTGCTAAAAGAGAAAGGGAATAAGGGACCTTGGTACAATGAATGCTTTACTTTATACATCAAATGCTTTAAACCACTTACCCTTTTTTCCTGCAACTTTAAAGAAAGGTTAGAAATATTTTTAGAGGTGATTGTTTGCCATAGAAGTAAGTGGGTCAAAGCCTCTATACTTGAAAATCTGGATCTTTTCTCATTATTTAACTTTGTGCAGTGGCAAACCAGAACTTTCTGGACTTACATATTCTGTAAAAATTAATGTAATAGTCCCCATAAAGCAAGAAAAAAACAAACTACGCACCCCCTCACCCCTCCCATCCCCATTTAGAAAAATAAAGGGCATTTAGTTACGTAGGAGGAACGGAACAAGCTATTCACATGCTTGAGATATCAAATTTTACAAATTTGCAACACTTGGTAAGAGGGAGAAAAGCCATACCAATTTAAACTTGTGAGAAATGCAAAAGCATACTAACATTAGGAAAACAAGAGTTTATGTAAGTCAGTCTAGCTCTCAGAGCATAGCAGCTCTATTTTCGTAGGCTGGAGACTGGAAATGTTGGCTGTCAGAGACCTAAGTTCACTTCAGAAACTAAAAAGTTGTCTTTAACTGTTGACACAAAATCAGGAGTCCTGACAGCTGAATAGAGAAGGTTTTCCTATTTCTTGTCTTGTCATTCCACACTGACTAATTTGAGCTTCTTTTTCATTTAAGGGAAAGACTGTCTGTTTACAGAAAATGTATAAAATCCCTAGATCGGAGCATTAATGAACCCCAACATAGAAGTTGTTTTTTTCCCCAAGTAACTCCTCAGAGTCGTAGAGCTGTCCTTGTTTATTTAATCTTTCCTCATATGGGTATTTTCTGTTGTGTTCTCTTTTGATTTCCTAGCAATTCTTAATGTTCTACTTAGTGTTTTGGCAGCAAATCAGCACTAACCTGATGTCTTAAGAGAACAATTTACAACGACTTTAAAATGTCTTTCGTGAGTGGCAATATTTAATTTGGAGCCCATAATGACATAAGTAAAGTTAGAATTACTTTCCTCTCTATAAACAATACTTTGAATTAATTGTCCAATAGCTCAATATTAAGTGATCCTCCTGTAACTTCTCCATGTCTGCTATAGATTATGTTGTCCTGCATAAATTTACATCAAGCAAACTTTGTCAGAGAAACTCTCTCTCAATACACAGCACAAAGTTTAACACAGAGCCCTGCGAGACCTCATTAATAATCTCCTTCCAGCATGAAAATTAAGCATTTATTCCTATCCTTTGTTTCTATTATTTAACCAGTTATTAGCTCACAGAAGAAACTTGCCCCTCTTAAAAACACCTCTGCTGCAACAGGTTTTGGAAATTCAGGTTTGTTATATTGCTCAGGTCAGCCTTATCCACATCGCATGTTTCCTGCTGGCATCTGGGTCTGCTCAGTTGCTATGACTGTACATACCAGATGCAAAAAAAAGGTGTAGGAAACCAGACTTAATATTCTGCTGTTCAGAGAAAACGCCCTCATTTCTCTTCTACTAAGTTCTCCTTATTAACAGTCATCTTGGATCGCAGATATTTTCAAAGAACTCTCTTTGAAAAGTCTCTTCATCTACTGCAGATGATTCTTTTTTTATGCAGCTGATTGTTAATTCCTACAACTCTGGTGTAATTCCAGATTCTGAATTAATCTTCATTCACTTTCAGGACATAAATATCATATTACTCCCTGAAGTCAGTCATTAAATTCATCCGATCTTATTCATGAAATCTTGGTGGACACTTTTGTTACTTCTTTGTTGAAGTACTTTAATGTGCTTGATTTGTTTTGGCTTCCTCACTTCTGTGTGAACTGTTTTACAGTGACCTAGAATACAGCATGTTCTACTCTTTGAACTCACTACTTCTGTAACTTGTCAGATTCTGTGTCTTACATCAGACTATACATAAAAGCTAATGTTAGCCTCAGTGCAAAGCCAATGATGTCACTGAAAATAGTTCCCATCCAACTTCTGTCATGGTCACCATCCAAGCCACTAGTTAAATCTGGCTCCCTAAAGCACAGAAAGATCTGGCCAAAGTCAAATAATTCAATTATTTCCGTCCCTCCCCCAATTGATTACCAGTAGTGAGTCTTGCAAAACCATTTACATCACACTGTAGATAGCTGATTTTCAGCAGAAAATGTAACTAATAACCATAAAAGAATGTGCTCCATACTTAAATTTCTTTATAACATTCTTTGTGTATATAGTGACAAATAATGGTATATATTTCAAAAAAATACAGAAGCAAAAGAATCATAGAATCACAGAATTGTCCAGACTAGAAGGGGCTTCCAAAGGTCATCTAGTGCAACCTCCCCACAGTCAGCAGGGACACCCCCAACTAGACCAGGTTGCCCAGGGCCTCATCGAGCCTCACCTTGAATATCTTCAGGGATGGGGCCTCAACCACCTCCCTGGGCAACCTGTTCCAGTGCTCCACCACCCTCACAGTAAAGAACTTTCTCCTCATCTCCAATCTAAGAATGTAAAAGAATGTACATTGTTTCTCTAAAAGTAAAAATTCTCCATCTTCCCAGACTTTCTGCATTACTTTATGATACAGAATGACAGATTCAGGATTTGCTGGACCACAGGAGAAAGCTTACCGCTGATTAATGTAATCAATACTCAAAACGCTATCTTGAGATATTTTAAAGGAAAGCCAAATGCTTGACTGCTGCAGCTGAGGCATCAGGCAGGTAGCTGGACCCATATAGTACAGACTTTTAGCAAAATTACTAGGACTTTAGCCAGATTCAGAGATGCATCTACCTTTAATTGTAGGACCTGGCCTTGTTACTGACCTAGGCACTGCAAATTCCTACAGTATCATGGGAAGCTGATTTTCTTCTACCATCCTGTTCCTCCCCCTACTAAGCAGAGAAAGAGCTAGAAGGACTTTACTTCCTCTACACCTCCCAACCCTCAGTTCCACCCAAGTTCAGTCCCTCTGAAGTCCTCCTGGGCTCCAAAGCTGAGACATGAAGCTGTGATGAAGATCTGCACTCAGTTTGTCATGTGAGGGTCTTCTGGGAGAACTTCACATGGTGTTGCAACAAAGCAGAGTTATACCACATGGATGAAGAATCCATTTCAAACAATACTCCTTGTTTTTTGAATCTAAATGTGACATACTCTCAACAGAAGGCAATTTAATAGCCTTGCATTTGTACAGGTGGCTTATAAAACATACATGTCTCTCCTCCAGCTAGTGACTATTAAAGAGAGCAGGTAATACACAAACACATGATCAAACCTACTGCCTGAAAATGTGGAACAATTAAGATATTTTATTGCATGCCTTTGTTTAGTTCCCATATAGTTACAAAGTTATAATCTGCAATGCCTTAAAACCTAAGAAAAAAAATAGCATGCTGTTCACTTCCATAAAAGTACACTCTTCTTCACCAATTCCTTTAAATGATCTCAAAAATAAACTAACTAAAAGTTTTGTTTAACAAACAATAGCCAACTCCAATATTTCAATTTTCACTGAAAGGGTAGTGCAGCAGAAGGTAATCTTCAGATAAACAAATGTAAAAACATTACTACCTTAGTATACAGGAAGAGACAGGAGAAAAAGACGTGTGGCTGTTTAGTCGGTTCTCTCTAGTTATTTAAAATACCTTGTATTTCAGCTATCTAAAGGTACAGGAAAAGTTGAAGTAGTAAGGGTGAGAATGAGAATGGGTCTAGGCAGCTTGATTAGTAATACTCATATTGATTTCAGTTACTACATGGAAGAGGAGAAAAATTATTCCCATTTTAGTTTTAAAATGTAAGGCCAAAATAGTTTCATTTACTTAATGACAAAACTAGTCACAGCAGAAAAGATTGATTTTTTGTTAAAGTACTTTGCAATATAAAAAGATCTTTGGCAAGCTTAATAATAATTGTATGACATTTCTGCTTTTTTCCATTTTTCCTTAATATCATATATGAATATAGGTACAATAAACAGTTCCTTCATTTTGACAAAGACTTTAAAACAGGGATAGAGAAGTGATGGCAAAATCTATACCATAATAGATGACCAAACAACAGTGTTGACTCTCTCAGAACTGCTAAGTAGATTGAATTCTTGCAAGCACTTTGGTATTATATATCTAGTCATGGTTTTTGAGATCATGTCCCCTTAAAGCATTTCAAGCCATACACCACTAAAGGGGCCTACCCATTCTGAAATCCAAATACAAACTGACCCAGAGTCTAATGCTTGTAAAGACCAAGGACGTGTCATCTGACCCATGTAGCACAGCAGCCTCAAGATCTACATTTACTTGAATATTTCTTGATATTTTTCTTGGATCAACAATCCACATGATTTCACTCCTGATAATGAGCAAGTCAATGAAACACAGTTGTCTCACACACTCCATGTGAAAACAATGTGTCACAAAACCAGCAACCAGTTAAGCTTGTTGCTCAGCCTTCGTTGAGCAAGTATACAGCTCTTTAAACCAATAGAATAAAACTTGCAAAAGTCATTTTGAAAGAGAGAGCAATTAGAAAAGTTGGTAGGTATATTCCAAGGCAGAGCTCCACCAGCATAGTCAATACCACGCTGAAGCCCCTAGAAAGAGATTCCTTAACAGGGAGGATAAAAATCGCCACAAAGATTTTTAGACATAATGGCCACGATAGCATGCTAAAATATTCCAACTCCTTGGTGTAGATTCTATTGCTGAAAGAATTTTTATGGATCTAAACAGAAAATCCCCATGCTTTCAGGGTTGAAATAGCATAGCCTGAGGAACACAGCTGTTGCTCAGAGTCTAGTCAGAAAACGTCTTCTTTTTAGCTTTATAAATCAATCTAGTTCAGGGTTTCCTGCTTTGACACAACGTTCTAACCTCAGAAAGGGAATTTTGTGATTGGGTGAGAGATGGAGGGTAACAGATTTGCTGAACATTTTGCATAGCAAAAGGGGAGACCTGGCTGCCTTCTGATTGTACTCCCTGAAGCTGAACAGGTTTCTGTTAAAATAAATGGCAAACCAAGCAACAGAAGAGCTGACAGAAGAACAGACAGACAGCTTGAGTTGTAAGAACAGAGCAGAGAACATGACTTTGTTCCGCAATTTCTTCAGAATCCACAGCAGATCATTCTGAATTTAGATTCTCATCATTTACAGTCATGTAATGACTGTAAATCAGCTGACCCACCAAAACAAGGCTGTTCTCCAAACCCAATCCTGTGGAACACCTTATAATACAGTATTAAAATACACATTTGTGTCCCATAACATGGCATGTGCCCCATGTATCTCATGCATCATCCTAACGCCTTATACTGCCCAAAATGTATGAGACTAAAGAACAGCGAGCAAGATAAACCCAAAAGTTCTATTTAATTTTGTGTCTGCTTCAGTAAAAGATTTTTACTTTAAAAACCCTTCTTATTAATTGATGTGCTAACATCAGTTTGGACAGAAACAGTACCTGCAGCATCTCCTCCCTCCTCTCAGCTGGCTGCTCACAGGGCTATTCCTCAGCTTTCCTCACTCTAGCAAGCAGGGCTTCACCCTTTCTTAAATCTGTTTTCTCAGAGGCACCATCAGCATCGTTGCGGGGCTCAGCTGTGCTCTGTGCTGGGGCCGTTAGGGAACCAGCTGTGTCTGGCATGAGGCAGCCCCAGAAGCCCTCTCAGAAGCTCCTGGAGCCAGCTCCTGGGCACAGACAGCCAGTACAGGAACGTAAAACAGTACAACAGCTACAGGTTCTGGGCCTGAACTACGCTTGCTTTCCCAGAAAAGTGACATAAGGTTGTTCTGTATGACACTATACCCATGCATGAGGCATCAGTGATGCTGATTACTACTGCTCATTAATCAACTGGATGAAGCATAAATCCTAACTCAGCATGGATTGGAATGACAACGGCCCACACCTGAATGCCATCATCTAACTGGCAACTATTCAAAGTATCAAATATCACATAGATGATTCCATGTAGCTTTGAAATACAGTCTATGAAACCAGTCAGGAGTCTCAGTAAACATCCACAATTATCCCAAGCTAGGTATTCAGCTATACCAGATTTACTATAGCCACATGCATGCTTTGTCATAATCACCACACACACCAAGCGAGCCTAGGAACACGCAAGAGAATACCAAATCATTTCCAACAAATCCAACCAGTTTTGTGAACAGCACACCTGTGTAATGTGAAATATGTAAAGTTATCTTCCAGCAACGATAGACAAGCTTTTACCTATCCAGAAAAGAAGTTATAATCTGACTGGCCTTTATTAAGTTTGTTTGCATATTTACACAGAACAAATTCTCTTTCCATTTAAAGTTCAAGGAGAAACTATTGGAGGGAAGAAAGTAACAAGCAGCAAACTGACAGCATACTCAGTTAAAGAAAACTGGGCAGCAGATTCATAAACAGTGCTCAGAGCAAGAATAAATGAATGAGCAAGCTACAGTTCATATATTCATTGTAAGGAATGGATTTGGGGTTTCCGAGGGGAAAACCGAGGTCGAGGGATGTTGGTATTAAGGAAACATTGCCCTTGTTTATAAGCAGTAAAGGGATTGGTGAAAATGTGTATTTCACTCTCAGTGCAGAATTATGCTACCTCAGGAGAGCGCTTTAAGACCCGAGTTCTGTGGATATTAGCAGAGTCAGATATACAGAAAACACTGTGGAGGATTTAGAAGTATGAAAGGCATAAGGATTATATAGACTTGAACTGTGAATGAGGTTGAAGTGCATTCAAGAAAGCAATAAAGACTAGTGAATCAGAAACGCCCTGCTCACTTATGATAAAATATCTAGTTAATACCAAAGAAAAGCTTCGAATAGACTTGTCTGGTTCTTTAGAAAGTCACTATAAAATAATGCCAGTATTCTTTGTATAAATACTTTCACAAATAAAGAGACTCTTTCAGAAAGAAGATTGAACTTGGTAACTAAGCAGCTTAAGCAGTAAGGAAAAGCATATTAAAATTATTTCTTAACTTGCAGAAATGTGGAATAATGGTCCGTGGCCATGTTCTGTAATGACAACAGACCATACATTTCCCAGATTAATGTAGCTTCCCACATTTTACATATGAGACACATACCAAAAGGTTAATTTGATCCAAAATGGCAATACAAAAAAGGTAATTAACACGAGTGCACCAACTACTTACTGTTTATATCTTTCAGTTTTGTTCGTTTTCTAGAGAAGCTGGGATTTCCCCAACTAACCTACTCTCTTCACCACCATTCTTTTCACTATTTTTTGTGAAAAAAAGATAGTTCAGACTAAGTAGATTAAATTAATATAATTTGACTAACCAAAATAAACGATGAAGAGCATGAAATGCTTTCACCTTAATTAGCTCATATTTCATTTGAACAAAGTCAGACTCGCTGTTCCTCAGAGGAGGGAATCAGTAGACACTGTAGACTCTAAAAGTGCCTTGTTTTGTTTATAGGGGATCTTGCTAGAGTTATAAGACTCAAGTGAACTATGCAAGAAATAAAAACACATTCTAGCATAAGAAGCATTACAGACACTAAGGCAAAACTCAGCACTTCTCCATCTGTTACCAATTCAAAATGTGATCCTCATCAATTTTGAATGTGAGACTATTTTTGGTAAATCAAGCATTCTCTTACTGTCGGGTGAGGATTTTGTTTTCCCTTGTCAGCTACGAACTTAGAAATGTAAACTGCAAGACTCCTACTCTGTGTCAGGTATACAAAGCAGTGCTAATTGAATAAAGAAAGCACTCGACTAGTCAGGAGTTTTTCTTATTCTCTTAAAGCTCTGGGCATCAGAGTTACATGTGTAAAAGTGCAGGGAGAGAGACAATAACTAAACTCTTACAGATGCTGAATCCTTGCTCACCAAACCAGCTCTAGATCAGGCTCCTAAGCACCACCAACTCATTGTCTCTGCCTCCACATTTGCAAAGCCTCATTAGCAACTCATTAGGAGCAGTACAGATGTGGCACACAAACTTGCTCTGGGAGAGGGAATTGGGGAATCTGTATTAGAGAACTAAGTCAGAAACCTGGAAACAGTTTAAATGATTGCTCAGAGAACATCTTGATCAATATGTGAAAAATCATAAATCACCATTTTTAGCAAGCACTGAGTGAAGAAAAAGATATACCTTTTCAGGGTTTGAAAGGTTAAAACAAAAGGAATTGCTGTCTAGGTCAATTCCTAATTTATACTTGGATTTGCAGTAATAACAGAAGGAAGTTATAGCTTTTACTTAGTGCCTTCAGGACGGACTGAGTTTATTTTAAGGCAGCCAGTGTCTTCCTACAATAATGAAAAGGATCTTTCTTTCTGCCATGCTGTTAGTGTCCACAGCTCCTAAATAATTCTAGCAGTTTATTCTCTCTTGTTTTTTGTTTAAAAAAAAAAGCTTTGTTATTCATTTATTATGTTAGAGCAAACACCAGTTATCTGAGACTTATTTCACTCCTAGTTTAAAAAAAGGTTTTAAAAAAGTCATGTATTTGGAGAAGACTCTGTCCTCCTCAGAAAAATCCATAGCAAAATTTTGCCTTAATTCTATGGGAGCAGCTGCAGCACTACACCATTCACAGCCCTAATCTGGGAACAGAGTGCCTTTTAAGGACAGAGTACCTGGAAACATACAGTTAAAAAGATGAAAAAGTTGTGATCTAGACTTGTTCAAGGAAACTCCTCAAGTCGTCTGTAATACTTCCACCTGAGCATGTATGATAGGGATACGCTTGTTAAGACTGTGACGGGAAGAGGGGTGGAAATAAGGCTAAATGTAAACTACTGCTATAGCCCTGATGTAACTTTGAATAGCGGTCCTTGGACATTGGAAAAAAAGTTGAATTTTTAGTGGAAATATCTTAAAAGTTGAGGACTCAGTTACACTCTTCTGTATTACACCTTTCTTTCCCCACCAACCTCAGTTTTCTAGCCAATAAAACTTCCGTGGGGTTTATCATAACATATTTGGGAAGAGAAGGACTATTTTCAGGCAAAAAATTACACAAAAAATAAATACAAGCAATTTTACCTCCGGATACATCAAAACAACTAGTCACCAAAGTAATTACAGATGCCATGTTCTCTTCTCTTTCTGCCATTTTCTGCTATCCTTCCTTTCCAAAGTAATGGAAGCAGGATTAATTGCATCAGAATTTTGTCTTTACAACATTTAGTCTAATAAAGTACACAAATACAAAATAAATATCGAAGGGGGAAGAAACTTCTGAGGGTGTTCATGGCGTTACTGTTGCTATGGGGACTATGTAGCTGCGATTTAGAGGCTGTACATTTGTCTCACTTTGTCTCTCGTTCCTGGAAGGGCAGCAACTGCCCTGTGCTGTGAGGTCAGGAAAAGAGAAACACCATATCTTTCAGAAATATCCATATACACCAGTTCAAAAACTTGTTGGTTAAAATGGACCTGTGAGAGCATATCGTAAACTCTCTCATGCTCCGAGTAGTATGAACATCAAAAACTCCTGCTCTCCTCCTCCCACTGCAACCCCATTTCTACTTCTTTTAACGCACTGCATTTCTGTATCCTATACTTGTCAGTGATTATATGCTAATTAATATGAAAGTTACTATACATTAATACATTAAGGAAGATGATTTGTGTAAGACAACCTCCTTGGCTCCGTTTTCAGTCAAGAGCTCCCAGGGAACCTACAGATAAACTGGGCAAATTATTACAGGCAACTGTCTAAACCACCAAAGCAGGTAACATCATCTCTTTCTTTCTGCCAGTAAATTTTAGAGTAGACACCGTCACTTTTAAAAATACTTAGAAGCACCATTTGTGTTTAAACAAGCCCAATGCCTACTCAGGGAATAAAGTAGTCTTCAATATTTCAAAGGGTGTTCACATCTTGCATACTGCTCATCATGGTATTTATTTTGGGACTACATTCTGTGTTTAAATTTCACACCAAAAATCTGGCAGGATTTAGCATATGGAAAGTATAGCCACAACATTATGTTAGACTTCTGTTATCTAGGTGACTTTCTAGGCCAAAAAAGCATTCTTTTTTCCCCCCAGGGAAACACTCAAAAAAATAATTACTGTTTTTTATGCTTGTCAAATGGACTTCATGCATAGTCAGTTCATAAAATTGAGTATTCCTGGAGCAAACCAATAGTAGAATTATTGCTAATCACAGAATAAAACAACTACAGACATAGTAACTACGTGCAACTACAAGAGAAAGAAAAGTGCCATTGAGGTCCCATATCTTTTTGGTTTCCCATTAGTATCATCCTGTGCAAAGATTTTTTTGTCAAATACTTAAGTTTCCAGCAACAGAAAATGCTATGTATGTCATCACTGTAGATCAGCTATGTATATCTAAGCCCATTTGCAGCAAGTCTGGCAGATCCAGATTAGTCACACTTCCCGTCGGTGTCCTGGCCATTTAAGTCCCCATCTCTGGTGACTCTGGATGGAAATGTTGGAGTGCCTCATGTGACTGCAAATTTGTGCCATCACCTCTTTTTAGGCTGGAGCCATGTCCAGTTCTGAGACAGCAGACACCAGGCACAACATCAGGACAGTTTCGGTTTAGAATTTCTTATACTGAGCAAAGCCACAGAGTCAACTAATGTGTACAGTCAAGACATCAATCTGTTCTCGGAAAACTAATATCCAGGCCCAAACCCTAAGTAAGATAAGTCAATGAGAGCTGAGACAAGCCTGGCAATTCAAAAGCCAATGCCCAGCAGCATACTGAGTTGTCGTACTAAGTAATTGTTCTAAAATCCCATGAATTCTAACCCTCAGTTGCATGAAAGGGGGGGGGTAAAATGAAGCCCTGGACAGTTGGAGACATAATCTTTATGTCTCTGTAATCGAACCTCTCAGTGGGTAGGAAAAAACTTTTCTATGTAGGTAAGCTATATCCTAATTATCTTATTCAGGGTTTCTTATACTGCTTTCCAAGTACCTCATCTCAGCTTCATCTGATAAAAGGGTACTAGTCTAACTCAATATGGCAATTTTCATTTACCTCTAGTAATTCTGAGGAATTTTGTGAATACAGATTTTATTTCATATTGGCTGTAAATTAGACTGTGGACTTCCCAGAATAAAACCTTTGACTGTGAAAATTAAAATGCAAGGTTCCTAAGTCTTCCTCAGAAAGAGTTATAGGATTTATAATACATCCGTTTATTCAGTTTTTAAAAATCTGTTGTTACTGTAAGAAAAATGCACATTTTTATTAACAAACATATTTTCCTTTGTGTTTATTTCCTTACATTTAATAAAGCCTTCTAGCTATCAGGGTAATATAGTCTCAAATCTCCACTTTCTGGTCCTGTTTTCATTATTTCACATGATTCTTTTACCCTTATTATAGAAGCTGGCTTTATTCCCAACTCATGAAGTGACCCGAATTCTCCAGGAGATATTTTCTAGCATTGATTTTTCTTCGTTCATAATGTTAATGGCATGGCTGTTCCTATCTTTACTTTCTGTACTTTCTTAGCTTTTATTATTTTTGTAATCCCACACGACCACACTAGTTTTTTCCCCTTGTGTAGACCACACAATGTTTTTCTTGTAATAATACTATGTACATTCTTTTTTCCTTTTTATCCCCCCCCCCCCGCCCCAG
>NW_015090794.1:10242956-10342521 GCF_001431845.1 Calidris pugnax
CCCCCCCCCCCCCCCGCCAGCAGGAGTTGTATGTAGTGAATTTGGGGTTTTACCTGTTTTTTAAATAATGTGAAACAAGAAAACAGAAGAGCAAAAATTTTACAGTTAATTCTCATTTTGTAGTCTTTAAGTCCCATTTTGACACCTGTAATTCATCTGAACAAAATTTCCTCTCTGAATATATTCCAAAAGCTCTTTATCCGGAATGTTTTTCATCTAGAGCACTATCAGCATTGTGTCAACATGGTTCTGGGGATGTCATACCTACTCTTGTTAATGGCAGTTATGAGATTCACAATATTTTTTAAGCTGGACTTTAGGAGCCTACATGTTATAGGATGAAATATTTTCACCCCTCATATATAGTGTGCCTCCTTAATAAGATTGTCTGTACATGGAAAACTCTAAATGTTGTTATCTTTGGTTTATAAAACCTCATCCTTCTTCCTTCTAAGTATTACTGGGTTTTTTTACATCTACACTTTCTTTTAGTTGTTTATACTTTTTCAGGTACTGTGTTAAGTTTTGTGAGATAGTCATTAAAATACAGGAAAATTTATCATCCTGTTTTCATGTACAGATGAACATTTTTGCAATAGAATATCTAACAATCCTCTATCAAGTCACTCCTATTCTGACTCAGGTTGGTTTCTCTGTTCCTTGCTAGGACAAGGTACAGTACTTTCTCCAGGGCCGTGCTGTATGTTTCTCGTTGTTGAATGGCATGGTGTTACCCACAGAGATCTCTGACAGAGGGAAGTTCCACCGTGCAAGGCCCCTTTCAGATCACTGATATCCACAGCTAGTCCTTTGCCATACTTTTACTATCTGCTTTCTTAACGGGAGATTAGGGAACCATAAACAAGTCTTTCCAAAAAATCAAGGCCTTCATGCAGTAAATCGAAACCTCTTGACTCTGAACTTCTAACCCTTTCTTTAAAAGGATAGAATTTTTTAATTCCTCTAAAGTCTATTTCGCCTTTCTTTTCAAAACGCTCTCTTCTACTTAAGAAAAAAATGACGACAAAATATCATCTCTGTTAAATTACTTTTTCAATAGTAGATGATTTATAGTTGATTAGGTAATTAAATCAAATACAAGTGGCTGAAAGTAAATCTATTTTTATCATCCCTGTAAATTAAAAGTTCCGCATCATAAAAAATCATGACCATCTTGAAAATGACTAGTCAAGTGCTTTTTATAGGCAAGCAGGATTTATTGTCAATTAACGTATTGAACTGGATAGTCAGCATAACCCTGTGCTCAAGACTTTTTAAATTATTGGCTTCCGCTATCAAGCTGCTCCATATCACAGTAATGAAATGTATCTAGCTATTCACATATTGAACAATTCCTTAGGTTGGGTTTATATCTCACTATAACAACATTTCATTTTATTATTATCTCCGATCCTCTGTAATGAATACAAATACATTCCTTTTTTCCATCATGGGTTTATCAATTTTCATTGATCTGCCTGTAATGAATGCAGACAGGATGGGGGAGAAAAAAAAATTTAAGAAGCTCATATCCATTAAAATATCTGTAAATTCAAACGTTTTCCACTTGTAGTCACATCAATTAAAAGAAATCATTCAGAAAAACAATTAGAAGTAATATTAGTTTAAGTCGTAATACTTAATTTGTGGGCCTCTTTTTTTATACTATTTACTTTTGCAATGTTCTTTCTACAGACTTAAAAAAAAAGATAATTTCTTGTTATAGGTTTGATTTCATATATATTAATTTGTCATAATGCACTGCATTTTTCTTTTTCAATAAAGGTCAACTTGACTAATGAAAATGCAGCTTACGGTGCAACGTGTGATTTGCTATACACAAAATATGTTTGAAAAATACTCATGCCAGCATCTCCCTTTCCCATTGGGAAGTCCCCCAGCCCCCAGAACAGCCCTTTCTGAGGAAAGCACTCACCCTGTTGAAGTGCTTGCTGCACAGAGGAGAGTGACCTCAGCACAACCTAGGTATTTTCTATAGTTTGGATACCGATACATTCAATTTTTTTTCTTAATTCTGAATCTTAAATAAAATGACATTGGTTGACAACAAAAATAGACATCTTGAAACTCTCATTCTAACTGTGTTATAAACTTTCATATTGAAAACCAAACTTTTAAATGAAAATAGAAACAGTGTTCTCAGTTGTGACATTTTATTGCACTATAACAATTGCATCTGCTTGTGTTTGGCAATTATATCATTATGTGATAATGTAATTCGATATGAAATGAAGTGATACAATAACATCCTGGCTTTCACTCCGGAACAGCAAAAAAAAATAATAAAATAAATCAATGGAACATATAATGTCCAGTCTACACAGGAAAACAATAGTGACAGCAGAATCTGACCTGTTGTATTTATGTTATGTGGTAGAATAGGACAAGGTTAGCTTCCTAAAGGAAAAACTGTTAGGCAGAGAACAGCTATCCTACTTTTTATACACATACATGCTTATTTTAATTGGTAGAAGACTTTTCTGAAACAGATGCACAGAGAAGTTTGGGGTTTGTTTGGTTGTTTGTTTTAAATGAGGAAATGCACTTATAACAGTCTGTAGAGATTTTAATGCCTCAGGAGCCATAATCGAACACTATAATCAGATTTTCAAATGAGATGGATAGTATGACCAATAGTAAAAGCATGCTTTAAGCAGAGAAAAAAGCCCCAACTGTCAGACATCAAAACATAGGTTACTTATTATTCCTTATGGCAATTATATGATTTCTTGTCTAAAGGAGCCAGCAATGTTCAGTATTCTTTGTGATGAACACAACATAATCCTTTTCTTCATGGAGAAGATCCATTGGTCTTCTGCAGTCTCATCTGAAACCTCAGATAATTTAGTGTTAATGGGAGAAGAGTAGAGATAGAAAACTACATCTGGACAAGGAGTCCTAAGAAAAGCAAAGAAGAAAATATCACCTGTTTCCAGATGACTTTTCTCTGACCCTCATACATTTGTCTGTTGTGCAGAACAAAAATATCCTTCACCACCCTCGCCTGTTTGTCCCCCAATTTCTCTAAAAACATCAAGTACCATCTCTGATAGCTGTAACATTTCAAGCACGTAGTGCAAGTGATACAAACAGCCAGAGTAATCTGGTCCCTAACTGGTGCTGTGGGTCACCTCCTCTAGAATAAAAGATAGAAAAGATGCAGGGGAAATAAAATAGGCAGCTAGTGCACTTCTTCCAGTTACCAGAAGAGGTGCAGAAAAATAGCGGCCAGTGCTATAATGGTAATTTCCAAACTGCAGGTACCCTAGTTGTGCTAATGTTCCTTGTCAGAGACAAGAAAGATACAGCTGATACCAGTTATTATACTTAGAAAATGGTGCTTCTCACCATTACACGATATGCCCAGAAATCTCATTGTCATAGGTGTAAAAATTCTTACATATTACAAAGCCAAATTATTGTTCAAGTTAAAAAAAAAATGAGAAGACATGTAAGAGTTACTCAGGACCTCTTTTTAGTGCTGCTACATTGGGAAAGAAGATTAAGATGCAGAAAAAAAGAACATGCACTAATAAATTTCGTCTTCCCTGTTAAAATGAAGTTCAGAAGCTGCCAGACTGATTCCCTCTAGACCTACTGAATCTACTTTTTCCAAGGATATTCTTAAATTCAGTTCTCTAGATCACCCTACTGAAACTCAATGAGAGCCTGGTATCTAAGTTTCCTGAGCTGCTTTGAAAATTCCAGCCTACAGCATTACAAGCAAGCTTTGAATAAGTTACTTCAAAGTAAAAACGTCCTTATCTTCTATCAATTTAACAGCTTCAGAAAGCTTTCAGCATTACTCGTGTCAGTAAATAAACTAGATATTTAATTTTCAGAGCTGATTTTTTTGTCACATGTAAAATCATAAGTCACAAGCGTTGCATTTAATACTTAAATGATCAGCATGGTCTAAAGCTTGATAACATTATCCGTACGGAGGTAAATAATGCATGTTGAACTCGGCGGTGCTGTTTGCAAGGTGTGCCAGATGGCAGAGACTGTCCTTACAGTCTTGAGTGACAAAAATTTTGCAGAATCAAAGGACCTTAGAAGACAGTACCTATTGTAAAATACACAGATGTCTAATCTTGCTTATGCTCTTTTTATCAGTAATTAATTCTACTTTGATCCAAAATATTTGATTGGGAAAAGAAATAGGTAAAATTATTTAAGACATTATTCAAGACATTATAGAGACTATAAGCATGTAAAAAAAAGCAGTAGTTACAAGAGGGCTCTGCTGTAGATTTATCATTTCTTAGAAAACATGTTATTTTGAAGCTAGAACATGGATTCACCACTGAATGAAAATAAAAGTAAAAATAAAACAAATTGTCTTCTTTGAAGTTTTTTTGTATCAGTGGTAAAGGAATCTTCTAATCTGTCAAAGCTGAATCTGAAATGTGCTGAGTTTTGTCCCCCTCCAGAGAACAGTCAGTGCTTTCTCATGAAAAAGACTTCTCTAAACCCTCTCTAAGCATACACTCTAATTTTTGTGCATTATTGATATATTTAAAATGAATAAGAATAATCCTATACTATAATGTTAGCTCCCAAGTCCAAGCTCGCCTAATAGCCTCAGTGTTTGGGAGTTTTGTTCATCATGTTTCCCTGATGGAAACCCCTCATTTATCCATCAGAGCTAATCACTGGTGAAAGAGCAGCTCACTTGTTACAGAAACTACTCTCCTGAAGGAGAATGTACTTTGTGTATCAGGTTTGGAAAAATTAATGGTCTTCCTTGGAAAAAACAATGAAACTGAATAATGTAAAATCCAGACTAAGAGTTTGCCTACCAGTCAAATCACAATGTTTTAGCAAAGGTTTCACACCACTGCAATCTGTTTCATGCCCTTTCAGCCTCCCCTAGCCTCACCACAACATATTTCACATCTTTCCCACTCTCTACCAATACTATTAGAAACTCTATTAATAACGAGAGCATACAATCTCCAATGGGGATTAAATCCCCATGCAACATGGCAAAAATGAAGCTGGTCAGGGGGAAGCTGGGCATTTATGATTTACTGAACTACCAGATCTGACTGCTGAAGAAGGCCAGAGGCTTAACAGCTTCATTGACATAGTGACTTTTCGTTAATGAAGGAAAGATGTAAAACTAAGGTAAGAGATGGGGAAGTGACCTGGTTACTTGTGACCCAGAGGATACTGATTCAAACCCAGAGCCTAGGAGAAAGAAGGAAGGAAAATAACAGCTTGCTAAATAAATGGACTATGATTCTAGCACACTTTTTTCAAGTTGGTGAAAAGGAGACATCTTTGTCTGCTTTGCTTTAAGCAAGTTTATTTGGTGAAAAACTCTCTTTAATAGCAAATACATTTTCACCGCGCTGTACTCCTAACTGTTGTTTTGTGATTCTCTTCCTCCTCCCACTTTGTTTCTAGACATTTCTGAATGATTTGAGGAGGTGAGATCCCAGTTCGCCCAGGGTAAGACCCCAGACAGACAGAGGCTGTGCAAAGTCATCCCAACACAAAGCACATGCCAACCACAGAGGCTTTGAGCAGCACTCTAACAACAGAGATCATTTGTTGGGTTTGCTGCGAAGGTCATAGCTCCTATTACACACTCACAAGCCTAAAAGCCCACCAGCCTTCCAAACCCTGATGGTAACAGTCTCCTCAAGTGTTAGGACATTGTTTGAGACAGACAACCAAACAAAAAATGTGCCACAATGTGCTTAGAAGCAGCACGTGGATTAAAACTTGTTGCATCTCGGGTCAAGTGAGCCCATCCTGCAGACACAACATCATCTCCCATGCCTAGCACAGCCTCTCCACCTTCAAACACTTTACAAGACACCTCAGAAAAACAACTTCTTCAATCTCTTCATTTAAAAATCGATAATCTTCGAGCTTCCACAGCTTCCTTTGAGACCAATGTAAATAAAATTGAGGGAAGGCTGCAGGGATTTGAAAAGCAATGGAGTCAATTGAAACTTAAACAACAAAGAGAGGAATTCTATAATAAAAATCACAAAGGAGAGAAAACTGGTTTTAAGTGTTATGGAGCTATGAAAGAAGATTAGAGCCTTTGGAAAAATCAGCACCATTGTCATAGTATGCAATGTTCTGAGCATCTCCTCTGAAAGATCCAAGATGGCTAGGAATTTATGGAAAAGTCTGAAGCAGACATAATGAAGAAAACTGATTATCTGAACTAGCAAAACCAATCCATCTGCATGAATGCTCAAGGCTCAAAGTGCTGCACAGGAAGAACATAATAATCACAGAGAGCATGCGACTGAAGGCAGGGTTTGAGCAGTGGCCAAAGAATTAGAATAAGAATGGAGGTCAGCCATCTTACCACTCCATAAACCTTTGGCAAAGGATAGGAAGTAACTTCATTTGAAGAAAGAAAAATTTTTACTAAATGACCCTGCATCAATCCTCTGTCCTGCCAGATTGCAATTACTACTCTTGAGAGTAGCAGCAGCACCATGTTTCACAAAGAACTGGAAAAGAGGCAGCACAGACAGAGTTAGAAGCTACACCTATCAAAAATTCTCCAACCTATTTGTTTCATTCCTTTAGCACAGAAGATGCATTTGAACATGATTGTTCTGGAAAAAAACTATTTGCTCTTGCCCAGTATGTGGGGCAGTGGTGATTTTGCTCACACATGCTGGCATAAAGGAGTACATTCAAGTAAATAATGCAAAAGGTTAATTAACAGAAGTCATTATAAAGCTGGGGAGTTCTTATAGGTAAATGAATCTAATTCCTAAACTGCACTTTCATAGGACCAATTTTTACATTTGCCTTTTGGTAGCATTTGAAGATTGCTGCTTGGACTAAGAACTTTTCTAATACATATTGCTAATATAGAAGTTACTACCTCAACACCATTGATAATTATAAATCATTGTTTATACTACTACCTTACAATAAAAAAAATTATGACAAATACCTGTAAGAACAGTTCACCTTAGAACACCTTTACTTTAACCTATTGTCATCGGTTCAAGTAAAGCCCACATCTCTCATACCCTAGAGTGAAAATGTCCTTGCCTATCTGAGCTATATATATTTATTTTTGCTGGACTGAGATAAACTGGTGTGTTGCATCCAAAGGGAATACATGAAGTACACACGATAGTGGCAGTGCTGAGAAGGAAGACTGACTGGAACAGCACATATCCAGGACGATGAGACATGCTCAAAGACAAGCATTAGCTAACAAGAAATCAGGTAATGATGTGAAATGTAGTAGATTTATCCCAAATAATCTGAAAAGGCAGTACTGAGGGTACCAAGAGACCTACTTGTCCTTGAGCAGCCTCACCAGGGCTCCCCCACCCACACCTTCTGCCCATGGGCTGAGAAGAACAGTTAAACTCAAGCCTGTGCCCACCCCTTGTTTGAGATATGGTGCAGGCAGGCCTACAAGAAGAGTAATAGCTTGCACCAAAATGTGCTCTAAACCAAATCACTGCATCCTAGAGATTGTCTTCACTTTCTGAGTAGTATAGTTTTTATAGCTGCATGATTTGTATTACCTAAGCATAAAGCAGAAACAGATGCAAATATTTTGAAGTACAAAACCAGACACTTTCCATCTGTAAAATGCAGAGTAGCATCTTCTCTAAATAAAAATTAAGAGGTTCACACTTAAAATTTCCCTACATTTAAAAAAATATTCTTAGTTTTTTTACATTGAAACTAAAAGTATACGTTTCTACTGACATCCTTGCTCCAAAGCATTGGGGTTGAACAGAAAGCATTCGGGAATAGAATTCAAGTATTGTTAATGCATTTACTGTCTAGCACAGGCTCATGTTTTTGAGTTGGCTTGCTTTCAGTTTTTTGACTTATGCATATATGAAGGCTTCTGTGGCTGGCTGGTTTGTTTGTGGTTCTTTGTTGCAATGTTTTGTTAACCTTCCTTTATGTATTTTTAATGAATACTACAAATAAGAAATGTGTAAACTCATCCTGAGAAGAGGCTATAATGTCTTCCTGTGCTTTTGATTCACTGCCTCATTTGCAAGATTGCTGCTTATTCACAAATTAATTATGCAATGGCATCTTTAGCTAATAAAGTCTAAACAAAAAACATTTAATCCAATTCATAGTTTTCTCTCAATCAAACCAAGTCTGTCAAACATAATTACATTACACATGCAAAGCAGGAATGAGCCAAACATGTGCCACACCTGCTTAGCACTTCTTCAGGCAGACGATATACAGTAGAAGAACAGTTGGCAGCACAGATGGCAAAGCAAAGAAGACTTGTGAAAAATGTAGTCGTGGAGTGTGGTTTTGTGCCTTTTATTGATGGGAAAGGTCAGACACTGATCTCAGTTTATGTCAAACACACCTTTCTGGTATCTTTAGGCTTGAAAACTCTAATTTTGGAGATACAAAACCCCAGTCATCTTGTGCCTTCTAAAGAAAGAGACCTCTGCAGCTCACAGGGAGTCACTGCTGGTTTCCAGCCATAGTCACAAGCTCTGGGGACATGTACATTACCGTTTATGACCATGGGGACCATAATGCATTTTAGGGTGAATCTAAACAATATATCCCCCCAACATCCTTGTATAGCTATATCATGAAACCTATTTGGCAATAATAAGGATAGTGTACATTTCAGGGCATCAAGTTCACATAAACTCAAGAAGGAGCCAAATATTTCAGTTATGAGCACAAAACCAAAAGATAGCCCAAGCAGTCCTGGGTAGCTTTTCAATTTTGTGGATATGCTTAACTGATAAAGCAGAGATGATTTAGTATTCACTTACCGTGATCTCTACTTAAAAACTATGTAATTATATTGAGGTAGAATTTTTGAAAATTGCTTAGCTAGAGACCTTATGATACCTCCTGACACCACTGAAATGATCTCTACCATTTCATTACAAAGTTAGCATCTTGCAGTAGGCAAGATACCCAAACCCAACCAATGCATGACTCCTTATTTCCTAAAAAAAAATCTAATAGCTAGCCTTTGGCTTCCTGTACACACAAGAAAGAAAAGAAACTCAAAAAAATAAAACTCAAAATGTTCTTATTCAAAACATCTCATGCCTCATCTCAGTTACTGTTATCTACTTCATCTCATCACTACAAACTTGTCCTCTACAGATACCTTTTCATATCTGTTGTACATATTGTGTATTTGAATTCCACCCATGTTATAAAAGTTCAGCATGAAACCATCACCACTGTAACCATGTATCCTGTCTTTGAGGTTCTTCATAACTTTCTCCAGCTTTGCCAAGCTTTAAGAAACATTATTTCCACCACACAGGTTTTCTGTCCTGAGACAATTCTTGAAAAAGACCTTGGGTCACAGCCACAGAGGATACAGCCATAAAGGGATTATAAGATGTGAGGGCAACTTGGTTTCATGAACTAGTAATTGCTATAGTTTTCTCTCCTTTCTTTCATTATAGGGGTTCTGTATAGGGGTTTTATTCTTTCATTATAGGGGTTCTTACACTATACAGATACTGTATAGTGTAAGATTTAGCCTAAACTTACACCAACTCATGTAAGGCACAGGATGGTATGCCCTTTGCCATTCCACATGCAATGTGCCCCAGCAGCACTGCACCACCACAGCCCAGTGCTCCGTGCTACACTGGTTGTACTGTGCTGAGTGGGGAGAGCACGGGAGGGAGCTGCATCTCCATCCTTGAATGCAGTAATCCAGAGAGAAATAAGAAGATACTCAGTTCCAAGTGAAAAACATTAATTCGGGGCTCTTTGCTTGTTTTCAATATACATCTGGCTGTTCAATACTGGCTACAAGATCTTAGTAACCGTAACATAATAGGTAAATTAGCCTATTAAGAACATTTTTTAATAGCAGTCTTAAGACTCAGTTCTAACTTCACTGTTGGCATTCCTGCATCAGAGCAGAATATAGCTCAAATATACACAAAATTATTCTACAGCAGGAAGACCAAACCTGTCCTGACTGCTACGTTTCAAGTATGTTATACATTAGAGGAGCTCATTCGCCACTGAAGTTTTCTCCTGCTTTCAAACTTGTTTTCCACTTACGTGACCAAAATGCTAACAAAGTATTCATACAGTATTTCCCACAGGTGTAGGTACACTAAATGCAGACTATGCAGCATCAAGGACTGGGAAAATGGTATTGAAAACAGTGCGTGTTCAAATACCTTCTGTAATAGTCATTCCCTAGAATGCTAAATTTTCGAATCTATTAGTGTGCTTCCAAATTCAAAAATATTCCAGCACAGAATATATTGTCTGCTTTTCTCCAAGGACACTTGACCAGAGGGCTGTTAGCAAGAACTGGAAAACTGTCAGTGGAACTAAAAAGATAGTAGTAAATAAATAAATAAAGCACAAAACATTATTCAGGGATTGAGTGCAAAAAAATTATTCAGAGGAAAATACACTGGGATTTAACTTAAACAAAGTTTAAAGAAATTCACAAAGTTTAAATTACTGAGTGAACAACAAATGTCCTGGGAGAATGCTTATGACAGCACAAGTCAGAAATAAATCAGCAGAAAGGAATATGTATGTTTTTCTGAGAAGAGAAATCTCAGTGCCATCATAAGTATTAAAAATAAAAATAAAAAAATTAACCAGACAATCTTATTCAAAAAGCATATCTGTTCCAGAGCCTCGGCTCCATTGAAAGACACCAAGATGAACCAGCGAGCAAAGCTATAAAACCAAAATCCCAAACGAATAAATAAAAAGGCCATCTTCTGTTTCAGAAATCAGCAGTCCCATAACACATTGCGCTATAAATTTCTTCCCCACAGACTGGGAAGAGAGTGTTCTTGACTAACAGATCTTTCTTGCTGAAATATCACCTGGGATGTATAGTACTCACTGGCAGGCTTGCACCATCTGCTTACTGAGGCTGTAGTAGAGTAAGCAGCATAACTGTTTCATGTTTGCATAGCACTGATTTAAAGGAAATTGTATCTGATTTTACTTTGTCACACGGGGACATTTATAAAAAGCCCAAGTTTACACCATGTTATTGTCTCAGCTGTGCACTATTCCAAAAAAAGCTTAGTGAATATTTTCCTAAATCTGAGAAATGCTGTTTTCCTGGTGCTTATGTTTCGGTCTGAGCTAGATGAGAGCCAGTGAAGTAACAATCAATAAATTCTCACACTCATCATGGAAGGGATGCAATGCTGACGTGCTGAAACAACCTCGAGGATGTCGCTGCATCTCACTGCAGTGAACTGGTGTTACTGGTAACAAACCTGGGAAGAGCCCGGGTAACATGTCACCGCACTGCGCTGCGTCAGGCAGATGGGGCCCTTGCACTCAGCTCTGCTGTGCTTCCAGAGGCATGCAGCAAAAACTCAAAGTAGTTTTTAAAAACCTAAGCCAACTTCACCCTCTCTTCAGCCAGCACTATTCATATGAGATTAATATGAATCTCATATGAGATTAATACCACCTACAGACAGAAGGTAAGATATATTCAAGTTTTAAACTCAAAAAAGGACCATTACTATCTCAGCTTTCAGCCTCTGGGTTTTACAGAGGATTTGGGGTGGGTTTTCCCCCCTATCAGATATAGGTATCATCTATTAAGTGAGGTGATCTTTCACCTTGTAATTTTTTCATTTAAAAATATGAAGTACTAAAGTAAAAGATAATTATTCATTCTCCTACATTTAACCCAAAATTTAAATAAAAATGCTTAACACAGAATGTACGAGATGTGCAGTATCTAAATTTATCATCTCTCATCATTATGGCAACTGTCACTACACTTGAGTTTCACTTGAAAGCTAGATCCTGTAGGATTTTTAACTTGCATTAAAAAATGCTAGTTCTCAGAGAATAAGAAAATATCCATATATGCTTAAAACACTCAAAAATAGAAAGCAAACAACATATCTCCATCTTTATTTTTTCACTAAGCTTTGTTATCTCTGTACCCATCTAATAATTTTTGTTTGAATGTTTGAAATTGGCTGTGAAGTTATCCTTTATTGCACAAATGAATGTTGCAAATATTTATGTATAATTTAATCTAAGTATACAGCCCCAGTGGTGATGTTTACGTGCACAACCATAATCATATGCATAAATATGTCAGACAAGTATCTGTTTAATTTCAGAACTGATTTTTAATAATTGATGTTTTTATTTGGAAACAAGATTATTGGGAAATGACTCCTTAAAATTTATAGTATTTTATACCCAGGAAAATGTTTCAGATTACAAAAACAACTGAAATAAAAAAACCCAACTAGACCAGACTGATAAGCTTGCCACAAAACATGGAAATGGCTATCCAAAGCCCTCTGATTCTCTTAATTTTCAACATTATTCTGGCAAAAGGGATTGTTGATAACTTTTCAAGTCAAAATATAGCCAGAAAAGCAACCTCCTTTAGAGCAATATAACGAGGTAACCTAAGCATCCAGGTAAAGCAGGAATTGGATTTTCACCTGGCCCTCTAAGGACTAACATCACACCCTGTGCTATGGGTGGAGATGTCAGAGTAAGCTCGCTGTCATTCATGTCATAGCCTTCTTTTACCCTCCCACACACTAGGCTCTTCCACTCATTATTGAAAACCAGTAAGCTCTCCTGCATAACACGGCAGCTCTTCAACAGTGAAAAGAAAAACTTGCACGTGTCTGTGTCCCGCTGATGCTCCACTGATGGAAAACATTTAATTGTACAACTATGGAGTTTTAATAAGTATTGATTTTATTCCTGTCGTGAAGGGAGAGGACTGTGAATCTTGTCAAACCGGCATGAACACAGGTTAATGCAGGGTGATATACTGATCCATTTGACTCTTTACTAAGACTACTTATTCTTCCACTAGCAGAAAAGTACCAAATGATGCAAGCATATTCCAAAGTTTTGTACATAATGAATGCCTAACCTCACTCCCTGTTTGATGTGGAATAAAATTCTCAACACCTACATATTGCCTTATGTTACACTGAAAATTTAAACTAGTAGACACTTATGGCAATGTCAGGGAGGAAGGGGAAAGGATTCTGCCACTCCTAAATCTATACAAAATTTTTTTTGTGGATGAGCTCTGTCAGTTGGGATTTGTGTACTACATGCCTAAATACATGGGCAGGCCTGCAAAATTGCTCACTAACCTCGTATGCAAAAGGAGCACCGTGACGGCTGAAAAAGATGTTCTTACTCAGGATTAAGGCCAGTATTTATCTTCTTGGCAAAGGTGTCTACATGAAAGACTAATGATAACAGACTCCACAAACTACTACAAAAACAAGATCAAGAAGAATTGCATAAATACACCTATATAACATCCATCACATTAATGAGAATGTAGAGACAAATGCAACTTGCTGCTAAACTTGGCATCTATTGACTACGGAAGAAAGTTAGACACTGCAGAGACCAATACTATCCTAAAGCCATTGGAAGACCATAGATCTGAAATGATTGGACACACAAAAATTGGTCTGTCCTACAAAGTAGCATCTTTCATGTTTGGCAGCCCACCAAAAGCAAAACTGAATGCTATTAGCATCTTAACAATGGTCTTCTCAACTTGATGTCTCAAAGATCTGCTGGCGAACCTGAGCTTGCACAGCTAGAGGAAAGGATGCTGGGGCATTAGAAAATCTGCCCTTGCCAAGGGCTCAGGTGAACACTATTTGAATACCTGAAACCAAGACAGAAGGTAACTATGCTAGTCCATTAATTCCACCCAACCAATCTGAAAACAGAAGCGTTAGTTTAGCATCAGATGGGGGGGAGCAAAAGTTCTTTTCTTCCCGACCTACGAATACAGCGAGTTATAGTGACATTTGCTCAGTATTTTGCTGGAGAGAATAGAAGGCTTTGCAAAGCTAGGAGGGAGAAATTAGCATATATTGTGAAATGTAAAAACTTTCAAAGAAGAACAAGAAGATCTAAGGTGGTGAAAAAAGCACCCATGTACTGTTTAGTCATATTAACATTAAATGTTAACTTAGTTCCCATTTTCAAGCTTTTGTAGCTCAATAAAATTGTGACTCTTTACTCTTTGCTTTCTACCTGTAATTCTGAACTGTTTTTCAAGGGAAGGTAAAAATCATAATTCCCATGGAAGTAAGGAAGAAATGCAAGATTACAGATACTTTTCTTTCCTTTTTAATTCCAGAGTTCTGTTAAGCAATTTTTCATCAAAAAACAGTTTTGATGGGTTTATAGTTATGCAACCAGTTATCACTGAATCCTAAAGGTAAAAATAAAAATACCACTTTTATGTAATTGTGCTCAGAGCTATTAGTAATCATCCAATTTTTATTTTTCTTCTACAGTACTCAGGCAAAAATGTTCTTTAGCCAAGAGATACATACAGAGGATGAGTGGGTTTCTTCTGCTAAATTTATAAGACAAAATATGCAAAAGGTTCAGGTTGCTCAAGAAGTCATAAAGACATGGTTCTTAATGATTGCAAGGGTGAGCACAGAGTGATAAAATGTGATGTAAAATGCCTGTGTTTTGCTCAGAAAACAAACCAAAGGAAGTAAGGTCCTACAGAGAGCAGTATCATTGTGAACTGTAGACAGCAGATGGTTATGAGTGCGCCTTGAGTCCCACAGATGCGAGTCAAAGTGATGATTGTACAGCCTGCCTCAAGTCCATACAACAAAGAGATAAAATATCCACAAAAGGATGAGGCTGTTAAACACCCCCTTTTGTAAGGGAACCCATTAAATGTTTGGCACGAAGCTCTCTTAGTGCTCCGAGTTTACTGTTTCTGGTGAATGCCAAAGGCCTTCTGCATCTGTGTCATATTCCTATGTCAGCAAATGACTGGCAATTTCTGCATTGCATGACAAACATTTGAAAAGGCACAGTGTGAAAATGTATGCATTTGAAACCTCTCCTCCAAATTTTTATTACCAGACCTTGAAAACAAAACAGCTCCAATGGCACCAACTCCAGAAAAATAAAACGACCCAAAGTTACCACTCTCCCAGATTGGTGACGATGGCAGCTCGCCTCCCTGGTCACAGCTCTTTGCAGCTGTTTGTTGTCAGAGCGGAAAGTACGAGCCTTGGCATTTCTCCTCTCTGCTGCACTCTGGATGGCTGCTCGGCGCATCGAGGTAATCGACTCATCTTGGCTCAGTCATAACCTCAATCAGCTGGACCATCTCATTTTCCCCACGGCCAAGGAATCCTGCCGTTCTTAATACTAGGGCAGCAGCCAACCCGTTTTCAGAGGGAAGCTCATTGCAGAATATCCCTCTCTATCCCTGAGAATTAGCTGAAAGCTTAAATGTTTCTTTTGAAAGAGAATACTTTTTCCAAGATGGGAAAAAAAGATCACTTTCTACCCTCTTTCTGAAAAATCTCTGAACAAAAAGCCAAATCCCAAAACAACACTGGGGAAGAGTGAAAGGAAAAGACATTGTGGGTTAAACACGAACCTCACGCTTGCTGAATTCACAATCAAAAAATCTGCTCATTGGATTTGAAATCCACTGCAGGTTACTTTCACCTCATCGCAGAGTTGCAAAATGGAGATCTCTGATTTAGACATTTACAGATTTTGAAGCAGTAGCATTCAAAGAATCTGTGTTAATAAAAGGGACGGTCTTTCCTTTCCTCTCTGGAAAAGTAACACTGTTCCTTCTCCTCCCGATCCCCCAACAAAAGTGGTTCTGAATTCAGTGAACCTTCATCAAACATTTATAAATATTGAAGTGACCAAGTATGTTTATAAACTTCCCAGTCACCTCAGTTATATCTGTATTTGGGGTTTGTGTGGCACACTGTATTCTTTGTATTCTGGATTTTCATTTCGCTCTGTAAACAGAAGTGGAGTTCAGCAAGAACAGACAACCTAATTTTAGGAATTTATACTGATGCTAAACAGTAATTTTACCTCAGAGGCAGACTGTCACAAACTCTAGAGAATTTGGGGGGGCTAACATTAACCTGGTCCTTCAGCAAATGCAAGTTTTCAAGCAATTCCTGCTCTCTCCTTAGCACTTTTTTTCTGGTTTTGGTATTTTGACAGCAGTAAAGACAGGGTAGAGGAGAAGAGAGGTGGGGTAGAGTAGCAACACCTTCTCCACGAGCTGAAAGTAGCAGGGACACTATCATATGGTTGAACCATCTTGGTTCAACTAATTTCTGCCAAAGGCAGGAGGAGGGAAACCTCTTTCCTCCAAGCAAGGCAGAAGGCTCTGCTCTGTTCTTTTCAGCTCTCTCTCAGGAACTGGTACCCATGACTTATTTCCTTCCTCAACGGTCCAACCTCAACGGTTGGTCCATCCAAAAGACCAACAGGTATGTCTTTTCCCTTCCCACAGCTCCTTAGCCCAAGCCCCCATTATGCTTCAGCATATCTTATCTTCAACAAGAAATTTTCCCTCTTATGCACGGAGTAAACTCTAAGCAGTTCGGTAGTCACAACCAAGTTTCACCTTGCCTCTATAGGAGAGCCTCCCAGCCCCACATATCTGGCCCTAATCTGCCATAGAAGGAGCACAGAGCCTGCCAAACTGGCATCCTGTCACAGTACTTAGTGCCAAAACATTTCAGTCAAGCTCTGGTATTTGCTCTAACACTGGCATACATAATTACAACTTAAAGAAGAAAAACAGCTTTTCAGCTGGTGCATTACAGAAAGGAAAAGAATATTTTCCTACACAGCATTAAGCCTGAGGAAGATTATCTGCCCCCTCTGCCACTGGCTTTTACTGTTGGGAAAGAAGAAAAAGGAGAAACTCTGCTGATGCTTTTGCAGAGCGTGGTGCTCCCCACAAACTATATCCAACCCAGGCTCTGGCCCCTCCACAACCGCTTCTGTTGTCCTTCATATAAACACAGCACGTTTCGCCCTCCCTCCTGGTTTGCCTCTGGGAATTTGAACTAAAGTGAACAATGGTTCCTGGATGCAATTGGTGGTGGTACAGTTCCTGCCCCTTTTCATCTACCCTTTTGACACTTGCAAAAAATCCACTTTTCAGCTTGCAAAAATCCGTACTCTTTATGCTCATCCCATTGCAAAACTGTTACTTTCTAACTCAAATCCATCTGAAGGGAGGGGGGCAAGGAAATAAATGAATTCAGACTCTTATTCCTGAAAACATCTTTTTCATCATGTCTTTTTTCTCTCCACTTTCCCAACTTTGCAATATCTCATTTGCAGCATTTTCCTTCCAGTCTTCCTCTCTCATACAGTCTCATAAGATGAAGAAGATAACCCCCTTAAACACACACAGCCCACTAACAAGACAGCTTCCAAAAATATTTTGTGGTATGCTGAATTTACCATTTGGTCTGGAGGACCTAATTTCTTACTGCGACACATGGAGTTTCTCCTTGTAAGTCACCTGTGTAATGCAAGACACACACACAACTTTATCAGAAACAATTTCTTCAGTTATGGGAGTAAAGTTCTGGAACTGAGCATGCAAAGTGGCCACTAAGAGATACCCAAAGCTTGCAAGAGGATTATCAGTGATACCAAGCAGTATCATTGTTCTGCGATACACAGAATTTCCCTCTGAGGCATCTCGCACTTTATCACAGAAAACGCTCACTAAATGATGATTACTTTCACTTGAGTTCTGCTAGAAAATCTAACAGGGGGAAAAAAAAAAGAAGAGACTGGAATACTTCCAGTGGGTTTCTGATGGAAAAACACTCCAAATGTAAAAATCAAAACATTTTGTGGGAATGTGTTGATTTCAATGTATTTTTGATAGGTTTCTCCTGTAAATCTGCCCAGTTCCTATCTGATGTACTGCCAGCCTGACTGTCTGTTGTTTAAGCCCAACAGCTGTCTACCTGGTGGCCTTCCAGAGTCGAGCTCCCGAGTAGCCCACATGTTGTATGCGGGGATCAAACAACGCTGTACTCCTTCCCCAGGAGGCAACAAAAGGCATTATTCCAGTTTTAAACCTGTCGGGCACATAACACACTGAGACATTCTTGCTCTGCTCCAGGCAGCTGCTGTGTAACTGTGCTGAGAAGTGTACAGCAAAGGACTGCAGCAAAGTAACGCTGGTGCTCATGCTGCAAGAGATGCGATCACAAATTATCATCAACAGCCAGCAGCAATTGCCTATGTATTACATCTTGCATATATAAATGTAAATTCTTGCTCAAAATACATGCCAATATGTACATCCTTGTATATGTGTGCAGAGAAGTTTACAGAATATATTTCATCCTCTCTTGCATAAGAGGAGGTATTTTTGGTGCAGCCTTCTGAAAACTAAGCAGAGGGTGCAAAGCAAAGAAGCTACAGAAGTTGGCATTATTTCCACTTAATCAGTATGAAATCATTATAGCTTTGCTATGAAAATGAAACAACCCTAGTCATACAAGATACATCATGACACAGAAAAATTAGAAAACACTGTGAGCTCTGCGCAGCAAGATTTGTAAGCCTGCCAGCAGAATCACAAACTCGCACAGCTCTAATTTGTCTAGGAAAAAGGGGTGTTTAATTGCTGTGCATAATAAACACACAAACGTCAGAGAGCAGCCATGGATAACACGCACAAGTAGATTCCAGCTGTACTGCTGAGGAAACATAAAAGTGATTTATTTTATATCTTGATCTTAAGTCCAAGAAATCACATTAAAATAAAATGACCAAATTTCCCTAAGTGCTCAGCACTCAGCAGCTCTTGCTGGCCTCGCTACTGAGCTCTTTTGGAAATACATTGATTTCATTTAGGTATCTTCAGGGTACAGTGCCATGCAGCATTACCTGAGCTACTGTGGGCTCCACAAGCAACAGCTTTTTAGCTTGTTCAATTAGCCCATACAAAGCTGAGCACTAATGTAGTTCTAGTGCCTGAACTAGTTTATTGAGAGCTAACTCTAGTCAATCTTATCTGTGCTCCATGTGCAAATCCCCTAAGCATCAGCTGATTGCTTTCAAAAGCCTGTCCAGTTTGTGTTGCCTAATGAGAGCCTCCAGGGGCCAGCCCTTGTATAAATATCTCGTCAGAAATTCATCTTTGTTCTGCTCCTAACTACAGCCTGCACCAGCTACCCGATGTGTGCTTGAATTGGCTGATTATAAAACTATGTTTGTATCTCAGAGTTACTTTCTTTTCCCTCCAGAGAGTTGGGAAAATACAAGGGAGCCAGTCTACCAGAAAGGATTTTTTGGGGTGTGGATGGTATGTGTGGGGTGTCACCAATGGGGAACCAGCCTAATATCAATACTCTTCATACTCTCTTCTCAAGCTCCTCTTTTATTGATAGCTACGGAGGAGAGGACATGTTAATGCAACATTCTTGTAGGCAAGAAGTTACCTTGTGCTGGGGTGTGATCTAACCTGCAATTTAACCCATTGCAATTATCCATCTTATTGAATATTTCATTCAAAAATTACAAGTCTTTCAAAAACATTGATATTTTATCCTTTAAGACAACTTTAAATTGAATAATCACTTACATTTTACCTTTCTTTCTCTGTCTGACTGGCTTAAAGAGAAAACAAATACTCCTTTCGGTACTGAGATTACAAATCACTATCAATGGCTTGAGCAGTAGATGACAAACCACTGCTACAGACTTTTCTTCAAGGCTTTAGACATCTTGGGATTTATCACTCTTCACAGAAGTCCCACATTCGTACATGGCATCCTTACTACCCGCAACCACCCTTTCTATACTGCAGAGCATTTCTTACATTGTAGTCAACACAGAAATTCAGTCTGTAATTCCCCTAAAAAGTAATGGGGCAATCAATAAAGTTTAATATCTTGTAGGTTTTTTTTCTACTTAATTACAGCACAGGATTTATGCAAGAATTAGACTACTGTTTACTTGATTCAGGAAGAAAATTACTGACTTGTAGGGTCTCCTGAAAAAACAGTATTTATAAATGAGCCAGCAGCTGTGTGCTTGAAATCAATAGCAGAGACCAGAACCTGGCTTGCTTTCTTGGTCAAATGCACAAGATCCATCTCCATACTCAGTGTCATTTGTGTTAATATAACACATTTAAGATCTTCCAGTCCTTCAGAATTTATATCAATCTAACCAAGAATAAAACCAGAAAAATCATAGCAATTTAATTGCTTTTTCCTTTTAAAGTTGTAGGATCCACAGTTTGAATAAAAACTGCGTACAGCATTGAGAGCATTTCTCTCCATGATCACAGTGATGAAAAAAGCTTTACCTGAACACAAAGAAGATATTGCCATAATAAATACAGATAATAAATAAATTCATCCTTTGTTCTAGTGGAAGGTGCACAGTTGGAGAAAGGAGAGGCTTGGGACTTGGTATTATTTAGTGCAGGGGACTGTTCAGCCATCTGTCCACGAACAGATAGCATCCTCTCCCATTTGTGCCGGAATAATCTCTTTGCTATATCTTGCTAGATCAAGGTTGGTAATGAAAAGCTGACTGAAAGAACTGGATATAAAAGTCATGCTGAAGAAAGTTATTAAGAGAAAACCTTAATAGAGAAGACAGTCACAGGAGAGAATATTATGATGCTAAGAATACAAAGACAGATACAAATGGTGCCTTCCTAATCTCTTGCATACCGAGAGAGGGAGAACATATTTATATGAGCTCGTAGAGCTGGAAATTTTTCTCTAAACACCAAAGAAAATATACTCCATCTCATATTAGTTACCCAATAGGTAAAATATTTTAAACCCCCAAACTATAAATGAAAATATATTTTTGATTTTTGAAAAGTTATCAAAGTATAAATAACAAGACCTATTCAGAAAAGCTGAGTAAAGTATTTGCCAGAATCACTTGTTAAAAAACTCTTTTTAGCTGTTACCATATCACAACACAGAATAAGGGAAGACATTGGTCTAAACTACTTCTAAGCATATAAAAAAAAAAAAAAGGCACAACAAAATGTAATTCTATTGCTCAAAAAAGAGTTAAGTTATTGCAAGAATTCTAACAAATATGAAAAATACATCTATTTTTTGGAAACAGATTTATTCAAAACTCAGAGCCTGCATTTTCTCTGGGAATTGAAAAGTAGTTAAAGCATTAGGATGAGAGGACTCAGGCATTCAGAGTGTGAAGTCTGTGTTTAAGCTTATAACCTATGATTCAACTACCACCTTCTATCTTCCTGGCACTATTTATATGGCAAATAGATCATTGTTATGGGATTTACATAACTGATCTGTATATAAGCACCAAGTTAAAATAAAATGTTGCAATTCCTTTGTCAGAAATGGGAAAACATACACTTCCATTTTCCAAATTAGTGAGCAAACAACAGATTTAAAGCTTGCATCTCAGAGTACATATGAATCACATCAGGTTGTGCGGTCAAACACATAAAGGGCTAGAAGTCTTCTAATGACTTTACAAGTCATCTTAAAGCCATTCAATTTAGATAACCTTTTCAGAATAATGGGTTCTAAAGCTGCAATTCAGCACAAATCTGGCAATTTTGCTCTACAGCACATCCCCATCTTTGAGAAATGATCAAGGAAAAATTAAACCACTTCACAACAGGATAAACTATTGCTTCAACTTGCAGTTTTAAGTGAAGTACTATCAAGATCATCTTGAAGAATCCCGCTTTAATATTTAGATTCTCTAGTACCCAGAATGCTTCTTTAGCTTTATCAGATTTACAATAAGAGGGAGAAGGGAGATTTAGTAAGTCAATAGTGCTTGCTAAACTACATTTCTCAGCCTGAGTTACAAGCACATTATGCTTTATAAATTAAAGTGGACTGTCAAGATAAATGCATAGGCAATACAGTGCTATTTGTAAGTAAATGCCTCTTTATGTTTAAACAGGTTCTTATAGACCAAGAGGCTGAAACTCTTTTTCCTAACAACACTATAAATCTAAAAGCCAAAGGAATAAAATGAAAAGAAAGTGGGCCCTAGGTCTTTGTGAAGGATTGATGACTCAGGCAGTACTAAGTGTACCAGAAATTATTATTTTTCTTGTCTTTAGTTGGCTTTTGTCTAATCATCATGGGGAGCAGCGAGAGCGGGAGGGAAGACAGAGAGGAAGGGAATAGTGAAAAAGCAATTTTAGCTTTTTACTCCTCCTTTTAGGAAAAATTGCCTTAGTTACCTGCATATCATGAGCTACAGATAGTACTAAGTCAGCAAATTACTTGTTCTGCTGGATATGCTGTACTTACCATGATTCACCCTGCCACTTAGAGTGAAATGACACCCTATTGTAGTAGCAGAATGACTACACTTTAAGGTTGCAGAAACATTCACCAATTATCACTAGCAAGAAGGGAATATCAGTTGGTAAACTACATAATAACAAATCTCATACCCCAGTCCCAAAAGTCTGTCATCCATCTCTGCCTATTAAGTGAAAAACCCTGCGTCGAGACATCGCGGGGAATCAGAAGCCCATAAACATGCTGCAGCGTCCCTGCAGCAATGCAGCGACCTCAAACCCTGCAACCGTGGCAGTTCTGCTGCAGCCTGCTCTGTCCCTGGGTGATGGGGGGAAGGCTTTTAAATTTCTTTCGTAACCTACCAAATTAACGCCTGGAACAGTTATTTCTGTCGTCTCTTTGAAAGTGCTGTGGCATTTCAATTGGGCAAACAAAAATAAGGATCTTTGCAGCAATAAAAAACATAAAAGGTGCTAAAGCTGTTGCTTAGTGCAAAGCAAAGCCAGAGTCAGACAGACAGACTTGATTTCAAATTCTCTTTTCAAAGATGGTAGGCTCTGCTGCTAAAGCTAATGACTCCTCCTCCGGCACTCAAGAACATACCCACACAGCCTGTTTACAATCTCTGCATAAGATACACCAAAATATACGTAAGCATTTGTAACGACACACTGTTTTACGCTTGGCAAGTCAATATAGATTCCCAGTTTGTGGCATATAACTCATTAGCTGTAGGCTGGTACAGCACATCCTACATTATGAAGCATTAACAATGCAAGTTAGGGAACCTGAGAGATGAAATATTACCTTGTATACAAGCCTGTCTTCCCAGCTCTGGAGCACTGGAATAAGATATTGCCACAGACACAGAGAAAAACTTACTTGGCTGCAATCACTCAAATGGCAGCTCTTCAGAAGTCTTATAGGGTAAGTTAATTAAATAATACATCAAAGTTAAACGCGTAAGGCCTCAAAGCCTGAGCAAAAGCTTTTGCTTACAAGGAACTCCCCGTGCAACAGATGCGCCCTGTGCAAACTGCAAACTTTTAATACCAAAGTATCCGGATGAAGGTTTCTATCTGCCAAATGAACTGCCTGTTGTACAGCTGCCAAGGAGAGAAAGCAAATTCAAAGTACGACTATGGCTAAATAACGGCGTTACCTGCCCAGGCGCTGGCAGGGCCGGGGGGCTCTGTGAGGAGAGGCCAGGGCTGCCCCGCGCCTCACACGGCCGGTTCCGGGTGCCCCAGGGCAGGGCTGAGGCCTCAGCGAGGCCTGAGGGGAAACACTGTTCAGGAAAGGCCAAACCCTGCTCAGGCCCATGAGCTTTTCCATCTTATTTTCTCAGATAAACCGTGCCTTCAAGTGGAACCCTCAATCCCATGCCCTTGCACCGCTCCCTCCAGCCACGGGCCTGCATGGGCTCTGCTGGGAAAGGAGCGCAGGCTACAAAATGGGAATCCCTGGTCTGTGGGAAGGCGTAAAGGAAAATGGAACATCCAGTGTCTTACTGAGAATATTATGAGAAAGTGAAACAGAAATGGTTGACATTTCCAAAGCGTGATTTTCCCGACTCCATAACGGCTCCCAAGAAATGATCAGTCCCGGAGTTTCCAAGAGAAGTTAGTACGATTTTGTGAGAAGTCAGTGGAGGCTGTTGTTGTTAGGCCTTTGGGGACCCACAGCGACTGTACACATCACCAGCACATGGGACAGGCCCAGACAGAAAAAAACATACACGCTATGAGAAATTATTGCTTATTACTGTGAGGCTGACGATTTAGAATAAAGTAATAATTTTCTGTATAGCTTGGGATATGACAGTAGCATTTGCTCTGATGTTTATACAGTTACAGTTTACCCCAGTGGCACAGCAGAAGAAAAAAAAAAAAATCCACCTCTTTCAGATTTGCACAGAAAGCAGATCAAGGGGCCATTTCCCGATGTTGTTGTTGCTGCCCCACCTATCAGAGCTATACAATGCACAGTCACATCTTCAAATTGGAGTATCGTGAATGAGGAAACATTTCCAATCTGAAAACCAGCTTCTGTAGATCGTTATCACAGGAGATGCATGGAGAGGACTAGCTGTGAACTAGAAAAAGCAAGAAACACAAGTCCCTGTCCTGAAAATTCCTTTCTTCTCTTGTGTTCATTCAGAAAAGACTGCCCCAACCTAAATATTTAGTACAAATACTCTTCGTCTTTCAGCAAATAAAATACCAACCAAAGTGCATCCTCTAGCTTCCACAGGAAATTAAATCCTCACCACGCACAGGACACTGGCTCTTTACATCCCCAGGTGCCACATGCTGGGCATGGAGGAGAATGGCAGAGAATAAAGCGCCTGAAATTCCCCCACAGCAGAACCTCATGGGTCGTATGACTATAGCTGGAGCTGCAAAACCCACCACCTGTGTCTGGTGCTGGACACATCTGACACAGGGAATGTATTTCCATAAAGCGGTGTGCCCTACTGCAGACTGGCAACTCCTGTTCAAAAGCTGCCCACAAGTACACAACAATCCTCCCCAAGGCGTTTAGAAACTATGGCTGTAGATAATATAAAGAAGCCAACGAAGTAAGCAGAGAAGCCAACTAGAGATAAGCAATCCAGGACCAAAAGAAAAAGGATACTCAATTAAATCCATGTTTTCACTTAAAGAGGTACTAATTTGAAACAACTACTGTGAGGTCACTGTAAATAGTCAGCTGTAATTGAGAATGCAATTTGCCTGTTATAACCAAATGAAAATGAAGAAAGAAAAAACCATGAGGGAACAGTTTGGTCTTGTAGACAAATAGTTGTTATTTAGCATAGAAAGCGGCCTGAGATGGGCTTAAAACCACTACATTTACATGGGTTGGGCTTTGTATGTCCCCCCTGAAACTAAATGGTAGTGGTAAAATACACATACTCTGGCCTATACTATCTAAAATATTATCTCTTCTCTAAATGAATGTTTTAACCCAACATTAGTTGAAATGCAGCTCCCAAAGTTGTGTACATAGGTCTGACCAATTCTAAGAGCAAATACACAGTGCTATATATATACAAAATATATATATAGACACACAGAACAGTTACATGCAGTAGGTCTGCAACACAGTTTGTGTCTATGAGAAGACAAACCTTTCACTTTTGAAATTTCTTTCTACCCCACTAATTAAATATTTGACCTCCTAGTACAAAAGAAAAGACAAATTTCTTACTGGAAAAAGTGCACAGATTGCATTAAGGGTTTGGCTTTGCTGGATTTTTATTGCATGGACTGTATGGACATCCCAAAAGACAAAGTTTCCATCTAGTGCCTGTAAGAACAGATTTGTTTTAATTTGTCATTTTGGAAAATTCATCAGGAAATTGAGCTTTTTTCCTACTGTTTTTGTTTCACCTTATGCACTCGTTATGATACCCAATGAATATAAAACATTTCTGCATCCCCTCAGTCTAATTGTATTTAGATTTCAGTCTGTCTTAATCAAGGCATTTTCACCCAGTACATAACTCCCTTGGTAGCAGTTCTAGTGAGAAAGAGAGGAGATGAGTGGTCCCTTCATACAAGGCTACCTTCATAATGATCTGTGGAGATGTCGCTTTTCATCTACTGCCCTTTGATAAGAAAGCAGAGATTTCCCACTCAGCTGATTAAAACTGAGTGACTGCATAATCTTATAATAATCTCATCTATTACTCAAACAAAATGGTTACCTACTGCATCATAGTGGCTAAAAAGAAAAAAGGCCTCCTTCCTGTGTTGAGGTTTTGTAAATTGCCTGCTCTACCATATGTAGTTCATGGTTAAGTTACACAAGAAGATGTCTCTGCCTTTGTGTATTTCCCACCACCACCTGAAAGCATTTTATTCTGTCTACAGTTGACACCACATTGGTAAAGATGAGACATCTAAGATCACTACAGTACTTCATGATAGCTATGGGTAGATACTTAGACTACATTGCTTTCAGAAGCCTAGAAAAGAGTCTAAAAACCACCACTAACATTTTCTAAAGACACCATATTACAATTTTGTTGTGATCAAGTTCTCCCACAGAAGTCAATATAAAATTGCACAGCGCACAATACAAGTTAAAAATAGCACAGACACGGGGACTTAGCCAGTACACAGCAATAAGACCTATATCTACAATCTTCCTCCATGGCCAGGATAGTACCTGGATCTTCTGGTAGTATTAAGGTCATGTTGGCCTATTCAGACAGTTACGTTTACAAAACAAAGATTAAATTCTCTTGCTGAGAAACTCTTCAGTTCCAGGCACAAAGACAGCAGAGAGAGGTTTGCTTTCCTTTCCTCTCTCTCCAGAAATAAGAAATTTACCTTTCAGCTTTCCTGCCCAAAATTTCTCATCAGCAGTCCTTGCCTACGTTTGTAACATGCTGTGCCCTACTGCATTATCTAAGGTAAGAGCTATCAGTTTAGTGGAACCAAACTGCCAGGATCACACCCACAAAGACCTGCTCACCTGCAGCCTGTTACCAAGTTCACCATGGTATGGGATCTTTATTCCCCTGAAATTCAGTTCTACCTCCTACCTGTAGCTGGAGCTAATACAACATTTACCAGGTGATTTTAAGATGGAATTGCTATTCTCTCCTCTGAAAAACGTTTTAATTAGCTCAAGTATTATCACAGAATCACAGAATTGTAGTGGTTGGAAGGGACCTCAGAGATCATCGAGTCCAACCACAAAAAAAAAAAAAAAAAAAACAAAAAAAACAAAAAACAACAGACCCAGGTGCCTTATTAAAGTAAAAGCAGAACTTCATACAACTTTGGCCAGTAAATAGCAGAGGATGCTGAGCAGTGCATGCTGTGCCCTACTGCATTATCTAAGGTAAGAGCTATCAGTTTAGTGGAACCAAACTGCCAGGATCACACCCACAAAGACCTGCTCACCTGCAGCCTGTTACCAAGTTCACCATGGTATGGGATCTTTATTCCCCTGAAATTCAGTTCTACCTCCTACCTGTAGCTGGAGCTAATACAACATTTACCAGGTGATTTTAAGATGGAATTGCTATTCTCTCCTCTGAAAAACTTTTTAATTAGCTCAAGTATTATCTTACCCACTGTCATGTATCATGAGGAAAGACTTCAGTTATATAGAGGAATTCCTGTTGGGAAGGACTGCTTTGAAATCTAATGTTTTTTGCAAGGTAGTAACAACATTTTGGTTATAGCATAGCAGTATTTAAAAAATTGATGGAGATCCTTGGTAAGCAGCCTTGGCTATCATGTATCATGAGGAAAGACTTCAGTTCTATAGAGGAATTCCTGTTGGGAAGGACTGCTTTGAAATCTAATGTTTTTTGCAAGGTAGTAACAACATTTTGGTTATAGCATAGTAGTATTTAAAAAATTGATGGAGATCCTTGGTAAGCAGCCTTGGATCAGATCAAAATGATTAATTTGTAACGTAACGATTAGGTTTTTGACTTAGAGCAACCATCGCAAAACATAAACAAGGACTTTCTTCATTCTGGTCCACTCATTATGCAATTTTGAAAGACCCAGAAAAGTAAAGATTGGCTATATACAATGTGCAATTCCACTTTACTAACAATCTTTACCTAAAAGTAATGATATATTCTTGACATGTATGTGTGGCCACACAAAAGAAAGTCTAGTGCATCAATTTATCTGGGGTTTTCAGTTTCCTAAAAATGCCTAAGATTCCTCATCTTTAACATGCTGATAGCTTTTATGAAGTTTTGAAGGTGGAAATGAATCGTGGCACAGTATTAGTATTCATGCTCTATGTACAGTTTTTTAGCAATGAAAAATATAGTTTTGGGTCACAGTTTCTGTAAAACTCCCAGAAACCAGAAGAACTCCTGGTTTCCATTTTCTGTCACTTTAAGACATCAGAATAGCTGGAGAGGGAGAAAGCATGGTCTCATCCTATTCAGCTCAAGTTTTGTCCTTAAATTCTGCAGGCAGACAGACAGGACTTTAGTGATAACAAATCGTTTGTATTCATATGAAATGCAAGAACATCAGAGCTCTCTGTACAGAGGCTGAAATATTTCTATACTGCTCTTTATGTATTATTAGAGTTGCTTGCATAACAAACAGCGAAAAAACGATGCTCTTCAAGGGAACATGACTTCACCTGTGTATATTTGACTATTACACTGCAACTGGGATAAGTACATTTCTGATTCTTACTGCAGAATTATCTAAGACCAGTGCTGAGATGGCAGTTTTACTTTGTGTTAAACTATAAACCATCTCAAAAGGGAAAAAAATATATAATTCCTGATTAAGTTGAAACTGCTAGACAGTTTTTAACTGACCAGTTAATAGAAGCAGAAATAGATTCTGTAAAAGAATAGCTAAAAAACTTCAGTCTGCATACAATAGGAGGCTGCTTACCTACAGTAATCTAAGGTCTCTTCCTACAGTGGCCTAAGGCATCTTTTGAAAGGGGAGAAGAGTGATATTCCAAACCGAAGTGTTGTGAGGTTTTTTTTCTTATAAAAATTAATATTTTTATTACTAGGATTTTTGCTGCCAGTATGCTCTTTGTTTAGCTGTCTTCTTTATCTTTTTCTCTTCGTTAAAAATAAAATAATAACAGGTTGATATCTCGAGGTGATATAAATAAATCCATTCATTATCTAGTACCAATTTTCAAAAGCTGGACTGGTTCACAGCAGGAATGCCGGGGATGCACCTGGAAAGGCTAGATATAGGGCAGATGCAACTGCAGGACCACTGAGATCTCCAGACTGCAGAGGTCCTTTACAACGTAGGCAGCTAAGCATCCTTTATAGAAGCACTTACCAGCACAGCCTGAACTATCCTCAGGCCAGATCTGAAAAATTACAGAAAGTTATGGGTTTTTTTCCAGTCCCATAACTGAATTTTCCTCATTAGAGAAGGAATTGGGACCATTCTTTCTCTCCATTTTCTAGAGCAGTTTAAAAACACAGGGGATTATGTTATTCTTTGCATTTTAAATGTCAAATTACATGTCAAAACATATTTTTTAGTATCTCCTATTACAGTCTCAGATTTGTTCATCTGGTATACTGACTTTTTATCTGGCTGCTCTGTTGACAGTTATGCAAATAGTGCCAAAACTTCTCTCAAGTTTCAAAGGTAACTTTTCACACGAATGAGGTCCAGGCATTGTCCAGAAGTAGCATTTAAACACTTGAGGCTCTGAAACAACAGCATTTGTTTTTTTCTACATGTATTTGAAGAGCACACTCATATCATGAACCTCTTGCTCTGTGGAGCGTTGGACCACTCAGCACTGCAATGGACCTTTAACCGCTCTTGTGTCTAGAACACCCATCTGAGTGTAACATCATTTGCACAGAGGTGTTTTCAAGTTATCTACTTTGTTAAACTGACACTGATATGACCTGTTTACAGTTTAAAACATTCCACAACTGAAAACTGACAAGAGAACCATCCCTTTCTACTGTGTACACGCAAAGATATATTTTTTAAAGAGCAAAATTCTGAAGAATTAGCTAAATAATTTAATCTCACACAGTTACTGACATTACCCTTTACTAAAATGAATCATTTAGCCTCAAGCACTGCTGATACTGGGGAAATATCGTAAACTAAAGAAAAATTACACTCAGTACCTGGACTCCAACTCTACTGATAAGAGGAAGAAGAAAGCATTCAGACATTGGCTTAGAAGGACAGAATGCATCTGATGGGTGGTAACCTGAGAGCTGTGCCATGTCCCCTTCTACTGATGTACCCCAGGCAGTGAATCTAGCTCAGGTCCAAAGCTCTGTTATCAAACGGGCAGTATTACCACATCTTATCTTCTACTACCCCAAAACCCACACACACAGTTACAAAGGCCACCTGAAGTTCCAGGTATAGGAAAGAGGGAGGAAATCATACTGCTGTATTTAACCTTGCACAGTATTTTAGCTTTATTTTACTTCATCTGTTTAATCTCCATCTGAATAATAGTTTCACGACCCAGATTAATTAAGTGGAAGTATCACTCCATATATCAAAACATACTGCCCATCTTATCTTTCAACTCAACTATTTAAAACAAAGACTATCACCCCTGAAAAACAAACAAACGACTCACTTATCCTCATTTGCTCAGGTACCACATGAACAATGACGGATCACTGCTATTGCATAGTGCACTCATACTATCTCAGCAGGTCTTTGTAAGGCCTGCATGGTAAAGCCAGAAGGATATCCTTGATAGAAAAGAAATTCAAAAGAAACCTGTTCGATTGATGTTTTGAGTTTACTTCTGTTTTCTTATGCACATCTTTGCAGAAGGGAATCAGCAGGGAACATACGGCACCTTAATCAGTTCTGTTCCTAAATCTACAAAGGTGACTGACATATTTTTCAAAGGCAGCTGCTTTAAATACATAAAGGCAGTGTACAGCTGAAAAAAACACAGAAGAAAAAAAGTGCTATGAGAAATTTTGACAGAGGTTTAGAGAACTAAATGCAGAAGGAGGTAATGGTATTTACTCTAATTGTTGCACAGGAGAATTTTCATGATTTTATGACTTCATTGTCAGATCGGTAATTACCTTCCAAAAGATGCCATGAAATTAATGAATCAAAGGGAAGAGACATTGCTGAAAGCATCTTAGAAAACACATCTAAGACTTGGGTAACTAGGTCAGGCAAGCTGTATGGGGCTGGCTCTCCACAGTCTTAAATACTTGAGGACTAATACTGCAGAACTTTAGCTGATGAGCATCTTTCCTTAAGCGATGGAAGATCAGACTTCATTATTAGGGGAAAACAGATCTCTTTTTAGGGTTAAAGACAAACAAAAACCTCCACCCAAACCAGAGATAGCAATTAGAAGTCAACTGTCAGTCTCTTATATAAATAATAGCTCACCAAATTAGAAAATAAAAGAGTTGCACCCCTTTTTCTCAATATCAGCCTCTACCTTCCTATCGGGAAGCAATGGGAAACATGCACACAAAAATAAAATTAAAAAAAAAGAAGCATTCTGTATACATTTATATAGCATAATGAAAAATGGCTTTCCATATTCATTGGTGGCAGTTCTATGGTTTTTTGGCATCTAGTTTTGCTGAAAATTTCTCTCCAATCCTTCTCTCAAAGAGGTTTCCTACTAAGAGGTCCACTGTCATTCAATCTGCATGAAACTGCTTGTAAATGCATTACTAATTGAGATAAACTTTCAAGTGATGGATTACATATTAATTTGCACTTTTCTATGATAATTTTATATTAATTAAATTCATCATATTAAGTCAAAATTAAATTAGCTCTTGGAAGGAAAAGTTAAAATGAATTACTTTGTGGCATGTTTCATAAAATACATCAAGGAACGCTGGAGTGAACTTTACTCATATTACATCACATTGCAGTATTAGTAAAGATGAAGAAAAAGATGATAAGAAATAGAGGTTTTTAATCACAGAAGTTATGATAACGTTCATGTGACAAAAAGATTTAGAACTTAATTCACGGTTGACACAAACACAGTTATCTGATCATTAAAATACCAGTAAGAAATTTAGTAGATTAAGTAGGCTTAAATAAAGGTTCAAGGATATTAAATCCAAAGACTCGACTGCATTCTTACAAGACAGCTTATATAGTATGTCCAGTTATTTTCTACCTGTTAGTATAAAACACAAACATACTGGAACTTTCAGTTACCCCCAAAAGTAATGCTCTTCAAGTATCTGTCAAGACTCAGACATACAATAACTGGAGACTGCTAGTCACTATTAGCACCTCACACTGCCTATGGGCAATAGGTTTGCCTGTTCCAGCACTGCACAGGGAGTTCACTGGCAGCCACTGTAACATCTGCTCTTCAGTCTCGCTGTTAACTGTTCAGCACACGCTACCTTTGGTCATTGCTACCTCCTGTTTACTGTTGGATTCACTACACTTTCAACTCATTTAACCTATATATATGCGGTTCCAAATAATGTCATAATGCAGTAACCTCGTTTCAAGTGTGATTTTTTGATTCAGAAGTTTCAGGGTTCTTGTTCCTCAAAATTTCTAAATTTTTTACGAGTTTAAGGCTCAAATTTTAGTATTTTCCTTAAAGCTGATGCCATCATATTCCCAGTGGATACCTTTAAACTTCTTCCAAAGACCAGAAATAAATTCTTAGATCCACTTCTCTCTCTGAAGTGGAGTATATCGGGAGCAATTCTGCTGAAGTGAATGGAGCTGCAGTGGTGAACTTCAAAGGGAGATCAGGGAGGATGGCAGATTGGATGTTTAACTGACTTTACATTCAGAATAAGCAACGTGATCCAGCCTGAACCAAGAGCACTTTCCAGTGCAATGGTCAAGATTAATTAGAAAGTTTAGGACATAAAAACTTGGGAGAATATTCAATGTACTTTGTCTCACGTATTGCCTAATTTTTAAATTAGGTAAATCTACAGGTAATTAAAAAAATAAAAATACAATAACTCCCACAGAACTAAAAAGCACACTGTTAAGGTGCCCAACTAATTTCAACACGAGCTGAAATGCCAGGACATGCCAAAGAACATAATGGGCACAGGATCTTACACGTTTTTCATCTGTAACTTACAACAACAGTGATGAACAAACAGCATCAGCTTAAAGTCTTGATAGCTAAACTTATTAAATCTTAAATTCTGGATTCTTTTTGGCTAGTGGCACAGAAAGAGGGATGACTCTCCCAGAACAGTGCATTTAAGGGCCAGGTATGAATGCCAGAATTATTCATACCCAGCACTTCAGAGGAAGCAAAGGCAAAGCAGGACCTAGCTCCCCATCACAGCTCAGACCCCTGACCGGTTCTGCTGGCTAGATGGGCAGTTTGTTTAAATGTAGATTAGTTATATTACAATTTTCATTCCTCTCCTAGCAAATGCATATGCATTTGCCCTATGTGACCAGAGGAAGATGAGACTACCCTATTGCAAACTACTCTGGTGCCGCATACACACTCTGCAGAGGAAAATAAATCACTGAAGTGTGACTCCTATGTAATATAAATGTGCTGTTCCCCCTTAAAGAACAGAAGTACAAACACTTCACAGTCCAGGTGATCGAATGATACCCTTGAAAACTGCAGCAGAGGATATCCAACATAACTAAGTATACTGAATTTTAAGTCTTGTTCCATCTAAATACAGGTAAAAGAACGGTGGCTTGGCAGCAAAAAATTCAACTTCATTTTCAAAAACCAAGCTATCTGCCACAATTTTTAACAATGTATTTTCTCACCTTTTCTGACAAAGAATTTTTCAGAAGCTCAGACATTAGTTTCACTGATACATTTCCTGTCCATCACAGATACATTTTCTATTTTCCCAGTGTAAAACTGATTACAAATGATGGGCCTCTGACATCTATATATCCGTTACAAAGAAAGCCAGACAACCTGTCATATGTGCATTGCAAATGTTGTTATTATAATTCCTTACACATTAACACAGACAGGGACACGTGTGAAGTTAACAATAAAAAAAAAAAATATAATCCCAATGAATACAGTGAGCGTTCCTGACAAATCACATCTTGCTCCTAGAATGTCAAAAGGCTTCTAATCAATATTCATAAAAATGCCTCCTTTTCCTCTTGAAAATACACCTTTAAATAACCCAGCCACAGAGCCTACAAATCAGTTAGTTCAGTCTTTGTTCTTCATCTTCCTACCCACCTACTTCATTTTGGTTTTCTTTTGTGCCTTGCAAAAACCAACCAACCACATACAACCAACCGAACAAAAAAACCCCAACCAACCACCACCAACAAAAAGTGCTCAACCTATTTTTACTGAGCTTTCATCCAAACTGAAAATAAGCAATTTTTTGGGCTGACACTTTGCTTAAGCTGGTGATAAGCTGAAATGTGCAATCAGAATGCAATCTGGTCTGGAAACAATATATGATGATCAGAGGATTAAGAAAATAAACTCTCGCAGCTTATCCAAAAGACAGTTAAGGGTTGAGCAGATCAGAGTTTACAATTTTCTGTGGAAGATACTTACATTAAGCAGCTCCTACTGCAGCACAGAGGCACACAATGAGTTCCATTGTTCACAAGTTAAAATGGAACAAATTCAGAGGAGCAAAAGGAGATGTATTTTTTACCTACCAAATAACTACCAGCACAAACTACTTAGGCACAGAGAAGTTTGATGTTTCAAAATCAGCACCAGATATCTTTCTAGAAAACATGCCATCATTTCATGCAAAGCCACTGGCCTGCCCCAGCAGTGATTGCATTGGCCTCTTTGACCATAAGCTCCAACATCACTCCATGAGCGATGTGAGAGCTCCAACCGGAGCTCATAACGCTTCACACTGGTCTTAGATTCATTATTCTAAGAGTTCATTATTCTAAGAGCCTCTCTGAGAGGCTCCAAGACCCTCTGAAGAGAAAATGTGTTTTATTTTATCCTAAAACTGTTTTTTACATTTTAACATACTGCATGTCAGACTTGTATTTACAGTATAATAAGCTCTGAGTGATGGTCATCAGGAAAAAAAAATCAGCTCATAGCATCAATGATGCTAAAGTCTCCAGTATCATAAGAAGCTAAAATATAATGTTATTTAAATGAGAAGCAAGCTTCAAAACACGAGCAATATTAAAGTGGAAATGGACTTAAAAAAAAAGTAATTTCAAAATTTGGGATGTCTGGAAATAGTTTCCTATTTCTCAAACTCTTAAAGGCACATAGCTTCTAAAATATACTCATTGGCTAAAAGGGTGAGGTGTTCAGGATCAGCTCTAAGCATAGAAAGAAGCAACTTTGAAATTGTCAGCTTGAGGTCAAAGCAGTTTGATTAAAGACTGCAATTATTATTTCCTCTAATCCTGCAAACAACAGAGTTTACCAGAGCACTTTGTCATCAACACATGTACTACAAACAATAGGAAATAAATCTATCTATCCATCACTGATAAACAGATGTAGTGAAGATACATTTTGTCTTGCTTGTAATTGCAATGCTCGGAACACCCTCCCCATTCACACATGCCATTATTCCATTTGCCTCACTGAATTCTGTGCTTTGCTTGGAAATTAAATCAGGTCTTGAATTTGAAACCAGGACAATATTGAATCCCAAATCTATCAAAAAGTGCTGTCTCCTTAACTGAGCAAAAATTTCCATTTTCCCCTCAAACTATTAATATTAAGATACAATCACAAGAAAAAAAAAAAAAGCTGAGCTGAGCTTTAGAATATATCTCTTCGCTGAATAAGTGACAAAAAGTTAAAAGCAGTAATTTAGGAAACTTAAATGTGACAGTGTGTGATAGATGTGAGTTGGCAAGGCAGGAAAATGAGAAACATTAAAATCATATATTAGAATAGATCAAGCTCTACATACCAGTTTATGTCAGCAAATTTCTTTTGATATGTCAAGTCCCTATAGGGCTAGAATTCAAGTATACTTTGAAGATACATTTTAAAAGGAATATGTTTATGTTTAGAAATTTAATAAGGTCATGTGTGTATGAAAACCAAAGAAAAAAAAAATGAATGCAATATTGTTAAGTTCACTGCAAGGTTTCTCACTGTGTAGCATTTCTAATGTTTTTCATGTTCTTCAGAACATTGCAGATTCTTTCACTGATACAGTCTTCTGCTTTCCCAGGTACCAAGCAGAATGATGTAAAAGGCCATACGGGATTTTGTCCCCAGCCATCGCCTATCAAAAATTATACCAAGTCAGTGAATTGCAGCTTAGTCAAAGGACATCAAGCAAATTGAATTCCGGCATGCACCGTCTCCCCCAGGATGCTGTCAAAGGCTTTGTCACTACTAGCAGGGGAACAAAAGCCATGTTCTAGTCAACACTGAGCCAGACATTCACAGGGAAACTGAATCCCTCTCCCTAGCTAGCATCCATAATATCGCTGAACAGAAGGTCACTTGGTTATAAATAAATAGATTTGTGCATTGAATCCTTGCCACCACTCCATTTTAAATACCACACTGTGGACTAGCAATTAGATGTAATAGCAATAATTCTGCATCTGAGATGCTATCATTAAAATCAGAAAAAGGACTGTTTGCATATTTTCATACAGCAACATCACTATGGGGGTTGCCGTCCTGGTACTGGTCGTGCAAACAGAATGAAAAGAGTGATGTTGTGTGATCAGAAACTTGGTAGTCCCAAGTCTGCAAAAGAAAAGAAGGGTAAAGCGCTGTCAGTCATACCCAGCCCAGTTTCTCCACCACCATCACAGTACAGATACAATGCTAATGTTTCAGCCAAAAAGAGAGTCCTTGCCAGCAGGGAGAGCCTCCAGAACTTGAGTCTGCCAAGCATGAATACTATTTACACTACCTACAGTGCCTCCCACTGCTATTTTAAAGTACACCCGATATGTCTGATAAGATGTAGACAAGCAGGGAAGGAAAATGCAGCGAGGTGAGATGATGATTCCTCCAACACGTCACAGGAAGCTGGCAGCTGGATCAGGAGAACTCAGTTTTATGGACTTGTAGGGATGTGCTTGTGTTTTGGATCATTCTGGAGGGTATTGGGCATCCCAGGAAACAGTAAAATCCTCATCCAGCCCTAGTGTGGTGCATCTCAGATACAAGGGCTGCAGGTGCTCCCACACGGAGGGCAGTGCCTCTATGCCACACAACGGCACCAGCACTCATTTTGACACAATATTTGAATCTTTTGCATCTTTTAACTGTGGAACACAATCAGGTGTGATTACGTGTTTGCATTCACAGAGAGATTACCAGATTCCCTCTCTTTCCCTTTAAATGAACAGCTTAATACATGTGTGTGTGTGCGCTATGCACCCCTGTGGATAAATAAACCACCTGCTGGTATATAAACAGGTTTATAGTTTACACATACATGCAGAAAATAAGTGGCCACGTGAAAGGGCTTTTTCTTCCTAACCGTGAACACATCTACATAAACCATTCGAAAGACTGATGTCTGACAGCATTATAGAAAGGCACAAATGCTTAAATGATTCTGAATCAAAGGTGAGCCAAAGGTAAATAGCATCTAGAATGACAGGGTGGACCATATACTCCCTCAGCAGCCACCCAGACCCAGCTGCAGCTCCAAAACCATCAACACAAGTGCCTGTGGACTCTGCCAGGAAGCCAGATGCCATTTTCTGGAAAACTGTGTTCTACAGCTTGGCATCTGGTAATTGTGATGACCAGCCAGTAACTATGAGGGGAGGGAAATATATTTTCTTCAGTAAATGGTACTTCAGTGAACAATAAGCAACTGATTCCCACCCCCCGTTTAAAAATGCCACTCCAAAGAAAGAAATATAAAAAGGCAGGAGGAGGAAAAAAACCCACAAAACCACCAAAGAAACCCCCAACCAACCCACAGAGCCTTTATTAATACACACACAAAAAAGAAATATTTCCCTACACTAAGGATGTGATAAACACAAGCTTTCATTTATGAGCTCTCATAAATGATACATTTTTAGGAAGGTTTTACTCAAGCATCTGTAGAATTTGTTCAGTTCTTTGTTTGCATCCAAATAGTCTACTGGCAATGGGAGGGAAGGTTATGAGACAGTTCTGCTTACCACTTTCATGGACCATCACCTCTCCTTGCCAACCCCTCCCCAGCTTTGATCTAAAAATGTTTCATTCAGCAGACCACTAGGAAGTCTTCCAAACGCCACAGTTGGATAATAACCAACCCTCTCTCATCTCTCTCACATTGAAATCTCACACAATTCAGCAGACCAGGAGTTTTCTGCAGTGTGGCTGGAAATCAGACAACCCTATGCAAAATGCCAGAGGGGGGGGATTCTCTTCTGCAAGAATTCCCCCAACTGAAAAATTAGCCTGTTTTCAAGTCTGAAATCAAACCTACAGTTACTGACAATCCTTTACTTTGAATTAAGTGTTCTTCAGTGTATTCCTCCACCACAGGCTCACAACAAGCTTTCATCCTTCACAGATAAATTATAAAAATTAGGTGATCATAAACTTCTTCTACTAACTCCATGAAGAGTGAACCTCAGATTTGCTTACAATAAATTTCAGCTGCAACCACAATATTCAAACTTAGGTTAAAGATTAAATCTTCTCTCACTATCTCCAATAATACACTCCCTCCTAAGCAGTAACAATCAACAGTTATTTTTCTCATGTTTATTCAATAATTTTTCTGGCCTCAGCATTGTGCAACATCAAACTCTGCTTTGCCTCAGGAGCAGAATATCAACTGGACTGTGAATTAGTGTCATAATTTTATTTCCAGCATTGTTCTAGGTAGTAGAAAAGCAACATAAGCCAGCTCTACTTCTGATGCATTCTGCTCCTCAGATCACCCTCATTTAATAAAGCACCTGCATCAAAGAGGAATTCAGGGCCAAGCCTCTCCCCATATGGATAGGAAGAACCCTGGTTTCTACTCAGACTCTTGAGTCCTGGAAAGCAAATGGTTGCACCACCTCTCTTGCCTTTGTGTATCACAAAATTTCTCAATATCAGAATGTGAATCATCTTTATCATCTTTTCTTTCATACATGACATTTTAAATCTAGGTTCAAAGCCTTATAAAAAGCCTTGTTGATCTCTACAGGCTTTGAATCAAGTAAGGACATCTCCAATTATAAATATTTCTGTCTAAAATCTTTTAAATAAAAGCATAGATCAGTAAGACCAGCCCTTCATAAATTTATTAGAGTAGAATTTGAACCACGCTCTTCTTAATTTGAAAAAACGTGTGCAAATTCTTTTCTGATCTTTCTGCATAGAGTAGATTTCTTTCCAAATATGCATACCACAAGCTATGTCACTACTGTAAAATATAAGAGATTTAAAAGAAAAGACATAGATATCCTGTAAACTAGCAGCGCAGTTCATGCCATTTCTTATATAGCCAGACCCAAACTGCACCCTGTGAAACAGTTAAACTTGCTCAGATTGCAAAAGAAGTGTGTTTCACAAAATGTTCAGAAGCAACAATCAGGGCTGCATTAGAAGCTTTTATACACACATCCATACAGGGACTACAGAACACTGAATGCCACCATTTACACCATCACCAACCAGACATGCACAGGTTTATAATGTGAAGTCTCACACAGAATACCAAGTTTAAGTCAAAGCTCTCTTGTTGCTCAGTTATTGAGAAATAATGTTGAATTTAAGCATTCATCTCACTCCAAACATCGAAGTTCTAGTCCTGTCATTTGTAATGAAGTCACCTAACAAGGGATAAAAGATTATTGGCAGGAAAAGACAACTGCAGTACATTAAAAGCAGATTAAGGTTGTAAGAAAAAACAGTGGCAGGAAGGAAATTCACAGTTAAGAGGAAAAGGCTCCATATGTCTTCTAACACCGAGATACAATCGGGGGCACTGAGGAAGTCATTAAGGAGATACCCCATTGTGTGCTGGAATTACAAGACATATGGCACGCTTTCCCCAAACTGTGGATTTTCTTGATTATCTACCATCAACATACAATTCTAATGTTTTTCAAAACCAATTTTTAAAGAGGGAAAACAGTAACCTACAATTACATTAGAAGTAGTTTTCTTGTGCAAGAAGTATTATATTGCCTGCCTGTATCCTTCAGACAGATCAAGCATAGGAAGAGTTTATAAAACCCGTGGATCATGTATAACAGCAGAGTTCAAGCCGCAGCGCCAAAAACTGAAATAGCAGTAATGCCATTCTGTGACTCACATCAAATTTGGGGATTCCAAGTTTTAAGGAGGCTATGGAGGTAAAAATCCCTAGTGGTGAAACTGTCATTGCCCATCTATTTTACAGCAGTGGTTGGTGACATATCCTAACCTGAAAGGAAACCATAGCTTACAGTAGCATTCGTATTGGTCACCTAAAACCTGGTAACTCTATAGAAAGTTCTGGAGAAATCTGGTGCCCTCAAATGGTACTATCACTACCTAAAAAAACCCAAACAAACAAACAAAAAAAACCAAACAAAAAACCCACAACTTAACTGTGCCCTGAAAAATCACGTTTTTTAAATAAACATCTAGTCTTTTAGACTATATCAGAAGGATGTCCCAACTAGAGCCACACTAGCATGGCCAAGAAACTCAGTTTTGCACTACAGCACTAAGCCTCTAAAGGGATACCCTTCATTGAACAAATGTGCAATGGCAAAAGAGATGTTCGGACACAATCCAATGACACCTCTGAATTCAGAGTTTCACATGATGATCAGACTACAAATCACAATAAGATCACACTGGGATGATGCATGGGATGAGCATGCTCACTTGGGCCACCCATGACAAATGGCCTGGTTAGCAACACTTAATAAAATAAGAATGTGAGAATAAAGAATAAGATAGGAATAATCCCTATGTTTGTAGGCATAATGCACAAGACTTTTGTGAAACCAGTGAATAACAGCTTCCCCGCACAATACAAAATTTGGTTCATAATGAAGATTATTTGAAGCTCAGCATTGCTGGAAAACTAGCATTTTCTCAGGCTTCTCTGAATAGTAAAGAACAATAAACTCAGTGGCTCATCTTTTTGACCATGAGAGTGGTGAAGGATAGCCCAAAGTCTTCCTTTTTCTGCCACATGTGCCACAGAATCACAGAATCTTAGTGGTTGGAAGGGACCTCCGAGATCATGGAGTCCAACCACATAAGAAGAGGCTTTTGAAACTAGTCCATTGGAATAAATGTAAAACTCCCCCTGACTTCAGTGGGCTTTCAGTCGGGCCCAGAGTGAGCGTAGCTGTCACCTCACTGCCAAGTTCACCACTATTGTATTTGGTGAGAAGGCACTTGACAAATGCTATGGGGTTGTGCACTCTGCTATACGCAATCAATAATGTATCTTTCTTTTACTGCAGTGGTGAACTCCAATAACCAATTCTATAGGAAGTCAAACATCTTAGACCTATTTACTTCATAGATTAATTTCTGGCTGGGTCGAGAACAATTGTCAGTGAATACAGTATACCTCATGCCATCATATATTTTTTAGTATGAATCCTTTTCAAAGCACTTATTATTTTGGGAAATTCTAGTTTCATATATTCCACTACTATTGCATTAATAATCTTTTAGTGCCATTTAATTTTTTAGCAAATTAATGTAATGAACTACATTTGAAAGCTACTCACAATTTCATTAAGATATTTATTTCAATTTGGTAAAATGAATCCATAATAAGTCTACCAAAAAAAAAAAAATCTACTAGCAAAGCTGCTGTATTTCCTGGCATGTTTTCATTACTGCTAATCATCTCACTGAAGTCAATGGTTCAACCTCAGAAGAACTGAGTCACTCTGCAAGGATCTGGCCCAAGTATGAAATGTGGTGTTACAGGCTGTAGAAGGGGCATACAGGCACAGGCGCCTTCAAATAATTGTGACACCTCCACATGGCACATCAGACCTTTCTAAGGTGATCCCACCACCAGAATAATATTTAGCCCCTCAACACAGAGGCTGAAATGCCGACGCTACTATTTTTCCCCTGAATGACTAATGCCAAATTGGCTCCTGGAGAGGCACTGCTGATACAAGCAGAATGATCATGATTTAACTGATTTTGACCTAAATTTTTTCTGTGCCTTTGAAAAACAGTCTCCCTGTATGTTTTTCCTCTTTGAGGTGTGTGGGGAAGGTGGGACACTGTCAGAGCCCGATACTCTCTGACTAGGTTCTTTTAAGGTATTTCACACATGGAAGTTTAATATGAAGTTTACTCATTTGAAGATGCTTGATGCTACACAGGGTTTCTGACTTAGCACAGTGGTACAAAATATACTGAAAACAAAATACAAAACCAAAGTATACTTAGAAAATATACCAATTGCAATACACAGTTCAATCGCAGTACCGCTGTTACCAGTCTCTATAATGTACTTACCATCACGATGTGGCCTCAGTTGCTGGGAAAGAATTCATGGGTTGAAGCCAGTTAAAAAGTCACCAGAATTCTTTTGTTGGTTGCTGAGTTTTTATACTCTGTGTTGCACTGAAGCACTTACTCTCTCTGTGCTGGTCTGGCTGACTTAGGGGGTGAGATTCACACCACCTGTTTCCACTCAGCTGCTGAGAGCTGGTTATCTAAACCACCCTTCGTCAGGTTCTCTGGAAAGCTGTGGTTGGTTCCACCCTACCCTGTTCTCTGAGCTTCATGGGCTCATCACCCTTGCTCAGCCCCACTGAGCCTCGCAGGGCTGCCGGCAATAAGTCCCATTCACCCTCTAAGGTTTAGCCAGTCACAGCCAATAAATCCACATTTCTTTTAACCTCTCATTCAGACTTACTGAAAGTGAATTACTGCAGAGACGGTTGAAGTTTTTGGTCATCTTTTCTTTGGAGGTCAAAGAAGACCTAAACCCTCTTTCTAGCATTGCACATAGGCACACACACTCTTTGATTCAGAAATGTCAAGTGCATTATATACCTTTTCATGCTTTTCCTGAGGACACCTTGGGGATCTCAGATATAGGAAACAAGAATCTTCTCAAACTCTACCAAATTTTAAAATAGCCTGCTTCCTCTTAAGTGACTCTATACCATTTCATTTTAAAAAGCTTATTAAGGAAAAAAAAGTAAACGCAGGTACCAATTTTTTAATCTTATTGCAAAACATCTCCCTCACAAACTGAATCACAAGATTCAGTTACTGAGATCTCACAGTCCTACTTATTCTTTAAATGTAACTATTTGCAAGGAAAAATGCAATGAAACATTGTAATTCATAAAAAAAAAAAAAAAAAAAAAAAAAAACAAAACAAAACACAAAAAACTTTCCAAATAGATCTTGGATCTTCAGTATCACAAGGGAATAAACAAAATCAACACCTCCCCTTCCCTCTCCCTGGGAGCACGCATTTCTGTTCCAGAGATAAGCCTGAATAAAAATTGCTGTTCTGAAAACCTCTGCAACTTTGTTGGAGTTTTGACTTGGATTCACACATCTGTGAAATCATTAGATTCATGGAAACACTGCATAAAATTAGCTGGATTTTAAGCACCTTAAATTCCACACCCACACAATCTTCATCAGTCTTCACAAATCCTTGGGAGGTAGCTATATTACATTATACAAGGCAATCTTATGGAGTGCAAGAATAAAAGAAATATTTTGGTTCATTGGTTCTCCAAAACACTACAGTAATGATAAAATAAACATTTTAAGTCAAGACAAGGTTGATGATAATTGCCCAAAAGAAAATATCTGTAAGGAACACCGACCAAGAGGGGAAAACAGTAAAAAAAAAAACAAAACAAAAAACACAGCCCTATGTTTATGATAATTTCTTCTCTAAGTTCTGAATGAAGCATTAATTTGTCACATAAATGACATTCTCATAATGATCTTTCACTGAAGACTTGAGTTCAACCAAAAGGTATGGTCTCTTTTTATTGTTTCTTCACACTATTTGAAGGCTCAGTTTCTCCCCGCGACAATAAGGTTCCTGAAAGCCTGTTCTCCCTCTTTCCTCTCCACTAGTTAGAGATATGCTGGTATAAAAATCATTTTAATTTCTTCATGAATGTTGAAACCTGCAGATTAGGTAATACGATAATAACAATTGATGACAGAAAAGTCAAAATAACATGGTAATTTTAAAAAATAATTTCTATAAACTGTTGTTTTCTCAGTTTAATTACCTGATAGTACAGAAAGTTTTGTTTTTAAGATATAAGAATCACTGAAGTGTTCAAAAATTCACAGAATGGTACTAGTCTCACAAGGTCATGATATAAACCAGCAACTCCAATCCAATGACCTAAAGAAACTTGTCTCTCAAGCCCACAGAGCTGAAAAGCAACTTCAATGATATTTGTGAGCTGAAGACCCTTTCCTACTTGCAGTTTTGTTACCATGAATTGGGAAAAAAACCCACCCCACCCACAACTTTTCAATCAGATTAAATGATAATTAGGAGGAAAAAAAAAAAAAAAAGCAAAGTGAAGTAGGGCAATTCTCTTTATCTATGACAAGTTTTAGTCCAGTGATCACAGTTTTAACAAGCAAAGTCTTTTAACTGATTGGAATTCCCAAATTAATAAATATTTGAACTTGTAAGAACATATCTGGTGAAACAAAACAACTTTAAAAATCGTGGCACGGTTTGAATAGTGACAACAGGTGAAAAGAAATACAGTAATGTTTCATCTATCAGTGACGTGAATAGCTGCAAATATCTCTTCTTCCCCCCTCTCCTAACCACCAAAAGACGTACAGTGAAATTGCTGAGTGACATGATTGAAGTCACAGACCTGTAGAACGTGCAAGTTCAACTAAATGACGACAACTGTTTTCAAGGTGAAGCTACTGAATGATAATAAACCTAAATAAGTTTGAAACTGCAAGGAGATCTGCCGCAAGAAGTACTGTAAGGCTTGTCTCTAATACAGTAGCCACTATTTGCACAGGTTTCTTTACATGGGTAACACTGATTTATGGATGCAGTGCCATATAAATAAACCAACAGCTACACCTTTCCAAAAAGTACTTACCGGTTTACTTTTAGGTCATGAAATGCCTGGACTACAGGAGATGATTCCAGCTATTTATACTCCCATTAAACTGATTAAATCATGAGAGCAGATCTCACCTGCTACTCAATCTCCCCAAGTCTTCAGTGCTACGAACATCTCCTGACTTCTTCTTAAATTCACCTAACTTCATAAATAGCTAAAATTAATTTCTAGCAACAAATACCTTAAACATTCTAAGAAGCTAAAAGCAGCCATTTTGCTGAAAAGACATGGCAACAGTTTAAAGGAAGCAGATAAATAATCTTCTCTTGAGACAAGGTGCTCTTGATTATCATCAGAAAATGGCAGCAGCCTTTTTCGATAAGATGCACCTGAAAGCAGACTTAGCTGTTTGCAAATAGAACCTCTTCTAAAACCTTTGTTCCTGTAGATAGAAAACTGGCAACGTGTCTGATTACTGGATATCACGAGTAACAGGTGCCCACGCACAGTGAGATCCACAAGTTAACATTAAATTTTGTATCTTTTCCACTAGGGCGTTGCCAAAGCACAAGAAAATTACAACATTATGCTCCTGAATATTTATGCCAAGACAGAAATCAGAGTGGTAAATTGGAGACAGAGAGCTGGGCTTGTCAAACTGATGCAAGAATTCCATGTTTTGAATAAACATACCTCGCTCATATTCAGTGTTATCCCAATCTTGGAAATATATTTTCAAATTTTATTCAGCAATAATATTTTATAGATAGGAGTATCCATTTCCATGATCACACCCCATGGGTTCATCCAGCAATGAAACATTAATCTCTTAGTAGCTCTTAAAATCTGAATCAAACTGCTCCAATTGAAAACCACAAACCCATCTTTCTACCCAATATTCAATAACTGTAAGCAAACTGATCTCTGAATAGTATGTCATGTTCCCTGAGATTAAGCACACATGATAACTGCAGGTGAACTGACATTTCAATATTCAAAAAGATTTTTTCACTCAGAATTGCAGAATTTGAACTACTTACCTTTCTATTACTGTTTTCATTTGCCCAATTACATTATTTAAAAAATTAAAAATTAATCTAGAATTTCAGACTCCTTGTGCTTTCATTCCTCATTTTCTCTCCTAGTCTTCTGCCCTCCTCTGACAGATGTTGCCGTTTCTGAGAAAAGGAGTGTTTGAGGTACTCGCGAACCAGCTCCGTGACTTCAGTCTGGTGTCGCAAGACAAACTGAATCTGGGGTAGCCAAGGTGAGAGCAGTAACCATTTCAGACACCCAGCTTCAATCTGCTGCCAAATGTCTGTCAGAGCCCAAAGGCATGTTAACTCTAAGACACCACTACTATTTCTTAGCAAAAGCATCCGTCTCGGCTAAGACATCTTTTTAGAGGAATGATAAGATAGACTTCGACATTTATAAACCAAGTATATGTATTAATACCTAAAGTTCAAGAGAAAAAGAACCAGCAAGCTGGCCACATTAGTAAGACAACATACAGTTGCACTTTTTCTGACAGGGGAAAAAAAAAGAAGTGTATCACGAGTAGTCTCTGTGTGTGGCTATTGACTAGTTGACAAAACAGGCTAAAAATCAATAGCATTTTCTATGAGAAGTTAGATAACTTCCCAATAATACAAAATAAGGGTCTGCTGAGGAATAGATGTCATCTCTGCTGATGGCTTCACTACAAATATTTCATTTATTTATTTCTGCTTTTTGGAGAGCTCACTAAGTTCAGTCCTGGTACCAACACTCCAGGGAATAAAAGAAAATAGTATTCCCCTATAAAAAGAAAAGGAAAGCATCAAGCCATGGGCAATGCTGAACATTTAGCACTTCGCTTGCTGTAAATACCAGAAGAACTACCTAAAATTTTTGAGAAGCATTTACTGGTGCAAAATCGATCTGATGAGGTAAGAACAGGCTCCCAAGGTCAAATCTTAGCACATCCAGTTTCCCATCAGATTGAAATTCTGTTGTGCTTCATCTTTTCTAACGGGCAAAATGGAAAGCACCTTAAAGCTACTAAGAAAATAGTGGTTGTCATCTGATTTTTGTACATAGTCCGTTCATGACAATGACAAATTTCAACAGAGAGCTGAGAAGAAAAAAACAAAACAAAACCAAAACCAAAGGAACAGTTTGGTCAGCAAGGTTTAAAATGTGTAAACCAAGATTTAGAAAAAGGAGATACATTCTGAAAAACAATCCCTGCTGTAACAGAGGGTTGGGTGGTCTTTCTGCTGCAAACGGACCAGGAGTATTAGTCAGGTGCACACTTCATATTCAAATGACCAACTGGAAAATTGCAGTCTGAGTTCATACAGTTATATGCAGCTCATCTTACCAAAAATAGTTCACAGGTTTTTCTCCAACATGAAATGGGCATTTGCGGGAGGGTTTAATTTGAAAATTATAGTAATTGTGCTTCTTTCCATTTAAATTCTTTGTGCAGCATTTGTCAATAGTTGTTATCCCAGTTTTGCTATCTAAGGAAAAATTAGTGACAATTATTTTTAGGAGAAAAGTGAATAATTTTCCTTGCTTATCAGCATATGTTTTACTCTTTGTTGTGGCTCAATTTGAATACAACTACAAATTTTAAAATATCTTATTTTTTACTGCAGGAAAAGTAATTATATTATTTCTGTATTTGTGGAGCTGCTTTAAAGTATTAAAGTAACTTGATCCCCAATGAACTTAAAATTTTAATTCATTTTACCTTATGCTGGCTGTGGAAGAAGTCAAAATTTTAAATGTAATATGACATATGGCTGTTCATTATTTATACATTCTGTAGCAGACTATAAATTTTACTTTGGACATATATCGAAGCACTGAAACCATTTCAGTTGCAAACACATAAATCATAGTTACAGTTATTAGTCTAAATGTAATGCCACCCAGGTTCTAGATCAAAACCTTTAAAATCCATTATAATTGACGTCTGCTGCATAACTTATGTCTGATTTTATTAAAGGAGCTCATTATTATTTATATCTTTGAAACATTATATTCCTAGCTGTGTAACCAGTTAAATGTGAAAGATTTGAGGAATGGAGGGGGGGAAGGAGGGGACAATAGTCTACAAACCAGGGAGAAAAAGGCTATAATAGAGGACAAAGTGTTCTGAAATGAAATTACCTAATTCACAGTCTGAATTAGCCAGCTTGCACTAGCAACTGCCATTCATTTGGGACAAATAAAGCCGGAGTCTGTATTGACTAACTTAGGCAGCAGTGAAAAGCCTGCAAAACAAACTGCACTCCCCCACGCCACACGTTGATCGTTGCTTTACAAGATGGAAGGGGGAAAGGTTTTAGACAGTTCCTATAGCTTGAAAAATCACTTCAACAAAACAGAAAGTGCTGAGAGGTCTTTCTAGATTTATTAGACGGCTTTTTGCTGATGAGCTGTTTCCTTTGTGTAGCCAGGATGCAAAGTGCCCTTTGGGATATGCATCCTGGAAACATGAGCAGGTCCTTCGCTTCTATTCTTTTGCCAAAGTGGCTGAGCCTCAAAGCCAGAAGCCTGACTTTTCTGGACTACAGAGACTTTATCATTCCCTTCCTGTTTTTCCTTTTGTGTACAAAAATGGCTTTTTTAGCTCTACAAGGTAGCCAGAAGAAATAAATGAGAGAGCAGCTATGTCTGTTAAATATCTACTGAAGACCTGATACCCCTATCTCTAAAATCAATGACAAGACTTCAAAAGACAAAGGATCAGGCTTTTAGGTGGTTTAGAAGTTTCCAGTGAAGGAAAAAAATCTCTCAAACTCTGTAAATTATGTACGTGTGCGTTACTAAGCCTCCCCCAGCAAGAAGAAGAGGTAAGACACAAACCCAGGCAGGTGTTTTCTGTTGTTGGCCCAGCCTGGGTGGGGACAAAACCACTTAATGACTGGTTTGCTTGGAACAAAAGAGGGCTTTATGGCCTAGTCCACCTCAAACTTCTCTTTTTAACTGTATTTAGCATAACATATTTCTATATTGTCATTACTATGTTTATATTATGCTTATATTACTTATAAGCTGTATTTACATATTTAACTATATTTTAACTCCACTTAACCTTCTTTCACATTAGCCCAAAAGAGGAGAGTATTACTCTCCCTCTCTTGCTTTAGTTTAGCAACAATATGCAAGAATAAGTCATGAGGAAAAAAAGAATGGTATTTTGAGTACAGCAGAGCTGGCAATATGACTGCACAGTTTGATATCTTCCTTCTGGAGTTAATTTTTGAGTTTCTGTCATACTTGGCCTACCTACAATCAAATATAATTACTTCAGATACTTTGCATATTTCTGTTACTCTCAAAGTTAACTGTCACTCCTTTTTTGTTTATACTTTAATACTTAATATTTGCTTTTACTTAGATTTTCACAACTTGGGCCAGAAGTAAATCTAGGTAAATCTTTGATTTGCCCATGTGTATAAACAAGGAGTAAAAAGAGATTTTTGCATTTCTTGGTGCATTATAGAGCAGGTTCCTGGTATTGCACTTGTCTGAGGAGGATGCCTAGTTGGTACACAATAGTACCAAGAGTATACTAAACAGTATATATAAGAGTATATGAAATGCTTGTATACTGTTACAAATCTAAACAGTGGAGACTGAACAGAGGAAATAAAATATTAACAGGAAGGAAACTCACTGTAATAGAGCATCATTAACAAAAGAAATCCCAGGACAGAAAGCTTCAGACTTCCATCAACTTGGGGGTTTAGGTAACTCAACTGACCTGGATATAGTGAAGTGCAGATCTCTTGAAGGTTGGCAACAGCAAAGTTATCATTGGTATGTCCCTGAAATGTAAACAAAGGTGTTTCTTTTGAAAAAGAGACAAAGCAAGACTAACTGACTTATCTCACCAGACTGCTCATGTATGGAACTTTTCCAAAGACATTTATTAAGTTCAGGTTACAATGAAGCTCTAGAAGTGAAAGAAAACTTTCCAGTAACTTCAGGAAAGCTCTCCTACATTTACAAACACCTCCTATTAAATAATTTCCATTGCTACGTTACAGAAGACAGGAGGGAGGAGATTAGGCTGGTTGAACACAATGATATTTATTCAAGGTACTCAACTACATCCGAGCGGTCCCATATGTATACAACTATGCATATGTGACTGGCACAGAAATACCTTCTAATGGATGTGGCCCCAAGTCCAGACTCAAGAGAAATAATAGGGCATGGGCTTTTATTCTGGTAGGCCTAGACAATTTATGTTTCTTGAAATCAAAAAAAACTCGAGGAACAGAAGAAAGGGAACAGAAATTAGCTGTACTTGCTTTTAAAAATGCAAGCAAAGAATATATATTAAACTTGTATTTTAAATGTACAGTGAAAGAGAAAGCTTTAGTGAGCTTGAAATGTTAAAAAAAAAAATCCAACACCAGATTAATAATAGGATTCTTCACTTTAAAATAAACATAATAAACATTGAGGGCTTTTTCCTCATCATTAATCCCATTTTATAGAACTGCTTAATGAAAATTTCACTTTTCCTCCTATTTAAAAAACTACACTTCTTGTAGAATCCTTTTCATGAAACAGACTGTCCATTCCCAAGTTCTACACCAAGCTCTTCTACATTTTCTCTTGTCCTTAAATGCTAAAGTTGGTTTCTATTCAAATAAATTTCACATTTCAGATACAGGAAAGTTCAAGTGTTGACACAAAGCACAGGAAGAACTGGCCACTTAGCCCCTGAATACGGGTAATTTGTAAATCTGCTTGTGTAGGTTAGCAGTAATAATAAAAACTCATTAATCATGTAAGGCTGTGGCGCACGCTACTCTACAATAGCCCTGCAGCATTTCTTTGCTGTGGGGACAATATGCTTCATAAACTCAAATTAGTGTGCTGCAAAAGCTAATTGAATGCATGTGTGATACTTCGCCCAGGGATAACATACACCCAAAAGTCAAATGGTCTTACAGCTTTTATTACTTGGTTGAAAACAGCTGATAGGCTTCTGTGCAACCCAGTAAGTCAGTCTATAAATTATCTGATTTTCTGTCTCATTTCTATGAGTGGCCTCATTTTTTATTTGAGTATGCAAATTGTCAACTGAAGGAAAAAGAATAATCCATTGGTTATTGGCCAAATTTGAGCTCAGTGTGAATTTGTGAATTGGAGGTATTCACACTGCCCAATTCTGCTTAGTTTCCCTAAACTCGCTTTATAGTTACAGGAGACCCAAAAAGCAAGCAATAAAGAGTGGCTAATTTTGTTTCTTGCTTTCAGATTTTTAGATAACACCCTCCCACGTGTATTTTCTGGGCCACAACTGTAAATCCTAGAAGACCCAGTTACATTCCTCTTCAGGTACTCTCTCTGTGAGAAGCCTGATAGAGATTTAAGGTCCAGAATGAAAGCAGATCCTGTCTAATGAGTACCAAAAAGCTAATCATCTGTATCTTACTGTCCATGAAAATTATCTTGTTGCTGGATGAGTAGTTCACTGAGCTTTAGTTTTGATTTTATATTAATTAAGTTCATTATAAGATTGTGAGCCTGTGGAATGCTTTATGATTATTATATTTACTGCACAACTTACTGATATGACTCAAAATACATGTAACGCAACAAAACATTTACCTGTCATAATAATATTAATGTCCTGTTGTATTTGTGTCCTACCACAATAAAACAAATGGACTGAATGCATACTACAGACTAAAGTTCTTTTCCCCAGTAGAGATAGCCCAAAATGGCTAGCAGAATTCCAATTCAGGACAAAGAAATATCTGATTTTACTCTATTAGTTATCTTTACAGTAAACTATTTTTATGTACTTCTGTTGATGATGTAATTTAGAACGTTCTACAGAAAAAGAGGCTGTATTTCAGATCTTGGTGATTTGTCCATGTTGCATCCATTCACTGGAGAGAGAGGCCTGTTAGAAATTTACAGCAGAAGACCCTATATCCAGTATTTTATATCAAATTTTAAATATCAGTAAAGTTCAGGAAATCAGACAAAGTATTTTCTTTCTCAGCAGTTGCATATGAGTCATGACAAATTAGATACCAACTCTAAGAAATTAGGAAGATTCTGTTTTCATTTCAGAAATGATATAAAATACAGCTATTACATTTTTCAGAGGCTAACAGACTATGTAAAAAAAATAATTTGTAACCTACAGCTACAAAGATTGGGGAAGACGGTCAATAAGAGTGTAAATCTCAATGAGGCCAGAACTACGCTATTATTTTGCAAAACTCCTCTAGCAGAAAAAGGACGCTGTCAAACTAGTGTATAGTCTTTTCCCTCTACCATGACAGGCTTGCTTAATTTACTTGGTTAAATCAAATTATGGCTACTTAAGCCCTCCAGGTGCAACACAGCCTATCATAGTCAAGTTGACTTCTTTCTGCATAATCAAAAATTAAACTAATTCCACAGTGTTCTTTAGGGTTGATCATTAGAGGGATATCTAAAGCAGGGGGAAAAAAAGATGCAATGTGACTTCAAAACAGCCTTGATCCAGTAATGTCAACAGTAAATTGCTTCTGACCACTCATACACTCAGGTACTCTTAAGCCTTGAAATCCAAGAACATTTAACTTCCTAATAGGAATAAATTGGAATGTATTTTAAAATAGTTCCTTCAGTTTTGATTCCTACTGCTACATCTGATATTGGTGGGAGACATTTTCTCTAAAGGGTGTTTTTGCACACTATTTTTTCATTCTCCTTAGGTTAGACAGCTATTTAGCGGTTTAGCTTGTCTTCAGTTACCAAACACAAGTGTAGGAAATTGCATTAATTTGGCAGTTATTAGATTTGCTTAATGTTTTTTCATCTCTTACTATTAAATAATTGAATCTGAGAGTTATTTTAAAAGGCAAATGTCTTGCTGTTCCCTGGAAGGGTATTAAGAAGAAGAAATGGCTAAGATTTGATTTCATGAAGGCTTTACTTTGGCTTACTACAGCTGGAACTGTTGTCACTCAGTTGTCCCAACAGTTGTCTCAGTTGTCCACCTCACAAATAGGTCCAAGAATCTGAACCAGTGATAACTTTTCAACTTGAACTGTTTATTTGGAGTATCTCGCTCAGATCACCGGGTCTGAGGTACCAAATGATCCTTATGAGTCCCTTCGAACTTAAGATATTCTATGATTCTGTGAAATCTATATATACTATGCACAGGCTCATCTGTCCATATAATTAATTGCAAAACATATAACAAAGAGAACTGGAAAATAAAGTATTTGTGTTAGACAAGTCTTTAAAAGCAAACTAACAACATTACTTGTGCTCAAGAAAGTCCTGTGGTTCTACATGGCAGAACTGTATATGTATTACTGCTGATGTAACTGTTAAAGATTACCATTTCCAGAATTTTTTATATTAACTTCTTTATTTTTTTTATCTTCAGCCAAACAAAGAATATTCCTTTCTCAACGATGTCTGTAATTCTATTTCTATTGCTCTCTAGTATCACATTATGACACTAAGTACCTGCAGTATTACAGGCGTCAAGGTATGAACTGCACATGGCAAATCTCACAACACATTACAATTTGGAAAATGCAACAATATGCCAAAGCAAGCCAAACAAGCTTTTTATCCAACAACACTGAAAGCAGGATGGCAAAGAAGACAACGGATATAGTTATTGACATACTGATGCCTCTGTCCTAAGTCACAGGAATAGACTCTGTGGCCTCCTGCGCCCTATTTTCTGTGATCAACACCCCATGCCAGAGCTTGCGCGCTCTTCGAATAAGTGCATGGTGGGTAAGAGCAGACCTCCTGCCTTTTGCTCTGTTTTCTTTCTACCCCAGCAGTCAGAGGTCTGCTGGTGACCCACTTAAACTTTTGACAGCTGGAGACATTTAAACCTGAAGCTCAAACCAATAAAGGAATGTGGACTGCCTTCCAGACGTAAAGCTTACATATTAATACACCATAGAGAAAGGTAGTCTGCGTTTTGCATCCCATTTGATAAACAGGAAACAAACTTGGCACAAAAAGTTTTTAATCAGTGAAGCTTGCTGCAGTATATCCATTACTGTTACAGAATGGGATTACAGTTATTTTGTGAGAGAGCTGTATGCTTCATGTATTTTTATTGTTATTTATTTTAAGGAATATTTTTACACTGAGGCATAAAAGATTATTACTTGTTTAACAGTTAAATATGACACTGGCAATATTCATCAACGTTTTCCAACTATCATTCCTAAAATTAGTTTTCTAATAGACATTTAGGTAGCTGGACCAATTTTCAGAAATGCTGAACATTTCCAGTTTCCACTAGCAACTCAGTCTATTTACTCTATCAATGTATACTTCTATTTCAGAAATTACTTTTAGCTATCTGTGTTCAAAAAACTTGATGTTTCTCAGCACTTAGGTTTTGGTTTTGTGTTCCCTGTCCCCCTTTTTTTCTGTTAACTCACTGGTGGCAAGTAGATAATGAAGATTTCTATTCAAAACACACCATATCTTTTACAATCTTATCATGAAAACACACACAGATTATAAGGACAAACTGTTTGGAGTTATCAGCTGCAATTCCTATGTTCCTTGTGTTTTTTCTAGATGTGAATAGAAAAAAAAGGCAGTTAGGAAATTTGAATTTTATTTCCTGCACACACACCTCATTTTTACATCTGTAAAATGAGGGTGAATCTTCCTCTGCCATCTGTGTAGGTCAAGAAACTACATAAACATGACAGCTTTTCAAACAATGCCATAAAATCATCTGTGGGAGAGATATCTATGCCTTTACAGCTGCATCTTCTTGTTTCTCTAAAATTCATAAAACCTAAAATACTGAGAAGTCTGGTGCTGTACATTTGAAAGAGTTTATACCAAGAATAATTATATACACATGACAAAAATCGTAAATAATCTTTAAAGATTTAGTTCCATTGTATTTCCTACCCATTTTTCACATGGCATAGGAATAAATTTTGAAGGAAGGTCGAAGTTTCCTGTAGTAATCTGTGTATCCTTTTTTTCCCATTGTCACAGGCAAAGACAGGTGAACCACACGAGTTATCTTTTTAATAAGTCTTTCTTAATATAAGCATTGTCAGACAACACAGTCTTTGTTACATACAAAGATCTTTCAAGATGGTATGACAGAAAGAGAGGTTTATGAGTTCCTTTGCTAAGCAAGGAAGATGCAGTAATTGAAAGTGCCCACGGGCTTGGAGATTTATTGTTAAGGGAAGTGTGCTGTAAACAAGAGTAACATTAAGGATTTGACTGTAATAATTCAATCTACCTTACTTTACAAAACACCATCTAAGTTTGCAAGTAGTAAGGCCTTGTTTACAAATAATTTGCAGCCTTCATGATGTAGACAGCTTTCAAAACCTCCCAGATGAAAGAAATGTAAGATATTGCTACAGAAGCACTGGTCACAAGTGTGTAGTTTAAACCAACTGTATTTTTCATTGAAATGGGTTCAACCTCTGTGTCCTTACGTGTGTTTACAAGAGTAAAACAGCAAAGTAGAGTAATCTTCCTTGGACAAACAGATCCAGGTGGCACTACTGAATTAGGAGCAGGGAAATTGCAGGTTTAGATGGACTTCAAGATGACTAGATTTGGGGGTGGCAGTCATGTCATTCTGCACTAAGTTCTTGAGTATACCTGAGCAGTTCCAGTCTTTCTAAAGTTTGTCCTTTTCTTTCTGTAACATAAACAGAGAAGGGTACTACTCATTGCCACCCAGCTGGGCGGGCCACATCAAGAACAGACACAGGCTCTCCTCTTGGCACAGCAAGTCTCATCTCTCAGTAAGCGATCATCATTTTCATAAAGCAGGAATAGAACTATACAAACCTTTAAAATACACTAGAGGAATTTGGCTATAAAGGGAAAACATGGAAGAATGGGATCACAGTGAGGTGTATTTTAAAGAATTTTGTTTTCTTCATCTAGGACTTTTCTCTGTTATATCCTGAACATTGAAAAATAGCACTATACTTGCAAACTGAAAAATGCATATTACGGTAAGGCTGCACTTCTTTTCTCAGGAACAAAAGGTGCTTCCTTCTGGACATAGCATTCATCTTAAATTGATCCTAAGGGAAGAAGAGGGTGGAAGAGCTCACTTAGCAAAATACTGACTACTTAGCACATATTAAATGCTCAGATCCCATATCATACACAGTGTGATGGAAGGGCCATCTTCTGCCCCCCCTTTCCCCTTCCTGCTGCTTCTGGCACTGTATTCAAAGAGCACAGCTGCCTGCCATTCGGTGCAGACACATCTGTGGAATGAGTCAGCTCAATCTTTGCAATGTCAGCATTTATTCAGACAGAGTGACAGACGTTACTTAAATCCCAGAGCACAAGATTAAAATCTTCACCAGAGACATTTGATTTCATAGGTTGTAATTTTTACAGAAAGATCACAGATCTGCCATTTGAACACACAGAGCGCTCCACAAAAATATCCAGATGCGCTGCAAAATTTGTCTTGGATCAGACAAGGAAAGGAAAAGATTAGATAACCCACTTGATCTTACACAGAAGCATGTGCTGCTCCAGAGGAGTTATAAGAAACTCTCTGAGCCTTAAGGACAAAATTGTTAAGACAGTATTTAACTGACACTGTTATTTTGCTATTACCTTTTAAGATGGTAGGAATTACGTTGCTACTGTCTTTACAATCTGCTGGTTCAGCACAGCAGTTGTACAAAGACAAGTGAAGCATGTGAGGTTGGGATATGTAAAAACATGAAAGAAGGTATTTAAAAATATCCTGAATATTTAGAGTCATCAGAATATATAGCTTATAAAACAAATATAAAAGGAGCATTAAGAGAATTATTTTCAAGGTTCTCATAATATCACTATCTTATCTGGGTCTCCTGATGTTCTTGCTTAAAGGGCTCTTTTACTCATCTACTTAGAAGTATTCCAGTTGTTCAGAGAATGAAAAGTACTCTCAATTCTGGTTTTCCTATTATGCAGAGGTAGTAACTAGGAAGATGTACTAAATAGCCTTTTACACCACAAAACCACATTACAATAGTGCTAGATGGATGTGCATGCCCGTGCGAGGAGGAAAAAAAAGGAAGTGAACTAAAGACTGTTCCATTTTCATGGCAATTCCTTTCTTAAGCACCAAAAAGAAAAAGAAAAAAAAAAAAAGAAAGAAAACAGAAAAAAAGATTTGATCTATCTATAGCGGAGATGGTGACAATTAAAAGAAAAGGCTACACCAATCATCTATTGATTCACTGCTATACAGCAGTCTTTATCACTAACCAAAAGCACTGAAAAATGTGGTTGCCTAACAAGGAGGAACAATCACCAGAAACAATTTAATTTTGTCCTTGGTGTATAATAATGTCAAAGACCTTGAATACTTCTGTGATGGAAAACAAGATAGACAGACAGATACGGAGCAGGTCTTTTAATGCAAAGATACAAATATACTTTGTCCCTATTGATTAATTCAATTCACACTATCCCTGTGAAATATTAGAAGAAATTCTATAAAGGAACAAATTAGGCCATCAAGAAATTTAGATTCTTCAGCCTTTGAAGTTGAATGGTAAATTTTCCACTGAGCTGTTAGAGAATTACACAGTAGATCGATCTTTAGATCATACAATGAGGAACTGTCTGAGCCAAGATTGGAAAGGTGACAATGAGGAACCCTTTCAGCAGCGTGTACTTAAGAGAATTCATTACTGCGGGAAAAGATACAACTAGTCACCAGAAAGTCGTCCAAGACTTACCACATTCACCTACCATTCAGAACTTGAATGGAATTTATCCTGTTGTTTTAATTTTATCACATGATTTTATATAATTGAAGTAACACAATTATTTCCTTCTTGTTTTCCCAAATTAAGCACTATTGCTATGTATTTATTACTATCCAAGAACAGCCATAAAAATCTTTTCATCATATTTCTGTTTTCCCCTCCGTCATTCAATCTTTTGGGTTTGGGTTGGTTTGGTTTTTTTGTGGTAATGGAACAAAGTTAAATGAGTTTTGACTTTCAAATCTTCATCTGCAAAGTAGTTCTTTACACCAGTTACATTGCAAAGAGCTTTAAGAACATATACTGGCCCTCCGGGTGGATCAAAGCATGGAGAAAACAAAGTTGGGAGGTGAAATAGAGCTCATCGGGGAAACAGATTGCTTCTTGGTGCTCTAAATGTTAGAGGCAGAACAGTCTTATAATCTGGAAGAGCTGATACCAGTGTGCTATTGGACTTTCAAATCAGTTCTCCCATTCCCTACATCCCTCACTACATGTTTTAACAAATGCAAAGTTTAGTCGAGCCACTTGTTGTTTCTCAGTAAAACCACACAATAAGGCAACTTTAAACAAATGTTCAGGCAAAAATCACCAGGTTGTCTGAGCAGAGTTTCATACACTCACTGAAGACAGAATACAAGAGCCAAAGCTACCTTTTCACCATTTGGCATTTGAAACGTACAAGCCTTAAGTAGACAGAGAAGAGAAAATCCAAAATTGAAGTGAAAGATCCAAGGAAAGCTTTCTTGAAGAAGGCAATTGTTGCAAGCTGTAGTGTTGATGAACGTATGAGCTGTGCTCCCCAGCTTTCTCCAGTGGATAAATATGTATTTTAATGCAGTTTGCAAAGGGGTTTGGGACTTATTACCAGCTGTCAAGAGATCAGTTATTGAGGGCTTAACTGACAGTGGATAATTAGCTTCTCTATGAAGGGTGATTGTGTTTCACTCTGAAGATAGTGTAGTAAGAAAATGGAACATATGGCAAAGTCAATTATGATTTTTTCTCAAAACTGTTTTTAATGATATTTAACTATTGATCTGTTGGGTTCCAGTTTACTTTGATGGGTGTGCTATATTATAAGAGGCTATTGTAGTTAGGCTGTTTGCTGTTTTAACTACTTACAGCCTATTTAAACATAGAGAAATTAGTATATTGTTATTCAAAAAAAGGCTAGTCTTTAATACAAGTTATGGAGCAAATGAGAATGCTTCACAGGGCTGCAGAATTATCAACAAACAGATTATAGCTTTGTCATGGCCTTGAGGCAGGCTGAGTGATCCCTATTACTTTCACTATTCAGCAGAGTTAATGCTGTCTTGGAACCAAACATATAGAAAATGGTCTTTTAATGCCATTTCTGAAAGTATTCTTTCTGCCTTTGTCAAATAATGCAATTAAAAATTATCATAGCATTTTAGATAGTAAGTACCAGCTGAGGAGCACAGGGTTATCCTAGGACGCAGTGAAGCACACACAGCCTGGTACTTCTCCTTGCATACTGACATTTGTATAAAACATTAATTGTTTGCAGACATGTAGTACAGAAGGATGCCTGTTGGATTAATAATCTTAATGTATCTGTATCACTTTTGTACAGACACAACTAAACTAAACAATAACATAAAACGGCATATTTTATCAAAAATATATCCTGTGTCCCTATTCTTACTTGGAGGTATTAAGCTAATGTCTTAAGTACTTTGCAAAAGTACTTAACTAATAGAATAATAAAAATAAAATGTATTTTAAAATTTTGCAACAATGACAGGCTGCAATGGCTCAGGGACTGGCTGGGCATTGGTCAGCTGGTGCTAACTGGGGTTTTTTGCATCACTTATTTTTCTTGATTTTGTTTTTGTTTCCTTCTTTCCTCTTAAGCTCTCTTTATCTCAGCCCATGAGTTTTCACACTTTGACCCTTCCTATTCTCTTCCCCATCCTACTACAGGGTGTGAGTGTCTTTGTAACAGCTGCTTTCCATGACTAACAATTTAGCCTGGACTTAATTCAGAGATCTGAGAAGTGAAAAGTGGTCAGATATACTACCAAAAAGAGTATTTCACTGTGTAACGAAAGCAAAGCCAAAAGCAATAATATCCAATTCCAGTCTAACGGCTTTTATCTGTAGATCTCAAGATGGTAGTGATATTCCAGCAGCCAAGTACTCTATATTCAGCTCAGGAGGATGTCAAGGGCAGAACACCCATGGACTTCGAAAGTTTGCTGGACTGAGGCAGATGTATCAAAACATATTACTCCAGTTTCTGTCTTACATAATAAATTGTGGGCCAAAGGAGCAGTAAACCATCAACCACCAGCATGATAATTGCATTTCTAATGAAAATGTGTGCCCCTTTTGTGTCATTTCTACTGTAAAACAGCATGCTAGTACCCACTAGTGAACAGTGCACTCAGCAGAAGCATAACTAATAGGAGAAATAAAAATTACGTCCCTGATGGTGTATTTTTAAATGTATTAAATAATGATTAAGGGCAAAGGGCAAATATTCAGCAATCAGCAAGCAACCAACAGGGGAAAAAAAAGATACCGATTCAGTAAGTAAAGACCATTAAAAATCTTACTGTAGCCCTTCTCTAAAATCTTCTCCCACTTGTCATAAAAGTACTGAAACATATCATCCTTCATTTTGATTGAAGCTAGTCTCTTCTCCAGATGTTAAGGCTGTTTCTGTTATCTGTTACTATGTCATATATATTCCTGTATATATGCTGTCAAAAAGACATACTTGCGGGTTGACAGCTAAGATATTAAAAGGCAATTCCAGTTACAGTTGGCCAAATTTTTGATTAGCTCTTCAGTAAACAAAGGGCATTATTACTGACAGTAGGTGATTTCAGACAAGATAGGTATGTGTCAGAGCACAACTTTCAAGCCTCTGTTGTGTGTTATGGTATGTTAAGAGATAGCACAAGCATCTCTAAGAACCTTGTTGCCAGGCATAAATAGAGACAAGGGTAAGAATCCAATCTGCTAAACAGAATTTCTCAATTGTACTCCTCTTTCATATTGAACATACTGAAATGCTTTTATATACAACCACAAATTGTTGTTAGGCAAACCTAGATGGAAAAGGATATCATTTGGGGGCTTTATAATATTTCTGATCCTTTACAAAGGTTGGCTGAAAAGAAACTGTACACAGAGAAAATGACAATTATTTCTTCTACAAAAGGAACAGCATAATACAGACAAACGGACATTGCAGGAGAATTGCCAATTATACTTGGCCCAGTTCAAAAGGTTAATGATGAAATATATCTCTGGCGTATATTCCAAGAAGAAAACTAGCAGTAAGGCAAAATTATTCATTGTGAAACAAGTAAAAAATGCTTCCTTTGGTCTTTCTCTAGCTATTGCTAACAATTCACTACTACAAAATGCTTTCTGCTGTTGAAACAAGTATGCTTAACCTTCTAAATTAAATTTAAATATTTTAAGACAGAATGCACTAGATATTTTTTCCTTTATCTGCTACTTCTAAACATGTAAACAGAAATGAAGGACATGGCAATGATCCTCATTAATCCAATAATACTTTGTTGTTAGACCAGCTCACAAGAATATTTACAATAAAAAGCTTCATTTTCTCTATGGGTTGATTTAGGAAAAGGCAGTTAAAAAAAGAACAATTTAGATTAATCTAGATAAAACATCTCCTGGTAAACAAGCTGTTAAAAACGGTAATTACTTGCCCCGTTAGTTGTGGTAAAATTAGGGTGGTTTGCCAGGCTGAGGCTGAGCAGAGTAAAAACAGGGAAAACTCTCCTGCTGTCCAGGGGATGGAAGAAATCCATGAAGTATTTTGAGGAGCCAGCCAACTTAGACTTCCCTGCATTTCCAAAACGAAACACACAGGCACAGTATGAAATGCTTAGCAATTAGCTCTTTTTGAACTTTTAGGTGAAAAAAAAAATCAAACACCAGGCAAGATACTGAAACAGGCAGCCTGTTCATCATGCTGTTGTGTTTCTTTTTTGCTGCTCTGTCTATTATCTGTTGACAGCTCCCAGAGAGAAGACTTGGAGACACCCAGCACACTCATACACTGCTGTGGAAACTTGGCTAATCCAAGACTCTGCCCAAGGGCAGGGTGCCTGATAAGGCTGGGCACAAAACTGAGCAAGTCATTGAAAGAACCATGAAACTTCAATATGACAATAAGAAACCAGTGAAATAGAATAATTACTTGAAAAACTTTCCTAAACTGATTTTTAAAAAACTTATATTTTACTGTTCTTTTGGAAAAAAACCCTAACCACAAGAGTAAGAAATATATTCCCCAGAGTGTCCATTCACACAGATTAACTGCTATTAAGAATAAAGGGAACTACACACAAACTCCTTTGTATCTGATAGAATTTGTTCCTTTGGGAAAGAACTGGTATCATTGCTAGTCTGCAAAGGCATAATTTAATCACTGGTTCACATACATGATACAGTAAGTCTATTGAAAATATTCTAAATCCTCTCTCACATGAAGAAAGACCTAACAGTGAGTTGCTGCCAGAAGAGGCACCAGACTCTTCCAAGAGTCAAGAGCTTTTAGTCTGTTTTTATCAAGTGCTTTGAATTTTACAAACCTTATTGTCAGAAGTCTTTAAAGGATTTGATTTGCTAAGAATATATCCCAGTAAAAAATAAAACAGCTATAAGATATCTCAAGTTGGATATTTAAAAATTTGTAGCTATTTTTAAAGGCCCTGTCTTCTCATAAGCATCCATCTGGAGAAGAACTGTTTGAAGATGAAAAGCAATTTTACATTTAGACTGACATTTCATAAACAAAGCAATACTGTTATGCAATTACCCTCTGTATCTCCTTCTTTTTACTCATTAGGTATCTCTTAAAGTTTGATATTTTAATTGCTTTCAAAAGTATATATGCCGGTCGGAATGCTGCAGCAAAATGTATGTTTATCATGTATAGCAGCCAGGACAAAATCTTCAGTAAAAAAACCTCACTAAACAATAACAAAACCCCCAGCCCTTTACCCTGATCTGAAACTTGTCAGAACTCAGGTACTGACATGTAAGCAGAAAGCAAACTTCAAAAGGGAGTCTGACACAAAGTGTGCCAAAAACATTAAGAAGTTAATGTTAACAATGAAACAAACAAAGCCACTGGACTTAAATAGTAAAAAACATCTTCTGAGTAATATATACTTCAAGATAAATGTTTTTATCAGTTTTAACACAATTGCAGAGATCTGCATTTGGGAGCGAACTGAGATTTGCTCCAGGTCACACCACCATCTAAGAATATTACACAGGTGACACGCTCCATCTGAAGACAAGGAAAGGCTATTGCTCACTTTGACCTGTCAGCCCAATTGACATCAAAGTTGTCAACAAGAAACAGAAAAGGGTGAACACGAAAATAAAGAAAAATATAAAGTATCAAAAAGGAAGACCTGGAAAGAAAATGTCTTGCCATTAGAGGACTTCTCTGCTCAGGTCATCAACCCATGTCACATTTTCATGATAGTTGGCAACAAATATCTGTTAACCTCATACCGAAATGAAGCACAGTCAGGACAGTCAATATTAATTGCTGAAATAGAGCACACTGATGCAAAAATAAAGACTGTGTAATGATTAAAGGATACCACTGATGATAAACTGAATATAGATGTGGGGAGCCATGAGTTCCCGAATTTTAATGTCAACTGTGAGAGTTTATTAGATGACCTTGGCAAATCACTTGCCCTCATTGTTCCATAGACCCACACAGAATATAAAATAACATTTAAAGGTCTGGATACACAGCAGTGTGCCTACAGCTACTATAAATCCAATTTCTCATGGACGTCATCTTTGTACGTACTTTCCAGGTGTAATTTTGGTAAATGCGTCCAGGTCCTTCATGATTCAGACATTTCCTATAGCCAACCAGCATGACGTATGGAGAGCCATGTGAAGGGGTTGGCAGCCAAAGGAGGCCAGGGAGAGGTCTCACCTGGTTTTCACCATCAGAAATATGACCGCCCTATGAATACCTGTTTATTTATATTGACTAATTCAGGTTAGATTCATGGAGAACTCGATAAAATGTTGCATGTGTCAAAGGAAGGCAGGAATATAACGAAAATCTTGTGATCAGGTTTTGCTTAGCACAGAAGAATTATGTAGAGATGTTATGTTTCAGCCACTTCTGGCTGCTTTATTATATTAGTATCGAATCATGAAAGTTCAGGATCCAGGAAACTCATGAGAGTTCCTATTTAGAAAAAATAATTTTGCGAATTGAGATTTAGTCTATGACATCTATTTGGCTGAATAATTATGCTGAAAATAACTGATAAATGCATTTAGTAAGAATTGTTACTAATTTAAATTTCTCTTTTTCAATCTAGTTTTACTGAAAATAAACCCAGACATCCTAAAACTGCTTTGATAGAGCATGCTGATCAAAACTGTTTAGAAACAGGTATGTTTTAAGTCTAGGAAGGAATTTTGAAGTACATTACATTAGTATGAACTTAGGTTTTGTGAATTGACTGAATTGTTCTATTGTCAGGTTATCTCAACTTTTTGGTTTTAAAATCAGTTGCTGATGAAAGCAGAACACTGACAAATGCATTCTTCTTCCTCCAAACTAACTTGAGGACATACCACGTACTCTGGATTGATAACTAAATATTGTTTTAAAATATCAAGTTGAACAGCAATTTAGAATACAAAAAGATGGAAGATTAGAAAATATTTTTTTAAGTGTTTTAGAGATCAGTAATGCTAAAAAGCACAACAGATTAATTATTCCTGTTATCTTGTTTGATTTCCCAAGAAAACAAAAGGATCTTTACTGAGGGAATATCATTGTGGCAGTCGACACTGAAATCAAAAGCACTGACGCATCACCGGTTTCAGCCCCCATATTTAGGAGCTCTGAATGCAAAATGTTACTATTTCCTTTGGGTAATTTCCCACATTGAATAGCCTATATCAGATTTAACAAATCTTTAAATTGTTAAAATAACTTAGGTGATAAGTGCACAGAAATGGATATAAATAAACTGCCACAGCTTCAATATTCACTTTTATCTTTTACAAAGTCAAACTTATTATACAAATGTATGATCACACAATGCATCTCACACTTTTTAGCTGCATACTATATTCTGATAATAGTTATTTACATAATTATTCTTTCTGCAGGGAAAATATGGTGCACCATCAAAAACATGCTCAGGAAAAAGTCATTAAACAATTACTCATACAGTACTCTGGAGCTAAATCCACAATACTGTGCAAATAAGTAACTTCCTCCATGTACTTCTGTGAAGGAAGGTTATCCTAAGTGAGTTATCAATTTTGAAGTCAAACCTCCCCAGGTGTGGAGGCAGACATACAACTTACGTGCACTTACCAAATAAACAGATCAATTTTCTATAGTCATTAGAAGTACCATTACCCCTTTGTTTGCCTTTTTTGCCTCTTTCTACCGTCCTTTGTGCTAATATGTTTTGCAAGAAGTAGGAATGAAAGGTGAACCTTATGCTAACAGTAGGACAATTTCTGGCTTTGCCTTTTTGTTCTTTTGATCCTAAACAGCTTTATTTTTTGAAAGACTGAAACAACTTATGCAAAGAAAAAGGACAGACGTGTGGCTCATGCTGTGTGAGGACGGTCTAGTAATAAATCCACATTGTACTAGATGACTCGTGCCTTTTAAGAGAGACCAAAGTGAGTTTACTTGTATGAGGACAGCTTGGAGGACAGAGACAAGAAAATGTAATTATTTGCTGCAAGGCAGTGATGAGGATGATCTTTGTTGCCCACTGCATAAGATTTCTTTTTACAATGCAACGCAGGGCAGATGAAAGACTCGTGACTTTCTAGTACAGGAGTACTGGGCAATAATTCCTTTTCCGAGTACTCCTCCCCCCCAGTGACAAGATGTGTATTTATAAGTTCATAATTATTTCTCACAAAGAAGGATGAAAAAAAAACTCATCAAGAAACTCATATTCCCATAATCATCAAAGGATTTCCCTAGAGAATTCCAGCGAGCTCAACAGGACCACTTAGCTGCAAGGAAACCCCTTGGGCGAGTCAGGCTGTGGGGAGTGTTCACGGGTAAATAAGCCCCATGGACTTGTACTAAATCTGCTGCATACAAAGACTCACAGGAGATGAGTGGCTGGGGCCCTGGGCTGGGACCTCACCAAGCCTGGTGGTGCTGTGCAGCCTCACCTCTCCTGTTCTCCCATAATGGCCTGTCCTCCTTCACCGATTCAAGTCTCTCTTCTGGGAAGAGCTGTCTTTCATTGCCTGTACGTCCAGCTGGGGCCCCAGCCTTTGCTGTGGTTTCTAGAGCCTATTAGAATAGAGATCACAATAATTGGGGGGGGTGTGGTGTGTCCTAATTTGAGAAACAATCCCATGGTAGCAAAGACCAGCTCTTACTCAGGCTTTTATCAAGCAGGTGGAAAATACACCTCTGAATGGTCTGTGAACATAGTGCTTGGCTTTAAATAAACGTTGATGCTGCTAATAACTAAATATCATTGCCCTGAGCCAGCAGGTTTTGATACAGTGCTGTATATTCCTTACAGTTATTTGCCCCCTAGTTGTGCTTGTTTTCTTTTGAAGAATAATTAAGATTTAATGGCATATTTTCACAGGTTTTTTCTGCTTGCTTTCTTGCTGCCTACTGTGCTGATTGCTCGCGTCTGATCCTGGTCATTACAAGAACTGTACAGTAATTGCCTATCTGGTGACTCGTTAATGAAGGTCCCCAGAGAGATGAGAAGCTGTTCTTTTGAAGTTCATCATGTTTGCTGTTGGCCTTCCAGTTTAATCTATACATTCAGGACACCTTATTCAATTATTGGAAACTCCTTTTTTCTAAGGATATAGACACCTTGTAAACAAGGTCCTTTATCTCTGCTAACAACATGGCTTACCTCTGATAAATCAAAGCATTTTACACGCCAGACACACTCTTTTCATCTTCGAAAAGCCAGGATGGTTCAGAAAAAGAAAACCAAAACATTCTGGTACAAACAGGTGTTTTGAATCAGGGAATTACCTCCAAAATGCAGCATTTCAAACATTTGAAATTCAGCAACACATTGTAACAAAAAGCTGTGTTCACGAACACACATTTTCCAATTCTCAGAAGTTGTTTTTTCTCTTTTAAACTGAGCTTTATAAGAGAAAGCATTATATTTTAGGATTTTCTGTGAAAGAAAGGTTTTGAAATCGCTTTAAAAAATGATCACAGTATTTAGCACCAAGCCAACCAGAAGCTTCCAGCTATTTATTTTCAGGCATCTAACCTGCTCTTGCAGACACACAATCCACATAAAGGAACAATCCTTCATCCCTTCGCTAGCCCACTGCTACCTAGGAATGCTGCCTCCTCCCAAATGCTTATCGCTGGCTCCCTGCATTTATATACCCCACCAACAGTAACCTCAGATCTCTCTGGAGCATCTAACCAGTTACCTGATGAATGGACTTTTGAAAGACCTATCCATGTTCCACCAGAAACTTATCAAAACGTTTTACAACACATTGTGGTTTTGACAAATGAACCTGCCAGGGAAAAGACTGTTTCAGCCAAACATTACCACAACAGTAGCACTAGAAATACTCAGCATCAGTTCAGACAATTAGATTTTTGGTTGGTTTGTTTGTATGGTAGCTGGGAGTACACAAAGGGGGATGTTTTCATTTTGCCTTCAGTGAAGGGCACACGGAAGGTGATTAACTGCTTCATTTTTATTAACAATGTAATTTACTCCATTGTTTTTCCGCAGTTGTGCAACTTTACAAGAGAGCTATCAACCTGCATGGGTGGTCCACTTTCTGTATTCACAATTCTTCTTCATTCTCTCAGTTTTTCTACATATAATTTAACAGAAAAGGAAAATATCTGTGAACAGAAGGAAGTCTCCAGAATGAAGGCTCTGAAAGGGAGGACCTCTTACTGTCAGCAAATGCAAAGGCATGCTCTGGAAGGCTCAGTCCCTGGGAGTCCCACCAATACATCAGGACTTGAAAGCTCCATGCAAAAAGTTTCTTGGATGTTTAAGGAGAAACATCAGGAGAACATGGATCCCTTCTGATTTTAGGTTTGATGGCAGTGGTAAACAAGCATGACAGGGCTACTGTAAAGTTAAGCAATCAGGCTGGCAGAAGTTAAAGACAAGTTTTGCATAAACACAATTATAAACAGATACAAATAGAGAGACCTTGATGGCTCCAACAAATTTTAGTTAGCCCAAAACACCTGATGATGACACTCACCCTCTTGGGCACCTGTGCTACTACCTATTTGCAGAGTGCCAGTCTAACAGGTCTCATCAGCACAACACAGGAAATCCCATTGTAAAATTCAAGCAGCAGTTCTGTTTTGTGTGCAATTGTTTCTATCCCAAACATTCTAATGTACAAGAAGCAGAACTCTGAATCATGATTGTGCAAGGAATGATAGGAATCAAAGCACTGCAAATGAGAATAGTCACTAAAACTTAACACCACTTGTCATAGCAACCATATAGCGGGGAGGACCTGGTGGATCAAAGTCATGTCTGTATTACCCCCTCACTGGCTGCAAGCGAAAAGCAGCAGTCAGTAGGTAAGGCTGACATTGGGTTGTCACCAAGTCCCTGTCATACACATGTTTAGTTGCACACACTGAGTCTGGGTTTAACTTGTTTAACCAAGTATAATCTTTCTCACTATGGAGCGAGTTGGAATCTGGTATTTCATGCCTCTCGAAAGGCAGTCAGCAAAGGGAGGAGTGGATGGGAACACCAGTGTATTCCTGGTCCTGTGCATTTCAATGAAGATGCAGGATCAATATTTCTGCAACTGTAAGCCCTCCTTCAAAAAAATATTAAAAAAAAGAAGGATGGTGGTGAAAAATCCATGCTGCTGAAGACTTCGTACTTACTCAAGAAATCAAAATACATATCTAAGGCATATTGTTAAATAAAAATAAATATTTTGTTCAGATCAAACTAGTAGCAAATCTTATCCCCACACATCATTGTATACAAAAAAAAATTCTAAAAAAATTGTTACGCATTTTTCAGAAAAGTTTGGCTACAGATTTATTTACCACACGTAATTGCGCTGTGCTATACATCTTTGTAGACCATTTCAGTAGCAAGTTGATGGAATCGTTTATTGATTCGTTACATATTGATGCAATAATTTGTTCTTTTAAACCATTCATATTTTAACAAACCATCACTCCCATGTTTTCCTGACCTTTTTACTTATCTTTGATGTGAAATGATTGAGAAATATTTGGAGTTTTACTAACAGCTGATTAAAACAACCACTATTTGAAAGACAGAATTACTGGGGCATCAGGAATCTATTAAATGAGCTGCGAAAATCCCGTGGACTGTAATATATGCATGTGATTAAGAGCTCTCCACTGATTGGGTTTCCTTTCCTACTGAAATAACTCAGCTATTTCAAAGGATCCTTCCAGTTTGTGTTAGTACTCTATGCTTCTAGGAATCCGAACTCCCATGACAGAGTATAAAGGGTGTCTAGCACAGTTTGTCTTCTAGATGGGTCCAGACTTTATCAAATAATACACTCCCCAGTAACAATGGGGAGCAGGCAAAGGACTTCTGTTGCATCATGCTCATCTGAAAAGATGAGCTGAGATCCAAGAGGACAAGCACTCAAGAAGCCGTGGATACATCCATATAATGGGTCCATTTCCTGCAAGTCCTCACAGAGGACATTCCACTGCCACCAGCTGTTAACTTGAGAAGAGTTTCCAGATCTGACCCCTCACTTGTTAATGCCTGCACAGCACTTGGAAAACACAAAGTGCTCTCTCTAAATGAGAAGTGTCATCATAATTATTATTATCATCTAAAAGAATGACTTTTGGAGTACTCATATAACTGAAAATAACATCTTGTTCTTAGTACAAACATATTAGTGGATCTGATATCCGGGCCATAATGGAGCCTATAACAAAAGGCAAGTAATTAATTAAGAGGCTGCACCACATGAAAGAGAATATATGTCTTGACTCATAAATACTTTCTCTTTTTTAGTTTAAAATACAATAATGCACATTTTTGTCAGAACCTAAATTATGTCTCTTGGTTTTAATATTATAAATTCTATTATAATTTAGAAGATCTTATTACTGAAGTAAAACAGAAGAGTAATTAAAAGAATTTCCAAAGGCAGGAGTGTAACATTGTTGATGGTAGAGTGCACATTGTTAAGCAGCTCAAAGGGATTAGTATGTGGGACATTAAAAACTTTAACTTACTTTACAGTCTGTTTTTCCACCAAATAGAAATCTGGAAAAAGAAGCCATTTGCCTCTCATTTGTCAGTCAAGGGGACAGGAACAGGATATGCTGCTCGATTCAAAAATGCTCTTTATGCCTTGTTTTCCCTTGTAGAAACCAAGCAGAAAAATCAAGCTGCCTTCCAGCCCTTCACCCTGAAAAAAAAAAAACCTCTTCATTTCTCTTTTTCCTCAATACCTAATGCTCTTATAAATTACATGCAGGACTGAACTCCTTTATTTAAAGGTAAGCTTTAGCACTTTTTTAGGATGAAGCACAAAGTGAGGAAGACAGCGGGACTGCCTGTAAATTCTGCAATTTTAGCATCTCATGGGTTTTGTCACCCATTGCAGACACAACTCCTTCCTCTCTGTTTTCTTTTTTTGGCCTTGAACTTACCTTGCATTCAACAAAAGCAAGTTGGTAGTAAAACACTATCATTCACACAACATGAGGGCCTCCACCACTAATTCTTTCACTTATTGCATTCAAGCAGAACTTTTCATCAAGTATTTGAAATCCATTCAGTTCAATAAAAAATGTCTACTGCCCAATTTTGATCTGACATGTCTTGAATATTTTACAATGTTAAGCAAGCTTCAGTGTTACTGACACTTGCTGGATTCACATATTAAATTTTTTCAGTAAAATTAACATCGTGTTAGCAATAGATCAAATTCAAATAGTCTTGTGTGGAGATACCTACCAGTCAGTGTGGAAAATCTGGGGGGTTTGTAACTTGTAATTGCAGTCCCATAATGTCAATCATTCCTTCTCTGTTCTCCCTTGAACATGACACATGGAAAACACAGCTCTACTAAACTAAAATAAAAAAAAAAATCTACATACTCACACACCTCCTGGCTTTCTTGGCTTCTGCTAGTTGTATGCTTTTAACAGATATTTTGCCCCAGTTGAACTTCACCTGCACAGAAAAGATGCAAAGTAATACCACATGCAACACGGGACAGGTCACTTTTTAAGTTATCTGGCCACCTTCATTCAGGCTCTGCTTTTTTATCCAAAAAGGATGTGCCAGTTGTGGGAATACAAACACACACTTGACAGTAAACAAAACATGAACTGCCAAAGAAACATAAATTAACTTCACCCTTTTAATAGTTAATCACAGAATATTGTAGAAATGTAAAAGCAGCTTTAATTGAGGGACATTTGATCATAACAAATTAATTATTCCACTGAGGTCACTTTAGATGCTACGAATGAAAATATCTTTTTTTTCATGCTTACAGTATTCTACATCTAACAAAACTGACATTAAGTATATTTAAAAAACCCGAAACAAACCAAAACACGGAGCATTTTTATGGCTAATGAACAACAGCCATTTACAGACTTTCATATCATTACAGCGCTAACACAATCTAAATTAATAGATATTGCAATTAAGATTTAGTAATAAGAGAGCTAAAAACTGTTCCTGGTGGCTTCTCATTCAAATGGGGAATGAAAAAAACAACAGCAAATCATTTGGAAACAATACATGACGGTTACGGTACATGATTTTGTAGATTTGTTTTATTTGGTGAGACTGCAGTTAAACTAGGCTATGGAAACATTAAAAATCAAATATTTGTGCAAAGATAAAATTGACGAATTTTTGATTAAAGAGAGGATTGCTCCATTTGACAGCCAGTTTCAATAGGTTCATACATTCAATAGGTTGTATTGTTAACTTGTTCTAAAATCCATTCAGTATTCTTCAACTCAGCTCAAAACAATTAGGTTTTCTTCATTAAAATCTTGGGCTGGCTTAGCCCATATATTTTTCTTACTCTGTAAACAGGGATTTTGATTATTTGGCACTTAGGCCTGAACAGTTTAAAGTGTAGGGAATGCCCTGTATAAAGAAGGGACTAAATGTATAAGCTTAGAGCCACATAATCCTGAGGAAATCACACCAGAAAGACTAAAATTTGACATGTTAACAGTTGCCAGCAAGGCCAGTTCCCCTTAGATGCATTCATCCTCTACCATGCCTTGCAGCTGAGCACAAAGAAATGGGGGAGTGTTAAGTATGGCTTGAAATTTACCCCATTTAGCAGGCACCAATGTACCTTACACTGCTGTTCTTATGCTCATGAGTAAGAGATAACTCACACCCATGCTGAAGGGAAATCAAGGTATTGCCATTATATTAAACAGCACACAGCCTTGCAGCAACAAGTTAAATTTGGGTTAAAATAAAATGTGATTGAAATACATCAAGATCACAATGTGAACAGAATTATTGTAGCCATTACCAAGCAGGTTTTGAACACAGAGCAAATAAGGGGTCATTTATCACTATGAATAAGGAATTAAACTCAGTGATAGCATGGCAGAGCTGCTGTTGTGGCATCAGACAGTCATTGCACAGCACAGGAAAACTCTTTATTTGTAAAGAAAACCAACTGCATATAAAGAATGTAGTAAAGATCTAGATCAAAGTATTTAGCCTGATCCTTGGCTGTCATTCCTAAAATGGGGCTGCAGAAGATTCTTCTTATCTATTTCTTATTCAAAATGTGTCCCTCTTGCCACAAAATTCCGTTTACAGGAGAAAGATGCAAATTGAAATAAAGAGGCTCTTAGAAAAGGCTGTAAGGTTTCTTTGATTTCATTATGTGCCCTGATGACCTTTAGTATTTTGACATGAAGAGATGCTCTTTTGATATCTGAGCCAAATGACAGTTTGTCCAAGGAGGATGGAACGGGAAACAGCACTTTCCATGCTTCACTACGAGGTCTTCTATCGTTAATGAATTCTTTTACATTTAGTGTTACTATAACATCAAAAAGCAAGTTTCTCAGGTTAGAATCAAATGGAAGTGAAACTACTGCTGATGGTTTGGTCAAGTTTGCCATTTTCATGTTCCAATATAAAATTATTTTTTGTCCAGATCCTAAGGGTAACATCAAGAGGAAGATTTGTTATCTATTCCTCCAGTAGATAGATGTTTAATGAGCACTTGATGATTCATCTAGAGTATAAAATTTCAGCTGAGAGCCTGGTGTTATTATTCAAGCCCATTTCGCAGTCAGACAGCTCCCACTCTTCTATAAAGTATTTTTTTACTCTGTGAAAAACAAGGCCTTGGAGGCAAGTCAGGGGCTACACAATGGCATATTGAATTTACTGGCTTTATCTTGAACAATATGGCAGAAATATTTCAGTGATGCAAGATCTAACCTATAAATAACTTGAAAACGCGGTAAAAGACTGTGCCAACAGATTGTTGAAATCCCCAGTGGTTTGAATGGGAGTTTACTAGAGAGAATTCCTAAAGGGTTACAGTTTCAAGCAGAACTGAGCCAAATAAAAATAAAACCAGGGAATCTAAAATGTCACTGCATAAAGGAATCATCTGATACTGCAAGGGAGCAACACTTTCCAGCATTTTACCATTTCAAATATTTGAATTTCTTTAAAGCAATTCATTTTCCCCTCCTTTCTTTCTTCTGTCTACCTTTTTTTTTAAATGGTAGTGCATTTTAAATGCGTGCGCTTCAAGCCAGGAGTGGGGAAATACAGACACAGTACCAAAGAGTAGTCCAAAACGAAGACATCCAAATGAGCCATCAGAGCATGAAATTCCCCATTCTCCTCCCCCATCTGTTTGCTGGTCATGATTTCCTAACTTCTTCTATTCTTGCTCTGCTTTGCTTGGCAGCTGCTGTGAAAATCTTCACCCTAGCCAAAAGTTGGAGCTAAGAGGTTCTTTTCAGCGCCACTGCCAGCGCGGCTCTGCGGAGCCCTGCACGGGGAGGATACAAGCTGCAGAGCTGGCACCTGGCTGCAGCCTGGCAGTCTTGGCAGGGCCACTCCTCTCCTAAACTTGGATCTCTACTTGAGAGCACAACACAGCAGGAGCTTAGGCAGCAGTAGCATATATACCTCTGAATTCAGCTCACATTGAGAGAAGCTGGAGGGGAAATAAATTTTCCCCAAATTAACCCTTCCTTTATATCAAGAAAAGCTAAACTGACAGCTTCAACTATCTAGAAGCCAAGCAAGCTGTGTTTACAGTCATATAGGAGAGAATCATATCTCAGCTACTCCTATATTTGCCAAAAAATGTATTCAAAGCAGCAGCTATTGCATAACAGGTTAAACTTGTCACCGTCCTCCTCTTTCTGTGACACTGCAGTGACATCAGGAGACACAGAAACTGCCCTGAATCAGGGCCTGCACTGCATTCAATGTAAATTGTACTAAAACATTTGAGTCAAAATTCTGCAACAAAGCTTGTTCCTACTAGGGACACAGGCGAGATCAAATAGCATATTAGATTAAAAAAATAAAATTTAAAAGAAATTTAAGATGATGAAGCTGGTTTCTAGCTCCCTGGTATCAGCTTCTACCCCAAGATCCAGTTCTGCCTGGTTCAGGTGCCATTAGGGACAGAGGCTTTCTACTGTACTCAGCTTCCTCCTTCCCTCTTCCACGCACACTGTTTGGGCTGGTCTTTGAAGAAGGCTCAATTCAGGTAGGGAAATCCTGTCCTCTTAAGATGTACTCAGACTTTCACATCAATTAAACTAATTGGCAGCAAGTACACCACCTACCTTAATCGTTACTGCAAACATTCTGTGATTATACCAAATCCTTTCTGAAAAGGAGAGTGCTATTTTTATAGAGCTCTGAAAAATAAAAGAAAAATAGTTTATGTTAGAATATATCACTGCATTTCTATCAAAGAATCCAAATAAATAACTGTGCCCGAATAATCGTATCCATTTTAAAAATATACGTTGTCATTTTTATCTTGTAACCGTGATCTATTCTTTTTCACCAGTCTGTACCTATACTGCTTCAATCAGACCCTAACCCCACATATTTTCTTATATTAAATTGTAGAGTTTTAACATGCAGAGGGAACCCAGAATTACTTAATGATCCTCCTTTTCATATTTTTAATTAAAAGACTGACAGCTAAAGTGAGCTTATCAGCATCACCCAAACATGAGTGCAGCAGAGACACAGATCTGAGGGACACAAAGGAGTTAATAGTCTATCCCTGAAAGAGGTTTAAATCAGCCCCACATGCAGCACCTGCAAGAGACCTGGCCAAGAGTCTTCCAGCCATCACTAACGATCAGGAGCAAATAAGATGCAGGAGAGGAGCACACCGCACAAGCAGCTGCTCTGCCTGGGGCAACAGATATCCCAGGAGACCTAAGTCACTAGGGGACTTTTTTCATAATTTTCCTCCGCTGCTAACACGGATTCAGCTTCACTGATGTTAGTGGCATTGAAAGATGAGCAAAGTCAGGCTCTCACTGCCAATTCAAACATCACTTTGATTTAGACCTATTTTGAGCTACACGGGACGAAGCCAGTGACTTCTCTGCGTGAGGATCCCCAATGTTACTGGCATTAGAAATGCTGCGCACCATTTGCAGGAGAGACAGGTAAGGCTCCTTCAGGAGACAATGAGTGGAGGAATCAGATAACCAAAGACAGTGTTGACAGCACATTGTCTCCACAAGTAACAGAGCTGCATCAGGACTCTTGTGGCAGCAGACATTCTACAACAGCACCCATGGGTGTGCTGATTTTGAAGCGCAGCCTCCAAGGAGGCTGTTAACCAAGCAAGCAGGTTACAACTGAAGCATCTATCCCTCCTTTTATAACTGGTGTCCCTCATACGCCTGAGTCAGACAGTGTTGACTCGTTCACTTAGCATCTTTGAAAAGAAGGACTTATTTCCAGAGAGAGACAACACCGCACCTCCGTACAAGCACCAGTCTTAACTGGCTCTGTGCAGAATCTGAATGGAAGCAGAAAATGGAAATAGTCAGTCTTCAATTACCAAGCTGGCACATCACGCTGAATTGTACTGCTCTGGCTTCAGACATCCCTTCTGAGCCTTCTAAGTTCTACCACAGATATCTGAAGCACATGGGAAAACTGTTTGAGTGTTTGTGTTTGTTTGTTTTCATCTCTACTAACCGAAATGTCCACATGGGAAAACTGAGTGTTTGTGTGTGTTTGTTTTCATCTCTACTAACCGAAATGTATTTTCAGGAGGAGCAGTTTGTTATCAGACACACCTAAATCCTTTTCATCTGACTGCACTTTCAGAAGCCAGGGACGTTTGACAGGCTGAGGTATGCATGCTCTAATTTTGCTGGACACTGTCATTCACTTGATAAGGACATGACCAACTTTGATTCTCAATGTGCAATGTCATGGCTTTGGGTAGTAAGACTATGCCTATTATAAAAGCCTGAGTTTTCATAAATGCAAATTTTCAGACATCTGACATTGAGGGTAAATTTATTCTAATGCTACAACATAAAAAGGAGGAACCATTGAAGACATTTCCTATCATGTTTTTAAAGGAAATAACCTCCATTTTGATTTGGTTTTAAGTAGGAAGTGATAAGGAGAGTGGACACGTACACTGATGATACCACCCAGGAGTGGTCCTTTGGGAGGCTCAGCTGGGGAAATGGCTGCTCCCTTCAGATCTGGCTGCCTCGGTCTCCACGAGGCTCAGCCCTGTGAAGGCATTTCTGTGTGTACAAAAGAAAAATGTTCAGACAGACAGCAGTCAATAGAAAATGTCAGGATTTCCACTTTGACACTTGAGTCCACAATGCTCCCCATTACACCTTCCTTTGACATTTTTAGATAAGCAGGCTTCAGTCAGTACTGAGAGAAACAGTTAATGCAGAATGCATAATACTTTTACTGTATCTAAGCCGTTCACGGGACAATTCTCTCTCAATTAATATGATATTCTATATTAGATGAAAACTTACTTACATGCATTGCTAATTGAGAGAACATTAGGCACAGCATGAGCAGTTATTGCCACTTCTGAGCTCTACCTTCCTCAGAGCATATTTTTCTTACTGTGCCATTACAAAGAGTTACTCTGAGGAAATGAAGACTAACTGAAAATGTATTTCAAATAACTTGGATATTGTAATCTCCTCAGCTATTCCTTAGTTTATCAAACATCAATAAAAAAATTAAGCCAAATTATTATCATTATTTTGAAATTATTATATGAAAAAAGTCATTCAAGCTCTAAACTTCTAAGAGGTTTAAAAGGAAAAGTAAGAAGAAATATTCTTATGCTGTTTTTATTAAAATAGCAACAACTTGCTTCATTCTAAATAACTTGGAAAGAGAATGCCCTGAGATACTGTGTGCAAGATCCAAACATAAAAAGGAGGAAACGATTATTTTACTTCCTCTCTTGCAAAAGTAATCTCTGCTGGGCAGAGAAGCAAATACCCACTTTCTGTCCCCAGTAGCCAGGATAAAGGATATGGCCATGGGAAAGCAAATACAGCTTCAACATCCCTGACAACCATAGGGTATAGATAAAAGTGTAACTACAACTTAGAGGGAATTAGAATAAATCAGGAAAGGTTAGAGGGCAGTGTGAAATCACACTGATAACCTGCCTAATTCCTCTTTTCCAGAAAGGCAAGTTGAAGAATTTTTGCTGGTGGTGTTTACTGGTCTTAGGTTTTTTGGTGTGGGAATTTTGGGCAATAATTATGCATATTCACATTCAAGTGGAAGCAAAAAAGGTAAATTACAACTTATAGCTTGTAGTTCACAGGGTTTTTCAATATTAAAAACACGCACATATATACAAAAATAGCGGTTTTAATGATGAGAGTATTATGAGTAACAATGAATGAGATCTGATTATAAATTATGTCAGATATTAAAGAGACATTTTCACTGTAATTAAGAGATGACAGTGGAAGAAAAACTGGTTTCAAAAATGGAGACCATTTACACAATGAAGTTCGAGCAATTCAGATTCGTTCTCGTTAAATGACTCTCTTCTTCCATTGTTTTCCATTTTGAATTTAATCTTTTTTTTCTGTCTCTGGAGTTTTGCCATTCGTTTTTCTTGCAGGATCTTTATAGGTTCAGTTTCTGCAGTGGCAGTATTTCATTAGTATTTCTCCATAGGGAAACTTTTTCTTTTTTTTTTTCTTTTTGATAGAATATTAGGAGACTACCTACTGGTGAAATATACTGGATCGAGTACAATCTCACAATGGAAGTGGCAAATGCTCTATCACTAGAGACATTTAAAACTTGACTGTACAAAACCTAAGATAATTTTCCATAGGAAAATGAACCCCTATCAGTGAGGGATTACATGAGAGCAAAAACCTAACAGTCCATCTTGGATTTTTATATCCCCACTTGTCTGAAAATGTGTAGCATATGTCAGTAACTTGTGTTCTTCTCCAGTCATCTTTTGTGAACAAGAATAATTTCTTCTCCCTATTTCATATGCAGCCCCTTCCTGGTATTCATGTCTGAAAATAGAGTTTGTATATCCTCCAGGGAAAGTTTATTGCAGTGAGGCAGCCACAATAAACAGAAATGCCAAGTCTTAATGACAAGAAAGCAGTTTACTCAAAAGATACTGAACTTGGAATATAGTAGTGTATGCACAGCTTAGATTATAGGAATTCAACCCTGAAGCAAAGAGGCTCCTAAAGACCCCAGAACTGTGATTGCTTGAAAAGGCCATCTATTGAGTACATGCTTCTTGTTTCTTTCCAGTTTTCAGGCTTGTATTTCCTGGGATTTTTAATTAAAAGATAATAGAAAAGATCTTTGGGGTTAAAGTTAAATTCTCATATTTGTCTGGTTCTTCCCGTAGTCTTTAGTCCTTCCCTTCAACTATCTCACAACTGTCAGTGAAAGAAACCAGCCCACTCAACATGAATAGTGAGATCCCCTTCTCTCTTTCTCTATTTTCTCTTACTTTCATAGACATAGCAGGATTTCAGATCTGAAGGGTAATTTGTGCATCTCCACCATGGAGGGGATGGGGACAAAAACGCCCCAGAGAACCCACAGCCTCTATTCATTGTGGTCTTTGGTCCATGATATATTGGTTCCCCAGTCCCATGCCACTGCTCGGTAAGGTCCCCACCTCTTAGAGGGGTACAGCCACAGTGGAAGCTCCTCCAGCAGCACCTAGAATGACTCTGTCTCCATAACCAGATGGTAAGGCCCTGGGGAGAGGACTGCCTTCACCAGCCCTGCTCCTGGTCTACCTGTCTGGGTTCCGGGCTAGAAGATGTAACTGATCTTGACCAACGGCAGCTCCTGGGCTTCCATCTGGAGCCTGACAGGTGAGCCACGACAAGCCTGAACCTCTGGTTCACAGCACACTCCAGCTCCTGACAAGACTGCTATAAATCAGGGAAGATCTATCTGATGTCCCCCTTCCTACTGAGATAATTCTCTTCATTGACTTCAACTGATTCCAATAAGTTATTCTCAATTGCTGCTTTTTCTTTCCCTTTTGGAGAGGGAATGATCATGGCATTTGTGTTTATTTCCCTTTCCGTTACTTCTTTTTACTTGCTGATTCAGTCTTCAGCAATTATTTTACCACAATTTACAGGTATCACTGTGATATCTGCAGGATAATGAAGCAATAATTACAGCAGAATAAACCAATCCAGCACTCCCCCCAAACACAAAAATCCCACAAAAAAAAACCAAAACAAAGACTCTTCCACACCCTTAAACCCAAGCTTTTTGTCCACAACTTGCCTTGTAATGAAATTGTTTTTACATCCGATATCTGACTAGTTTACAGCCTTTTAAATATCTTACTCATCTCTGTACTTCCTATGTGAGAATAGAAAAAAAAAAATCAAATCGGCATACACTTATTTCTATGGCTTTCCCTTAAAAGTTAGTATTTTAGCTTGCATTTTAGAGGAAATCAAAACAATATTTAGTAAAGATGAAGGCCTGAAACTTTAAAAAAAAAAAAAAAGCAGATTAGTCAGACAGTGAAGATTAAAATTGCTTCACTCCAATGCTGTAATTTAAGGCAGATCATGGCGCAGACAAAATGCTGCTATACAAGTTTATTTCCTCTGTCTCTGCCCACCTCCCCCTTTGCAAATTGTTACTTCATTTCACCGAGAAGGCTGAAATCAATATAACGAGTAGAAAAGCACGCAAATTAGAGAAGGGTATGTCAAGTGGCAGCATAAAAAGAGCAAGTGAGAATTCTGTTCCAGCATAAAATCTCCAAAAAATCTTATACACCATCAATGTGGATTCATTTCCATAAGAAACAAATTGGTAGTTGATGCTGATGAAGGCTGCTGTACACTTTACTGCTAATAAGTGACACCAGGGGCCTTGTTACAAAGTATTTCTAAACATAAGAAATTCTGTAATGGGGCCCCCAAGGGCCACGTCCACAAACTGCGGACCCTCTTTGTGCTGCATGTGCACAGTCACTCGTTTCCAAGGCAACTAACCCCGAGCACGAAAGCGGTACGAGACACTTGGTGTAGAGAAGTTAAGTGAAGCTTTCTCAATATTTTCAGCTTGTGATAGGGCCAGTGTATTAAACAGCACTGTCTGTCCTCAATTTCAGATTACAGAATCAACCTGTATTTAAATATCACCTATTCATCTGACGAAATAATACAGCGTGTCACAACTGAGAATGGTAAGGGCATAATCCTCACTTCTTTTAACAGCTGAAAACAAAAAGTGACCCCTTTCACCAGAAAGCAGCTGCAAGACATGTATGAGCACAACAAGCAGCTGTGTCCTCTTCCAGGACCTTCAGGTAGCACAAGGGTATCAGGATAATTGGTTTGTTCTCTCTACCCTTTGATTCTGGTCATGTTGATGATGATAATTAACACCAGCCAGATTTCCTAGAGTACAGTATCAGCTCTGCCCACTCATTCTGTATCGGCCTGCCCATCAGATGGCAACTTTTCCATCTCCACAAACATACCTAAAAGACAGGCCTCAGAAGGCCAGGAAAGGCTAGAACATCAGGATTCCATAAAAATCACAGCTATATAAGTTAAAAGACAGCAAATCCTCCATCACACTATTTGATTATTCATCCTGTAACAGAAAGACCTTAACAATAACTTTCCTTGGTAGTCCCAGGTCAAGTCTCACTGCAGAAAAGAAAGCCTTCCTTCCTGCACAAATATGCAAACCTCTCATTAGCTCACAGTTGCACATTAGATAGCAATACTTGTTTCTGCTTTAACTCCTGAAGCCAAAAAAGGGATTTGGACTGCAAATCCTATGATGCTGGGTTTGGATATCTTGCTCAACCCATTACAGTTAAAGTCAGCCAAACCCTCCATACCAAGATGCCAGTTTGAACTGGCATGCTTTAGATGCAAATCTGTAAAGCATCTACAAACATCTCCTTTGTTAACTCTTTGCTTAGCACTACTCATAATTTAAATACTAAGCTCTGAAGAAGATAAATAAAGATACAGATAATTTTCAAGTTTTCTGCTAAGGCTACATTTAATTAATCAGAAGATCACTGACTTATCCCAGAGGAAAGAGGAAAAACAACAGGGTTTTCCCAGCCCCCGTTGGCAGTTTTTGGGGGTAGCACATGCTCTGCTCCATGCCACTGTCCCACCCAAGAGCCTCTCTCCCCTCCCTCGGGGCGCAGCAGCACCTGCCAGCACCACTGACCTCAGCAAAGGCACCCGTTTGCAGGGGCAATAAGCAGGGCCAGTGACTTTAAGGGGCAGATGTGAAAGGACTCCCAGAGCTGCCTCGTGGCATCACCCTGATAAGCTCAGAAAACACATTACCTACATTTCATTAAAAACAAATCCTAGGAGAGGTTATTTTCCTTTCAAGAAACCAAGCAAGAAATAAGGTTATAGGTACTAAAATACCTACAGTGTATATTAAATTCACTGAAGTTTTGATTAAACATCAGCTGTGCTTCCTGGCAGATGAAAAAAACCCCACTCCTGCACAAAGAGGCCCCCCCCTTTGTCTTTTTCTCACTTCAGAATTTGTTTTTTTTCCAGAACGGCATTTCAGATCTCTTTCAAACAATGTGCCCCATGTAGTATGTTTATAGCCATAAACCTGTCATATACTGGAACACTTCTAGCACGGCATCTCATTTTTATAGTCTCTTGAGAAGCAGCTGCCTTCTCCATGGGTCAACATATTGGAAGCCATACAAAGCCTTACAGCAGAAGCATCTCATTCTCAGCAGAATGAGCCAGTCTCATCCCCTGTCTCTGTGATATACCTGATGACTTGCAATGCTGCTGCCTTTCCACTGAAGATGCACCAAACTCACAGTACCGATTTGGAAGTTTTATTACTGAGTGTGGCTTTGTGCAAGTGATGTCCCAGCCTGCTGACAACTGTGTCCACAGCAACAGAGGTAGATATCTTCCTCTCTCAAAGCACATCTCCAAGTCAGAATCAGAATAACAAAAGCTAAAACCTACAGCTAAGGCCCCTAAGAGCTATCAGTAGAGGGGAAAAGCAAAGGCACAAGTGAAATATCAAAGTAATTCAAGTAAAGCCAGCCTAAGGATCCACGTGCTCTCATTACTACCCCTCCACGGAGACCAGCGGCACCAGCGTTGAACACGCAAGTGTCACAGCGTGTTGGTTGCCATTACCAAAGCATCTGTTCCAGCATGGCAGCACATTTAGAAGCAAGCTATGCTTTGCGTTTCCAAATTTCCCAAAGCCCACAGGGCTGCCAATGAACCAGCATAGCTCCAGAAACAAATCAATGTTTGGCTCTCCTCCCAAAGACGCTTCCTCGCTGCATTATCATTGACAAGGTAACCGATGCTGTCAGACTCTGTCAGATGGCAAATTTGCACAGGTCTTTTGCCACCGATCTGCCAGTGGGGGATACTCTCTGCAACAAGGAGAGCAAAGAAACTCTGTAAGAAGCAGTTTCTTATTCTCTAGAAACTTCATATTCCAGAGTTTCGTACAGCTCTCTATCTTCCTAGCTTCTAATGAAGGTCTGTGAATCCTCCGGTGCTGAAATAGGGGTAAAAAACCTCAAGTTTCTTTGTGTGAATTGCCAGCTAAATGGGAGCTGGCTCCTCTTCTCTAGAGCATGAAAGAAATCCTAATTATCTTTTTTTTTCCTGAATAGAAATATAAAATAGCATCATGTAGCCTTATAGTTGTGAGGAAACTGAACTTTAAGGCTTCAGCACTTGGCATTACTCATAGTTAGAAAGGTCAATTTTTCTCCATCACCTGAGGAAGATCTCTCTAATTCCAGCCAGTGATGTTCTTGAGAATTTGCTACCTTTAAAACAAAGTTTCTTTCAAAGACAAGTGTGTTTGCTCCTGAACTATTATGTAAAACTCCAATCTACTGTATATGCTGACAATACCAGCTGCAACGGTCTTCAAAAACACTGCTCACACAGCATGACAATTCTGAACAAATGGAAAGCTTTATAGCAATACAATACGCATAACCGTCGCTTTCACAATTCCAGTTGACACTTAAATATTTAAAAACAACGGGGACATATGGGTTATTTATTTTCTTTTTTACTTTAATTCTAGTTCTGAAAATAGTTTCTAACTTAGTTATTTTAAAACAGAAATGGCACCATTTTAGCACTGAACTTGTGGGCAATTCATCAGGTTGTGAATTCTAACCTGACACTTACAATACACCAAATGCTTTTTCAATGCTGCTGTTGCACCATCTGCTTTGATATTGCTTCAGAATTATACTTAAAAATATGTAGCTGGAAGCAAAAGGAGGTTTATAGAATTTGACTACAATCTATATCTTTCTGGGAGGGAGGATTAATCTTCAGTGCTTGAAAGCTTTTATGCTTTATAATTTTTGACAACATTTGAAAAACAGAACACAACTGGCACTGCCACAAGGATGTAAAAGTTTGCCTCTTTTCAAGTTCTAAAGTAGTGGTGTTCTTGCTAAGTTCTTCTAAAGAATATTTTCTGTGGTGTCATTTTCCTCCTCAAAATCTAACACACAGATATTTCTAGGTTTTGTTTTAATGATTCTTTCACTCGGGCATAAGACCAAAACATTATGTAACTGTAAAATAACACGTTACAGTAAAAGGGATTTGTGAAGGGTAAAGTCTGTGTTATTTTCTTACAGACTGTAAAGAGCAAAACAACTCAAAATCGCATTTCTTTTGTGGACAGACATAGTGTATGCGAAAGGAGAGGTTTCACATTGTTGCAGCTTCATGCCATACTATAAATATTGCAGATTTTACAGTTTCAGTTGAAAATTTATATGGAATAATCAAGTTGCAGAGTAGGGAGGCAGGCAGTTTTATGAGGCACACTGTAATTGTTCTGCCCTATTCCTGCTACTGATGAAGTAGGGGCACTGAAGTGAAAATCTTCCTGTTTATTTGTCCTGAGTCTAAGTCTGACCTAAATGTTGCAAATCTTATGACAAAAATGAAGCTGTTTCTGCATGTTAGTTGGTTCTACTGTTGGAAGTATTTCTTTAGAAAACAGATTTTACCAGAACTGTTGAGTGGGAGGCTCTCCAATCTTCCTCTTGGGCATCTAGCACTGGTCCCTGTCAGAAAGAGAATCGAAGACTGGGTGAAGCAGGAGTTTAAGCAGTGCTGTAAATCTCATTCTGATTTGTCATTATTGCAATAAAAAAAAAACCCACTCTCAGTTTTATCTTTTTGAACTTTTCTTAGCCAGTGGAACTTAAAGTAAAGATGAAGCAGATAAGCTATATTATTCATGTTCGTGCCTTTAAAAAATGTTATAAAATATAAAAAAAGAAAACACCTGTGAAGATACCATCTATGCTAATACACTACCCTTCATTGTAGGTTTCTTGCATTTTTTCCTGGTAAATTTCAAATGTGTAAGATGAAGAATTTTATCACTTCTCAAGGGGGTTTATTTCCCTAGACCCAATCTGGAAATTCCTTGATAGACCAAAGGCAGAACTGTGACGAAGTACTTCAGTATTTCTGCAGAGGGTTCTCTACTGCTTTGAGTTTTGAAGAGAGATGGTCACAATTCTCAGAAATCACAAGCACTTCTTCCAGCGTGAACCCATCTGGCTTTTAGTGTGAGTGCAATGAATTGACTTGAGCTTGTTAAGAGGAGCATGCAGCCCAATGGAGCATCAGATACCTCCCCACAAGTGGATGTACCATTGATTAGAGAACGGGGACTGTGTTCGTGGACCACTGTTTTTGACTCTGCCCTTCATTCATTCAAATATTTTTTCCCACATAGTTTCATACATCAGAAATTCTAAGTGTTAAGAGGGCAATAAGGAATAATTAATCATCGCATTAGTTTTCCCTTATTTAATCTCTTCAGTTAGAAAGTTCAGGACATCATCATTTCCCCAGGGCTCACAAAGGCATATATCCCCTCTGTCACCCACAGGTTCATGCTGTTGTAGATTGCAAAAAATCTATTCTATATTCTTCAAGTTGGTTACCCCATCAGATTCTTCTGTCTCCAATACAAGTTTCTTTATACTTCTCCTCTAACTCTGCCACTTACATGATCCCAGCCTCTCTTTATCTCCCATCCATTGCACTTTGCCTCACACTCCTCCAGCTCTACTTTTACCCTACTCAGTAACATTTTTAAACAAACTTCTTTGAACACTTACCATTTTGTACTTCTCACTTAGCGGTGGCTCCCTATTACAAGGCTCATTATTTTTTCTTCCGCTTTCTCCTTAAAGTTCCGATTTGCTGAGGAAAAAAAGAAGAGCATAACTGAATAAGATTGCTGACACATTAAGACTTCTGCCTATCAGGCTCTTGCACTTCCTTCCTTTTCTATTTATCTGTTTCTTTTTCAGAGCTCTTTCTCAAAGAAGAAGGATGTTACTACATTCCATAACTAGGGCTCTCAGATCAGGATAGCAATAGTGATAACACTGCTTCCAAAGCACAATGTGGTTTATGCTCAACACACATTAAAAAGTAAATTTCCCATCCATGCTTTTTATCGAAATGTGTGATGCTAATTCAACTGGAAGCACTCAAATCATCATTCAAAACATACCGCTGCAGTGACCGAGGACTGGTTAGCTTGATGGATTAAAAACAGTATACAAACCTCACCCTGTCCCAGCTGTATAGGTAAGAGTTATTCTCATTTTATGAATAGTTAACTGATGTGCAAAAAGAAGATGTGGTTTACAAAGATCCCACAATAAGTCAGTCACAAAGTACGTCTAGGCCTGGGAATCATTTCTCTCCCTGACCATTAAACAGCATAGCATGATCTCACAGAAACCTGCACGCAGCAAAGCTGCTGCTCTTCTGAGCTTCCCCCTTTCTTAATATTTAATATTTCCAGGGAATTCACAGTCTCAGTTGCACAGGATGACTTTGATGCATCCAGACTGACCCTTGAGTACCCCCAAATTATACTTTTAGCTTTGTTTGTTTGTTTTTAAAACCTAAAGACTTTTTCTGTTAATACTGCAACATGCATGTACCTCTCAGGTATATTCTGTCTTGCTCTTCAAGCCCTAGAGTAGCATATTTATGTTTTTGGCAACACATGTGAATCTACGTTAGTAACTGCATTGATGAAAAATTATCTGAATTATCTTTGGCAAAGCCGAAGTAAACTGTATAATATCCCCTGCATATATATACACAAAAGGACTAATCTGAAACATTCTATTGTTAACCGAGGCTCTTAAGTGTAGATCACAGTTTAAAAAAAATAAAAACAAACAACGATTTTCTTCTAGTGCAGACAAAATAAATGGCACCCAATTAATTTTAAAAAACATTCTCGCACACAAAGTTGGTGACATAATTAAGAAATGTATTCAAGCTATTACTAATTTAACATAGCTCATCAATACTTCCATCAGAAAGTTGTTTATGGCCAACAGTGTCACAACTGAATTTATGCATTGTAAATACAAATATATTTTATTCATAGAAAATTCTTGTGACTTCAATTATGCAATAAGTATTTATTTGGAATTCATTATTTTTTGTTTGATAGCCATCATTAATTCATGTTCAACTGATTAAGCCTGCTGTAAGCTTTAGTGAACATTATACAAGATAAAATATAGATTTGTAGAGATCTGTATTTTCCCTGCAACTCCTAATCTGGACAATGACGTTATGCTGTTTCACACGACCACTGAATTTTATGTTATGGTAGCATCACTAATCATGGAAATATATCACAAGTCTTTCTATTACAAAAAATGTAAATCTCTGGACAAGAAGATAAATCTATTGATTTAGCAGAACTTTAGCTTCTTGCTACTTTTAAACTGCACAGAGTTATGGCTCTTCTCGCTCCCTTTTTTCATTTCTGCATATGAGATGAAGATGTAGGGTATTTCCTCTCCCCCGCCCTCATTGTGCAGGCGTGCAAATGCTCGCTCACCAAACAGCCCAGCTCTCAGCACAACTGCTTCTGTTAAAAAGGATGGTATGTTTAAACATACACAGTAAATTTAATCTTCCTCCACATTTTTTCTTAAGCAGAGTGCTAAAATTTCCGTTGGGATATAAAGTAAGGTTCACATGTTCCTGAACTGACTTTTCTTTTTATATTGTTTTTGCTCCAGTTTCTGAGCTCGCTAAAAGAAACAGAGTGAAAAAGAACAAACTAAAACAGCAACTATGTGACAGAGAAATAAAGACAACACTACAACTGTTTTCTGTAATTCCTATTCCGCAGAGAAATCTACTTTAGTTATCCAAGGAAACAAAAGTTCAGGTTGATGCATAAAACCATTTTATTGAAGTCAAGAAAAGCTAAGGACAGAAAGACTGAATTAGTCCAAACCAAAAATGCCTACTCATAAAACCAAACAGCTGTGGTGAGATAATTTCTGGTAAACAAGGGTAGCATGAAGCCAGAAATTAATGGTTAATTGCTATGCTGGCAATTAAGTCCAATTAGTGAATAAAATTTAAAAAGTAATTGCTCTTTCCATCTCACTTTCTTCTTTCATTATGCTGGTTTTGAGGTCTTAATTTCCCACTGACACCAAGAGAAAGCATGGACTCAAAGAAGCAAGAGCACCACTTGGGCTGCTCCACTGCACTTCCAGAACCTGTGAATTCACTTTTATTCCTATTTGGCCATGGTTATCCAAAGCCAAAGAACAGGGACTCAAATGATACAGTCTATATGTGCTTCAGCGCATGTTCTGAACAGTACGCCTCAGCGAGCTCACGTGGCCTGGCTCCTCGGTGCCATCCCCCTTCACCTTACTTCTTTCTTTGGTACACTTCTAGTTTTTGCCACTCACCTGAAGAAAAAGCCTAACTTTGCAGGCCAATATGGAATCTTTTGTTTTGTGAGCCCTTCATCAAAAAAGGCAGCTACAAATGACATCTTAACCCAATATTGTCCATGTTTGCCTGGTCTAAATCCATTAGTGATCACTGCTGGATTACAAGAAAGTACTAGAATCAGAGACACTGTCCTTGCTACCGTTTTCTGTTTCTATCAATTCTGTAAAATTACAGGGGCATAAGTGGCATTAATACTTTTTCACATTCACCAAAATTACTGCAGCAGCTCCATCATTTCAGCAGCAAGCATCAGACACCTGCTAAACTATCACCTCAAAAGAAGCCCTCTCTACATTTTATCCTTCACATTTGGTGTACACCTATAGTCCCCCTGGTTTTGGACTTTTAGTCTATAGATCCATAGCAATGCCTTGGTCTGTACACAAATTCTTTCTGAAATAAGATTAATTACAATTTACAAAACCTATTTTCTACCCTAAAGCAAGAGTCTCCAATGTATACTTACTTTGTGTTTTAGGCTCAAAAAACACAGATGTAGTGAAGAGACTATAAACACAACTTTTTTCCAGATTGTCACTTCCTTTGTACCACAAGAAAGTCTTTTCTGCAGTGTCTGTTCTGCATTTAAGGTTACACTTTAAGGAGACAGACAGTTTGAGTTGCGGTAATGACCCTGAACACTGCGCGTTTGTATCTTGAGTCAGAGATAATGAAGTTAATCCTTTTTCCATTAGGCACAGGACAGAAATGGAATGGTATAGATCTGTGTTTATTCTTGGGGGCGTGGTTTGTATGAAATTAATTTATTAAGAAATGTTACACGTATGATCAAACTAGTGGCATAATGCTATTAATATTATGGGAGTATCTAGGAGTCCTCATCAAATGACTGTAACTTTGCTGTGATAGATGTTGTACGGCTTTACATGGCCAGAACTGCTGCTGATCCAAACTTACTGATATGAGGAAAATTTGTCTTCCTTTATTTCACTTACTGCAACCTCTCCACAAGCCTCCTCAAATTTCTCATTTGCATAACCATCTACATTCCACACACTGCCGTTTTCACTTTTTACCAATATCACAAGAGCATTTAATTTCCTCCCATTCCAAAGCTTTATATTAGCTCAGCCAGAATATATTCTTAAATTATTTCTTTCCATAAAAACAAGAACCAACCACTGACTTCTGAGCTCACACAATTGTTGTAAAACTCATTTGTGAAGGTGGCTTTTGAACCTCTAGCACCATAGATGGCTATGTCACACGCTTGCTCTAAGAATTTGAATTTGTCAAAACTATAACAACATCACTTTGCAATGAGCCTTTGAAATTAAATGTAGGATAAAAGACATAAAGTGAAATATTTAGAACCATAATTTATGTATTTATATTTTTTAACTGATAATGTAACTCCCCATGCACAGAAAAGTCTTTTATATGGTAAAGGAAATCTAGAACATCACATACTACAGTATTAGTGTTTGCTTATGATGCTATATTATTCAGAGTAATTAATACTAAATTTAATTCACATACTCATACTAAAAGATATTATTCATAAAAAATACTGGTTATCAGTCAGCACTACCAAAAATCAGGATCAGAAATCTTAAGAGAGCCTCATAAAGTAATCCTTCATGAAAAGAAAAATATTGCTGGTTTCAATGAAAATCAATGCAGCAGAACATAGAGATTAAAGACTAAAAGAATAGCTTCCTTGTCCTTTAGTGATGACACTGGATTCTGAAATGAAACACGGCAGTTAGGAAGATCCCAAGTGGATTTAAAGAGTTCTTCTGTTATCATACAGTGCCCGAATATCAAATCATAGTTTCTTTTAAACACATTACAGGTTCCTCCCAGTAACTTTGTTTCTTGTTGGGTTGTGGTTTTGGGGGGTTTGGTTGGTTGGGTTTTTTTAAGAATTGGAAATGCACTGTGACCATACCCCTCTGAAGTAAGCACTTCTTTTTAATAAACCATCGTTGCTCACCAGTAATAATTAATATTTCTCATACTGCTAGACAGCCCATGCAGGCACTCACACACATTTTCTGTTGTCTACAATTTTTACTCATTAAGACTTTACCTAGACTGAGGGAGCAATACAGTCATCCCAGGGAACACGACTGCTTAGAAAACTGCTAATGGTGCCACATCCTCTTCTACTGGCTTAAATTAGGCGTGTAACAAAAACAGCTACTGTCATTTCCATTAATCTAAGTTAGTTCGCTCACCACTTCCTGCTGTATCCTTTTTAGCCACGGAAAGAATTTCTTTTTGTTGAGAGCTGAAGTGAGCAGATGGACATAATATTCAACTACAATAATACTGCTTTACATCTCTGACAATATAACAGCACTGGATATTAGTGTAATTTACTCCCACTTTAAGTCTCCTTTTCACTGACAGAACAGCATGAAGAGATCTTCATGTAAATGAAAATAAGTCCCCCATGAATTCTAGAACAAAATTATGACGTAGTGATTGCAAAGCAGTGAACAAACCTCAGATGTGGATGGAAAATATACAATTAAAATATCATTCTGACTTGAGGGCTTTCCGAGTATTGCAAAATAAATAGGGAATATCTATTGAGTTCACACTTAGAAAACAAATCATAATTTCTCTGATCTCTAGAGATGATAGCAGCGTGGCACATGATTGATACATTATGGTATATTAATCACACATTATGGTGTGTTGGTATTCTGTTGCCTGTCTTGCACATGAACCGCCTGGAAGGATTTCAGTCTCTTGCAGTGGCTACTTAACACCTCCCCAGCAGTACTGACTTCCATGAGGATCATTCTCAGAACAACACCAAAATTAAATTTTGTAAGAGGTGTCATCAAATGACATCAGTAGATGTTGGGCCCCTCTAGAAGACTTCCTGATGCAAAAGATCCCAGGCTATCAGAGACCTCACTCTTACGCTCACACTATAGAGTTACACAGATTTAGAAACGATGCTGCTGCGTATGCTGCTTCCAGGCCTAGGTAAGCCCACAAACTGTTCAGAGAGCCCACTGATTTAGCAGAGCAGCTTTATAAAAGCAGAAGAATGTCTAAAAGTTGCCGCCTTCATGCCCTCCAGTTCTCACACTATTCAGGAGACAGGGAAGAGGATGGTGCACAAAGGAAGCCTCTCCTCTGCCCTGCAGAATCCATGCTGGAGGATGCACTGTGCTCTGGAAATGATGTAAAAAGCTTGGGATGTAAAGTCACCAGGGGCAGAGATGGGGGATTTAATAAATTCGTTGCTAACATGATTGTGTGTAATACACAGTCTCATGGGATATGATTTTGCAATCCTCACCTCACAGGCATACCAGCATATGTTTTACTAACTACTCCAAGGAGTAGCTTTATACAAATTGAGTTACAAAAGCAACTTTTCCCACCCAGAGTTTACTAAGCATAGGGAAGTAACTTGAGGTTTAAGACAGTCCTGCAAGGCTCCCAGATGTATCCGTCTTATCCTCTAGAGCCTTTCCTTCTACTGCTTAAAATTATGAGAAAGAATCCCCCTCTCTGATGTGACTTCTGGTGACATTCTTCAGGCAACCCTTCCCTACTTACCGAAAACACCTGGCTAAGCCACAGTTCATCTGTGTGCCCCTCTCTGTCTCATTCCAATCTTACTTCCAAAGTGAGAGCAAGAAGGCAGCAACTAGCATTCCCAGCATGATGAAAGATTTAGGCTGATGAATATGTATCCTAGGCATTCATAATTAAGTTTCACAACCAGACAGGATTCATAAACTAGTTTTCCAATGCATTCATCAACTGGTATTAACTAGTTTAGCAATATAAGATTTAACGAATGGTTTAAAAGCATCATGACAGTAGACCTAAATCACAGATGGCAGAAGCAGAAATGTATGGGATGCTAAATCAAAAGACAGGCAAAATACAGTACAAAAGACAACAAGCAAATTCAGTATTAAACAGCTTAATTTTGTTTACAAAAATCTGTCCACCCAACCTACTAGAAAACGGGCTATAGAAGCATATAGTTATTCCCACCAATAAGTACATTTTGCATATATAAAGGGGCCAACTAAAGAACCTTAAGTTGTCCATTTGCCACCTATTTTACATAGCATTCCTACCTCAATCTATGTTTTACAGGAGTGTAACATTTTTAATGTAGCAGAGTTTCAATCCACTAAAACTTAACAATTTCAAATGCTTTTTCAGTTTTAGGCATATGCATCATTAAGTCAGCACAAAACCTCTTCGCATTGCATTTTAACAGGATACTCAAACTATTCACAGTGAAACGTTCTTAATTACGAGAATGAATCCTTGCTGTCATCACTGCACTTTAAAAATGTGACATCTAATTTTATTTAATTCTTTCCCATATTCTCTGGCAAAAAGGTTGCAGAATGCAAGCAATTATGGGCTAAGAAAGGGTGGTAAGGCAGTGGTACTATAATGGGTAATCAAAGAAAGCTATTTAAATTGCAGGGGATTGAGTGTCTCAGTGTCTAAAATAAACATTCTGCCATTTGAATGATCAACCAGTTTAGTTTTACACGTGTGTTCTACCAGTGTGTTTTATTAATAAGTCCTCAAAAACCTTGTACAGTATTTGTAGAATTTATCTCAACCTCTTTCTTGGTGCTTTTTTCCCCCAATTGGAAGGCAACCTAGTTCGAGTTTCTCATGGCTGATTTCTCTCTCCACTAATGTTCAGTAGCTATTGTTTTATTGCAATGTATTTACGAGAAACAGGCAATTTTTTTAAGGTGCCAAGAGCTTCAAGCTTTGTTTGTTTATAGCTCCTCTGTGCACTACTACATGTCTCTTGGATTCAACTGCCAATGTAAGGGATTAAGGGGCTAAGCGAGTTTGACTGGTGCAGGAATCTTTCAAATATGTTCCTCTAGCTCAACTCTTTCACTGGCAGTTTTTATTTAATGATAACTGCCAAAAAAAGAATCCCTTGTTGCAGCAGGAGTGACAAAACAATCACACATTTCAGGCACAATTCAATATCTATTCACACCTCTGAAAAAACTAAAATAAAATGAAATAAAATAAAAGTTGGCAAAATTATAAAGCTCTTTGGCCTGTTGGCTTGCTTTTGCTACGTTTTTTGTATAGCTTTTTTGAACACCCCAACTAATCTTCAGATTGTTAGAGAGGGTTGGAGCACGCGTTTGCTGACCTATAGCGTGCCCACAGGGCAATAATTATTCAGTTAAGCTCCTCTAAGTGAAAATAACTTTTTTTTTAAAGCTATCCTAGAGAAATCTTGCATCAACATTCTTCAGTTACTGCCTTGTTCGGTTTGGACTACCTGAAACCTTTCCTTGGCTCTTGTTCCCCATACATCACTGATGCCTCTGGTGTTTCATCACTAGAAATGGAAACTGCTCCACATGAATCACAGACAGATTTACATCTGTCTTTCCAGGGAGGGCTGAATTTTCATTGCTGATGAAAAGAACTACTTAGTAATACCAGCAACTAAATTCAGAGCTAGCCCCCAAAAGCATCTCTAATGATGCAACTCATTTCTGACCAGTCCTGTTATTCTGCTCCTAGTTCCCTGGGCACAGAAATTAAAGCTGTAATAAAAGCTATAATGGCTTTGCTTTATGCACAAGTGGAGATGGGTCCCTCTTCCTCTTATTTGTTTCTTAACTCCTGGGTCCTCAAAGTGAAGTATAATTGTATTCATTTAAACCTATGTTTTGTATGTTTTTCAAACAATTAAAAAGATATTGCCTACATGTTGTTTTTCAACAGCAAGATGAAGACACAATATTAATACTCACTCTTATGTGCATACTCTTCTGGCTTTGGTCATTAGATTTAATTCTTTCAACTAGGAACTAGTTTTGTTTTTTATTTTTTGTGAGTTTTTTTGCTTGTTTGGTTTTAAATTAGGAACACTCCTATACTGGGATTTATTTCTTTTTAAAAGACATATACACAGATAAATTGTTCTTTGGTAAAAGATGATGATAGATCACAGTGTAGTTGTGAAAGAGTGGGAAGGAGGAAGAAAAGAATCCCCAAAATGAGAAACAGTTTGCTCACACTGTTGAATGCCAATACGAATACTCCTAATGAAATTTGTGGATGACACAGTGACAAAAGCCATACGAAAAGACCTTATCTCTTGAGAAAGTTGCATTGAAATAAATACAGAGCAGAATTATAAACTGAGGCTCACGGAATACAGATCCTACCAAAGGAATGATAGATTGAAGCCAAAAAAGCTGCAATTCTGACAAGGAAGTGGGGAGTAAATGGAAAGGTAATTCATGTACTCTGTCATGATGCTAGTTACAAACAAAAATAAACTCTAATTCAATCTCTGACAAAGAAAGAAGACCAAAGTGTAAGAACAAGACAATGTTACAGCCCATATGACTATACAGCATCTGGTAACCACAGTTTTAAAAAGATCTGAGAAATAAGAGGGAAAGTGCAAATATATCACAAATATGATTTCAAGGTTAGAAAAATGTGCCTTATTATTGGTAGACAAAGACTAGATCTTTAGCCTATCTAAAAGGAGTCTCTACTGTTATGTGATCCTACCATCTAAGCAGCTTCACAGAGAAAATAGAGAGCAACAACAGCAAAACAGAATAATTCAGCTTCTTCATAGTAAGGAACCACTGGAAAAACCTTTAAAGGCAAATCACGGATTTCCAATTTCTTGACATTCCAGGTCTTTCTGAGATATATACTTATTAAACAGTGTTCTCCCAACAGTTATACTAGAATGAGATTTGTGACATGCACAGGATAGTCATGACCTATGTCACACCATGCAAACCAACTGATAGAATGACTCTGTGTATTTAAAACTTGTCAGAGTAAACATCCCGTAAATTTTACCTCTGTAACATGTGGAAATAACCATAATGTAGTAAATGATGTATCTACATCTCTTCTTTATTTTTGTCTAAATATATATATATATATTCCTCCCTCAGAATCATTCCCCCCCTTTAAAGGCAAATCACGGATTTCCAATTTCTTGACATTCCAGGTCTTTCTGAGATATATACTTATTAAACAGTGTTCTCCCAACAGTTATACTAGAATGAGATTTGTGACATGCACAGGATAGTCATGACCTATGTCACACCATGCAAACCAACTGATAGAATGACTCTGTGTATTTAAAACTTGTCAGAGTAAACATCCCGTAAATTTTACCTCTGTAACATGTGGAAATAACCATAATGTAGTAAATGATGTATCTACATCTCTTCTTTACTTTTGTCTAAATATATATATATATTCCTCCCTCAGAATCATTCCCTCTTAGCGTGAGGGAAGCTTGATAGCTCTTAGCATGGAAGAACATGTGATTAACACATGTGGGCTCAGTGTTCCTCAGCTGAGAATACTGCCTTCATTTGTATGGAATACGAATATGTCACATTTCCTCAATATCAGAAACAGAACATTTATATTTATGAGGATATAAACTCATTTTCTCAAGTCTCCGATATTTGTTGAAAATTAATCATCCCCTTGCGAAACACATTCACTAGAATATTCATAGGAAGCAAACATAATGAATAATCATATTCAACTTTCATAATCAAAAGTTCCCAAAGCAATTTACAGGAGATAAGTATCATTATCCCAACTTATGGACAGGGAAACTGAGGCATAATATTAACTTGCCTGACATCAAATAGCAGAAATGTGTTACACCTTAGATTTTTTACAAACCCCTGGAATTCCTGTTCCTATAATGCATAAGGATAGTCAAAGCAAAAAAAAAGTTTTAATTTCAGTCAATATTAATATGTTTCTGTGATCTTCAGCAAGATTTCCCTGAAGCAATTGATATTTCTACACAGTGTTCAGAATGTCTATGTTCTTCAAGACCTACCCATTTTCACTTGAGTTTCCTGAACTAATAGACTAAAAATCTGTAAAAACTCAAAACAGGTTTCCTGACTTGATTTGTAGCAATACCGAGAAGTCAGAAACACTGTGTGGAGCCTCTCTACAACAATTTTTACCTTCATTCTGTTCTGAAGCTTTTCTTGTTTGTACAGCAAGATTTAATAAGGACATAAGGTCACCGTAACCAAAGTTTGCTTAATCTTTAAGCTACCATTTTAAAAAAAATATTTTATGAAGGGAAAAAACCCTCAGTTGAAAATTTAACTTCACAAATTCATAAGATACCATTCTTCTATTAACCATTATCATTTTAATTGAGGCTAAAGGATCCAACCTTTAACTCTACATGGAAAAAAGAATTTTATCATCATTTTTCACCGGCGTGGGGGGGGAGAAGTCAGATTTGCTCCTTAAGAAAAATTGTAAAACACTGCACTGGCATTTTATTCTCCGTTTATGTACCTCTAGTTTGATGATGAAATCAGCTCACAGCCCTACTTAACTAGCATAACTGTATCTATGTATTTTCTCACTTCTTAACTGCTGAGTTTAATAGTTTCTTTTAAAATTATATAACCCAATGTAAATGTAGTTAACGCAAAATAATTATATTCGCAAAATATTTATTAAATTTACTTCCCCACATAAAAAGTGAAAAATAAGATCTCCATGCTTTGCTCAGTGATTTTAATGTGAAACTGCCGGTGAAGTCGTCAACATATTCTCAGTGTAATACATTAAGCCAGCATGTGTGGGTGTCAAATAATTGTAGACAATTTAGTGACTGAATTCCTTTAGGGTTTTCAAGTCCTACTATATTTTTGCTTGGATACCTCTTTTCTGGGTCATTAAGACACAGTTGTCAAAAGAATAGATGAAACAAGCTTTTAATGTTATATTGCTGAATAAGAGTTTGAAGGAGTTACTCTACCTCAGTATCCAGGGTTTACAGCTCTAAACCTGTATTTTATCTCACGCACATCCCCCCCTGGAGCAGTCTGCTGAGGGCGAAATTCATTTTAGAAAAAACAATGCAGAGTTTCCTGGATTTTGATCACAAGTCTTACATGACTGTATTATCTGCCATGATCCCCTCCATTAATGCATACACTAGTTCCTCCGCAGCAGTCAGCAGGAACTGCTCTCTGCCCAAGCTGAGGGACACACAGTCCTGAGGAACCACACACGGAGTGCTAACTGCTCACATGGAGCAGCCCACATTGTGCAATTACTCCCAGTTATGCTCCTCTGAGGCCAAACCCACTCAACATACCCAAAACATGATGGCAAGGGGTGTGGAGGACAGCAAAGAATGGCTTCTATACATACAGTAGCAGCAAAAGGAAAACAAAGGAAAATACAGGCCCCCTGCTCAATGAGGTGAAGGACGCAGGGGTGAGGGATACACGAAGGACTCCGTGAGGATTAATGCCTCAGTCTTATATGGCAAGGTCTGCTTACAGGCCTCCTGATTGGCAGGCTCCAGGGAAATGCATTGCTACCCATAGCAGGGAAGACTGAGTTACATTTAAGCAAACTGGACACACACAAGTCCATGCAATGAGATGGGACACATCTGAGACCTCTGGTACAAGAAAGACATTGTCAAACCAGACTAAGACCGGTGGAGAGGTACCAACACAGCCAGGGGCTGCTGCACACAATGTACAACAAGAGGCTGACCTGCTTCTGTCAACCTGGAGAAGACAAAGTTCTGGGGGAATGGAACAGGAAGGAGATCTCCTGCTTTCTCGAACTGCCTCCTGGAAGGTGTAGAGATGACAGAGCCAGGCTGAGTGAGCAGAAAAGGAGAATTCCTACCCTTGGAGATATTCCAAACTCAAGTGTGCAAGGCCATGAGAAACCCGATTTAACTTACAAACAACATAATTATAATTTGTTGATTTTAATCATCAACCCAATTAGAATTTCAATATCAACATATAACATCCTATAACATAACATCAACACAATTATAATCTGGTGATTGTAATCATCAGTATGATTATAATTTCAACATCAACATATAACATCAACATCATTATAATTGCTCGACTATAGTCAAGCTTTTTTTCTCCATATGACTATTGCTATTAATATTTTGGAAGAAAGAATCTTCAGTAATCTTCCTACTTTTCACAAAATTTAAAGGTTGCAGATCCTATTCTGAACTGTGCCATTCACTTCAGCTTATTCCCTGAACTCCTTACCTTTAAGGACACACACCCACGTTCAAGTTATATCAACCTCATTTGGTTGAGGAAAAATGAAGAGAGAGATTGGGAAGGCAGGGAAGACAGCAATGAATCAGAAAAATCAAATAATGGAAACCAATGCAATTTCAAAATGTGTCATACTAACCAAACGGCCGCAAAACTTCCCATTCTGTAATATTCTGCACATTAGAGTAAGTATCCACTAACCTGGGGGGAAATCCCATAGGCTTAAACCAGTGCAGATGAAGTGGAAATATAGAAGCACCTGAATGGAGGAAACAGTCTGGAAGGCTGAGCGAGGAATGAGAAGTCAGCCTACTGCAAATTTACTGTGTGATTGTGAAGCAAAATAAAGGGTAGAAGAATCTTGTGTGGTTTAGAAAGGAAAAGTAAGTCAAGGTGCTAAGAACAACTTCTCTGTACTTCTGGGAGTTATGTGTCATTTTTTGACAGTTCAGTACAGAAAGACAGGTGCATTTCATAGATGTACTTTTTCTGCAAGACTGAATGAAGAAAATTCCAGACAATTGCAATAAAACACTTATTTCATCCAATAAAAATGAACAGGAGACTTGCTGAAAGCCTAGCAACACACAGCTGAAAAGTAGCAGTAAAACATGCAAACAGCTAAAAGGGGGAAAAGGATGAAATGCCTTTCATGCTTTCATCTGATGCTGCACTGAAGCAAAATGTGATTAATCTATACAAGCCCTTCCTTGCCCCTTACTTCATTCCCTGTGCAGTGGTTGTTACAGTAGTGTTCCTACTACATGCTCCATTGTGGGTGCAGGGAGACAGGACATGGGCCATCACCTCACTGAGTCACAGAGTTGTGTTTGCCTTGGGTTTTACATGGAACTAGTTAAGGCTTTAAATCCAGCTAGTTGGATGATCACTTTCTGATAGAATCAGCCCATCGGCTTTCAAAAACCGCATGCAGAGCTTAATGCCTCACTTTTTAAAATTTTCCAGCCATTCCTTAACTTTGTCCTTCCAAAAAATGGACTCCAGAGTTTCTCCATCCTGCAAATGTCAGTGAACAATGAGGAGCAACAAGATATAGAAGAATAAAGTCGATCAGAGTACACCTAACAAAATTCGAGGCAGCAGCTGCTGTAGTATACAAAAAGCAGCAAGAATGACCATAGACCATAAATTCCAAAGTGTTTTGCTGAGCATGCAAAACAAGAAGGGCTGGGGGTTTAATTAAGAATATTTGTTTTGAATAATATGAAGAACCAACCTGATCGTGGGATTAATTAGACTATAGAACAAATACTCTCCCAAAGGAAGAGGTGGAATTTCCATCACTTGAAACTGAGGAGAACCTACAGCAGAATAACCACCTCATCACTTGAGAAAGTGGTATAGTGGACATTTAGTAGGCATATTCCAACTTCAACTTGTCAAAAAATGTAATTTGCACATTGAAAGAAAAGGACTGCCTGGTCCTAGAGCCAGAAGTTGGGCAAGAGAATACACAATTTCTGTAACATGAAAAGGAACAACAACAGTAGCGAGAGCTTGGAGCTGAATATGCATCACTGGACAAGGGCATGGTATCTTGCTAAATCTCTAATGCATTGGAGGGACTCACAAAAGCAGCATCTAAAACCTTCCAACTTGCTACCAGGTGGGGGGAAAAATCTTCTCCCACTTCCCTCCAGCAAACAGCCTAATTGGCCTATACCTCTTTATCAGGTGCAAATACATTTCCTGCCTTGAAAAACAGTGACAAAATGCCCCGGCG
>NW_015090794.1:10342912-10392329 GCF_001431845.1 Calidris pugnax
GGAACCAAAAAAGTACTACCAATTTCTTTTGCTATACTTTCCCAAACATCTATTTGCAGGGCTTTCTGTCTAAATAAAACCCACCCTTGTTAACCTGAAGCCTATTTCCTTGCATCTTTTTATTAAATATCAGTTACATTTTCTTTGCCCTTTTAAGCCTTGAAACCCACCTCTGCAATGCAGCACCTTCTTTACCTAATTCAATGATCATATTCAACTTCTCTGCAGCTTCATCCCTTAAACCCCCGCTATCTACCAAGAAAAACCCAAATTTTTTATCCTGTTTGCCATGAAAAAACCTCCTACATTTTCAAATATTTTATGTTCAATGCGGCCCAACTATTTCAAGAAGCCTATAAACTAAGTAGCTTATAAATATCATGCAACTTTGAAGATGCATGCCTTATTCAAAGAAACCCTTGCAAATCTTATCATTGCTTGCCACTGATATTACAGTCATGCTTGAAGATTTTAAGCAAGTCAAATCATAGTGAAATATAACAGATACAACAAGAATATTCTAATTCTCACCATTTTTCTTAAACAGATCTCAGTGCAATTCTCCTTCTCTTAATTGAACCTCAACTGTGACCTTTCTTTCAAGGTTCTGATTATTTTTCCATGTGACTAATAATGTTCTACAAATTCAAAAAGATATCACACATGATATCTGCTGCTCCTTCTATCAAAGAAAAGGGTCATCAAATTTTCTGCAGAGGGAAAAAAGAAGGAAGTACTTCGAACAGCCTTTCTATAAACTTATTTTTACTACCAGAGAAATTTATTTTTACTGGATAAGAATTTCAGTTACTAGCCCAAAATATATGTGCTTTACAAACCATGACTCAGATTAGAAGGATTTGTAAAAAACAGCATACTTGTCACACCGATGCACTTAGTAAATGCAAGCCTCCTATATTTGTGTACAGTATTGAGGAAGAGAGGAATTGCTAAACAAATTACTGCATTTCACTACCCAGCAGGGTAATAACCATAGCAACATCTCATAGAAGAGGAGGAAGGTTGAGAAATTGTAGCTCTGGGATTAGATATTTGTAGACTCCATTTTGAAGAGAAAATCTTTATTTAATTAAATGTTTATTTAATTTTGGAGGAAAAAAGTCTTGTGCTTCTACTGTAGATTAGAAAATTTATATGGAAGGTATATATTCTTGCTGAATTATACAATACTATTGCCATATTTTACAGCATTTTACTAAAAAAGAATAAAAACAAGGTCCATCTACACAGTGAGTAGCTGTGTAGATATCTATCATGCATATAAAAGGATGAAGTTAATATACAAAGGTTAGACAATCCAGTTTTCATATACATCTCCTGGGACTCAGCATCATGTAATATATGCATTTGCTAATATGGTTATGAGCACAGTCTAGCTCATTTTGTATTTCTTGGTTTAGAAGTCAGATAAAATTCATTCAATAAGCTGCTGGTCAATTTGAAAGGTAAGTTCAGAATCGCATGGACAGACTGCAAAAGTCTGGAAGTTGAGGCTTGTCTCGGTTTTAGAAACACCTACAAGTGTGCATATATGCCTGAAAATCCTCAGCTTTTTGACTGAGAAACCTTCCTGAATATTCCACTCCAAAGGCTTTTTAAAATACACCAGTCCTTCCAATTCCAGTTTAACTTAAAAAGGGAAAGATGAATTAACTGTATTTGGACCGTGATGCTCAGAACCCTAGAAAGTTGGAAGAAATCCCCAGACGTCTCTAGCGCAAATCCCCATGCAAAGCAAGGGCAGTTACAGCAGGCTGGCAAGGGCAGTGTCCAGCCAAGTCCTGAACATCTCCAGGAATGGACATCGTCTCTAGAGAACAGACAGATTAAAGAGCTCTCTCAGAAAAGCAGAAACATCTAACAAAAGCTCGTTCAACCAGAAACTATTATAATGATCTAAATCAACTAATTTTCAAAGTATGGGATAACAATTCCAGCAAAACAACACTTCTTGAGACTCCTTATAACGTTCAGTGAGAGTATCAGCATTTCAGTTTGCTTCAAAAGTGAACTCCTGATGCAAGTCTCCCAATTTTCCATACATTCTCTGCTCACACAGGAGAGCAGTTCTGCACCTCAAGGACTACACATCAGCCAGGTGAGATCCCAGAAAGAGACACTCTCCGTGACAGCACACAGGGTAGTTCACTTGCTCATGGGCATGAAGTCCATGGTACCAGACTAAAACTAGCCTTAAATAAACCCCCAGAAATAAATATAGTGTGGATTTCAGGTCCTCAATACCAATTGCTTTTCCCTGGAGATTTGCTCCTCTTGGTCCTCACTACTGCCTGACCTCCCTTCTTTGTTGGGCCTTCCTAGAATAATGTGGCAGAATTGTTACAGTGTTTGGCAATTTGTGAAGCTTCATAGGTGTAATTTATGTTGCTGCTTAAGAACAATCTATATGCTTGACTTCAATGTCCTAAAATGTTGCAAGTTAGTTTCTACTTATTTTAAGAATTAGTTTTTGAATGTAGTTACTTCTGGTTTTGTTTTCTTTTTAAATGGGTAGTTGGGGCAAATTTCACCACATTATTAATGGTTTCCAAGCTACAGGAGGTGGCACTACAGTATTTTTGGCATTCATTTTTATTGTACAGTATGTGCAAAGTTGCTTATTCTTTGAAACTAGAATAAGTTACTGTCAACAGAGGGATTCAGTGTGCTGAGTTCACTGAGTTCTTAATGCATCTTGACGAACCTATCCTTACCACAAACAAGTATAAGAAATAAAGTTCTTACTGTGAATGCCATTTGAAATGTATGTTTCAGAGAACTAAAATCTATACTCAGGCTATAATATATAAAGCATGAAGTGATGTGGCAGTAGCAGACAAAAGTATCAGAGCATCTAACAAAAGGTGTTATTAACTTATTATTTGACACAGATGGTTTCTTAATATTTTATGCTTATAAAGATAAAGATGGTGCATTTCCATTACAGCTGATCTTCCCAATTATGCTCAGTGATCATTTTCAGATGCTTATAATCTTGTTCACTATGAAAGGTGTAGTACGCATCTAAAATATGCATAAAATCCATTTTTGCCATGTTTTTCATGCACATGTACTTTAATACAAAACCAAAAATTTATTGATCTTAAGATTATACAGTACATTGTGCACAGAAAAACATTACATGCTAGATATCATTGTGGAATTAAAACTAAAGATTTCTTTCAGCTTTTTAGTGCAGAGGACATAAGGGGAAAAAAAATGCATGCCATTTCCCCCCTTTCCCTATGTGAAGCAATAAAATCTATGAGGTACCTGGCATATCTAGCAAACTCACTAAGTTTGCTAATTGTATTTACTATATGCAAATGATTCAGAAAAGAAGTCTGACTTAGTCTTTTCTGGAATTCTCCATCACTGAAATAACTAGATACTCCTTTGCAGATGCAGACAAGAACCAAAAGAAGCAAGAACAAATAGTCAATCTCTACCAGAGTCCGTTTTGAATTATATTTCTTGCGACAAATACACTTAATATGTAGTTCACCTAAAGCACTGAAAAACCCTATACTTCTATGACAAAGATCTTCAGCTTTTATGGACAACACCTACGTGTTGTCCTAAAACCAAAAAAAATACAAGTAATGGTTGAAATTGGTGTGTTCTCAGCAGTCTTTCAGTAGTAATATTGCCAACTTCTTTACCCATCAAATTTAACCTTGTCTTACAAAAACTTCAACGGGAAAAGGGAATGGAATTGTTCTGAGGCAAGAAAATTCAAATTATGCGCTTATAAATGGAAAATCAGTGTGTATAACCTTTTGTTAGCAGTAGCTGGGTCCTGAAATGAAAGGCTTCTTAAAAGTGAAAACATCAGTCCTGCTTTCTGCATCCAGACTATGAAAACGTTTCTCTGTAACTTTTGATATTAGCTTCTATTAGATAACCTGATACCAAGTCATAGGTAGTAGTAATCAACACAAAAACACCTTCAAAAAAAACCCACACAAACCACCCCACCTTAAAGCACATGTAGATCAGCAATATAATTCTCAGTCACACTCACTATTTTTTGCTCATAGAAGTGGATATTTTTAAAAATATTTTCACTTCATCTTTTTTTGCAGTTTTCTCTATGATATAAAACCACCTCAGTAGTGTCCTCAGAAGACTCATGTTCCACAACCAAAGAGGGAAAACACACCCAAATGAAACATTAAAAGCTGACGAGAAAGAAAAAAAAAAAAGGAACAATCTCCCAAGAGAAACACAATATGAAACTTCTATACATCTTTAGTCTGATGATACAAACAGATCACAGGATTTAACCTCTGTCCCATCACGTGTATTGCTTAAGTTTGCCAGTAGGATTCCTCCCTCCCAAACTTTTCCATTTCTTCAGAAATCACTTAGCTCACACATTTCCCTAAAGCCCTAACAGGTCTCCAGTTGCCTATGATAGAGGAAATTAGTTCCTCAGTATCATCGTACTGCAGCGAGAGTAACCCTTCTGCTATTTACCCATAAGAGTCACCACAAGATAAAAGTTGACAATCATGTTGAAAGAGAAAATATGACTAAATAAAACCAAGAGCTTCATGAAAGCAGAATCCAATATGCTTTGAATAAGCTGAAAGAAATGCCAGACCTCCAACAGGCAGATCTCCAACTCACAAGCTTTACAGTTAAAGAGATGAAAATGTAATGATAAAGAAGACCCAGGAGTTCCTTTACTAAAAACGACAGTTAAAGACAAATTATCTGAGTGCGCAGGTGAAAGATTGTCAAAATGCCACTTCCCAAAGCACAAATTCATTTTTTCACTTCAAAGGCCAAAAATCAGAAGATGTTTTTAATTACCAAGGACAAGTAGAAAATAATAGCACAAGTGCACACCCAAAGTATAAAACCCAAGAGCATACAGACACAACTAGCAAGGGATGTAAGAGTTAAATGAAATAAATCTGAAAGTGTATAAGTGTATTACTAATAAGAGGGACAAATGCACACAAAGAGAGGGGGGGGAAATTTAAAAAAGCTATTGACCTGCTACTGTATGGAGAAGAAAAGCAAGAAAGAGGAAAATGGGGAAGGCCAAAAAGTTTAATCTCTTTTTTGCTTCAGTCTGCACAAGTGACATCATTGCAAGCAGGCTGCCAGTACAGCTAATACCAATGAATTAGGGCAAAACAGAATCTTTCTAAAATATGGAAAGAACAATCTAGGACTACTTATCTAAGTAAGCTAGGGTGGGTTTATTTAATTAGAGATCTGACGGAGGAAATGTCAACATTAATTATCATTTATAACTCATGGCAATGGTGAAGTATTGGACAGATAGAAAAGGGAAAATGTGCTTATCTGCATTTAAATAACAGGAAGAGAACATAAAGGTCAGTTACAGGTAAATCTGTTTAGTTTCCCAGGAAAATATTGAGACAAATAATCAAACTAGTTGAAAACTTCTAGATGATGAGAAACAGAACAGATTTGGCAAAAAGCAGTCACCAGAAACACATTAACTTCTACATTTAACAACAGCCACCAAACAACAGATTTTGTTTGAACAAAATGAGAACTATCTTATTTGAACTAGATGAGAACTAAATGTTGAACTAAACAAATCTGAGAACTAGATTAATCTAATACTGATGCAGCACTAATACAGGATGGAAATAAATCTTCTACAATTGTTAGGGATCTACCATTAGACAGGGATCATCAAGTCAGGTTCCTTCACTGTCTGCACTGGTTTTCATACTGTTTCGATGGTTTCAGGAACGGGATTATAGACAGTACACATTTTCTTGTGAAGAAGATACAGGAGCCGAGGAAGTTCTACAAGAATACAAAAGCAGTCAGAACAAAACAATCTCCCCCCAAAACTACCCCAGAAAAGTATGACTAATTGGAGAAGTGATCTAGAAAAGTGAAGGCAATTCAAAAGGAACAAATAAATTTAGAGCCATGAAGAAAATATGTGAACAGTCAGCTAACTAGGAATCTTGAAGACTTGATCAGAAGGTTATAGCAGATCATAAGTTGTTTATGACTCAGTAAATGTAATGCCCTTACAACAAAGGGAACAACTTCCTGGAAGGCATAAAAGTACGCTATGTGTCAGAAATAACAGTTCATCTAGAAACCTGAAATATTGCATCTGGTTTGATCAGTGCTGTTCAAGAAAAAGTTGAAGAATTTTCAAAAATAGTTTAAAAAAAAGAGAAAAAATTATCAAAGGTGTTAAATTTGTCCTACAAGAAGAGCTTAAATAAACTGTTGATGCTTAGCCTAAAGAAAAAGCAGAGACTGAGAGGAGATTTGATAATAGCCTTAACGTATTGAAAGGAAGGAAAGAATCTGTTCACCATTTTTACTTGGGATACCACAAGAATTAATGAGCTTAACTTACAGCTAAGGAGATTTAGGTTAGATATTAGGAAAATCTTTCTAATTGTAAGAACACTTAAGCTCAGGATAGATTTCCCTGAGGATGCTGCAAAGACTTCAGAAAGGGAGATCTTTAAGAGCAGTTATGTACTCATCTGCCAGAGATGAAAAAAGTACAGTTGATCCTGCTTTGAAGCAGGATGACAGACAAGATGACAAAGATCTCTACCTGCTCTTCTTCCTCTAAAGAAGAAAATTGATTTCCTGAATAGGATCTCAAATGGACTGAGGTGACTTTAATTTGATGCATAAATTTCAATTACCTACAGTGAAGGAAATAAGAAATCCTAACACTCCAATTTTTTACTGTGGGAAAGATAAGATGTCCAGGAAATTTAAAACAAAAGGAAGACTATAATCTCCTAGTGGTAAGTTCAAGGCATTAAATAAGTGGTCTTCCTACTTTGCCTAAACTGCTTTCACACTTGTAGTTGCATAGTGTTCAGTACAGTCTCTCTCCTCTTATTTTTAAAAGCCCATTGAAAAAAAGCTAAATTTGAGAGAAGGAGGAAATTTTTTATTTCTTGCAATATTTGCATGATCTTTCCTCTTTATAGTATCTACCTGGCTACCAAACACATCATATATACAGCACAGTCCCAAATGGGAATTTATGAAGTTGCTGCTTTTTCTTTTCATGGGATAAAATTTTTGATGATAGTAAAATGTTTAGCTGATTTATTTTTTTATTTCTTTTACTCAACTTCATGTTTATTTCCTAGCTGTATTTTGTTAGAAAGTCGGAAATAGTGAGGGCAATCCCCCCCCTCCCCACCTCCCACCAAAAAAATAAAAAAAAAAGGCAAAGATTCTATCAAAAATTATTGAAGGTTTGAAATATCCCTTACCTATATTCAGATTATAAATTCACTGGATCATCTCTAGAAACTTCTCCTGGCTGAGCAGAATTACCCTCCTGTTATAGGAAACTTCTTTCTGATCTACATTAGCCCAGAAGATTTCAACTGCCTCGGTGGTCCTTGGGTTGAAATTTGGTAAAAAGATCTTGAGACTACCAGGCATTGAGAGACCACAAGTGTACTACAGCTGGGTAAGTATACAGACATAACGTCCAATGGCATACATGTTCTAAACTGGTTTTAAAGTCTGTTTCCTTTAGGAGAAATTATAATAATTGGGGGCACAAAAAGCTGCATCTAGTGTTCTAACTGAAGATGACAAATCAGCCTATATAAAAATCTAACCTAACTCTTCATAAGACAGGGATGAAACTTAAACTGAATATTCTTTTGATGCTAGAAAAAGCTCTGGCACCACAGAAAATCTATTTTGACAACTGTAGGAGTTAAACTCTAATTTCAGATGCGTGGCTGTCAAAGGAAAAAAAAACCCTGTTTCTATGCCTACAAAGATTAGAATCTGCCAGATGATCTAAAAACCCAGCTAAATATTCTTTTTATAGAGTCACCTCCTGGTCCCCTTATTCACATAAGGAGTCCTGCAGCATTCAAGAACAATAAGGGGGATTTGGCTCATCTTGCTTTTCTGTTCAATAACATGTTGTAAGATAAAATCAATACAGACAACTGCATATTAAACTGAAGGTCACTCATATGGCAGGTAACTACTTACACTACAACATCTCCTGATTATACACATCTCTGCTGTTAAGAATGACTGCTTTTGCAACTATTGGCAATTTTTGAGTGTCATTTTCCATGTCTGTCTTGAGGTACAGCAACAAGTAGTGGAGCAGCCCACTATGATAGAACTTGCCCTTTGCACAGAAGAGTTTTGCATTTTCAAATACCTACACAGGCAATTTCTTGTGCCCTATGCTGTTATAACACTTTGATGAGCAAGTTTTCCATTATCAGACTCTTGCCACAGGTCAAAAGCCCTTTCCATGATACACACAAATTTTGAATACAGGAAGGAATGATTTCTCCTGGCTTATACAGGCTGTAATCACAGCACAGTGGCTACACATAACTGCTTGCTGAAAAAGTATTTCCAAACGTGTTAGATGCCTAAGTTTTCACTTGAGAAAACTTTATCCTTAAATTTGGAAGTTTCAGAAAGATTAATTCATTTACAAAAGTGTCAATGTTTCCAGGCTTAACTGAAGCTCATTTGGCAGACATTTATTCTGCCAAAGAACTCAGGTACCTGGGTTTGAGTCTTTTTCTGAACTGAGACTATAGCAATAACTATTTTAATCTCTCATTCTAGAGACAGAATTCAAACATCTCATTGCTTGTGACACTACATGGCATTCTTTGTAAAAATAATTAAGTTGGTCAAGGAACTAAAGCAGCCAAGACTTTGACATAATGCAGCTAGATGAAACTATTCTTCATACCACAGCCTTCCTCTAACAGCATCCCACTGTAGGAAGGCATCACTCATCAGTAAAAAAAATTCAGGGAGATTAGGTTTCTGATCAAAACACAGGTGAATCATTCTTACCTGCATCTTGGCAGTTGCATGGTGCATACACACCATCAACACTAAGAGAGCTCATCAAGGATGGGAACAGATTCTATGTCAGAGTTTCACAGTCTTTCCAGATTTCGTGCAAAACGAGCACTGTTTCATTTATAATTGCCTTCTTGGACAATAGCACATACAGTGACAATACACCAAATGCTAGAATAAGAGAGACGTGCCAGAGCCAACATAGGAACAAAGCACAGAGTAATTGTCCACCCTAGCACTGTGATGCCCAGTGGGAAATGGCAATCTATTCCTCTATGTCAAGAGCAGCAGGGGAAGATCCTAGTTCTTGCTTTTATTTCCAATTATACTGTTTTCCCCAGTTGAGAGTGAAAACATATATAAAAAGATATTTAATTGGATCAGAGTTCTCAGCCACGAAATAACTTCCTATGTCCTTTCCCAATTTAATAGCTCTAGATACATAACGTAAAAGGAGAAGCACCTGCATATGTACAAAGACTGAGTACAATCCTAAAGAGCAAGGACTGCTGTAGAGGAGTAAGACAGCTTTTGGCAATCTTCTCTGCATTATCTAACAGCTAAATTCAAGTTTCAGTGTGCCAGACCCATATGGCCACAGCTTTTCAAGATCTCAGTAAGCTCACGCTTCTGTCTTTGGCTCCAGCTGCTCTGGAGCAGACTGTTTCTGCTGCCTCTCTATGAAAGAGGGACTGTATGGCTATTTGGCTCCAAGACCAGCAATGACTCCAGTCATTCCCTACTGTCGAGTCTTTGGGACTTATTTACAGACACATATGATACTACTGAAAACAAATGTTTACTCTGTGAAGAGTTCCTGAATGCATTTCTTTTACTTCAGATAGCCCAAATATTGCATGCATCCTGAGCTATACATGTTGCTTTCTCCTCAATGTCTACATCACCCTGGGTTTTTTCTTATTAATTGTTTTGGAAGAGCTCTAGAGAGCCTCTCGGAAATCTTATGCCTTTAAGGGGCTTATCTATCTCAAGCCATCAAGTGCATTTCTTTGACTTTGGCTGCTACTTTCCTCAGAAATACCCCTCTCCCTCCAGAACAGTATGCCTTTAGGCCTACTAGACAGCAGCTAGTGGATTCCACTCACACTCGTATTTTCAATGATGCAGCAAAGTCACCAAATCAAAGTTTCACCTATACAGATTCCCCAAATCATCACTAGTCAGATCAAATCCATACTTGGTTCTCTCTTCCTTTTCTCAGCTGTAGCTGTTGATTCAACACTCTCTTGGCACTCCCAGGTTTTATTCTCTCATGTGTCAGCAACTCTCTACACCTGCAACACGTCTAAGTAAGGTATCAGGAGCAAGAGCAAGCACTGCTGAAAGCTCAATCCCTCCTCCTGTTCCTGCTGCTGCTACCTTGCCTCACCTCAGGTTTGTACAAAACATCGCCTCCAGCTTCAATGCAGCACATAGCCAGCATCTGCACTTTTCAGTCCCTTTTTATTCTTACTTTTTTCCTCTCTCTCTCCCCTTTTAAGCAGCTGTGTTTCTGGAGTTTCCCTGGGGAAAATCTTAAACTTGAAAGGGCTTCTTAATAACCTCGCTCAGCCCTGCACACAGGAAATTAAGCCATTCTGCACATTCAGCATTTACCACTCTGTTCTGCAATCCAAAGTTCTCATACGTACATACAGTTTGCAGCCATTTGGGGATTGACTCCTTCACCTTAGAGAAGTGCAGGTGAATTTTCATTTCTGTGTGTGAACTCTTTGCCTAGAGATGTGGGTAATAGTTCATATATTGCATACAAACAGCTCTAAATATATCAGAGCCTCTTTGCATGGCTGCCAAAGAGATCTGTCAGACAAACAAAACTCATACCAAGTGAAAACATAATTAAGGGCTTTTGACTCTCAGATTATTCTCCACTTGATTAAGTGTAATGAGTGCCCCTTCTCTTTAAAAAAAACAACAACTAACAAACAAAAAAGCAACTTATTCTTTCTCTCGCACCCCCTCTTCTAGTGCACTGTGGTTAAGGGAATTCATTCATTAACCCCTCTTAGTTGTTTTCCCTCTAGTCTGAGGGGCTGATACTTAGGGACACAACCCTCCTTAATTTACATACCAAGACTGAGAAACTGGCTGTCTAATTTGGCTACATCCCAGCCAGCCAGTCTGCAAAAAGCACAGTCAAATTGCTCAGCTGCTCTGTGAGTTTAGGAAGCATGGTGCCTGGCACTCAGCACAGCGCTTGCAATAATTCCTGTCCAGTCTGTCCATAAATCTTATGGAAGGCTTCGACCAAATACTTTTCTTCTCTTATATGAAGAAAATCAAAGACTAATGCTGATGTGTTCGCTCTCCCATTTAAATTCCTGTTTCCCTGCACAAGGACAATTGCAGATAAAGAACTATGCTTCTTTCCTGACAGTTAACATACAAGAAATATCTACAAATGCTGACACATCCCACATGTGAGACCAGGCACATTTTTTGGCTTCAAAAAGAGACATAACAGGTGCACAAAGCTTTTGCTTCCCCAAATTCTCCACACTCAAACACTCATCCAGCATTTTGCTACTCTTAACTCTACTGCCACAGAGCCATCTTGCCCAGCTTCTAAAATGCCTGCATTAAAATATCTGCGTTCACATTTTTAAGTGCAGCAACCTATGCCCCTCTGAAATCACCCATCCTTCCACCTCCCTCCTATGAAAGACTGAGTGACCCTTTCAAAACACGAGTACAGGAAGGCAGGGTGCTGTGTACCCAGGCTATTTGTTGCTCACTGTATATAGAACACACAAAATGCCAAAGGCTGGCTTAACTCCACACGTTTCAGTGAGGTTTCTACTAGCTGCAGCAGCCCACTGAAAACCCTTCCTAAATTATTACCCATTGACAACAACTTCCAAACAATTCTTTTAACCCTCCCTCTACCTCCTACACCTCCCCTCAAATCTGCAGTAGAAAACGCTGGATAAGAAGGCTGCAGCACAATGCTGTAGTGAGCTCTGTTAATGCAGAGCTATGGATTTACTCCAAACTTTTTTCTTGCTTAAGCAGTTTCTCCAGCACAGAGGCAGAGAAGGCTGGCAAGACCCCAGGAAGGGGAACTGGAATTTCTTTCTTCTACTTGTAGCAGAGATAGGACCAGCTACATCCACCAGCACATGACTCGGAGATGAATTAAGCACCAATGTGCCACAAAACTACTTGAGTTGGTCTGTAAGTGCCTCCTACATAATAAGCTTCCTCTATACAGTTAGCAATATGATTATTTTTTTTCAGTTAATTGATGTGAATCAGATACTGTGGAAAATAAGAAGAGAGAGACTGCCAACTCTTAATAACAGCTTTGAAATAACTGGGTTTTTACAACTGTTTCACAAATAGAAAAAAATAGTCTACCATGCTAATTTTATTTTACTAGCTCCTGTGGAATTCAGGCTGAAGAATTCCTAGGTAAGTAGATCCCAATGGTTTTAGAGATTTATTAAAAGAGGTTTACTATTGTCCTGAAAAAGTTTAATGCTCAATCTGACACAAAGAGACTTCATTGTTCTCTTCTGTCAGCCAGTTGAGCACGTATCAACTTCAGCAACCACAAAATGAGCAGCACTCAAACTCCTCATCTAGTCATTGATACTAACAGCTCTTGGCTTCTGATTTAAGACAACAGAAAAAAAAAAGGCAGGCAAACAAAAACTTTCCCTAAAAAGAAAAAAATCCCATTCTTTTTATTAGGGAGCAATGATGCTGCTCTACTGCAGTTATAGCATGTGAAGCACATGGGACATACCTCTGTGCAAGGAGTTTGCTGAAAGGATTACTTAAATGATTAGAGGACCACAGATTGTGTTCTATATTCATAGTAGTGAGTTTCAATAATAATAATATCCAAATGCACAGCTAAATAAAGGTATCACCTGGCAAGTAGCACAGAGGGAAAGCACAATCCCAAAGTACCACATTACTGACAAAGCCCATTATCAACCCCCTTTTCACTATAGAGTGTTTTGGAGCATTCACGAATCCAAAATCCAAGTGAAAAATCTTCATTTTCAGTCTTGACAACCTCCCCCTATGACAGAAATCCCAACACTGTTACTACAGACTGAGACTTGTTTCCCACATAAAGACAGCAATCAAAAATTTTTTACGGATTAAGGAAAGACTTCTACATTTGTTTTCTTTCTGTGCTAAAAAATACTTGAGATCACCGAGTGAAAAGCTTGGCATAGCTTGTTGCAGAGCCAGCAGTCGCCACTATCTCAAGTGTTCTTCTAACATTCTTCCAGACACTGTGTCTGCCGAAAGGCCAGTGCCTGCAGAACTGCTGCTGACAGGCAATTGAATATGAGCACCTCCTTTGAGTCATGGGATTTCCCTTGTTCTCCAGGAAAGCTGAGGATTTTATAAGCACAGAAAATCCCTACCTTTTGTCAAGTGGATCCAGAAACACAATTTCAAGTGCAGAGTTGTGGTCTCCTTCACAGATTTGGCATCTTTGTTTCACTTAATTACTTTTAAATCAAGCAGTTATCTTGAAATATCATTTAAAAGAAAGCAGAATTAATTAGTTCAGCCATCAAGTGTGGGTTCTACATACACTACTTACCTAAGAAACGCACTGCAAAGGAGTGACTAAAAAGTGAAGTTACCATAGCTACCTTTATATCACAAGGCAAGGAAAACTTGTGCTCAAGATTAAGAAACAAGCCACTAGGAGTTTTTTTCCCCAAATATTTTCAGAAGGAAGTTTGCTTAGATAGAAGCAATTATGTGTTGGTCCAAATATTTTTTTCTTGTGTGTCACACAATTTCAGTCTTTTTATTTCACAGAATCACAGAATCACAGAATTGTAGTGGTTGGAAGGGACCTCAGAGATCATCGAGTCCAACCACAAAAAAAAAAAAGAAAAAAAAAAACCACACAACAACTCAAGCTCCCACCACCTAAACACACAACAACAACCTCCAAACCAAAAAACCATCACCCACCCACACAGCACCCCACCACAAACCAGTAATCTTGGGCACTAGAGCATGCCCTGAAGAACCATGTCTACACGTTTCTTAAATACCTCCAGGGATGGTGACTCCACCACCTCCCTGGGCAGCCCATTCCAATGCTGGATAACCCTTTCAGTAAAGAAATTTGTAGGTAAAGAGATGAGTATCTACTACTTGTATTAGTAATTAATGATTTTCACAAAGCACCGAATTCTTCAAGTTTGTTCAGATATTTGAGACTAAGAAAAACACGAGAGAGAAACTTCTTTTACACTGCTGTAATCGCAGCTCTGCAGTTTTAGACTAAGGTTTTTCAAAACAGCACATTGTGCAGTTGTTTCCTAAACAAGAAACAAATGTAAAATTGTAGAGGAGCTTAAAACGAAGGTGAAGTTATTAGAAGAAAATGAATATTTGTTGATTGTACCAATAAGGAACAGTTATTATGAAACACTATATCGTCATTTTCCATGAAAGTTTCTTGAATACTAGAAACTTTTATCAATATAACAGACCTGATTCAATACATGAAAATTGCGGAGAGATTGTCATATGTTAGCATCTAAAGTCATGAAGGCCACACACTTTACAGGAATGTGGTTATACTTATGAAGCTTTTTTTTCATGTCTTAAATTAATGTTGCCTAGTAAGTATAAACATGGAAACAAACCAAAACAACTAGAAGGCCCTTAAAGAATAAATTGTTTATCTCATCATATGCCAGCTTGATTCCTTTATTAGAATACTATCTCAATTAATTATCAGTGACATAAAAAAATAATTTTTTTTTTAGATAATTTTAAACTGTTACACTACAATCACACATAACCACAAAGACTTGTGCATTCATCCTGAAACGGGAGAAAAAGAAACATCAAAGGCAAACTACAACTTTTCTGCTCTGCAATAAGGTCTATGCTCAGGTCCTACTGTGCTATGTGGCAGTTCAAAAACCTGAACTGGTGAGTTAAGCATCAGTAAAGAAGCTAAAGAAACAGTGCAAGAGCTACAGAGAAGCAGGAAGCAAGTCGAGCTTGGTGATGGTGGCTAGAGAACTTCTTACTCATCAGAAAGCAAGCTTTGAAATCTCTGTGATCTGTGAAACACAGCATGTGAACCATCACTGATGAGATCTGCAAGGGCAATTACATGAGGAAGAAAGTTTTGACTTTTCAAAGTATAAAATAGGGAAAGTATGGATGTTTGTTCTTTCTGTTTTGTTTGAAAGCTAGGATCAGAGCAGACGTTCATATTCCAGTTGTACTGCTTTTGATTATATGAACCAAGTAAAAACCTATTTGCTAAGGAACTAGATGCTTTAAATTTAACATGAAACAATCCATTGTTATTAAAAAACAGAGTTCACAAAGTCTCATTAAAGGGGCTTTTTCCCCTTTCCTTGTGCTTTTAAATGACAGCATAATAGCTTCCAAATAAATGAAGAAAACACATTTACTAGGAGCTACAATTGAAAAGACTATGCGTTATGATTGATGGCCAATTCTTTCCAAAGCTTCAGCAGAGGGTTATGACACCCATTACTGCAAATCCCATACACCACCGATGCAGAAACACAAAAACACTTACTAGATGCCATACAAGAACAGTCCAGCCAATAGAACTTTAATTGTAATAAAGTATGGAAATGTACTGCCATTTTAATAAATACATTAAATAACTTGTAAAGAGACTGCCTCAAACAAACACTACAAGTGTTTTAGTGGTAATAAAAGATCAGAGCCAAGATAAAAATTACATATAAAGACTCCGTTTCTTTTTCTGAGGTATTAAAAACACATTATTAGGACTGAAAGGATTTGAGAGAACAACTGATCTCTCACCTTTGTATTTTTCATTTACTTCATGTATTATATTTATTTTAAACATGAAACTTTTTTTTCCTCTTATCTGTTTCTTTTATAGTTGAGACTGCAAGCCAAATGTTGTTAGGTGATTAACATATTTAATAAACATTTTCTCTCTCTAAACTGTCACCAGTTACATATGCAAACTGCGCAAAGTGTAATGAAATACACTAAAATACACAGAAATTAAGCCAATGCTCAAATCTCTGCAGTACTGGAAAAGCAGACTCTACAGTTCAAGCTCTCTCTGATGCCTCACAAAAGGAACCATCTCCTCTCCCTTCTGAAGAACTCCTCTACAGATGTTCAAAGTATAGTCACTGTTTATAACAGTTTATAACAGACAACCCCTATGAGCCTTCACACAGGGATACTGTCCATTGTAGCTAATATTGCAAAGATAGGATGGGTAAGAGAAAAGAAGAAGTCTTTCTCCAACAATATTTGGAAAACTACTGGGATCTCAAAAGGACAGAGTTTTCCAGGCTGGTTGCGTTGTTGTTTATTCTATTATAAAAATGATACTACTCTATTTTCTGTACAAATTAAATAAGGACAAGTGTGCCTGTACATACTTTGTAAGTTACTGATATCCACAGAAAAACTTACAGGGGAATTAAGTTATTGCATAGCATGTACACAAAACATCAGAGAAAGAGCTGGTCACCTTGTGTAGCTGCTCCAGCTCCTGGAATTTAACACTCAAGCAATCGCCCATAACTCGAAGAATTTTCCAAAGACCTAGATGCAAGTTTTCGAAAATAAAATAAATGTTTAAAAAGCCACACTAAACTGGAAATATATGTATGTATATAAATGGTGCCATAAATGGAGCTTTTGTGGAAAATTGGAAGCCTTCCAGGCCATTGAGAAACCCAAACTGGAAAGTGTGAGACAGAGAAAATTAAGAATATTTGCACACTAGCACCTGACTTCAGTAAAAGTTATACAGGACTTCAGAAAAGTTTGGGTAGTGTTCTTGTGAAAATCTGGAGATAAGAGACAACAATACCTCTAGTCAAATTTGTAAGTCTTGAACATGAGTCCTCAAAACTCTTGGCTGTTCCACTGAAGTGCTACTTCTGGAGAACCAAGACGTCCTGTACCTTTGTTTGAAATAGAAATGCTAAGTGATGGAAGTCCAGTTCCCCGAAAAATTCAGTAACAAAGAATTATGAAAAGCTCTTCTGAATTTCAGTTCATTTGAATACTTCATGCTTACACAAATCCCCCTAAAGATTAAGATAATCATATTAAAGCCTCTACGAATATAGCCAATAGGGATCTCAGCAAGTCTGAGTTACTATCAGATAATTCGTTCATCATGAAACATATAAAAATAAAAACTGCTTAAGTTTTCAGCTGAGATGCTTTTAAGAAATTAAGATGCCATTAGAGATGAACAGATGAATGAAGAACCTTATTAATATTTAGCACATTGTATAAAAATCCCTTTGCTGAGTAACACTGTCAAATAATTGGGAGGGTATTTGTGGAGGAGGGAGGCAGAAGGGAGGGAGTGGAAATGCAACGCTGATAAAATTTCCAAACAATGCGCAGATTGCCTTGTGAAAAATGAAACTATGCTTTGGAGACTGTTGTTGGAAAAAATTTCCCATCACCAAATTGACATTTCTGGTCAAAATACAGATGTATCCAGAACAATGCTCTTCTCCAAATCACAAAAATAAAACATCAGGATAAAAATGCAGCCTTTTCATTCAAGAAAAATACACTGAAAAGAGATGAATCAGCTTGTTAGTGCATAGGAAAAACCTATCCACTTGTTGTCCAACACGTTCTTCACAAAATATACGAACTCAAACTCTCGTATGTCTCCTAAATCCTGCCTTTCTCTCAGGATAAAGCAGAATCCCCAAGTTCTCCAGTGACTACTAGAATTTTCAGAAATGGGAACCACACATATCACTGTTCTTGTTAACTGGAAAAACGTAGATGTCTCTACAAAGTTTCTAGCATATCAGCAGATAGGCTTTAATATTTTCAAGAGAAAAACCTCCAAAGCCTGGTGTTCATTTTCATTTGTGCCTTGGGTGAGACATCTTTTACTTTACTTAATAGGATAGCTTAATACTTGCATTAAAGATATTCTATTCATATTAAACAGTGCTCATTAATGAAATCAATGTATCACTGTGAAATGAACACTGTATGACTACATGATAAAGCTAAAACAAAACCCTCTTGTTTAGAGATTGCTTGTTTCTATCTTATCGAAATGAGACCAATTTGTTTCGACAACTACCATTTTAAATTGGCAAAAGCCAGTATGTTTTAATGACATGTTGACATACACACTTATTTTAACTTGCTCTAACAGCAACAACGCAAAAGATTCTAGAGACCACGTTTATGATGTTGGCCACGTGCCACGTACCAGTTGTTGAAACATAAGCCTTAGGCCTGGCCCATCTCTACAGAGGTGCCCGATGGCCTCAGTTGGGGGCTGAGGGGCATGGGGACATGCCTGCCCTGACAGCCTTAGGGATCCCCACAGTGACCCCCTCATGGCTGCAGGCTCCCAGGGAGCTGCTGGCCCTCAGTCCTCCACAGCAATACCTAACTGGGACCTCTGGTTTATATAAAATCATATACCCAGGTGATATTACCGAAACAGCAAAAATGTTCATGTTGGTCCTAAACAACATAGTCATAACCTTCAACTTTAGGAGAGTTTAGAGGTAAAGGTTAGGAAACCAAGTTAAATCAGACATGTAAGAGGCCTTGAGAGGCTTGAATGCATTTAACAATGAGGATAATATGGATGTGGACCCTAAAGGGAACCATTTGTAAGATGTGCTTATAATATTAACTTCTCCACTTGTACAATCATCTCACACACATCATTAAAAAAAAATAAAAAATAAGAAGATACAGCCACGAGAACAGTGACCCCAAAAGAAAAGCATGCAGATGTCATAAGCCAAAGTTCATTTGAACTGAGGTTTCTTCAAGTCCTAGAGTTGCTCTCATATTAAGCTATATTTCTAGAAACTTTGCCTTTGGATGTATTGAGAAGGCAAAGGGAAAATATGGATGTATCTTCACAAAAAGCTCTTTGCTCCTCTCTATAAGTCAATTAAAAAAAAAAAAAAAAACAACACCACCCCCAAAATCCTCCAAACATAAACCAAGAACATCTATGTTTATCTTCATCTGGAAAGTCTGTGTTCACTCCAAAATACGGCAGTACCTCAGTTTGGTCTTACTGGTAGAGAAGGCTAATCTCAAATCTTATGGCAATTGGCACAGAGTTAGGTCTTTTTCCCACCTCTAGTGTCTGGTGCTTCAATGATTTGCTGCAGAAAAGCAGTATTTTTGAGCCACAGACTGGTACAAACTCCTTTCAGAGAAAGACAGGCACAAAACAGACTCCATCAGCCATGAAGTTTTCCCTCTCCTTCCAAAAGAAATTGTCTCTGGGGATAGTGTCTCATTTTCTTTCTTACTCAGTTTGCTGGAAGCTGGACAGCCATGGCTTTGCATAGCATTAGAGGTTTGCTCATCTAACTCACCCTATTCAGAAATATTTCTAATTAGTCCCAACAGAGAATTCTCATCTAATTTTCCCCTCTTTTAATTAAATTTCCTTGTTGGAAAACAGGAGTACAGGACTCAAAGTTATTGTAACGTAGTGTTTCCTGAAACGTTCCTGGAATTAGTACTCCAGGAACCAGGATGTTTACAGGATTTAAGATCCATGAAATTTGGACCTTTAAAGGGGTATTTGATTCTGAGCGTATCATGAAGCTTGCAGTAGCCACGAGTCAGACAAAGAGTAGAAATCTTTCACCCTTAAGATGGAGCCTTGGATGTAGGAGCCTCCAGGGCCTCAGCAGAAACTCTAACTCTGCTCTTCTCTGGTGTGGTCATGATCTCTAAACAAAGTGCAATAAACATATGCCACGAAGTGAAATGGAATCGCCTTTTCCACACTTTCCTTCTTATCTACTCCAAGAATCAGCAGGAGGGCTCCTCAGGTCAACAAGAACAGGCCCCACCATTTTGTTTCAAATTATCTCTCCTTGCACCTGTGGGAAGACCTGTAAGTCTCTACACTAGACTGCAAGATAAATTAAAAAGTGCCTCCTCCCATACCATTTCGCTATTCCTTTCTACATCATTAAAAGCAAACATTCAATAATAGGGATGTCTATTCCGTTTACCAAGAAAATCTTCCTGAAGTGGTTACCCTCTTCAGATCTTGATTCACTCTTCCCTTTTAAGCCAAATGCTCTTCTACCTGTTTCCCCATGCTTCCTTCCTGCAGTACAGAGTAACTGAAGATCACTCCAAAGGAAAACAGCACACAGGAAAATGAAGAAACTGAGAGATGTGATATTATTCATAATGATATTATAGAGCTTCTCGTATTCTTCACATTGAAAGTAGGCTCTCACGCATTTACCACAAAAGCAGGATTGATATAAGAAAAGAAATCACAATATGATTTCCCACCTCCTAATCAGATGATTGCCTGTCAGTTCAGGAGCTCAGCTGGAATCGCGTGCATTTGCAATTCCTACAGATCACAGGTTCAGTGTTCAGGAAGTTCATTAGAAACCTAATGGGTTGAAAGCAGCATAATCAGCTTCAGGGAGCACCAACAAAATCATTTTGAAAAAGAGGAAAATATTTATTTTTGCCTTTCTAAAAAATTCAACAAAGACAACAAGCTTAAGCAGCATTCTGACCATCAGAGGATAAATCAGTTTTCAGCTGCTGTGGAAAGGTAATGAGGACCTGCTGTTGACACAGTTGTGGAGGAAAGATTCAATACCCATTTTTTATTCCTACTGCAACAGCAGAAACTGGGTGCCGTTTGTTATTATTTGTGACAGTGTTTCATGCAGAACAGCAGGTCCTCATTAAGAAAGCCACATTTACCACAAACATTCACCTCTCTTATGCAGAGATCAAGTTACAATTTGAGCTCACAGCACATAAAAAAACTACTTTCTCTTTTTCAGGAGGCAAAAGACAACCAGAAGGAATTAACACACACATGCTACCAGAAGCAAATTTTCTCCTTTCAAAATGGCATCTTTTTAATTTCAGTAATGCAGAAGATCACCATGCAATTAGGAAAGGTTGCCTACCTTGTCTGCATTCAGGCCTTGATGGAGCAGGAGAGGGCTCCGTAAAATAGTGGGAGTCTTAGAAATCTGTGTTCCTTCAAAAGCACAAATATATGAGCGTCTCTTCAGACAAAGATTCCACGTTACCTAATAAAGTTAATTTTATAATTAAATAGAGACCAAAATTCAGGGCTGTTTACACATTGCAGACGTCAGTCACCAAATGAGAGCATATGGGGTAACCCCTATACGATATGGATATGCCCACTAACAAAATTTTCAGAAAATTTTAATATTTAATGGTTATAAATCTCATACAACAGGAGGCAGGGTGCAGTGGAGGAGAATATGCAAGGGATTTGAATTTCTCCTCGTTTCAGGAATGAACATAGAGGCTTTCAAGAGAAAAGTAATTAACAGAAAATCCTTGCATTTCCTTGGTAATAAACCTGTCTTGTATAACAAAACCATTGCAACTCCAGCAAATTGTAGTTGAATAGTTAACACCACCAGACTTACCCAAGGTAAATGAAAACCAGAAAGCAGACTAGATTAATGGAAATGTTTTTTCTTCCAGAAAGAAAAAAAAAGAGAGAGAGAAGAAAGAAAAGAAAAAAAACTACTACACTACTTTTGAGATTGAGATTTGAGCACTTTGTAATTCAGATGTATGATTCTGCCTTTCCTTCCTGCCTATACTATAATAATCTCAAGTATTTTATTCAGATTACTTGTAGAATATTTGAATAATACCTGATGTAGATACACAGTGTTCAGAAAAAAGCCCTGCTAATCCTTAATGACAGTTTCAATAATGCATCTTGTGCGTGCACTTCAGAGCAGCTGCACACCACCTTGCCCATACTCCGTTGCCTTCGGCAGAAATGCTGCTAAAAGCCCTATGTAACAACGGCTAAAAATACCATCTTTGGCTGTGCTGTTTTATTAGGAGTTACCAGGGAATCACATGGTACCGTAACCTACTTACATTATACAAAATGCGCACACCATACTAACAAGGGACTAGAGCTCTCTCCAATTAGTAGATAAATACCAGTTTTACCAAACAAGATCACCTCTAAAGGAAGTCATTGTAGGAAAACATACAGCCATTTTAAATTTTATGACATAGCAACATTGCAGGAATAGATTTTGATCATGGCATAAGAGTTGGTGATTCTTATGTTCCAAAATTTTGGTAAGCTCCCAAAAAGTTGGAATGGAGATTTAAATGTAGAATTTCCTGAGAGAAGTCTGAAGGAGGACTTCATTATTTGGATCAGAAGAAGCTACAAAATAGCGAGGTATAATTAAGCTTCACGCAAGACCAAACACAGTAGCTAAAAAAGGTTTTCACAAAAAAATACTGGAGTGATCATATCATGGTTTTTGTTTTCAGTGATCTAAAGACATGGATCACATAATGCAAACAGCTTAAATCCTTTTCTATCAAAAATTCCCTGCATAACACAGGAATTAAAGGTATTAACCCAATACTTGTTGTGTACTTAGAGATGGAATCGCTTTCAGTTACAAAATGTATTCCAAAAAGATGTCTGTATTTTTAATCAACATTGTCTGTGATCCCAAATTTTGCAGGAACCATACCATCAAAGAAGTGTCCTATAAAAGCTGAAGTAAAAAACATTCTGTTCAACTTCACTAGATATGCTGGGTAGGCTCTCTCCATTTTATTTTATTTTTTTTTTAAGAAATCTTGCATAACTTTATAGTAAAGTTTATTTGGTCACAGTGCAAATAACGCTGCTAGATGAATACACAGTAAAAAAAAAACCACAACAATATCACATTGCACTTTTCCCAAACTTACATGTCTTTAATAAATTTTCTAGAAACATTGCCTTGGACATGCAGGAAAGCTTTTTGTACTCCTAGAGATAGCAGCAGCAGTGTCAAAGAGTAAAAAAGTAATTTATATTCCAGAATTGTGTTTTCAAATAAACAAAAGAACAGCATAAGCAAAAATGTTATGGCCACATCTAACAGTGCCAAATGGTTTGAACAGGGCATATATCTGTAATTGTGGAAAGTCATTTCCTCATAAAGACAGCATAATTTAACATGTAGCTCAGCAAATAATGAAGAAAATCAAATCTGTTAAATAGTAATTAACTTGCAATTAACTCAAATTAGTCAAGAGTCATGTACACAATGGGTGATGGAGTCCCATAGTAGTGTATTAGAGTGAGAGTAATTGCCATATAAAGCTGAAATTGAGGAGAAGTTCAGGAAGAGTAGGTATAGTCAGTATGAATTTTTCCAAGTTGAACATAAGGACTGAAAACAAAGAGTGAAGTCCTAGTAGGTTTGAAAAAATGACTCACCAGACTAAGGAGAGAAAACAAACAATTACTGGGAAAAGATAAGATACTCAAAGTAGCCCAGAAAGTAAGAGACAGCCGACAAAAGAAATCAGCACAGATTACCAGAGCTTTGTATGGGATGAAAATCCATAACAGGGTCTGGCTGATTAAGAATGATGACAGGAAATTCCTAAAATGAAGAATTTCTGTCCTTCATTAGAGGAAACTCATGAAGACTTGTACAGTATTCCAACTTGAGAAACAGTCCTGAAAACCACCACTGAGCTGGTTTCAAGGGGGAGAACAGAATAGCTGGTTTAGAAGTACTTTGTTACAGAAGATGGAAAAGGTGGCACTGGCAAGCAGGATAAATCAGCAGCAATATAATTGGTATAACATGGGATGAAAAGGTACCAATATAACAAAACACAACTGCAAATCATCAGAATTACTTGAGATATTGCAATTCAAGGTTGCAGGGGACAGAAAGACATCACTGGAACAGGAGGAATAGGAACACTTTATCTCACATGAACCTGCCCTTTAAGCTTTGGAAAGAATGGCTAAGAGTTAGTAACAGATTATTTGTGCAAGTATTAGGAAAATGCCTTTTATTTCTCTACAAGGCTTCAGAGACCTAAGCAAGACACAATAAAATTATAATGGCTACAAATTGCCAGGGAAAGCAAAGAGCTGTGAAGACAAAGCATGATAATAATGACAGATTTTATTTAGTCCCCACATAGTAGAGTTTGGCTGCATATCATGTTTGGTGGACACATCAAACCAAAAGAAGATTCTTTTTGGAGCAGTTAATGAAAAAACTCAAAGATGAGAAGCAATTCGTGAATCAGTTTAAGATTTGAGACAAAGTTGTCCAAGAAAAACTCTGGAATAGACACTACTCCACACTCAGACACAAAACTGCTTGTATGAGAGCAAAAAAAAGGCAAAAAGAAACCCAAAAGGAAACCCACAAGAGGTTTAACTTGAAAGGTTATCTTGCTTAACTTAAAAAAGAAGAATGATACAAAAATGGAGAAGCTAGTTAAAAATAAATTAAAAAGAATCAGCTAAAATTTTAAAATATTCATATAAATATTTTAAAGCTTTCTTTTTATATAAACTGGCATAGAGACTCTTTAAAGGCAGCACAGTAAAAGCTCAGAGTACATGTATATTACCTATCAAAAATAATTTTAAAGGGGTTTCTAAAAAAAGTCAGTGTTCAAACACCAGAGTAAAACAGGCTATTAGGCATGAAAAGATATCCTTCAAAAAACAGGAGTTGCATCTACCTGAGAAAACTGAAAATAACAAACTGACAAATTTAACGTAAAACCAGAATCGGGAGGGGGGGGAGAGGGACACGGACGACACAACAAAAAACACCAAAGCCACACAAAAAAAGCCACCAGAAGATTTCAAGAAGCAACTTGCTGAAGACATAAAAATTAAAAATACCAAGTTTTTCAAATACCCCCAAGAAGCAGCAAGCCTGTTTGAGCACATGATAGATGTGTATGAAGAATACACAAGGAAGGCAAACTGAATTAATCTCACAAATCTACATTTGCCATAGAGAAGTTTAGTGGTATTTCCTGACTGGAGATGTTCATCTACATTTGCCATAGAGTTTAGTGGTATTTCCTGACTGGAGATGTTCTCCATGTAGGGTGAATAGAAAATACTTCCATCAAGATGACCTGTCAATAGAAAGCTTTTAGAATAAACTGATAGTATGAATAGAAACACATGGTATACACCCAGTCGTTTCAAAGGAACTCGGGAATAAATTCTGTAATTATCTAATTGTGGTTTGTAACCTACAATCTAAATTAGCATTAACACCAATAGAACAAAAGATAATAAGAGCAGTATCAGGAGACCAGGGAATCTGACTCTGGAATAGGTATATTGGTAGAAATTGTAATGAAAGACTAAAGTGTTTACCTCATTGATTAAGCATCGAACACTTTTGAAAGAGTCGAGATCCTGGAGGGAAGCTGGGCCTCCCAGGTCTCTCGGTAAGAGCGATGAAAAAAGGGTGATCCAGTCAATAGAACGCACTTGTGTTCCCACCTGCCAAAATTCTAACAGTCTTGCAGCAAAGACTGTCATAGAATAGGAAGAAAGGTCCTCTTGTAGGTTAGTAACTGGTAAAACGACAGGAAACAAAGGCTAGAAAATACCCTCATATGGATATTGCTATCTGCACAGATTTTCACATAGACTTTATAAAAGCAAACCGTAAAGTGTTCCTTGTTACAAATTTCACTCCGGTGTTTAAAAGCAATTCTTACAGGAGCAAGCTACATGCTAACACATCACCCCACAAAAGCAGCTGTATCTCCTAATCTATCACTGGTTATTTTCCAAAAGAAAATAAAATCTCAACTCAAAATAATAACAAAGTAAAACCAGCACAATTTCTGTCTGCACTACTGCTGAACGGAGGAGTCAGATCTGGTTGTTTTTAAGAAGAAATTATGCTAATTTAAACAAGAAAGCTACAGTAAGAAATAAATTGTTGCACATCTTACTTGGAAACATCACATAACAAGGTCATTGTGGCTGAGGCAATTATTTTGGCAAATTGTTGTGGAGGGATAAGAGCTAATAACACAAGTTACAACTAGTGAATTGCACATATGTGTCTCAATGCTCAATGGATAAAGAAATTTATTTCTGTAAATTAGCAATACGATAAACAAGGCAGTATTCTACGTAGTTATCACTGTTCACGAATCAGTGTTGCCAGGAGATGACATATTATTTGAGGGATAGGTTTGGTCTTATTGTATGAATTAAATGCACTATCAACTGACCACTCAAACAACGGCTACAGCAGAGCGATACCTGGAATTCCTCAGAGGATGGAGCAACCGTATCAGATAATCCTCTCTCTTAGGGCACAGCATAGAGAGAATGTGAGTCTATTAAGAAAAAACTGATGATCATTTTTATTCACAAATAAATATGGCAACTTTGCAAAGACCAATATTTAATTTCCAACAGCAAATGCAGCAATTGCCTGTGGTACCCTGGATATAAATGCAGGAACGTGGAGCTCTGCACACAAACAGTGCTGCCGTCCCACAGGGGACTAGCGCCGGGCTGGGAGCCCAAGATGCTCTGCACCTTCTCTTAGGACTAAATGGTAACCAGTGCTATGATTACTTGCTAGATTACTTTCATTATGGAAAAAAAACATGAAAAAATAAAAATCAGAGGAGTCAGTTTTTTTTTTTTCTTTTTAAAGGCAATACAAGGATTTTTCAAACACTAGCAGCAGGAGGACTGGAGAAAGAGCAGATAAATATGACTTTTCTCCCAGGAAGAAGTCGGCCAATAGTCAGCTCAGATCTACAAGCCTTCTATTGATAGGCAGCATGAGAATGTGATTCCGGCTAACAGAATGATCAGCCCCGTTTCATTAGGCAAAGCTGTAACAAAAATAGTTGGAGGCAGTAATTGCACCGTATCAGTGCCCTCCAGGTACGGTGAAGAAGAGACAACATGCAAGGCCAGGTCTCAGGATAGCTAGTTTGCAGAGAAAGAAATGCCTGGTGCTGGCTTGATCAACTGTGAAACACGGCGAGGAAAATGAAAGGGAACTGAAAGTGCTTCACCCACTACAAATGACAAAAATCTCATCTGTCTAAAGACTCTGGGAAAGGCATATAAAGTTTTAAAGCAGAAAAGAGTAAGAGGAAGTAAAATGCTTGATCCACAGCTCAAGGGCAGACTGGAAACAATTCTTCTACCTCATGCAGACATAAAATTGCTAGAAGGATGTTCTCATAAACAAAGTGCTGGAGGCCATGCCATCGTCCACCTCCTCCTGTTTCTCTCTACATCTAAGGAAGCCAAGTACATCTCATAAAACAGAAGATGCACACGTTTCGGGAATATCCCAGAGGCAAAAAGAAAGAATAGTGAAACAGTAACAGCTTTCAGAGCTGGAGATACAGCTTCTTCTATTTAGGTTAAAAATCCTCTAGGGCCTGTTCCTAGTTCTGATTTCCACATACTTGCTGGATTTTCCACAGCTTCATTATTCAAAGAAAATAGCTAGGTTTTACTAAGGTTGGCCATTGGGGGCAAAATTCAGCTGCAGCAGAAAGTCAGATGAAGGTGTTTGCACCCTTCTAAGTTCCAATCACACTCTCTGGGGCACCGCTTAAGTACCTATTAAACCCTCTGGGCTTGAACAGGATTTAAATGAGGGAACAGAGACCTAATCTTTTTTTTTTTTTTCTGCCATTCTCTTATGCCCTGCAAAGTGTTTTACATTACAATTTATTCATCGTTAACATTTATCTAGTTAATCATTGCAAACACTTTCACACTTTGTTTTGAAAAGGTTTAAATGCAGCTTGCTAATGTTTTAAACCAATCTTGATGCATCCAGTCCCATCTATCAACTGAATAAAAGGAACTAAACTGCAGGTGGACAAATAACAGGACAACCTCAGAAAAGAGCTCCATCAAGATTCACAAGTAAAGAGTGGAAAAATGATTGAAATGGTGAAGGTCTCCACACAAGGCAACTCTCCTGCATTGCCACTGACAGGTTTATGTAAAATAATAATAACAATTATAATAATAGTAATAACGCCTGTGAATAGCCCATCTGCACTGAAATAATACAGAGGTGTGCTCCTCTTTAGGCCAACACAAAACTTACAAGATAATAAAAAAAAAAGGTCAGTTTCATCCGTTAATTTATTCACACAATTGCCCACGATTTAGCTGACAAAAGCAGCCAAGTAGACCCTGATGTTTTTTTAATATCCATATGAAATGGCACTCAGACAGATTTAGTGCTTGATTTAAAGCAAACTGATGGCTAAGTTATACATTTAGATAGGGATGCTGGGGTAAGGTCAAACCACTATCATTAACATCCCAAGGAGGAAGGCTGATAATTACTAATGCTTAAAAGCACCAGCAGTCTACTGACTGCATGGATTTTCTCAGACTTTTGTTCAGCCAGTTTCTCAAGTAAAAAATAGCATTCAAAGACTTTTAGCTCATACAATGTAAGCCTCACTCATTAGTAATCCTTGGAGCTTGACTTCATTTGAGCCTGTTCTGGGTCTGGATAGCAATTAGTATTGCCCTCCAGGTAAGGGAGTGTAGATTTATTCCCCAAAGGTGGTTTAACTTCCTCAACCTACTTTAAAATTAGATTTACTCTGTTACAAATCGTAAGTGTTAAATGAGTAAAACTATTAAACAAGGAATACTGCTGGGCTAAATGGCTAAGCGTTTAATGGTTTACCACAGTATTACCATTTTTATGGTCTATTAAAACAATTGGAAGAATATCAGCAGTATGAAGAATCAAGTAATTTATATACAAGTTTGATAAAGTACCGTATGTTTGAGCAAAAAGTGAGCTCATATTCTTATACTTAAGAAAATTAGAGGAAGGGATATTTTAAGAGAAAAGGTTCCTTTAGAGCTGAAGTCCATTTATTTTAAACTAAATTCATCATAGGATGTACACCATATATCTTGTTTCAACATTTTGTTTGTTGGTGTTACACAGCTTATTATAACCAAAACGCAGATGGTCTAAACTGATACCACAAAACAAAACAGCTCAAATAAGATATTAAAAACATGACTCTAATTTAATTAATTTCTGTGCTGCGGGCTCATTTCTCCTCTTTTGCTCCCCTACTTAACGTTGGCACCAAGGTCATCAATATATTGAATTACCCTACAGCATTCTGAGTCTTCGCACAATTGAAACAGGGAAATAAAAAAAATCCTTGGTAAAATGGCTTCCAAGAGTTCTTCCAAGAAATTCAGGGTCCAAGAAACCATACGACAAGCTACTACCAAAACTTCTTTTTATAAGTGAACTTAGATATGGTTTATTTAGTCAGTTTATCATATGCCCATGACTAAATTTTCAAGTAAAACTGTCTTGTCCATTTTCTTGAAAATATCCCCAAGAAGAAAACAAAAAAAAAACCTTGAAAAAAGAAAACATCAAACAAATTCCTTCATTACCGACCTTGCAACACAGAAAGTTTTGGATCTTAAAAGAGAAATGCTTGATTTGCTAATGAAATTTGAGAAACTAAAAAAAAAAACAAAACAAAACAAAAAAAAAGAGTCTCCTTTGATTAGCTTACCACAACAAAGTCCATCAAAAGTTATACACACCTTAGCTCCCTAAAAATTCAAAGCTTATACAGCTGCTTCAGGAACATACTGGAGACCAAACCCGATGCTAATAGGGATGGTAACACCGATGCCTAAAACAACTAAGATAATTGCATATAAAAACACCTCTTTGAAAGAGACATCAGGTCTAGTGAATATTGTCCTTAATAATCTCCCTCTTAAACAAACCTGGAAGTCTTTACTTAGGCATGCAGAAACACTAACTGGGAAAAACTGATTTCTACATCAAAGTAACAGCATTACCCAAAGAGCTCCGGAAGGTCACACTCCACTTAAATTTGCGGACAGGTACACATGGAAATACTGGGGCAGAAAATTCCACTAGAAATGATTTTTTTTTTTTAAACAAGAAGCATAGGGGTGAAGATAACCATGACAACAAAGAACAGAGATCATCAATGACCTGGGTCACTGCTGAAAACAAAATTACCAGGAACAGAACAGATGGTTTGGCCTGCAGTCAGACATCACCACATTTCTAGTCAAAAAACAATACTTGCAACAATCGAAAGGTAATTCTATAATTTTCAAAAAAAAATTCAATTTTCCTATTTTCAATTGGGTGCATTAAAAACCTTGATAATACTATCTTAAACACCAATTACATTTTGCACAGCATTCATCTTTTCTCCTTTGATTAGCTTACCACAACAAAGTCCATCAAAAGTTATACACACCTTAGCTCCCTAAAAATTCAAAGCTTATACAGCTGCTTCAGGAACATACTGGAGACCAAACCCGATGCTAATAGGGATGGTAACACCGATGCCTAAAACAACTAAGATAATTGCATATAAAAACACCTCTTTGAAAGAGACATCAGGTCTAGTGAATATTGTCCTTAATAATCTCCCTCTTAAACAAACCTGGAAGTCTTTACTTAGGCATGCAGAAACACTAACTGGGAAAAACTGATTTCTACATCAAAGTAACAGCATTACCCAAAGAGCTCCGGAAGGTCACACTCCACTTAAATTTGCGGACAGGTACACATGGAAATACTGGGGCAGAAAATTCCACTAGAAATGATTTTTTTTTTTTTAAACAAGAAGCATAGGGGTGAAGATAACCATGACAACAAAGAACAGAGATCATCAATGACCTGGGTCACTGCTGAAAACAAAATTACCAGGAACAGAACAGATGGTTTGGCCTGCAGTCAGACATCACCACATTTCTAGTCAAAAAACAATACTTGCAACAATCGAAAGGTAATTCTATAATTTTCAAAAAAAAATTCAATTTTCCTATTTTCAATTGGGTGCATTAAAAACCTTGATAATACTATCTTACATTTACCAATTACATTTTGCACAGCATTCATCTTTGAGCTGCTTGCTCTATGGAATGTTAATCTGTGTGTGTGATGAGCCTTCAAACGCTAATAGTCAACTCAAGACCTACCCACATCTCGGAGCCCTTTTAAGCACAAAGAGCAAAATTCACACAAAATCCAAGTAGTACCTGAGCAACAGTCAATTTGACACAGTGAAATAACCAGCCCTGGCTGGGAGAAAGGGATACAGGAAATAAAGATGTGAAAATAGCACAGCAATCGTATGGATGTTAAGTTTTACCAGCATCCATGGTTAACACCTAGTCTATTCCCCTGCCTTTGGCTAACACCTTTTTTGCAGACTTTTCATCCCAGTAGTTTTGCTGAGCAGCCACACTCCAGCAGTCTGATGGGACTCCTCCTTTACCTGCCTTTGAAAATACATAGAGCCCAGTACATAAATTTGATTGATGGCTACATGAAAAACCATTTATACAGCGTATAAAATGTGTGGATTTTCAGACAGCTTGCGTTAGGCAGAGTTGGTCAATATTAGGGACAAAGTCTGAGCATCAGAAAAGAAACACCAGCTTACATGTGCTTTTTGCAAATGTAATCACCACTGGTTCTTAAGGCATGGCCTTAACTGGGGAACCTGGTTTCTTCCAGTATCACATTCGGGATTTTATTTTATTTTTTCCTTTCCCAAAGGTATGACAACCATTTATCGCAGTGAGGTACTTTTGTGAGACTACTTTGTGACCTATTTTTTAATTTCTTAGAGGATTTATTGGATTCACATTTTCTATTTTATAGCAGGAAAACAAAACAAAATTTGCAAAAGCAAAAAGCAAGACACGAATGTCCATAACGCCTCTCAGACTTGCTGCACCTTGAACAAACACTGCAAAACTTCCAGATTCGTAAAACAAAGACCTCAGTATGTGTCTTATGAAAGTAGTTATATGTAACTGAAAATTTGAAACTTGAAATATGGCGAGTCCATAGCCCATGGACAGTAACCACTCATGGCTTCACATAGCAAGTGACCTTCAAAAATCACATGGATGATACTACTTCAGCGCAATCAGTAAGATGAGTTTTCAGACTGTTTTATACTTCTTTGCTTTGTGGTTTTAAGACAAGTGTTTGATGTCATCTGAAGATAGATTTTTGTGGTGTAATAGAGATAAGGGTTAGACTGAGCTTCTGTTCTCTCACAAAGGAAATCCTTCAGACACATTCATAAAACAGCAGGAAGGACACCTACCGTCCTTACTCATTCATATCATAATGTCTTTGCTTCTTTCTAGAGGATTTTTTCCTAGCAAAGTATATCAGATAAGATCAGCATCATCATCAATACCATCACGGGGAAGCTGCTGGCAGCATACCAACTGTTAATTAACCCCAGCACTGTCATACCTGATTACTTTGAAAAGTACTTTAGAACTGTTGAATTAAAATAAGATAAATAAGGATAAAACATTTAACTAATATTGAAAAGACTACTATCTCCACTATAGGCATGAAAGGCACTCTTCCTACCAGGGAAGAGTGAATTGATTTAGAGACAGCTCAGAATTTAGACCTCCACTTCACACAGAGCTTAAGGCAAACCTCCTCTTGAGAGCTTGGTAAAACCAAAGGTACGTGTGGAGGGGATAAAACTGTAGTACACTAAAGCCCAAACACATAGGAGGCTGCATATGACTAAAAGGATTTATGTTGTTCCTGTAGCAGCACCTACATTGTGCATAACAGATAAAAGAAAGGACAGCAAATATACACCCTGCTCAGGTGAATGGGTAGTAGCAGGATTAGATAGGTACAAACCAATGCCTTAGCTTCACTTTAACCTAATTGCATCTCATTAGCATATGGAAGAACATATGCAGAACTGAGTAACAACTCATCTTTTTCCTAGTCATCATTTCTAGGATGGTATTTTCCATTTTAATCAGTGGAGCAGAATTAGAGAGCACAGGGTATTGCTTCTACAATGCACAATGTCTTAATGTTTCACTCCAGTGTTATGTTCCCTCAAATTCAGATATTTGCAAGCAAGTTAACTTTCCTGCCCTACCAAAAATGTAAGATTGTAAAATACAAATCTCTCATCCTGGATTTTAGTAATAAGCAAATGAATTAGATAGTCAAAGCTCAGTATGCAAGCCACCTCAAAGACTGACATTAAAAGTTTTTCATTCCATAGAAAAATATTTGCCACCAAAAAGAAGAATTTAAACGTATTTTTTCCAAAAGGGGGGGGAGAGGAAGAAGAAAAAAACTAAAAAAAGTTTGTTCAATTTCTTTGTCACAAATAAAAATGGGACAGTTTGAATAGCTCAGAGTTGCGAGCAAGCTGAGAGCACAAACACAGCTCAAGCTGGGGTACAAATTCTTAGGTAAGATAATGGAAATCTAGCTCCCAAAAACCTTTTTTGAAGGTGAGATTCATGTAACCTGAGGGAAAATCTAGCAAGGAAACTGGCAGGAGTACAGGAGAGTTCCCCTGACTCCCCCAAACATTCATGTTGTGACTGGTCTTATTTTATTATTAAGTAATATTAATCAAAAATTTCATAAATAGCTCTGCTATTTGTACCCTTAATTTCAGTCACAGCTGTATGTGATACCCTGAATCCTGAATGTCATAAGCCATATAAGACACCAATACTCATTGAATTTCTCTTTTCATTGAAAGATTTCCTGCCCTTTTATTTCATTGACTGGCCTACTGTTCATCAATTACGTCAAGGTAAATAGCATTGATTGAACTGCTTCCATTTTTACCATATATTAAAAATGTAATAGTCTCGTTATATGGGAGTCAAGATTTCCTGGGTATATTTTACTTTTTTTCCCATGAACTTTTTTATACCAGGTTTTCTTTAGCTATTTTTGTTCTTCTGATCCTAGGAGGTGCAGCATGAAACAGCAGCCAGATTCAGCAACAGATCGTCATTGTGAAATAGATCTTTTGGAAGACTTCAGATTTTGCTGTGTCCCTATTTTAGCACCTAAATAATCTCTTTCACCAGACTGTTTCAGATGGCCATACTTCTTTGGCATTAAAAATTTCATGATGTAAAAAAAGCACAAAGGAAATAGAGTTGTCTAAAGCATTCCCTAAGCACTGCATCACCTCTGAATCCAGGAGAGAATTTGCCTACACAAAAATTGAAAGCACAATACCTCCCAAACTTACAATTCTTTGCTTGCCCTTCATATCTTGCTTCCCTGTAATTTCAATCTTCTGGGTACCAAGGTCATTGCCTTTGTATTCATCCTTATTGCTTTGAATCATGAGAAAAGGGAAAGAATGATTTCAGAAAAACAAAGCAGACATTTCCGAGATCATCTTCTGATGGCACTCTTCACTACTACTACAGTATTGTGTTTCAAAAAGTTTATCCTTACTCTTGTCAAGATAGGCAGCCTTTTAAAGCAGCATAATAAGGTTTCCAAGTGGAAGAGCTTTGTGGAGGAGGTTAACCCAGGAGTAGGAAACAGATGCAGGCGAGAAGAGCGGGAAGGCTGAAAGGAGAAATCACTTAGGAGACAGTAACTAACCCGAGTATGTGAACTGTATTTCTCATACCTCTGAGGGCTAATGGGAAAAGCAGCTTTGAACAGTTTGCACACTGGGGATCAGTGCATCCTGAGAGAAGAGAAAGGAAGCCAAATCAGATGATTTCCTAAATAAAGCTTGACAAGGAACCTTTAACAAGGTGGAGAACCTAAGGACCACAAACTTCACAGCAGCATTATAGGATGAATAAGGTTGGTGCAATGAGCATGGAAAAACTCCACTGACTGACAAAAACCCTTCACAGGATATAATTAGGCACTGATGTCCCAAAATAAAAGGAGTAAAGAAGAAGTAGTATTTGATATCTGTTACAGTATAAACAGAGTTCTTTTAATCATGCTAGTGCTGCCCAATATAAGGGGGGACATGTGCAAATAAGAGTTTAAAAATAAATTAGTAAAAAATAATTTAAAAAAGTAAAAATACCTGCGCATATAAAAGTGGGGGAAAAACACCTGCACCCTTTAAACAACAACAAGTTGAAAGATTAGGTTCATCACTTAGGTTAACTCTTATTTCCTCAAAGTTGTCTCTATAAAGACAGCATCTCTCCAAGGCCTATTCCAATAGCTCAGACACTGATTAATACCCAACTTACAAAATGAACAGAAGAAAGCCAAATATGAAAAACCCAGCATGTATACAAAGCACTAATGACCTATTACTGTATTTCACAAAGGGTAAAGAGCCTATGCATTCTATTTTCACTGGAATATTCCATGTTTCTAATGAAGTATTTCTGTCCTGAACTTGCCTTCTGAACAGCAACACATGCAGTAAAGTTTAAGGTTTCCATTTTATCAATAGAAGTATTTTATTTTGGAGTAATTCTCAAGTGTTCGTAATCCTTGCAAGTTCTAGCAAATCTTTGGACGTTACAAGAGACAAACTGACTGAAGACCTAAAAATATATATCGAGGATGGTGAGTATTACCTGGATTGAAAATAATAGTGCATACTACCTGAAAATCATGCCTTTTCTCAAAAAAAGAAACTGTTAACACACGGTGCAGGATACAGGAGTTTAAGACATTAGTTTATTCTGAAAAAAATATGAGTAACGCTCCTGCTTCAAGGTTTGAGAACGGTGACAGTCCTGGGCACATTGTTTTTAAAATTTACTTTTGTAGGATTACCAGATACTAATACAAACAAAAGTTTTGTTACAAACATGCGTTTCTTGCTCATGTTGAAAACATGGTCACCTTCAGTTTGGGAATCTTTCACTGAATAGCCTACTTTGAGAGCTAATTAAATTGCTTTCAATTCAGCTGAGAAAAAGAAAGTGGTGGTTTGTTCAAATGGCCTATTTGGAGAAACTTCAGGATTGATCCTTTCCTCCGTTATAGCAGCTTTCCATCAATGCAACTCTGATAGTGTCAATGTAGCTACACTGGCAAAACACTGGTTTAACCGAGGAGAGAATCAAACCCTTCACTTGTAACAACTTCTGTCAAGAGACTAGACTAAGTCACTTTAATTGAGTTCCTCTCGCTTTCATTGTGCAGAAACAAAGGAGGAATAAAAAGAGATCAAAGAGCCCTTATTTGGAACTAACATAATTGTGTTCCTTGGAGAGAATGGCAAGCCTGAGATTACTGAAAGGAGATAGACTCTGAATATATAAACTTGGCAACAATGAAATTAGAATGTTTTAAGAGAAAAAAGGCACATGCAGAGATATTTATTGTAACCTTTCATCATTTTATAATCGAAGTAGTGTGTGTTTTAGTGTCTCTTTTGCTATTATATGGTTTGTCAGCTAAATTTCTCTTACATTTAAGCTTGTGGGAATAGGTTTCATCTATATTTTACTTTAAAGGATGTTTCTGACAGACTGCAGCAGTCTGGAAAATTTTCATTTCCTAATGAAATTTAAGAACGTTTTCTAGTCTTGTAAATTGTGTTGTAAGGTTTGTATAAAATGGGTGAATAACACTTTCCAGACCTGAAGAGATGGTATGCAAGGGTAAATTGCCATACAAAGCAGGGCATCAGTGGAGGAAAAAAACAAAACAAAAAAACCCAAACCAGCACACATTTGGCTCTCTGAAGAATCAGCTAACCAATGTCCTTGCCTTTGACTTCATCACTTCACCATGCAATGGTGAAAAAGGTCACAATGTAACTGAATACGTATACAATAATGAGAGTCCTGTAAGCTAATAAAAGTAATCATGTATACAATCTGTAAACAAAGCTTAGAGTTTCAAAAATAAACTCAAAAATAAAACTGGGGGTTTTGAAGGCATCTTAGGACGTTAAATATCCACGCGCTGTTTTGGAGATCTGGGAATGCAACACCATGAAACAACCAGACTTCAAAAACCTGATATTTAAAACACTATTGAGAAGACATGGGGATGATTCAGAAAATAATTAGGTTTTAGTAAATTTAGCAAACATACAATCAGTTCAGATATATAGAATGTACGAAGCAGTACAGGTAATACACAGAGATACTTACAGTTCTAGCCAAGTATATACTAAAACTAGTTGTGTAGGCACACCTAGTACTGCCATTTAGAAATTTAACCCAAAGCTGGTTTGGTAGATAGTTCTGGGCCAATAATATGCTAAAGTAAAAGTTAACCATTACTATGGTTCAGGACGTCATTACTGTCCAAAAACAATCACAGAAAAGTCTGAAGGAAGGAGTGCTTATTAACCAACTAGTTTGATCCAGGTTTCCAGGCAGCAATGCCCAGGCAGCCTGTGCGTACCCCACAGAGTACAGGCAGTGATCATTAGACTCTTGCTCTGCTCAGAAAACACTGACGGCTGTCTCTCTTTCCTCCCCTGTTTCCAGAGGCAGCCCAACAACACCTTACGAATGAGAATCTAAACTTATTTCTGCAAAGCTCTTCTCGCTGTGGAGAAATCGAACCAGAGAAACACAAACAAAAAGCTCAAGTGACACACTGAACAACAGAAACAAAATAGAGTCCGTGAGTCATTTATGGGTACAATCAATTACAAACATAGCACAAGCTTTTTCATCAGGTCAGAACTGTCAAAACACACTGAATCTGCCAGTGTAGGCTAAGTGGAGCTACAGAGGCATGATAAAGGATTATCTAGTAGAAGAAAAGACTTTTTAATGTTTTGAAGACTGATAAGGAAACCATTGCTTGGAGCTATAGCAAAACTATTGCTTGCTGACACCCCTTTCAATTGTGAAGCCAGCCTGCCTGGTACCGTTCCTTTAAAGGTGTGGTTAGCATGAATTATAGCTCCTCTCCAGGGTTAAATTCTAGACAACATCACAGAAAAAAATCAGTCATGTGAGAGAGGTAGCTGGGCTCAGTGCAAAATGTGACTCACAAAATAAGAAAACAACCAAACCATTAAAAAACCACCCAGACACGCCAAATAACATAGAGAAGGCTTGACAGGAAAGACAGCTAAAAGCACTTCACTACTGCATGAAAAGAACAAGGGTGGGGAGTTGGTGGCCTCAAGTCTTATCAGATAGTTTATGTCTTTAACTGAATAACTCACCCAGGATTACTTTTAACCCAGCCCTCTAGAGGCTGAGGATGTTTCCAACCTGCAGTAATTTACCTGGTTTGCACACAGGTTAAAAGAAGGTGTTTTGACTAGAACTCGTCTCTTTTGCAGCAAGGCTGAAGGCAAAAATCATTGACATGTTGAAAGCTCTGCAATAACCTTCCCCTGGCTATATGAGGGACAGCAAGCAGGAAGAAAAAGCATCCCAGAGCACAGCAGCTATACAATGTGCTTTTGGAAGCACACATGCTGGTGGAGACAGAGGCATTTCAAGAGAAATAAGGCTTAATTGCAGGAATTCTTGCACACGGGCAAGGATGCTTAGATCTGAAAGGCTAATCTTAGAACAAGACCTAACCAGAAATATTCACTTTAGTTGTATCCTCATTGATGGCAACAGCAGAGTTAACAGGCTGAGTTACCTTTTCTCACATGGAAAAGTCAGTGCCGATTCAATAATCTGGCCCTTTGGAGAATAAAAATGAAAAAAAAAATAAACCAATATTCTTTCCCCTTTCTATTCGCAGTGGTAAAGACAACTGAATTTGATTCAGATCTCTTTCCACCATTAACTGTTAATTCTCACATCATGTCGCTAAGGGCTGTTCAACACACACATGTGCCATTCCAGCACTGAATACAGCAATACCTATACATACAAGGGTAATGCCAAGGCAAGTTGCTCAGCAATCATGAAAACAAAAATATACAAAGAAGAGGGAGTAGCTCTGCATTTAAACTTCTGCCTGGCTGGATTAGCATTGGCACAGAAACCTGCTTAAGAGAAAAAAAAAAAAACAGCTATAAGACTTACTTAGACACAAAAAAAACCCACTTAATCAGGACTGCTGTTGTACCTGAAGAGGTATAATAATAAGAAAGAATCTTTCAGAGACTGAATCCTGACAAGACAAGATTCTGTGTTTTCTCTCAGAAGCAGGAACAATTCATCTCATTATTTTAATACAGTCAATTGTATAAAGGTTTTCCTTTAGATTACTCAGTGAGAGACTTGTCATAAATTTACAAGTCCAAAAGAAAATATCACAGTACATTCTATACATTTGCAAATGAGCAGACAAACCAAGGAGAGAAGTTTAACACTGGAATTCATTAAGGAGGACAGGTTACCGATACTGGCATGTGATCACTCACCCACGTTTAAGAATACTGATTTGATTTTTAGCTTGCCAAACACATTGTGCTATGCACATGTATCCTTCACAGATCCAGAGATTTTTATTAAGACATTTGAAAAATAAATTAAAAAATCCCTAAATAATAAAATCTAAAAACCAACAAATTGTCTACCAGATTCCCCTCCTCACCCCTCCCCAAAGTTACAGAATTGTTTTGCAGTAGCTTTACTGCATTGAATTACCCAATTATCTTCTAAATTATAAAAGGCAAATCTTCACCACCAACTGTTCCTAGGACTGCCAGGATGTGCAGTGTTGCAAAACTGTAGCAAAAATGTAAACAAAAGAGCCCTACTGAACAGGGAGGCAGGCTGTCCACATATGCCAATCCCAGCGGCTTCAATCAAAGGAGAGATTGTTTCACAAATAAACTAAGCCAGTGCAACTAATAAACTCCTGCTCTAATTACTGGCTGCAGATGTATCAACTGAAGCAAATGAGACGCAGGCAGCCATTAATTATCTAATGAGGCCAGCAGTGTTTCTGATGAGGTGGGGCTGATTAAATATTAAACAGTAGCATATGGTGAGTGCCAAGAACAAAAGACTTGAATCTGACTCTCTCTAGATATATATAAAAAACTACAACACTGCATTAAAAAAAAAAAATCCCCCTCCGCTAAGACAGAAGAGCAATCTCACTCTGAGAAAGGTAATTAGGACAGAAATGGAAGCACAAAACTCAAAGGGAGTCTAGCGAGATCTGACTTCTGAAGGTATAACTCAGATGAAAAGGTTTCACATTAAAGGGATGCCAAAAACATTTAGGCATTGCAGCAGTCATCTCTTTGTTTAACCCTTCTTAGTTATTAAGACCTGCAATTGTTTCCTTTTTCCCCCCTGTCCCTTTCTTCCCTTATCTTTCACTGGAAAAGTCCCAGGGCTCACTCAAATAGCATGAGCAATATCTAGCAAATCCGTCCTTATAACACAGCTCACAATATTCAACCAAGAACGGGAAGTATAAGAAGGGGAATGCAATCATTGAAATGTTATTAGGGCCAGCTAGGTATGACAGACTCTCAACTGAAGGAAAAGTCTAACCTTACTCTCACAGATGTCAAGCCCACTGAAGCCAGCTAATCCCATCAGACTTAAATGGGCCACCTACAGCCAGTACAGCAGAGAGCTTGAGATCAGCCACATGTGAGTACTTTTTTCCTCCTGTCAGCTGCCCTATCCTTCATCACAGACATCCACTGGATGCAGCAACCCCTTGCAATCCAAGATTCCCCCCTTCCCAAAGGCCAGAGGATGCAGGATGCAGCGTGCTGGACTACTGAAAGCCCTTCTGGCTTCTAAGAAGCAATAAGCTTTACTATTCAACGCTTTGGGAAAGTTTGGTTGTAGTTTTGCCCCTGTGCATCGTAATGTTTCAATCTAACAACTCTGGGAACCACCAGATACTTTGTAGGTTTGCTTCCCCTTCCACCCCTGTGCAAACATGGCAAGTCAATCTCTCTGTCCCAAAATTACAGCACATGTATCAAGCTCTTCAGTACAAGTGATGTGGGCGCCCACGGGCGGTAAGAACTTACTTCTGTATTTGAAGCAGAAACTCTGATCTGGCTGTTGGAAAGCTCTGCCTGGACTCCAAGGGAACCAGAAATTTTCAAGAAACTTGAGAAACCCTTTAAACCCATCAGGATAAATTTGCAAAGATAGGGAAAAAAGTTCAGATATAAGTAGCCTTATAGCAAGGGAAATCGTGTCTAGAATTGGCAATGTCTGCATGTTCTCAGAATCTTCTGAAGGCAGCTTTTTGAAACTCTTAATAAGCCAACAGCATTTGCTGTTTATTTCAAAATATGTTCAGATGGCAGCCACTCATCACATTTTATATTGTTACAGTGACAACAATGCAAGTGTCCTAGATCCATCCAATTTTTTAGCTGCCATTTGTAACAGTTTATTTCGGAATGAGCCCATTTTTCTATCAGGCCTTCATGCAGTAACATAAAGAATCAACAAGTCATTATTGATGACCTAGAAAGAGATCAGATTTTTGGAATACCTTTGCTATTACAAATGGTTTCCCTAAATATGAAAGAATGGTTCCCCCCATCTGCTTTTTTTTTTTTCCCTTTTTTGATAATACCCTTCTTTATTATAATCTCCTTAATATCCATCTGCTACCCTTTAGGCTAAAGCTTCTTAAATTCAAATATAGGGCTATTTTTATCACAGAAGAATATGTAAAGCAATAGAAACATTTTAATGGATTTTTGTGCCTGTGGCCCTCTTTAGTTGAATTTCCATAATGAAATCCAGTTACAGACATTGGTGCTGCTACAGTTGGCTGTTCACACAAATAAAGAATGAACGTTTTTGTCTTGTAAGCCAACCCAGTAAAATAGAAAGCAATAGCTACCTACATAAACCATGGGATTTTTTTTCTCTGTCACTGCTTAAGTATAACTGTATACAACTGTATTTTTACTCCAATAGGGCATAACAATCAAGATAAAATCACAACTCTACATTTAGTTTATAAATAAGATGAATAAAGTCATTTTCCTAAGTAGTACCTAACAAAATAAGAATGCTTTCTTTTGTGCGTAGTATTCAGGAACATCAAAATAGCTTCATAAAAACAGCTACATGGAACAACATTTACAGTAAATGTCTGTGTAAGCTGACTATTTGTATTAAAGGTATTGAAAAATATTTTTCTAATAATACTTTAAGGGTACCAATTCTTCTCCACCAAAATATTTTATTATTTTCCTATAGTTGTAAACGGAGCCGAGCAGAAGAATTTCTTATATCACAAGTGTTCCTGAAATATAAAATGTTCTCCCACTTCTCTTCAGGAAGAAAACAAGACTTTTGAAGAAGGGAAACTAAAGATCAATAAATAGTCCATATATCTCATACAACAGTGAGAAGCCTTCCTCATTTTAGGAATTCAAGCCTGTGGTTGCCAGGCCAGGTCCAAAGGCCAGGTTGCATTGGGATGGCCCGTTCCTAATGAAGCAAGACAACCAGCACTCAGCCACAACAGCCTTTCTAGCCACAAAAATATCTTTTAATTACTATCTATAAATTACCACTCGGCAAACTGATCACTGATAAACTTGACTCTGTTCATAACACAACTCAACCTTGTATCAGCCTGACTGAATTCTGTGGGTATCCCAACTGCTCAGCCATTACTGTTATTTTTTAATCAGGCCTAAAGTATCTCAAAATGGGCACTTAAGCACTGAAATGCTGCACAGATATAACAAATAGCAACATTCTCAGAAGCACCGATGGATTTAGAAGGCTTGTTCACTTCTAAAACCAGGACCTCAGCATTTCTGTAATGTTTATCTTGGCAATCACTTATCAAATCTCATTTCTGTTTCCAGAAGCCTTCACCATTAATTACCTCAGAGTCTAGACCAGGTGTGATGAGCCTCTGCATTTTCATAAATGTTCTTTCACAGAAAGAATGCAGTTTTGAAAAACTTGTTACCGTTCTGTGAGTAGGAACTTACCACCTAGCACACATAATACAATACTTTTCCTATTTCAAAAGCAATATTGTCCAAGATGCTAAATTCAAAGTCATCTTTTGATTCTGATTTATATATCTTTTATTCTAAAGATTTAATTATTCTAAACTCAGTGCCTCCTTTATGGTGACTGCTAACAAGTACATAATTTTTTTTCCTGTATCTTGGTGTGATATGTGTCTGTGGAAATTAAATGTAACCTTTGACTTGTTAGCGCTCTGAAGTTTTTCTACACAAGGAATTTTACTCTACAGCGTCCTCAGTGGTGCAAAATTAGGCTTCTTAGCATAGCAATCTGTTTTGTGGTTGTGATAAATATTAGACTGTGTACAAATATGCACGTATGAAGAAATAACTGTAAACTTTCAGTGATGTTATGCACCAGTCTGCATCTGATACTGTCTGCAAGGTGAGGCCTCCAGGGCTGCAGAAACCCTGTTGGGACAGTATGTGCAAAACTGAGCCCGTCAGCCCAGACACATGCACTGTCACCCTCAAAACCTGCTCGTGGGCAAAAAGAAATCAAAGAATCATAGAATGATTAGAGTTGGAAGGGACCTTAAAGATCATCTAGCTCCAACCCCCCCCGCCATGGGCAGGAACACCTCCCACCAGACCAGGCTGCTCAAGGCCCCATCCAGCCTGGTCCTGAACCCCTCCAGGCATGGGAATGCACTGGACAGACACGAAGCCAAGAAGTTATTGTTTGCCAGAGTGTAACAGTCCAAGCTATCTAATTAATATTAGACATTAATGAGGCTTCCCTCTAATTAGCTAACACACCTCAAACCGCACAAGACCATCGCTAGCTTCTGCTGTATGCTCACTGCTCCGGCCCCGCTGGCTCCCTGGGCGACACCGTGGCTGCTCTGGAGCCGGGTAGATGTCCGGGGGCAATCCCAGCCCCTTCTTACGGCTGCTAACGGCAGCTCCTCCCCTGGCGCTGGGGCCTGCGGGGCCGTGCTGCAACCAGGTTCCCGCCACAGGACTTGCCCGCCCGGCCCAGGCCCTGCCCCAGGCCTTGCCCCCCCAGCCCGGGCCCAGCTTCAGGCCCTGGACCCGGCCGCGTGAGGGGCAATTTCTGGCTCTACCCGGTGGCTGCCGCAGCCGGGAAGCGCTTCCCCAGACAGAACTCTCACAGAGCTCAGCCAGACGAGGGGAGCGGCCCTCACACCAGAGCCAGCATTAGAACCCACCATCGCCAGCCCGGGCCCAGGCCCAGGCCCAGGCCCAGAACCAGGCCCAGGCCCGGCCAGTGCTGGGGCCTGGCAGGCAAGATGGAGCCTGCTGCACAAGCAACAGTACTGCCAAAGTCACCTTTGTTGGGGAACAGCGTGCAGCTGTGCTTTCAGGTGGCACCAGTGGTCGTGGGTTGCACCCATAGTGATCATTGCAGACCAAAGGGAAGAAACGGGGTTGCCACAGCCGAGTGCCCATCCCTCCCTCGCCCCCAAGCACAGCCACTGACAGAAAGGGGCCTGGGGCCTCCCTGGGCACCTTTCTGGGATGAGTTTGGAGGATAAGAACAGAGTGCTCTGCTGTCATAGGCCTCATACCAAAAACTAACAAAGAAAAAGCCAAATTTCATCCCTTTATCTCTTCTGATTTTATTTCATGCTTTCTAAATGTTTTCTGTATTCCTTTGTGGAAGAGGAGATGTAATGTATTTTCAGAGGGACCCAGCTCCTGCAGGATCCTAAATTGGCTCATTTAATCTACATGGGTACTTGAATCCTCACTTAAGACATTAGTTAATTAAGCCACATTAAACCACACAGGCAAAAAAGAGGCTATGTTCAGATAAATTTAAGGGTCTGATTTTCTGATTTAAAACCACAAAGCAAAGACTTGCAGAGAGCCCAGCCTGGTGCTCCCTCATTAACTCAGCATATTGTGACATTTATAGTTCTCACTCAGCACTAGGAAACCAAGGAAAGTAGGGGGTTACAGTGGTGAAACAAAACTTGAGAACGCTGCAGAAAAATAAAGTTTGTGTCCATACCATGGACTTGCACAACAAGGCTTTGCCTTGTAGGCATTCAGAAATCTCTCTCATGCTCATGGAAGTGTTTTCATGTTCACAAAGGCGAATTTTTGTGCTGCCATTTGAAAGTCTCTTTTCTGTAGATGTTTCAGTAATTCTATCAGAAGCAGAACTCACTCCTGAGTGAGCTGACTAACCACATCCAAAGAGAAAGTAAGCAAGGAAAATGAGTTTTTCATGAAAAAATCATAACCTGGAACAAGATTATTTAAAGTGTTCAACTAAGTTCAACTTAATAAACAAATACTAGCTAAGAAAGAAAGGCTATACACAGATAAGCAATAAAACATGTAAGAAGAGCAAAACCAAAAAAATAATTACTTGGCATGGGTCCACATGTAAGTAAATGGAGAATGTCAGAGGGCCTTCCCTCTTTTTCCTAAACCTGCATCCTGACTTCAAGCATCTTTCTCCAAGTTAAGCACATCTTTACTACTACATAAACGTTTGAAGTTTTAGGGAGGGGAAAGGGGCTAAAGCTGGGCTTTCTGAATTTTGGAGTTTTTCTGTTACCATTTGCTGTTCTTTAAGTTACCAAAGTCATTTAAACAGTTCACAAGTATCTACACAAAATTTCAAAATTTGTGTAGGCATTGCTTTCCCTCCTGCATCTTAGTGTCTGAGAACTTCAGAAATCTTATGCTACCAGTGTTTTGCAGAAATATGCCAACGTAAAAAAAAAAAAAAAAAACAAAACAGGTATTAAGCTCAGAAACAAATATCTGAGGCAGAGAAAGATGTAAACTCTTTCTATATTCCAAATGGATAGCTTAAATGCAACCCCTCCCTCCTTAGCTGCATTCAGCTTTAATAAAGCTGTAAGAAAACTAAAAAAAAGGAAAAAGAAAGAAAGGAAGGAAAAGAAAAAGAAAAATAAAGAAACCCGTGTAAAAGTCTCCCCGTTTACAAAATTATTATAGCTCTTTCTTTTGCCATTCCTGTAGTTTAGAATTAATCAAACTTTTTTTGTTAAATGTATAAAGAAAAGACAAGACACATGCTGTTTGTTATCTCTATAAAGAATTAGGGCTATAACAGATTTAGTGAGAGAGATTTTTCAAAGAAACTTAGTAATACAGTTTCCTCTGAAAACAAATCACAGACTTTCCTAAGGGTAGCAGATAACGCTCGAGACCCAGCATAAAAAAGTGCAGTAACATGAAGAAATACAATAATCCAAATACATATTGTACTTTTCCTATGGGTACAGGTAACACTTTGAAAACCTTAAGCCCATGCTTTCCTTTCATTTACATGAGAAAAAGAAATTGTGAGAGTTTTAGTAATGTGTACAAGACTACACAAGTGCAGATGCAAAAGAAATCAGTTTCAAGCTGCTCCTGATCTTTAGAAATGTATTTGTTCTGAAGACACCTCAACACCGCATTCTCATTCTTATTTTCAATGAATAGAAGTATTATCAATGTATCTTTAATTTAGGATTTTGTTCAGCAGCTTTAGAAGAACCTTCCTGAGATTTGGAAGGCATCTTTCTTTAGCCAATAGTGCTGAAAAAAAAAAAAAAAACAGTCTCAAGATTAACTTTTCACAAGATCACGTAAATATTCTTTCAAGAAATAATCAACTATACATTTTAAACCAAATTCAAGAGTCTCTTTTTTCATCCATTAACAAAATAACCAAGTTTTGTATGTAAAAACAAAGATAGTAGAATTATAATCTGTGTGCTGTCTTGAATTCCCCTGACTAACAACTTGATTGGTTCTGAGCAAGTAATTAGAAGGAAATTAGAACAGATTTTTGTTTCTGCTTATTTTTGCTTAACGTTAAATTCCATAAGATGCGAAAAACTGCCTTAGTGCATTGCAGTAGGCAAGATAATAGATAAAGGAAAATTATTTTACATCTATCTTTGAAGTTGTATTTTTTTAATCTTGCTTTTCCACCTACATATTTATAAAAGAAAAGAAAGGAAGCCTTCTGGGGACTTACCCATTCCCTTTATGGCTTAGTAGCTAGGTTTCCTAGGCAGCTTTTGAAAAAGTTATTAAAATAGTCTATTAGCAACTTCTGCCCATGAAGAAGTAAATGGACTGAAGTCAAGATGTGTATATTTTTGATACCTATCACAAGGTGCTATGCACTCGGCTTTTCTGTTAACCTGTTTCCTTATAGTGATTCATCTACTTTTACTGTTCCACACTGTGGACTTTTTATTTATATATACATATATATATTCACACACACACTCTTAGTCTTATATGCTGTGGATTTGTTGTTAAGGTTTCATTTTCTGAAATATATGGTACTGTATTAAATCATCATTTAATAAAAAAAATAACGTAGGAAACTCATGACTGAGGCAGAAATCCAATCCAGAATCTCAGAGCCTTAGTCCGATGCCCTGTGCATCGGTGCTGCCTAAAAAGTGCATCCTCAAGCTCAAAGGCAGAGCTCCCTGAAAAGCAATAGAAGCTATAGTATCATAGTACTTCATGTACCCTGCCAGCAGCTAGAGTTTTACAGAAAGAAGGAGAGAAACAGTGGTTGAATATAATATTGATTGGTATATGTTATGAATATAAGTAGACACACAGAAGAATACTAATTGCTCACCTGGTTTTGTATTTCATCTGCATAAAGGAAGATAATTAATTTGCCACTGTGGCAAATTAATTCCCACAAAAAATCTCGATGAGATTGTCTTTAAAGTAATATCTTTTTTTTTATTTTTAGCTTGGTTTGACCAAGCTAACTCCTTAAAAAGTAGTCAAATACTGCTATTCTTTCACACCTTTCCAGCCTCAGTGGTCTAAGATATTAAAGTAATGAAAAAGTCTAGAAAGTTCTGCATTTTCTGACTTCATCTAAAGCAGAGAATCATTTCACAAGAGGGTTGAAAAGCCAAGTATTAAATTTACAGAATATCAGCGTAAATCTAGAGTAAGTGTCTGTTTCCCCCAAGCAACCACCTCAGCCTGTTTCCCCCCCTCTCTCTGCTATTTATTTGAGGCATTTGTAAGCCCTGCAGTGTATCTTAGTGGGAACTAAATATTTCGCATGTAAGAAATACAGAAATATGTGTTAACTCTTTTAGATTAGATTAAAATCAAATTTAAAAGTAGTGACTTGCAAAGACAATTAAGTACTTAGTTCCCTCTGCTGTTCCACAGCAGTCAGATACCTTACTCCCCAAAGCATCTTGGGAAATCCTAGGACTTTCACTTTGCTTTTTCTGTCCTGACAAACTACTGCAACGAAAGACAAACAAGTTAAATTGAGACTACAGATTGGATTATATTTCTCAGGAATGGAGGAGTCCAAAGTGGCTAACAGAACTAATCTGTTTGTATAAGTGATACATGATTAGATGTTTGCACAGTTCTCTGTAGATGGAAGGCAATGTTTACAAACGCTAAGTATCATTATATGTAAATTAGCTGCCTCTGCAGAATTTTTTTCTGGTGAGTCAGCAGCTACTCATTGCTTAAATGATGCTCTTGTTCTCATAGTACTCCTTGATGCCTCCTGAACATTTTTTCCCAATGGAAGATAATGCCTTTTGCAATGTAAGATCCACTTCATCTGACAGTCATGGATTGGATGCACTGCTGAGGGGCTATAATGAGAATTGTGGATTTGCAAAACACACTGTCCTCTAAAGCTCTTCTTGCATCTATTTACTGTTTTCCCATATCTTTAGCATCAAATTATGGTCTTAAAAGAGACAGATCTCCAAGAAGCTCTTTGGAAAAACAGTTTTACTGATGTTGAACATTGTGGGGTTTTATTAAGATTTTATAATAATAAAAAATTATATGAAAACTCTGCTTCAGGCCAAGAATAAAACACCTTTTACTGGTACATATCTTGGAGGAAAACACAGAAAAAGCCTTCCGAGAAAGACAGAAAATAATCACTCTTTTCCCCTTTGACTCTGCATTCTTCCTGAAAAGCTGGAAACACAGGTTTGCCCAGGAAGGTGAGCTGGGCTTCCTAAACAGCTTCATACCTTTAGCTTGCACAGGATAATTCAAATTCATATGCAGGGTAGTCATAGTCAAGTGTAAGATTAGCAATATCTGTTTTTCAGCACTGTTTTCCAGTGCTTCTCAGCATCTTCTTAAAAACCAAACCAGCAATAACAAAAACCAGCCCTGCCTCAAACATAAGTGGTAAAACAAAATAAGGTCTTTATGATTCATGCTGGTCAAAGACAGTACGGCATGCCCACACCTACTTTGGATTCCCCTTTAAATGCATTTATGGAGTGGACTACAGCAACCATTTCAGTTAAAATGCCATCATAGTCATATTCCTCAGAGCCTCAACTATTTTTAACATGATTCTTGTCAGATATGCAACAGAAAGCACAGTCCTAGCTCTTGCTCAATGTATAACTTTTTATTTAGTCTTGTGGAAGTACACGTTGATTACTTGCATCAAATATACTTCAGAATTACAGTGTATAGCTAAATGACAACTAACATCTAGTTCTGTAGTCAGTTCCATTGCCTGTTATTAGGAAAACTGATACGAGTTTTTCCCATACTGAATACAATAGCTTTAAAGTTGGGGCATGTGGTAGTTGAAAATTCCTGATGTGTTTTACTACCTGCAGCATTCAATTTCCAGCATCTCTGTCTCAAATTGAAATTTGACAAACAAGCCATAGTTCTTCCACTTTAAGTATTGTTGGAATTCAGTGGTTGTCAAACAAACTGTAGGTAGGACCTCATTTGATCAGAAGTTGATCAATAACCATTCAAGATAATTTTTTTTTCAGTATTTCTTAAAAGCGTGATTTTTTTATGAGTTGTTTACCTCTATGACTATGAAATCCCTCCTAAATAGGTCACAGCTGTTGATTTCTGACACTACAGTAGCAGACTTTATGCCTCTTTATTAACCAGGCTCCTAATACTGGGACACAACTTTTGTAATAACTTCAGTTCTCTAAGTCCTGTCTCTTCTCCCCCCCCCCCCCCC